>NC_134361.1:142398420-142998420 GCF_048569485.1 Anomaloglossus baeobatrachus | reverse complement strand
GGTGGTTGAAGTTAATTTTCTTAGCCAATATTGACTTTGCAAGTAATTGCGGTTAAGCTGATCACTCTTTATGACATTCTGGAGTATATGCAAATTGCCATTAGAAAAACTTAAGCAGTAGACTCTGTAAAAATTAATATTTGTAGCATTCTCAAAACTTTTGGCCATGACTGTGTATAAGAGCCCAGGCTGCTGTGAGAACATAAAAAACACTTTGTAATACTTCTTCGTTGTCTGTTGCCGGTGCCTCCTCTTTCGGCCATCTTCGTACACAATCACCGGTCCTGCGCAGGCGCACTACAATACTTTGATCTGCCCTGCTCACAGCAGATCAAAGTGCGCCTGCTCAGAACCTGAATGCCGGCGAGTATGGATGGCGTAGGACGCGTCATGCACCCCGGCTACAGAAGAAGGAGAACAAGATGGCCAAAAGAGGCGGCGCCGGCACTGGAAAATGGAGACGCCCATATGGCCAACCGCGCAACCGTTAGGTAAGTATTATAAAGTGTTTTTTATGCTCTGACAGCGGCCTGGGCTCTTACATACAGTATGTTAGAATGCTGTATATAAGAGCCCGGTGGTGGTGGCTGCAGCTTATACGCAAAAAAAGTGGTGACAGGTTCCCTTTAATGTCTGTGTGGGTTATATAGATGAAATACAATATACTTTAGATTTTATTTGCTACACCCTGAAATAATAAACTATACAGCAGCATTCCCTATTCATTGGTGATAAAGTTGCATTGTCATTTCTGTGAAGTATCACATCCGACATTTCCTTTTTGAAAAGAGAGAACATAACCACATCTGTAATTAGCCATGCCCAGACGACTGAAAGTAACAATATATATAGCCTGGACCACAGTGGTAGTTTCCTTGATTTGTTCTCATTTCTGTAAAATGTCAAAGTTCCCAAAGTGTAATTATCACAGGAAAATAGCCTGAGATTCTGCACACAGCCATAATGGGTGTCCATGTGTGAGCTGTATGCTGTACATAGTGCCAGTACAGATACTATAAGGATCAATTAGGTCAGCTAAACATGTTAGTAAAGCCTAATGTGACTATGTATGATGAGTTCTGATCCTATTGTAGGTGCTGTATAAAGTAAAAGCAAAAGGGTAACAATGTTTTGAACTTTTGACTTTCAGGCTCCATATCTTACCGTCCACTACAGCTTTGAGCGTGAGACCACCATCATTTCATAGACAATCATCTTGGCTATCTTATTCATAAGTTTGACTTGCATTCTTTAACATATGATTAGCTATACAGATTCTTGTCATGTTACTGCATTGCTACTTTTTTGCTCCTGGTGTTTGATTTTTTTTCTTTCTGTATTCTGTAAATTCCAACCTGTTCTCACATTCCCTAATAGCTCACTCTTTTATTAGGTTGAGTCCTAAGCAAAAGGTCACTGATTCAAATCGAGGAGCAGCCATGAAGAAAATTTCCCAAGAAAAGAGACACAGCATTATCCAGCTCATTGATAGCGGTCTGTCGCCCAAGAAAATTGCAAAACTGCATCATGTGAGTGTCATGAAAGTTATAAGAATACAAAATGAAGTTCATCCATCCATTTAAAAATCAAAAGGTGGACGTCCAGGCAAAATATCGGAGTCAACAAGTCGGCTCATCACAAGGTCAATCGGTTCTGGTGCGACAAACATGGCAGTGGAGGCGACTTGTATGATTTGTAATAGTGAGCTCACAGACGTTCATGTAAGCACTGTGCACTGTACATTACACAAGTCTGGAATAGTGGTCCAAAAAAATGTGAAGAAGCCTTCTATATTATCATAAGAAGTGTCTGCTCGAGTTTACAAAAAAATATGAAAAGTGGATAGAAGAAGATTGGAAAAGGGTGATTTGAAGCAATGAGATGAAAGTCAATATACTAGGCACTGATGGATGCAAATGGGTCTGGAAGAAACAAGGGAAAAAGGGGTTAACAGATCGAGAAGTTTATGGAACTTTTAAGCTCAGTGGAGGAAGCCTGATAATATGGGGTTGTTTCACCGCCAAAGGTGTTGGATACTTGACCAGATCAATGGTGGTCTCAATGCTGAGCTATATTTGAGAAATTACTTCATACACTTGAGTACTATGGGTGTGAAAAAGATGACATAGTGTTCCAGCTGGACAACGACCCAAAGCATACGTTAATATTGGCCAAGAAATGGTTCTATGACAATGAAGTAGCAGTGCCAGTTTGGCCCCTAGACCTCAAATCGATCAAACACTTTTTGGGTAGAGTTGAAGAAAAACCTGTATACAAAGCCAAGTGAGGCGACCAGTATGCACCAATATTAGGAATGTGTAGAAGAGATGTGGGATCAGATTTCAGTTAAGAGTTTCTTCAATCAAGTCGAGAGCATGCCCAGAAGGGTTCAGGCAGTGTTGAAAGCCAAAGGTGGATTTACAAAATACTAACAAAATAATAAAAAAATTTTTTTAGATTTTTAGGTGCAAAACACGTATCAATGTAGTGACATGACAAAAATGTGCATAACTAATCATATGCAAAATAGTTGTAAGTCAAATTTATGTATGAGATAGCCAAGATTATTGTCTATAAAATGACAGTAGTTTCGCATTCAAAGTTGTAGTGTATGAAGAGAAATGGAACCTGAAATTCAAAAGTTTAAAACATTGTTACCCTTTTGCTTGTTACTGTATTTGGCTTACACATAGACCTGCAATACAGCTCTGCATAAACCATTACACACCTATGGAAATCTGCACCAGCTTTAGTATAGAAGTGTGGATCTGCTTCCATGTCACTAAGAACATCATTATCACTTGTTTATTGCTTGCTATTGCTATTGGGCTTATTATCACGTATGTAAATATCTTTGATAATGGAATTTGATTTTTTTTTGTCCTTTAGTCCTCTTTTAGAACTGAAAATGCTTATTATATGTATATTATGTTAGTATAACCCAGAGGCAGCGTGTTAATGGGAAAATGTGGCAGCAGAGGGGACAGATGTGTTGATTAAGGGTGCAAAATTCCCCCAACCTAATAAATAGTTCATAAGTCAGCATAGGGATAATCGAATTTACAATTTGCCAAAGGCAACTAAACCCCTATACTAAAGACTAATTAATAAAACTTAACTTTTAATTCATATAGAAATAATGATGCACTAAACTAAATTAAAAGTGCATAGTGTGGGACTGCTATTGCTAGTAGCTCAGTTGCTGCTTTCAGCATAGGCAGCAACTGAAATAAAAATGGTCAGCATAGTGAATTGGTTTAGGCTTAAGGCTTTGAGTAGAGATAAGTGGGCTTTATACACAGCGACATCGCTAGCGCCTCCTTTCTAAGGGGGAGGTTCGTTCAGCGTCACAGCGGTGTCACTAAGTGGCCGTCCAATAGAAGCGGAGGGGCAGAGATGAACAGCCGTAACATCCCGCCCACCTCCTTACTTCCTCATTGCCGACGGCCGCAGGTATGATGTAGTTCCTCGTTCCTGCGGTGTCACACATAGCGATGTGTGCTGCCGCAGCAACGACGAACAACCTACGTCCTGCAACAGCAAGAATAATCGGGATTAGAACGACCGGTCAATGATCAATGATTAGGTGAGTAATTTTGATCGTTTAACGGTCGTTCGTGTGTTTCACACGCAATGACGTCGCTAACCAGGCCGGATGTGCGTCACGAATTCCGTGACCCCAAGGACATCTCGTTAGCGATGTCGTTGCATGTAAAGCCCGCTTTAGACTTATGGCTGGGTTTAGACTTACCGCTAGAGTTAGGGCTAGATTTAGGTTTATATTTAGGGCTGCACACCAGTGACAGTGCAAGGGCAATAAATGTAAAGCAGAAACTTCTGTATAATTACTGGCATGAAAAATACAATAGCTATATGTGAGAATGAAAATATGACAATGGAATCTTCACAACTGCCATGATCTTAAGAATAAAGAGAAATTTAGCTATTGAATTGATCAATGCAACAGAGCCACAACACTGTTATATTGATCAATTCAATAGCTAAATTTCTCTTTATTCTTAAGTTCATGGCAGTAATGCAGATTCTATTGTCATATTTTCATTCTCAAATATAGCTATTGTATTTTTCATGCCAGTATCCATACAGCAGTTTCTGCTTTACATGTATTCCCCTTGCACTGTCGCTGGTGTGCAGTCCTTCTCTCTATACAGTGACGTGTTTTAAGGTTTTTGCACCCAGTTCAGACTTAGAATGGTGTTCCAAACGTTATTCGTTATTATTATAAACCAACAGAAGACATTTGCATGACATTGGGCTATGAGCCAGATGTCCAGCTCCAGGTGTTGTGACTATACCCCACTGCTGTCAAAGGCTATCATAGTGCAGAGCTTGAATGGAGGTCTATCCTCTTCAGCAATGAGTTCGCTTTTGTTTTTCAATGCAATTATGTCCAGAGATCGGTCTAAAAATCATGTGGGTAAGGCCATGTGGACGCCTTAATGAGGGAACATAAAAGTGTCCCAAGAGTTATATGTCAAGATTAGAGATGAGCGAACCGGTCGCGGTTTGGCTCAAGTTCGGTTCGCCGAACGGAGTTCTCGTTCGAGTTCGGTTCGGCGAACCGGTTCAGCGAACCACTCGAACTGCATAGGAAACAATGGGAGGCAATCACAAACACATAAAAACACCTAGAAAACACCCTCAAAAGTGTCCAAAAGGTGACAAACAACTCATAACACAACACAAACACATGGGAAAGTGACAAAGACATATACTCATGTGAAAACAAAAGGGCTGGACAAAGAAAAAGAGGAGGAGACACAGATATAGGCATGGCATGCCCTTCTAAAATCATGTAAAACACCGCAAGGTTACTCCAAGCGGAGTCTCCCTTTTTTCCAAAAATTGGGCCACACAGACACCCACCCCTTCAGTGGCAGCACTTGTGCCCCAGTTGTACACTTGACAGGTAGATTTGCATCAAGAACATCCAAAATTACGCCATCCTTAACCGTTCCCAGGATGACCCCGAGGTAGGTAGCAAAGTATTTGCTGAACCATGAATTGTTCATCTTGGATCATTTTTAAAAACACTGTAAGCAAGGGTTACTCCAAGCGGAGTCTCCCTTTTTTCCAAAAATTGGGCCAAACACACACCCACCCATTCAGTGGCAGCACTTGTGCCCCAGTTGTACACTTCACAGGTAGATTTGCATCAAGCACATTCCAAATCCACAAGCATTTACTCTCCCCAAGATGACACAGGGGTAGTAAATTCCTTGTGGATCCATGACTCTGTCCACATTGTCACTGGACAGACGCGTGCGCTTATCTGTCAGCACACACCCAGCAGCACTGAAGACACATTCAGAGACAATGCTGGCAGCTGGACACGACAAGATCTCCAAGGCGTAAGTGGAGAGCTCAGGCCATTTTTCAAGATTTGAAGCCCAAAATGAGCAAGACTCCAGTTGCAAAGTCATGGCATCGATGTTCATTTGGAGATACTCCTGTATCATCCTCTCCAGCCGTTGACTATGTGTCAGACTTGTTGTCTCTGGTGGCCTTGCAAAGGATGGTCTAAAAAAATTATGAAAAGATTCAATAAAATTGCTGTTACCAGCAACAGATACGATGCTGGTGGTACGGGTAGACTGTTGAAGATGACGAGACCGTCCCATGTTTGTCAAGTTACAACTGGGAGATTCACTCCCTGCACCAGGGTTGTTTGGTGGAAAAGCCGAGCGAAGATCAAGTAACAGCTTTTGCTGATACTCCTGCATATGTCCGTCCCTTTCTATGGCTGGAATTATGTCACAAAATTTGGACTTGTACCGGGGATCTAATAGTGTGGCAAGCCAGTAGTCATCATCACTTCTAATTTTGACAATACGAGGGTCATGTTGGAGGTAGTGCAGCAAGAAGGCGCTCATGTGTCTTGCACAGCCATGCGGACCAAGTCCACGCTGTGTTTGTGGCATAGAGGTGCTAACCGTTCTTTCTTCCTCTGACATCTCCCCCCAACCTCTTTCAACTGAAATTTGACCAAAGTCTCCCTCATCCGCTGAGTCTTCCATGTCCATGGACAGTTCGTCCTCCATTTCTTCATGTTCTCCTGCACCTTCCTCAACATTTCGTCTGCTACCATGCGCCCTTGTTGAACCCTGTCCCCCATGGTCCCATGCCTGCCGCGTTGGTGATGATGAACGTCTGGACCTTGGTGATGTTGTTGTCTCTTGCGCATATGAATCCTCCTGTAGTTCCTCCCCTTCCTGTTGTTCCACCCCCTGACACCGAATAGTGTTTAACGTGTGCTCCAGCATGTAAATGACTGGAATTGTCATGCTGATAATTGCATTGTCAGCGCTAAACATATTCGTCGCCATGTCGAAACTGTGCAGAAGGGTGCATAGGTCCTTGATCTGAGACCACTCCATCAGGGTGATCTGCCCCACCTCTGCATCTCGTTGGCCCAGGCTATACGTCATGACGTATTGCACCAGGGCTCGACGGTGCTGCCACAATTCCAGCGTGTCGGCACACCGCATTTCAGGCGATGAACCGGCAGGCCGAAAGACTTCTGGAGAGATGCAAGTTGCTCAGCAGTGGTGGTTGAATGGCGGAAGTGAGCAGACAGTTTTCGTGCCCTGGTCAGAAGGCCATCTAGGCCGGGATAGTGTGTTAAAAATTGCTGGACAACAAGGTTCAACACGTGAGCCATACAAGGCACGTGTGTCACCTTGCCCAGGCGAAGGGCCGCACCCAGGTTTGCAGCATTGTCGCACACGGCCTTACCAGGCTGCAGGTTGAGTGGAGACAACCATTTACCAAACTCAGCCTCCAGAGCTGCCCACAACTCAGCCGCTGTGTGACTCTTATTTATTTCCAAGACATTTCAAGCTAAAGACCGCCTGATGCCGTTGCGCTCTGCTGCCAGCATAGTAATGAGGGGTGCGTGATTCCTTCTGCGTAGTTAGAACGCTGGTGGCCTGACCAGGCAGGCTTGGGGCGGAGGTGGAGGACCCAGACGAGCTGGAGGAGGCAGAAACAGTGGCGGAACTTGGACAGACAGAGGATTGACACACAAGTCGTGGGGACGGCAGGACTTGTGCAGCAGACCTTTCACCATCTATCACCATAGTTACCCAGTGCCCTGTCAGCGACATGTAACGTCCCTGTCCATGCTTACTGGTCCAAGTATCGGTGGTGAAATGCACCCGTTCACACACAGAGTTTCTCAAGGAAGCGGTGATGTTGTGTGTGACATGCTGGTGTAGCGCAGGCACACCTTTCTTAGAGAAGTAGTGGCGACTGGGCATCTGGTACTGGGGCACAGCGACAGACATAAGGTCTCTAAAATCCTGTGTGTCCACCAGGCGGAAAGGCAGCATTTCGGTAGCCAAGAGCTTAAAGAGGGATAAAGTCAACCTCTTATCTTTGTCATGGGTCGCAGGAAATGGTCTTTTATTTGTCCACATCTGAGGGACAGAGATCTGGCTGCTGTGTGTAGACGGTGTTGAGTAGGGTGTCCCTGGAAAAATGCAGGTTTGTGAGGAAAGTGCAGGCGTAGACATGATGTTGCCTTCATCCAACGTTGGTGCTATCGATGTCTGAGAGAGCTGTACACACGCACTTGTTTCCCCTTCCAAACCAACTGACGACCTACCAAGCAAACTGCCTGTTGCGGTTACAGTGGTGGAAGTTGTGCGTGGAAAACCAGGTGTGACAGCTGTCCCCACAGTCCTAGATGATGAAGAGCGCGCAAATGCACTGGAAGAGGCAGGTGGTGGATAGTTCGCTCCGCTAGGCCGCATTGCAGCACGGTGAGCTTCCCACTGGGACATATGATATTTATTCATGTGATGATTCATGGAAAAAGTTGTCAAACTGCTGAGGTTTTGCCCTCTACTAACAGAATCACGACAAATTTTACAGATCACATAATTTGGGCGATCTTTTGCTATGTCAAAAAAGGACCAAGCTAGGCAAGGCTTAGAGGGCATGCGACCTTCTGATCCACTCCGACTAGTGCTCAGAGGCACAGTGGTGGCTGAGGATGCAGTTGTAGACGTGCTACCAGTACTCCGACTCTGTCCAGGAAGGCGCAAGGTAACTTCGTCGTCAGTTGCATCCTCCTCCACCGCCTCTGTTGACCTCCTCGAGTGCCTGACTGTGGGTTGACAGTTGGTGGGATCTAGAACTTCCTCATCAATTGTTGTGTTTGCACTCCCCTCACCCTCAGACCGAGCCTCTTCTTTCCCTGACCGAATATTTAAGTTGTCATCTCAATCTGGTATCTGTGTCTCATCATCATCAGTATGTTCCTCATTGTCTATAACAACAGGTGTTACAGTTTGTGAATAAGGGTCAACATTATGCTCGGAAACTTGGTCCTCACGGCCTGATTCAGAGTCACAAAGGTTTGGGCATCACTGCAGACCATTTCCTGGTCTGTACTCACAGTACCTTGGAAGCACACCTCTGATTCCCAGGCTATAGTGTGACTGAACAGCTCTGCAGACTCAGCCATCTCAGTTCCACCATACTGTGCAGGGCAGATGGAGACTTCAGAGCTGGGAGAAAGCAAGTGTGATTGGGATGAAAATTCAAAGGACTGGTGTTTTTTGAATGCGGTAGTTGAGGTGGCGGAGAGGGCACTTTTGTTGGACCACTTGAGATCCATTCAAGCATTTTCTTTTTTTGGCCATCATCTACCTTTGTTCCAGTTGTTCATGTCCGTAAAAAAGGGAGCACATCGGATTGTCCACGGTAAGTAGTAGACATCTTACTTTTGCTGGAAGATGGTCTATCTTCAGCAGATGTTAATGGAGCTTTGCCACCTTCCCCACGGACAAACCCTTTTTTCCTTTTCCAACACGCCTCTTCCCCTTTCCACCAGCATCTGTCATTTTGCCACTCATTTTGATTGCGACAAGATTGTGCACTTAAAATGTGGTAGTAAAAATTGAGAGGTTGTGTAGATTGCAGCGGTGGTCTATCTTTATTAACAGCAGAATAAACAACAATAACTATCCCTGACAATGCAACTACGGCCCTTAAACTGGCAGCATAGTTTGCTATTAGAATGGCTTAGTAACAATGAGTTTGAGTGTGCAATGCAGTGGTGCTGCAAATAGCTTTGCACCAGTGGGACAATAATGGAAGTCCAACAGCTACTTTTAGGATGCCACTAAGTTTACTCAGCGTTTGCTAGTATAATGGCTTAGTAACAATGAGTTTGAGTGTGGAATGCAGTGGTGCTGCAAATAGCTTTGCACCAGTGGGACAATAATGGAAGTCCAACAGCCACTTTTAGGAAGCCACTAAGTTTACTCAGCGTTTGCTAGTATAATGGCTTAGTAACAATGAGCTTGAGTGTGCAATGCAGTGGTGCTGCAAATAGCTTTGCACCAGTGGGACAATAATGGAAGTCCAACAGCCACTTTTAGGATGCCACTAAGTTTACTCAGTGTTTGCTAGTATAATGGCTTAGTAACAATGAGTTTGAGTGTGCAATGCAGTGGTGCTGCAAATAGTTTTGCACCAGTGGGACAATAATGGAAGTCCAACAGCCACTTTTAGGATGCCACTAAGTTTCCTCAGTGTTTGCTAGTATAATGGCTTAGTAACAATGAGTTTGACTGTGCAATGCAGTGGTGCTGCAAATAGCTTTGCACCAGTGGGACAATAATGGAAGTCCAACAGCCACTTTTAGGATGCCACTAAGTTTACTCAGTGTTTGCTAGTATAATGGCTTAGTAACAATGAGTTTGAGTGTGCAAAGGGCAGGAGGGTACAGTGGCAGGGTTGTGGGTCAGTGTACAGGAAAGGAAGCCTCACTTTCTATCCCTCCTAATGGGGAAATGCAGCGAGGAAGTCCCTGAGCTTAGCTACACAGACGCTGTTATCTTCTGTAGCTGTTAAAATTTGTTTCCACGGACCTGACTGTCACCTATGGCTCTGAGCCTGCTGTTATTAGCTCTTACAAGGGCTAATAGAAACTTCTATCCCTTTTCTGTATAGCGCTGTGTGTAGAGCGTACACAGCAGTATCGGAGACAGGAGCTACGCCAGCGGTGACTGACACCCAGACGCAGAAGAGATAATGGCGTCCAGACGGGCAGATACCCGTTTTTTTAATGCAGGGACATGTGACATGGACATCCTATCACACATGCCGTTGCTTCTCTGGCTAAAAGTCCACTTAGCTGTGTGTGTGTCTGGGATTGGCTGACAAGCTGGTCCGCCCCACTACACGCGCATGCTTAGGGAAGGAAGACAAGGAAAAAAAAAAAATGTCGATCGCCATTATCCCAGCAGCAGTGATCTGAATGCGCTGTTCCCGCACACTATACGCTGAAATTTCATAATAGTGTGAGTAACAGAGTGACTAAAGCCTGCTTTACACGAGACGATAGATTGTGCGATAGCACAATCGATCGTACCTGCCCCCGTCGTTTTTGCATCACGGGCAATTAGTTACCCATGGCGCACAAACTCGTTTACCCCCCGTCACACATACTTACCTTCCGGACGACCTCGCTGTGGGCGACAAACGTCCACTTCCTGAAGTGGGCGGGACGTTCGGCGTCACAGTGACGTCACACGGCAGCCGGCCAATAGAAGCGGAGGGGCGGAGATGAGCGGCTTGTAAACATCCCGCCCACCTCCTTCCTTCTGTTAAGCCGTCGGGTGCCGCGGGAGGCAGGTAAAGCTGTTGTTCATCGTTCCCATGGTGTCACACGGAGCAACGTGTGATGCCACGTCAACGATGAACAACCTCTGCCATTTTAATTAAACAATTTTATGAAACCTAGCGACGAGTACACGACTCACGATTTGTGAGCGTTACTGCGTCTCTAGGAGGTGTCACATGAGACGACGTCGTGCGGTATGCCGGATGTGCGTCACGAAAACCGCGACCCTGACGACATATCGCACAATCTATCGCCTCGTGTAAAGCCCGCTTTACACTATTACAGCGGAAAGCCAGCTAGTAATTAGCTTGGCTTTTTGCTGTTAGAACCGTTCTCGAACGTAACTAGAACTATCGAGCTTTAGCAAAAAGCTCGAGTTCTAGTTCGATCTAGAACAGCCCCCAAAATCACTCGAACCTCGAACTGGAGAACCACGAACCGCGAACCGCGCTCAACTCTAGTCAAGATGAGAACTCCAGGCCGCATGTTATGTATGCTACTCTGAGCAGTCAGCATGACCTAAACGTGCCACCATGTCCTGCAGTGCCCACAAACTGGTCTGACATCTGGGACAGCGTTGTTTGACAATTGCAAGTGTGGGAATTTGTATACATAGCGGTCATATTTGAAACAATACAGTATGTTTGGAAAAAAATTGTTTCCATTTTTTCATCATTTGCATATCGTTATCTTGTTTACAGATACTGCGATTTGCATAATTCCATGTAGAGATCTCTATAGCAAAAAATAAAGTATGCCCAACAAATCCAATCATGCTTACTATAGCTATGTTGGGTGGCCATAAACAATGCAGGTGTTTTCTAATATATTTTACCATTCAACATACAAACCCTTCAACAAGGCCAAACTAATGTTGGTGGGGAATCCAGATCAAAACATTTAGAGGGGACCTGCATCCCACTATTACACCGACATACTGAAGAGGTAGAAAACAGCCAAGCCAGGGCTCCCTTATATTTTAATGGAGAAAGGGACAAGTATGATTATTGTATAGATTACTAACATACATGCCTTCATTGTCTTTGCTGAACTAGTTCGCAAGTTTAAAACAACTTGATTGGAATAGTAACCCTGAGTAAAGAGGGTGGGTGATGAAGGACCCCCAGATTCCTCAAGTTGTTTGGGATGCTTCCCTATAAGCCAGCCTTGCCATTTAATATTACAAAAAGTACAACTATTACAGGAGTTGTCTTTACTCAATAAGAATATTTGTTTGATTAGTGTTTAGAGCATTTTTGAAAAACTATTGCCAGATAGCAGCCTGAGAGGAGTCCCCCTAATTGTCTGTATCTACATAATAGACACTTCATTTAATAGACTCTTAGTAGATCACTGTTAATTAAAGGTGAAAAAATATATTTTATATGAAAGGTGCCACTTTTACAAAATGGTTGCGGTTCTTTGGGGCAGCTCTACTGTAGTACCATAATGTGACACCCTGGACTAGCCAGGTCGCCCCAGGTAGTCCCCCCCCCCCCTTCCCCCACCCCTTAGTAAGGTGAAAGCAGCCAAACTACAAAACCTTTGTCACCTCCCTTCGGGTTTTATGTTCACACCAGGGGGGTGGGGAGCCAGACAGTTGGCTCCACCCACCGAGGAGTTCACAGTCCCAGAGGCGGGAAAACAGTAGATTAGTCTTGACAGTGGAGTGAAGTGCAGTCAAGTTCAAGGGCAGACCTGTGCTCAGGTCAAACACCTGCCAAAGTCTACACCAGGTGTCTGGGTTGGAGCCCAGTCACCTCTGGCAAGGAGGCAGACGGTTGGGGCCATCTGCAGGAGCTGGGATTATAGCCGGTGGAACCGTAGGGACCGGGGACGGGTGGTGGCCTTCCGGGACTGAACCGGGGAACCGATTGGAAACCGGAGCACCAGGAGGGGTACTCAGACCCAGTACGAGGCCCAGAAATAACTGGGCTGAGTAAAATCAACTGATTGAGGACTGGACTTTAGGACCTTTCCCACATAAGACCCGACTGAAGACAACAGCCCAACCATAGGGGTAAAGCCACCGCCCAGGCATAGAGACCCGAGGGGCCAGCATCTGCGGGCAAAGAGGCCTCTCCCGACACATATCAAACCGGGGAGCAGACTACCGTTGCTCAGGCATAGGAGTCGTGATTTCTACACTAGTGAGGTTCATGAGAAAGGCGGAAACCACCAACCTGAAAAGGGGAAAACTGCAGCCGGCTGCGGGCACCGTTCACCATCTTCTTTGGTTTACCAGAGACTCCAGCGTGATTATCATAGTCAGTACACCAGTGCCTTCGGGCCGCGCACTGCGCCGCACCGCACCTACACCCCAGCACGCATCCATCCCCTCGCCTCAGCACCTCCCTCGGGCTTCCGGGGCCATCATCCCCCTACCAACACCAAGCTGCACAACACCGTCCACGGGAGCCTAGTCAACGGCAGTGGTGGTGTCCATCCATTCACCACAACCCATGGGTGGCGTCACAAACTTAAATCCCCTACAAACCACCGCGGCTCTGGCCGTGGATCTCCCTACCATGTCCCTACGTGTAGCGCCATTCCCCCTTTCAGAGCGACGTGACCCCCGGGTCCGTGAAGAGCTTGAGCCACCCACCAACTAGCACGGATCCGAGCGGCTCGGAAGCCGGCCGAGCCCCGGGGCGGTACAATAACACCACAAATTGCAGCAGTAACATGCTTAGCAGCTACAGTTTATAGTACACTGCCCATAGTCATTAATAACTAAGAGCAACACATTTTAGGACAACACATCTGGTCAACATCACTCTGACAGCCCAAAGTTGTCTCCTAAGTGGGCATCTCCCTGCGGCACCATCCTACAGCCCCATACATCACCGCCAAACCTGAGACCTTCCTTATCTGCCTTCTCTGTCCAGATACAAATAGCATTCATCTTCAATTTCTAGGGCACAGTAACTGCAAATAAAACACGTCAGTGGCGTGATCTCCCTTTGCCTGGCAAACATAACATTGCTACATAATTGTAGAATATGGAATATCAAAGTAACATCCCTGGTGAGTGCAGCAGCCAGGTCAATTTTACAGAAGTGACATCGCACCCTCCTTACATATATTTAGGTTCAATGCAATGTCTCGTATCAGATAAAAGAAGTTTTGGAAGACTCTGCGTTAACATGACTTTTTTTTCAATGTTTTGGTCCATCATTAATTGTCAAATAGGTAGTGCTTCATCTAATACCATCATTGTCTTTAGTCGTGTGAGAATACATACCTGGACGCACGCTTTGGTAGGATCAGTGCCAGCTATTTCCCAATTTAGGATTGTCAGAGCAATGTGGATAATCCATAAACCACATCTCAATGGCTTTGCTGTAGCATTAGAGAAGATCATTTTTTCTTTTGCATGTTGGACTCTTCTCTTCTATTTATGGCCATTTGCTAAAGGAAGGAAATGTGTGGATGTATCAGGAGAGAGAAGATAGTCACTGTTTGCTTTTGTGAAGATAATTATTTTTTTTTCTATTAAGTTTTTGCACAATTTAACATTTGAAATAGCTGAAAAAAAAGTAATGGAAAAATTAACTTATCAAAATAATGAACTTTAAAGCACCACTACTGTACCACCCCTGCAGCAGTCAGATTGCTTGGATCCGGGGTTGCCGTAGCTCGAGGGTCATCAGACCCGGGGGCTCGGGGTCACCCGAAAATGAAAGGGGGCTATTTACAGGGGATTAATGTTTGTGATGCCACCTGTGGTTCGCGGTAAGGGGAGTACTGCCGCTGCCAATGGGAGTACCCGGGGAGATGGAGCAGGGCAGCCAGATGACGTTCCCTCCACGGGTAAGGGAGGCCCCGGGACTCTGGATGGTGGAGTGTAGGGAGTGTAGGGCAGGTTGGACGCAGGGGAAGGCAGCGTACTCACTCAGGCCGCGTTGGTGTTGATGCGACCATAAAGCAGACTCTCACACAGTAGTAAACCAAGTCTCTGGGTGCCGCTGCCACTTCAGGGGAGCTCGTCCGGGAGTCTGCACCCGTTGGTATTGCTGATGGTCTGTAACCTGCCTTCATGTGTGCTGCCACGGGTAGGTCGGATTAACTTCTATGGGGATCGTGACACCACTCTCGGTATTTGCGGTCAGGGGGTGACCGCCACTGCAGTTTAGGGGAGCGCCTGGGGCTGATGGTAAATACAGTCAGATGTTGTGGCCTCCCGAAAGTGAGGCTGGCCCCAGGGCCCAGTGTAAGTGTGTAGTACCACAGGTCGCAGAAGAACTCACACACAGGCAGCAATGTCTTTCAGGGTTTTTACTCACTTTCTGTTGGCAGGGGTGAGTTAACCCGGGCAATGCTATGATGAACCAGGAGGAACCAGGTATCCCTTCGGCTGATGTAGGGGTAACTGCTGACTCGCCTTCCTAGCCCTTCTTGTTTTGAGGTGACCCCGACTTGAAGTCTTGCTGGAATCACCCAGGGAAATCGCATATGCCGTTCTCCCCTTTCTGGCCCGTTTGCGGGCAGCGTGGTCCAAGTAATTCTGGCTGCTTGCCTTCTGTCTCTTATGGGCCCCCTTGTTGCTGCTGTAGCTGCGGACTCTGTGTAGGTTGGTGAGGCGCATAAAGTGCCCTCACCAGCATGTTTGGCAAGCCAACTGAATAAGCCCCTGCTCTAGGGACCTGTAACCCCGTGCGGGCTTGGTCTACCGGCGGTCCTCTTACTCTGCCACCTCTTGCTACTGACTAGGTGGATTTTAGGCAGCACCACTGGGTAGCCGTTCTCTTCTGCCAGCAGCCACTGACTGGTACAGTGTCTGGCAGGGCCTGCTCCTGTGCTCTGCCCTCCAGACGCGGCTCTACACCTCCTCCTCCTTCGGCTGCCTCTGCACAACTCCCTGTCTCCATTCCCACACCCACCACTTGCTGGGAGGCGAGGGCCATGCCCCCTCCCTGGGTCCGCCCAGGGTTCCTTTCTAAGCTGTGTGTGTTCCTGTTTACTTCGTGTCTGTGTGTCCACACCCTAGTCAGCCTCTGGGATTACCTGTGTTGTACTGACCCAGCATGGGTGCAGTACTCAGTGATGCCTGACCAGGTCAGGGGCACCACATTCCCCCTTAGTTATCAACAGCAAGTCCTTGGGCTGTAAAGACAAAACATTTAAAGTGCAAAACATTTAAAACATTAAAACGTCATAAAAGCATCATAAAACATACCAAGTACCATACATCACCACCTTCCCCCCACAATCCATTACCCACCCAAAACCCTCTCAGGAGGCAGGTCACCGGTCCTTTTAGCAACCAGGTCTGGGCCATCTGTTTCCCCAGACCTTTCCTCCAATCTTCCTCTCCTGGGGCTGGTGGTTGAAGTCAAGCCCCTCTCCCGTCTAGCCGCGTCTTCGGCCACTTCTGGCAGGATGTAGAGGTGGCTCTCTTGGTCAGGTTGTTGCTTCTTTGTGGTGGAGAGCCAAGCCCCATAAACAGGCATGATCCCTTGTCGTAGGCGAGCCAGGCCCCATAAACAGGCGTGCTCTGGTGTTGGTACCAAAAAGGTTAACTTCCATACACTGCGAGAGGTTGTGACTATAGCCAGTTCATAGCCTATGGTCCTTAGTATAAATGCACAAAACAGGTGCAAAGAATCTTTCAAAGGTTTCTCATATCAGTTCATGTGGGCACATAATCTTGAACTTTCCAAACGTTGCTTTAACTCCAAACTGGTAACTCCAACTTTGCTGCACTCTTTACATGGACTCTCTCCTTTCACAACCAGGGCTCTTGCCTGTAGGGCTTTGACACCTGGAGGTTTCTGTGTCTTCTTCTGTAGTGCTTGTGGTATCTTCGTCTTTAGCTGTATCTGTGTCTTTATCTTGTTATTTTTCTTTGTCTTTATCTGTACCTATGTCTTGTTCTTTGGTGGAAGCTGCTGGGCTATAGCTGGGATTCCTAGGGCATGGCACTATGTCCAGTGCATACCAGCCGCGTTCACCTTGGTGTCTGGTAAACTTGACCAGGTCTCCCATATGCAAATCTCGGCCAGGGTGTCCTCTGGGCAAATGGGACCGGACATCTCTTCTGCTCACGAAGATGCCTTCCTTTATGCCGAGTGCCACTATAAAGCCGTAGCCAGTCTTCAGGCTGAACTCCTCCACTACTCCACGGTAGAGAGGACCTCTAACCTGGTGCCAGGCTTTTCCGAGCGACTACTTTTCCTCCAGATCTCGGGCTGTCATGTCTCCCTTCTGTTTGTCTGGAGACTGCTGCACAAGGAGTGATTTCGCTCTGGTGCGGTGGCGTGCTCTGCTGGCTGGATTCTGCTTTACTGCTACCTTGCTGTCTGTGGGCTCCCACGTCACATACATGCTGGGTATCACGATGGCCAGCGCTTCTCCCTCAGCAGGGGGTGTTGGGACTGCTTCCCAGTGGGAGTAGGGCAACATCTCGGCCTCTGGGCCTCCCTCAATTTTAAAGGGTGCTGCGTCTTCCTTCGACTGTACAGGGGTCAGCTCTTCAGCCTCCAGGCCTCTCCTCCTCCCCCTTAGTGCTCTTGAGCACTCCTCCGGTGACTCCGGCAGCAGCGCTGGGGATTGCCGTTCGTTGGAGGGCCAGGGTGGTGGACTCTTCCTAGCCACGACAGCTGCTGGGACCACTCCATGTCCGGGTATTCGCCTGGGGACTATGTACTTGTCCACCAGGTCTTTGGGGTAGTGGGCACTCAGCTCCTCTTTGAGCCTCAGGAACACTGGGTCTTCTCCCGGCGGGGACGCAGGACCCAGTTCTTCAGTCAGCGGCTGGGGCGCGGTAGCTGCTTCCACTGTGCAGGCTGGGGTAGACGGCGTTGCGATCTGGTCTGGTCTGGCCGGACGTGGCGTGGCTGTGGCCTGGTCTTCTCCAGATGGGCGTGGCATTGCTGCGGCCTGGTCTGGTCTGTCCGGACCGGACGTCTCTGTTGCGGCCTGGTCTGGTCTGGCCGGATGGGACACTTCAGCACCGGACGTCGCAACAGGGACCTCAATCGGGGTCGAAGGTGGGGTCTCAGCGGGCATCGCAGCAGGGATCGCCTCCGGTAACTGCGCCAGTGGGGTTGGCGCACTCGAACGGGCAGGGGCAACATGGGACTCACCCAAGGGCATCAGCATCGGGGTCTGGGTGGTCACCGCCCGGTGTAACACTTGTCGCGCAGTCCACCTCTCATAGGATCGAACCGCTGTAGCCATCTCCCAGAGCTCGGTGCGTCCCTCCATTATTTGCTCCATCACCCTTGCTTGCAGATGGTCGCAGAACTGGGCAAGCTCCCAGTCCCACCAGGCAGCGGAGCCTGGTCTGGGTCACCACGTGCAGACGCCATGCTTCCTGTGTCGTTGCTCACCAACTCTTCTCTGCAACCTCTCAGATTCACTTCCTGCAGCAGACTCGAACCTTCTTTTTCCACCAGCCCTGAAAATCTCTGCCAGGTAAGGTCAGATCCACCCCCATCGTTTGCAAGGTCAGAGCGCTGCAGGGGTTCTCTGGGTAGCCACACCTCTTCGTGGGCGTTACTTCTTCTAGCACAGGCTGCTGTTGTTTCTTGGCGTGCTTTCTGTGGTGGCAATATGGCGGCGCTTCAAATTTTTTGAACGGACCGCCAAGGCACATGGTCACCTGTCTTAACAAGTCTAGTCCTTATCCCCTGTTTGTGACGCAGAAAGGCTGTGCCACCCAAGGAGTGCTGGTCCTGTTCGGGGACGCCACAGTGCAGGGAATCTTCTGGCCACGGGTAGGTCGGATTAACTTCTATGGGGATCGTGACACCACTCTCGGTATTTGCGGTCAGGTGGTGACCGCCACTGCAGTTTAGGGAGCGCCTAGGGCTGATGGTAAATGCAGTCAGATGTTGTAGCCTCCCGAGAGTGAGGCTGGCCCCAGGGCCCAGTATAAGTGTGAGTACCACAGGTCGCAGAAGCACTCACACACAAGCAGCAAAGTATTTCAGGGTTTTTACTCACTTTCAGATGGCAGGGGTGACTTAACCCGGGCAATGCTATGATGAACCAGGAGGAACCAGGTATCCCTTCAGCTGATGTAGGGGTGACTGCTGACTCGCCTTGCTAGTCCTTCTTGTTTTGAGGTGACCCCGACTTGAAGTCTTGCTGGGATCATCCAGGGAAGTCGCATACGCCGTTCTCCCCTTTCTGGCCCGTTTGCGGGCAGCGTGGAGCAAGTAATTCTGGCTGCTTGTCTTCTGTCACTTATGGGCCCCCTCGTTGCTGCTGTAGCTGCGGACTCTGTGTAGGTTGGTGAGGCGCATAAAGTGCCCTCACCAGCAGGTTTGGCAGGCCAACTGCATGGGCCGCTGCTCTGGGGACCAGTAACCCCGTGCGGGCTCGGTCTACCGGCGGTCCCCTTACTCTGCCACCTCTTGCTACTGACTAGGGGGATTTCAGGCAGCACCACTGGGTAGCCGTTCTCCCCACGCCAGCAGCCACTGACTGGTACAGTGTCTGGCAGGGCCCTGCTCCTGTGCTCTGCCCTCCAGACGCGGCTCTACACCTCCTGCTCCTTCGGCTGCCTCTGCACAATTCCCTGTCTCCAGTCCCACACCCACCACTAGCTGGGAGGTGAGGGCCACGCCCCCTCCCTGGGTCCGCCCAAAGGATCCCCTCTAAGCTGTGTGTGTTCCTGGTTACTTCGTGCCTGTGTGTCCACACCCTAGTCAGCCTCTGGGATTACCTGTGTTATACTGACCCCGCATGGGTGCAGTACTCAGTGGTGCCTGATCAGGTCAGGGGCGCCACACATGCACTAGAATATAGATGTTCTGAGGGACCCCTTGGCCTGAAGCTGTCTGGGTCCCGCTACCTATAATTAAATAGAGGAGCTGTGCTCTCGATGGCTGACACTTGGGATTTCAGTGGGCCGCATAAGCTGGAAAGCCCTATCCCCCTCAATGTGTTGATGTGCCTCAGATCTCTGAGCTCTTGGGGAAAGTTCATAAAGAGACTATCCTCCACAGGTTAATTATCAGGCTGCGTGAAGCTACTCCCTGATCTAGGGTCCAGTACCCCGCCGTGCTCGGTACCGGTTCGGTTACTAGATTTTCCGGTGCCGACCTTTCTCCAAAACTAAGTCTGGCACCCCTTTTTAATACCTTGCGACCGGGTCTCCGACTCCTCCGGTCCACGACCTAGCCAACGTCTGCCAGAGAGCTCCAACTCCCTCCAGCTCTTTACTCTCTGAGGGCTACCACTGCACTGACGCAGCCCCTCCCACCAGTCTGTCTGACCCCTATGCGGGTGGCCCTGTTTTAGCTAGACCACCCACTGGTGTGCCGGACAGGGTGTGGTGTGAGGTGTGGTTAGGATTTGAATGCTGATGGAGCATGGACCAAAAGGTCAGGATCACAGAACCACGGGGGGTTGAGTTCTGCACCAAAAGAGATAGGAGTACAGTACCCTGTTACACCCTGACACTACAGCGTTTTGTTTTTTTTATCTCACTACTGGAGTGGTACTTTAAATGTAAGCTGCCTGTGCTATACTTATCCTCCAGTGTCTTCACTTTTTATTGATACCGCGCCGATCTCATGGCAACATCTTTTGATCGCACCTTCAGATGGGCCAGACGTCAGTAGTTACATCATAAATGCTCAAAACAAGTCTATGAGAGTCAGAACGAGGCCAGAACGAGGCTCTCATAGAGTTGCAGTGAAGAGTGGCGTCTGGCGCGTTCCATGAAACACTGGAGCTGCTGACAGGGCAAAAATGGCTGGAGACAACAGGAGCTGCACCAATAAGACACATGAAGACACTGGAGGATGAGCATAAAGCCTGCTTTACACGTTGCAATTTCGCATACGATATCGTATGCAATTTGCAACGCCCACATCGTATGTGTGGCCGCGTTCAATTTGTTGAACGTGCCGCACAAACGATTAACCCCCGTCACATGTACTTACCTTCCATACGACCTCGATGTGTGTGGTGAACGTCCACTTCCTGGAGTGGGAGGGATGTTCGGCGTCACATCGACGTCACGCGGCAGTCGGCCAATAGAAGCGGAGGGGCGGAGCTGAGCGGGACGTAAACATCCCGCCCACCTCCTTCCTTCCGCATTGTGGGCCGGGTGCCGCAGGACGCAGGTAAGATCTGTTCATCGTTCCCGGGGTGTCACACACTGCGATGTGTGCTAACCCGGGTACGATGAACAATCTGACGTGCAGTTCTAGAGAAAGGTACGATGTGTATGCGATGAACGTAAAACGTTCGCAATCACATGTACCTGTCACACACTGCAATGTAACTTACGATGCCGGATGTGCGTCACTTACGACGTGGCCTCGCCGACACATTGTAAGATACATTGCAGCGTGTAAAGCGGGCTTAAGAGTAGGCTCAGGGAACTTAACTAGAAGCACCACTCCAGTGGTGTAAAAAACCCTTCTACAGTAGTATAACATATCCCACCCCATGTGTTGCATAATTAACAATTTAGTGTCAACAAAAACATCAATGTAGCAACTGACCAGGTACATTAATGACTAAACATTTGCTGTTTAAAACCTAAAATCAAATTTGATTGTTTTGTTGTTATCGGGGTAAAATAAGGGGTTCATGACAGCTTTGATTTGTCAAAAAATCACATCCATCATCAAGCCCTGGGTTAGTAATGGGCAGGGGTCTATGGGACCCCCATTACTAATTGTGTAAGTAAAAAGAAGTAAACAAAACACAGATGTAATGCCTTTACTGGCATCCCCACACTGCCCAGCCCCCCTCCCCCGACAGGGATGCTGTTTCTCTCACCTGCCTGGCCATCCTGCAGTGGCTGCTCTGTCCCTGGTGCATGCTGCTGTTTCCCAGAGCCTGTGTACACCTCGCAGGCCTCCTGATACTGCCCAAAGGGAGTGCGTGTGGCCACACCACTTTTCTTAAAAGGCCCAGCACACAGTGATCTGGAGATACCTCTCAGGTCACCCAGTCACAGTGACCCAGCAAGTCATCCCCGTGAAGGCCGACGCACCACTGAGGGGTGTTTCTACTGTGAAAGTTTCACTCACCTGATCCTTTATTGTCCCAAGAAGCTGGGAAACTTCCCTGTCTAGAGTTAGTAGGAGGAGGCTACCCTAGGTGAGAGCAAGTCCTCTTCACATCTATATTTGACTGTGTCCATTGCCAGTGGCGACTACCGATTCTCTGAAACAGCCTTACTGGACTCTAGTGCTGACGTGAACTTCATACAGCAAGCTGTAGTAGATCGATATCGGATTCTTGTTCCTCACCTGCAAACTTCCATTACAGTGCTGTCAGTGGATGGGAAGCCTTTGGCCAAATACATCCAGTTCGTCACCGAAGAAGTTGAGCTTCATGTGGGGATGCTGCATACAGAGAGAATCGCCTTCCACATTTTACCAAAACTGTTGCATCTGCTGTTGCTTGGCCTGCCATGGCTTCAGAAGCATAAACCAGTTCTGGACTGGAGATCCGGAGATGTGCTCAGGTGGGGTCACTCCTGCCATGAAAGCTGTCTTGTTTCCGTTGCAACCTGCTCGGCTGCCTGTGAGACCATTTAACCTCTTGGGTCTGCCGTCTGCCTACTGGGCCTATGCGGAAGTCTTTGACAAGAAAAAGGCAGAGAATCTGCCGCACAACAAAGTATGACTGCCCTATTGACCTACTCCCTGGGAGGTCTACTCTCCGCAGTCGTATTTACCCTCTATCTCAGGCTGAGAGCCAAGCTATGTTGGAGTACATAAAGGAGAATCTGGCAAGAGGTTTTATTCAAAATTCTTCCTCCCAGGCCAGAGCCAGTTTCTTCTTTGTCAAGAAAAAGGATGGGTCACTTCGGCCATCTATCGACTACAGAGGACTCAACCAAATCACGGTCAAGAACAAGTACCAGCTACCGACTTCAAGGTTTCAGGATATTCCCCAAGCTCTACCTTCATGGTGCATACAATCTGGCTATGGTCGGGTGACGAATGGAAAACAGTCTTCAACACCACCCGTGATGGCCACTATGAATATCAGGTGATGCCATTTGGGCTTAGCAATGCCCCGGCGGTCTTCCAGGAATTTTTCAATGATATATTCCAAGATCTGCTGTATACATGTGTGGTGGTATACCTGGATGATATACACGTATTCTCACCAGACCTAAATACGCACAGGAGTAATGTTCATCAGGTGCTACAGTGGTTAATGGAGAACCATCTATCCACCAAATATGAGAAGTGCCTTTTTGACCAGTCATTCCTGCCTTTCCTGGGCTACATCATCTTGGATACCGGTCTGACAATGGATCCAGAGAAGCTGTCAACAGTATTGAAGTGGCCCCATCCCAACAGTCTGAAAGCGATCCAGTGGTTCCTCAGCTCCGCTAATTATTATATGCAATTTATCTTGCAGTTCTTGTTCCTGGTCATTCCCATCTCTGCCTTGACCCGCAAAGTGGCGATTCTGGACCCCAGAAGCAGAAAACATCTTTCCTCCCTCAAGCAGGCCTTCTCTGCAGCCCCAACACTGCATAGACCAGAGACTAGCAAGCAGTTTATCCTGGAGGTGAATGCTTCATCCTCTGGTGCCAATGCGGTCCTAATACAGAAGTCGGGTACAGGTAAGACTGTAACTTGCAGATTCTTTTACAGGGCCTTCTCTCCCACAGAACAAAATGACTCGATTGTCAACCGAGAACTGCTGGTGATCAAATTGGCTTTCAAAAAGTGGTGATATCTTCCGGAGAGAGGGGTGCATCCAGTTATCATCTTCATCGACCACAAGAACCTGGCTTATCTCCAGTTGGCTCAAACGTTGAGCCTACACCAAGCCCAATGGTCACTGTTCTTCACCCTTTCCAACTTCATTCTGCATTTCCACCCTGCTGAGAAGAACGCCAAGGCTGATGTACTGTCGTGGTTGTTTCTGTCGACTGATCAGAAGGAGGAGCCTCAGCACATTATTGACCCTTCCTGGATGGTGACAGTGAAAAACAAAAATAAGAGGGGAGCGCAATGAGGAGCATCTACGAGATAAATGATGCCAAAAAAATCTTAATCCACTGCTCACCTTGATGGGTTGTGCTTCCCCACACAAGCCCAGTGTTGGGCTGAATTATTCCTGTGGAAAGATTTCCGCATTTCCGCTGCCCTCTCTCTACCGCCGCTACTGCAGTGCAATCAGTCCAGAATCACGTGATCACACACAGGACTACATCACCACAGAGGATGAGAAGGAAAAGAAGAAAAAAAGATTGGAACTGACAAAGTGGAGTCTGGTGACCTCTTTTTGTCAACCTAGGGTACTCATTCAGAAATTGTTAGAAAAATATTGGTTTGTATTGAAGAGAGACCCTGTTTTATCAGATATTCTACCTCACAAACCCGTCATTATCTAAAGGAAGAACAAGTGCTTGGGGAATATGGTAGCACCGAATAATGTTGCATGGGAAAAAGTTATATCCAGGGCTGTAAACCCGAGTGTTTGGGGGAGTTACCCATGTCTGGCACCAAAATGACTGTGTTGTCAAATCATCACAGAAGGTGTTAAGTCCTTTTCCTGGAGGAGCACAGGGGAAACTTTTGTGATAAAACATAGAGTAAACTGTCAAACCTCTTATGTTGTTTATTTACTGGAGTGCACATGTGGCTTCCAGTATGTTCCAGTATGTAGACCGCCTTGTGCAAGAGATGCACTTTAGGTTATATAAGCACAGGCATAATATAAAAACAGGTCCCAACGTCACAGTCTTTCAATACATTTAAGGCTATGTGCGCACTAGAAAAGTGATTTTTCTCAAGAAAATTTCTTGAGAAACTTCTGGGAGTTGAAGATTACCGCACCTGCGGTAAAAAAATGCACCAAAACCGCGGGGAAACGCATGCGTTTTTGCCGCGATTTTGCCGCAGGTTGGTCCCTGCGGGTTTTTTATGCTGAACTGCAATAAATAATATAGATAATAGATAGATGATCGATAGACAGATAATGGATAGAGGGAAAGATGGACAGATGAATAGATAGGTAGGTAGGTAGGTAGATAGATAGATAGATGAGAAAGACCTATATAATGTCCCACCCCCCTGCATATTCTAAGCTGACACCCTTTAGTGACTTTCATGTGGCAACAAGGGGGGCCTAGCCTTGTATTTAGCCAAAAAATAAATAAATAATTAAAAAATAAATGACGTGAGGTCCCCCCATCTTTTGTAGCCAGCTAGGGTAAAGCAGATGGCTGCAGCCTGCAGACCACAGCTGGCAGCTTCACCTTGGCTAGTAATCCAAAACAGAGGGCACCCCACGCTGTTATTTTACATTAAATACATAATTTAAAACAAAAAACGTGGGGTCCCCCCCAAATTGGATCACCAGCCAAGGTAAAGCGGACAGCTGGGGTCTGATATTCTCAGACTAGGGAGGTCCACTGTTATTGGACATTCCCCAGCCTAAAAATAGCAGGCCGCAGCTGCCCCAGAAGTGGTGCATCCATTATACGTGCCAATCCTGGCGCATTGCCCCCAACTCATCCCATTGCCCTGGTGCGGTGGCAAACGGGGTAATCTATGGGGTTGATGCCAGATGTGTAATGTCACGTGGCATCAGGCTCTGGGGTTAGTGATGTCACGTGTCTATCAGATACCCGACATCACCAACCCAGTCAGTAAGAAATAAAAAATAGACAACAAAAAAAGTTTTATTTGAAAAAACACTCCCCACATTCCCTCTTTCACCAATTTATTGACAAGAACAATCAAATCCTCGTCCGGCGTAATCCAATAAGGGGTTCCCATGACGATTCATACCATAGTCACTGTCCCAGTCAATGAAGAACAGAATGTTCCCCATTGGCTGGGAGAGTAATGCAGTGACTTGAGGTAACATCAATAGGTCAGCCCAGGTCACTGTAGGGCATGACAAGTGCTGCTGTCAGGAGGTTAGATGAGATCATTACCTGCTGTGATGATCTCCTGCAGTCCTGCCATCAGCGCTGTCACTGCCTTCTATGCCCGCCGCGTTCTCAACAGTATCGCGAGAGCCCGTGACGTCACCGCTAGTGACAGTCTCGGGCCGCGGGCATAGACGGCAGTGACGTCAGGAGGCAGGAGATCGTCACCGCAGGTAATGATCTCATCTCGCCTCCTGACAGCAGCGCTCGTCATCCCCACGGCTGCACGCACTGCAGGGTGACAAGCTACTGACACTGCAGGGCAGACACTGACACTGCAGGGCAGGCAGCCGCGGGGCTGGAGTGGGACACAGACTGCAAGGGCACCTGGAGGTCACGCGGAAGTGCTTCTGTGCGGCATCCAGGGAGTGTGATCTGTGTGTTTACTCTGCTCCGCTTCCTCTTCTGTCATAATGACATCACTTACTGCAAAACCGCAGGCAGCGATGAACATTACTGCAGGTAAATCGCGGCTATACCGAGGGTATACTGCACATCATTTGCTACCTGCGGTATACCCGCGGTGTTTCGCGATAACATTACAGTGAATGGAGTGAAATACCGGGGGTATACCGCAGGTACCTGCGGAAAAGAAGTGACATGCACATTTTCTCAAGAAATTTTCTCAAGAAAATCTTCAGAAAGAATTTTCTTGAGAAAAAAACGCAGTGTGCGCACAGCTATTTTTTTTCCCATAGGTTTTGCTGGGAAATGTCTGCAGGAAGATTACAAACATTTCTCAAGAAATTTCTGCAGCAAAACCGCGGGTAAAAACGCCTAGTGCGCACAGGGCCTTAATGCCGTACACCAGAGGGATCCAAGTAGAATGAGTCTAACCATCATCGACCATGTAAATAATAAATAAAAAATGAAACAAGGGAGCGCATGTGAAGGGTCTGGGAGAGGAGGAGAAAAAGAATCAGCTCACCTGTTGTGGTTGTGCAGCCCTCGCACAACTACGGTATAAGACGGGAGTGTGGTGTCAGTAATCTTCTAACCTGTTAGCCCACGATGTCCATCCAGGGAAGCAAATTCCTGAAAAGCTGGTCACGTGACAGATCACTGAGCGTCTCTGGTCATCTGACCTCCGTAACAAGCAGCTCTTGCTGTGAACCCACAGAGGGAAAGATAAGCAGTAAAAAAAGGAAGCACAGTCTGGTAGAGCGCTAAGGAGGCCACAGTATTAGATTAATTTTTGTAGAATTTATTGTTTTCTATCAGCCACAACGCTTTTCGATATACACAATATCTTCATCAGGTGGATATCATCATTGTGTATATCGAAACGCGTTGTGGCTGATAGAAAACAATAAATTCTACAAAAATTGATCTAATACTGTGGCCTTCTTAGCGCTCTACCAGACCGTGCTTCTGTAGTGCCTGGTCCCGCCAGATCCCAAGGGGGGCGCTCTCTCTCTCAAATCTGCCCAGCCCCAGCATGGCCCCCACGCGCACTCCCGGTCCCAGCCTCCAGCAGCAACGTCCTTCCTCTTACCGGTCCCATGGCTCTGCAGGCTCTGCTCTTGGTTCGGGTCCTGTTGTGCATCCTGCTCACTCCTGGGTTGGGCGTCCTGCTCCAGGGGCTGCTGCAACCTCTTCCTGTCTCCCGGGCACACACAGATCTGCAGTAAGTGATTCTAGGCTGCGCGCGAGGCCACGCCCCTATTCTTAAAGTGGTAGTGCCCCATTAGCTGGAAGTGACCTCAGAGGTCACCTGTTACCATATGGGTATTTAAGATCGTCTACCCTGGCAGTAGGCGCCCGAGCAATGCTCCTACTAGTGCATTGCTAGTGTTCAGGCCCTTGAGTACTATCCTTTGTATCCGTGCATCTTCTACCTGTTGCTAATCCTCTGTCTCGCGGTAGTGCCATCTGTACCATTCCCGCTGTGGATGTCACCGTGCCATACCTACAGTGGACGTCACCGTGCCATACCTACAGTGGACGTCACCGTGCCATACCTGCCGTGGACACCATCAGTGCTGTACCTACTGTGGACGCCACCTGCTGCGAACATCTCCGGTGCCATAACAGTGTTCTGCCGGCTGCAGATGTCACACCCATGCTACACCTGGCCTTACAGAGACCTCTACTACCGGTTCCTGGTTGCCGTGCATCTAGGCCCTTTGAGGAGGCACCGCACAGTGTCTGTATAGGGGTTAAAATCTATTTTTCCAGACCCCCACTTCTGTGTTTTAGACAGCCCCCAAATCTAAGAAGCATCATTGTCAGAAGCTCCCTATCCTCTCCAACAACAACAGGAACATTTCCCTGCAACCAGAAAAAATGTAAGACCTGTCCATTTATATTGACAACGGACAAGATAAAGATTCCCAGATCACATCAGGACTACAAGATCCCAGGTACCTTCAGCTGTACCACAACCAATGTGGTGTACTTAATTATATGTACCAAATGTCCAACTGGGGGTCTGTATGTAGGGGAGACAGGACAACAACTCAGGACAAGGATGAATTCTCACAGCCACACATTTAAGGAAAAATGAATAGATCTACCTGTGGCCAAACATTTTTGTAACCCAGACCACAGCATCATGGACATGAAATTGCTGGTATTGAAAGGGAATTTCAAGTCCCAGAGAGACAGGAGACTATGGGAGTACAAACTCATGATGACCTTTGACACATTCAGAGCAGGAATGAATGTGTCTCATGGATTCATATTGTCTCTCCAGTAAAGGAGACAAACTCTAGCACAGCGCCACCTATTGGAAGTAACGATCCTAAAAGTCACAAGTGGATTTTTAACAATCCTTTGCAATATGACTCAGGATATATAAGCCAGATCAGAATCCCAATTTGCAGACACGGTGTTTCGGGGTGCTTGCCCCTTGTCAGTGCAAAGTATGGGGGGTGTCTGATCTGGCTCATGAGAAAGCTATATTTATAGCTTGGTCATGGATTCATGTCTTTTAAAAATTAGTTAAGAGATGTGCTCCTCTGACCATCCGAGCGTGTCACAGCCCGGGCCAGACCCTAATCAGAGGGCAATAAAACTTTCACACTGAACTGCAGCAATATTTATGGCCACAACAGTTCCCCCCCTCCCCCCCCCTCCCGCCATAGTGCTAGTTCTGTTTTCTGTTTCATGTAACTTGTATTTTTTTGTTTGTTTGTTTTTATTTACTGCACTATTCTATGTCCTATTGTGTATAAATATGTGACTCTTCCGATTTTCTGTTATACCATGCCTGATGAAGAGACCTGAGTAGTCTCGAAAGCTTGCTATTAATGGAATATGGATGAATCCTTGATAGGGATGGGGGAGAGACATGAAACAGCACTCCAGTTGGGGATGTGCTCTATAGAAGCAATAATTTTGAAAATTGTTTTTAAAAATTAATTTTAAAATGTATATTTCTTGTTTTTTATGGTCCACAATAAATATGAATAGGTTAGAGCATGTATACACGCATGATGTATATGGATGTACATGCTCATAGGCGAGTGAAATAAAAAAAATTTATTTTTTTTAAATTCTATATATAAAAAAATTATATCATATATTTTTTAATGTTTTTATGCTTTATTTCATTGTAAGGTTTTTTTTATATATATATTTTACAATTGGGATCAATATGGTTTAGGTTTTATAGGGTTAACTGTCTAATTAATTTTCAATTAGCCAATGACGTACCCACTAGCCTGGTTAGGATTTTATCTCTATAGGTTAATGTTTGTAAGGTTCTTTTATATCACCTGAGGAAGACAACATACTGGTTGCCGAAACGCGTTGTGGCATATAAGGGACCACTAATAAAAGGTTTGGATAAATTTATAAAAATCCTTTTGGTCCCTCTTCCTTTTTAGCGCTTCATTAGGCCTCTGTCACACGTTCGTGCCTCCGGTATGTATTTGGCAGTTTTCTCATGTACCAGAGACACGTACACACGTGGACCAATGTATTCCTAATGTATTGGACACACGTAAGTATTTTTGAACGGAACATGTATCCGTTCCGTACTTACGTGTGTCCGTATGTTTCTCACGCCGACATGTCCGTTTTTCTCCGGCATCACGGGTGTCACACGGCCTGCACCTGTAACATACGGATGTAGTGTGAATGCGGTCCCGTGTGACACACCGGAGAAACACGTTTCATGATTTTAAAATTAAAAAAAAAAACATATTCACCTCCACCAGCCCTGCAGAATCTTCCGCTGCAAACAGATGCTGGCGACCGCCGCTCATTATGAGCGTGTTCAGGAGGTTGGCGTGATGTCACGGGCGTTAATTTCCGCCCCTCCGCTCGGCCGGAAGCAGCATCAGCGGGGAGTGAGCGGGGCTGGAGCCGAAGATCAGTACCCTGGACAGCAGCAAGTACCACGTGAGTATTAAAATTACCGGTTCTCCGTGTGTTATCACGGATAGCACACGTAGAACACACGTGGCACGCACATACCGGAGACACGTACTTACCAGACGCAACACTCAAGGAAAATACGTGTCTCGCGGCACGTGCTTGATTTTCACGTGAGTGTGACAGAGGCCTTAGACTGACTTCTTGTTTTCTCAGATGGTGACAGTGGCCTCTATAGATGTGTCCCATGTTCCCCACTGTAAGATATTTGTTGCGGAAGCAGACAGGAAGCAGACAGGAAGCGAGTTCTTCAGTGGGGTCATTCCTCCAGGCTGGCCAGCCGTTCTGGACAGAAGAAGTCTTTGCAGCTGATCTCTTGACAGTATTGGTGGCCTATACTGTGACAAGACATCCTGGAGTTTCTTTCGGCCTGTCCCTCTTGTGCCTGTAACAAGAGCCTAAAGAAGCTCCCTGCTGGCCAACTGCTTTCTTTGCAGGTGCCATCTGCTTCTTGGCAGCATATGGGGATGGACTTTATCACCGACCTGCCGAAGTCCTCCAGTTGCACCGCCATTTGGGTAGTTGTAGACAGATTCTCTAAAATGGTGCATTTCATGCCGCTGGCCAGTTTACCCTCTGCACCAGCAAATCTTTCAGCTGCATTGGTTATGTGGCGCCCCTGACCCGGTCAGGCACCACTGACTACTGCACCCATGCTGGGACAGTACTTCCAGGTAATCCTAAAGGCCAGAACGAGGTGTGTGCGCACAGACACATAGCAATCAGGTCTCCGACACCTTTAGAGGGAACCCTTGGGTAGTCTTCAGAGAGGGCTAGCCTTCAATTCTTTTCAAGAGCTGTAGCGGAGGGGCTGGAAGCTAAAGTGCAGAGGCTGTCAGGAAAGGAGTGGAGCGAGCCAGTCTGGTAGTGGTCAGCGGCAGTTGCTAAGGGATACGCGCACTCACACTAGTCAGACCCTGCGCGGTGTAGTGACAGTTGGCGGGGGACAACGGTGACCTGGTCAGTCACAGAGGAGTGTCTGGGGTGACTAGGCACATACGCACGTACGGGGAACAGGTCCCTAGAGCAGACCCCGTTTTAATGATCTGCTAAAATTGCCGGTGAGGGGAACTACAAGTACCTCACCAACCACACAGAGTCCGAGCCTCAGCAGCAACACAGGGACCCATAAGGAGACAGAGCCAGAAGCCATCTCACCTGGTCCACGCTGCCGCCAAAAGGTCCAAAAAGGGGAGATAAGGCAGTAGAGACTCCCTGGATAGACCCCCACGGTACTTCAAGTCAGGGGGTTATCCGAACACAGAAGTGCTAGGAAGGCGAGCCAACCTGTTACCCTCAGACTGGCCTGAAGGAGCTCCTGGTTCTACCTGGTTAATCACAGCATCGCCCGGGTCAGCTCACCGTAAAAATCAGTTAAATGACTTTTGGACTCTGCCTGAGTTATTCTGGGACCCGTTATTCTACATACCTGAGCCTCTGGGGCCTGCCTCCTCACAGGAGGCCACACCATCAGACTGCAGACCCATCAGCCCCAGACGCTCATAAAATCTGCAGTGGCGGTCATCCATATCCATGACCGCAAGCCGTGAGTGGTGTCACGACACATACAAAATCTCAAATACCTGTTTGCCATATTAAAAGAAGACCCTGTGGCGTCCCTGAAGCTGGATCGATGTCCCTGGGGCGACACAGTTACTGCTCCACATTGTGTCCAACAGAGGCGTCAAGTTTACCTTGCGACACTGGAGCGCCACCTGCAAGCTGCTGGATGTCAACTTGGACTTCCCGTCAGCCTACCATCCACAGTCCAACAGCCAATTGGAATGGGTGAATCAGATCCTGAAATACTTCCTGTGGTACTTTGTCCATGAGCATCACAGTGACTTTTCAAGTTCCTTCCTTGGGCAGAATTCTCTTATAACAATCATGTGAGTGAGTCCTCAACTAAGTCATCTTTTTAGATATTGTAGGAACAATGACCCAGAGTCTCGTTCCCAGTAGTGCTCACCTCCAGCAGTCCTGCTGCTGATTCCTTCATCAAGTTTTTCTCTGACATCTGGACAAAGACCAAGACTGCCGAGACCCACCAACCGGTTCCCCCTCCCCACTGCGTAATGAAGGAGACCACACATGCAATATCTTTCTTTTGTTCTTTATTGAAGGTATCCACGTAACACCATTCAATTTTGATATAAAAAAGGGGGTTGCTTGATATTTTGGCCACAGCTTTTACCACAGGCACAAATCCGCCTTAAACCTGAGGGAAGAGGCCCGATGCCTACGACCGTCCATGGCAGGTTGGCTCTCACCAAATCCCTCTTCCACCGGCTGTGACTTCCGAACTTGTAACAAAACCTTCTTAAGGGAGGGAGGGCGGGCGATGCTCACCCTGAGGGCAGATGTGGTAAGAGAAAGGAGGGACTCCGGCAGCTGTTTATATGCCCTGTAGGAGGTCCCAGCAGTGAAGGGGGGCAGCGGGGGGCATTGCACAGTGGGGAGGAGGGAGAGGTGACCATGGGGGGGACGTAGCGAGGGGCTCAGCAGTCAGGGGCAGCGGCAGCGGCCGCAGTGCCCTGCAGACTGCCGAGACCCACCAACCGGTGCCCCCTCCCCACCGCGCAATGAAGGAGACCACACATGGAATATCTTTCTTTTGTTCTTTATTGAAGGTATCCACGTAACACCATTCAATTTTGATATAAAAAAGGGGGTTGCTTGATATTTTGGCCACAGCTTTTACCACAGGCACAAATCCGCCTTAAACCTGAGGGAGGAGGCCCGATGCCTACGGCCGTCCGTGGCAGGTTGGCTCTCACCAAATCCCTCTTCCACCGGCCACAGAGTGGCAAAGGCCCACGCCTGAGCTGCGACCACCACACAGGGCCCTCATGGCCCGCTCAACCCCGTCCTGGATGTCTGACAGGAAAATATCCAGACCTATGTCATTGAGGCTAAAACCATCCTCTAGCACCAATCTGCTGATCTCTGATTCCAGCAACTCATGTCCCAGCACTATCCCTCTTCCTGACGCTATAAATTTGGCGATCCGCATATTGACATGCCGCCTTGACCTCTCCACAGCCGCTATGTTCCTTGCCCCTATCCAGCTTAATCTTGGTAATATACTGGACCATACCACTACTACGTTGCTGAAGAAGCCGCTAAACCTATCCAGGTCTGCTTGCATGACCGCGAGCAGTTCCTGGATCCTCACATTTACCAGGTCGTTCCCACCCGCGTGGATGACTAGCACTACTGGGCCCGTGGCTATCCTTGCTATGTTCACTACCTCGGGCAGGACCTGTGTCCAGGCCATGCCCCGATCTCCTCTCCAATGGAACTTGAGGTGATGAAATCCCAGCTCACTTCCACCTGGTCTCGACTCGGCCCGCCGTGCTGCCCAGAATATGTGTGAGTGACCTAGGATCCAAATGCTAGGTGTCGCCGGATCTAGGAAGAAAAGCTGTTAGCAACTGTACTCAGCATATTTATCATAATGTCAGCGTCCATCATTGTATTAGTGTTGTCATAGCTTTTGGTGGCGGAACTACGGGACTGAATGGTTAGCAATGATTAGTTATCTGAGGGATGTGGAAAGGTGTAGTGACTGCCGAGGCTGGTTCGAGGTTAAAACTTGTGGTAAATTTGGCGGTTGGCAGGGATCGGGGGGTTAAATTAGATCTGGCCTAATATAGCGGAAGAAACAGTCTGATTTCCAACGCCCTATCCGCTGTATCTCCTCGTTCGAGAAGCCGGCCCTTGCTGCCTTGGTTGCTGCGCCTATGCGGAAGGAGTGTGTGCTATAATCCCCTGACTGTAAGCCCAGGTTGGAAAGTGACGTTTTTAGCAAGGCTGAAAACTGCGTTGCCGTGAGCGGGGATCCATCCGCGTGCTCTAAAAATAATTTGTTGGGAACCCGAGACTCTAAGTAACACTGTAAGATAAGGATGGGACAGAGTGGGCCAGGAAACGGGAAAATGGGGAACCAAACTCCTCTACCGAGCTGATCTGTTTTAGAGCGCCTTATACGAACTCGTACTCCACCATTGCAAATTATAATGTCGTCGTGGAGCAGACCCCCGGGACGAGCTGATGATCTGCTGACTAATTCACTGATTCGCAAAGCCCCAAAGAATGCAAGCGAGAAGGCAGCCGAGAACAAGCGGACCTCGCTGTCATTGGCGCATACGTCGCCTAGCTGGTTTATTATGCCTGAGAGGATGGCAAATGAAATGAGCCTTCTGCTTTCAGTGCACTGACGCTTCCGCTTCCAGCCTTTAACGGCCTGCGTAAACAGGAAGGCCTTGGTGACATCGGGCCATCCACGAACCCGGAAGTGAAAGGCTATGCCTGCGAGCCGCTGCTGCGCTACTGTACCCGAAACGCCATTACTATGCAAATGCGCTATATACCGAGCTACGGAGTTGCTGAGAAAATAAGCAGACACCTGGCTAGGCAGCAGTTGTGCTATATTTAACCATTCATTCCAAGCCTTACCGTACGAACGCCACGTAGATGGAGCTAGAGATGCCTGGATCAAAGGCATCAGCTGTCCTCGGGGACCGTCCAAAGGAACTGTGGACAGTTCTGGCCAATGCTGTCCGCTTCCGGATGTAATACACGAAACTTCTGAAATTCAAAACGTGATAAGGCATCAGCAATATTGTTATCGATCCCTGGCACGTGACGGGCCCTGAACCAGATGTTATGCTCGAGGCACTTGAGGACTAAATAGCGCAGTAAGCTGATCACTGGCGGGGAGGAAGATGCCAGGTGGTTAATGGCGTGGACGACACTTATGTTGTCGGTCCAGAAGCAGATTCGTTTGTTCGCCAGTTGATCTGCCCAAAGATCCGTAGCTACAATTATAGGGAACAGCTCAAGTAAAGTGAGGTTTTTTGTCCAACCTGACAAGTGCCATTTTTGGGGCCAGCGACTAGCGCACCACTTGGGACCAAGGAAAACTCCGAATCCGGTGGACCTGGCAGCATCCGAAAATAGAGATATGTCAGAGCTGGAAACCTCCTGTTCCTGGAAACACGTGCGTCCATTGTAGGTAGCTAGAAAAGACCTCCATACACGTAGGTCCTCCCGTAGGGCGCTGGTGATGCGAATCCTGTGGTAGGGGGCAGCTATGCCCCTAGTGGCCAGGCAAAGCCTACGGGAAAAGATCCTTCCCATAGGCATGACTCTACAGGCGAAGGCGAGCAAGCCTAATAAAGATTGCATTTGCGCCAGGGTTACCTTACGAACCGCACAGAACCCGTCAATGAGCGATGTTGTTTTTTGGACCTTTTCCAGTGGTAACCGAAACATCATGTTAATTAAGTCTATTTCGATTCCCAAAAAGGAAAGGCATGTCACAGGGCCAACTGTTTTTTCGTCCGACAGCGGAACCCCGAACTTGTCCACTAATGCCTGGAATGAATTTAACGCAATAGCGCATGTTTCTGAGTTGGCTGGGCCAACGAACAGGAAATCATCTAGATAATGGGTGACCGATTTGTTCTTTACCACGTCCTTAACCACCCATTCTAGGAAGGTGCTGAAGAGCTCGAAGTGAGAGCAGGATATGGAGCAACCCATTGGAAGGCACATGTCATAAAAGAATTTTTTGTTGAAATAGCACCCTAGCAGGTGGTGACAATCAGGGTGCACTGGTAGCAGACGAAAGGCGGACGCTATGTCCGATTTAGCCATTAATGCTCCTTGCCCTGCTTTGCGTACAAGTCCGACTGCTTTGTCAAAAGACACGTAGGACACTGCTGAGTCCTCTGTGGGGATGCCGTCATTTACTGACCTCCCAGCCGGGAAGGATAAGTGGTGTATGAGGCGAAATTCACCCTTTTCTTTCTTAGGCACTACCCCTAGGGGTGAAACGCGAAGGTTTGGGAATGGTAAGTTAGTGAATGAGCCTGCTACGTGGCCTAGTGCCACTTCCTTGAGTAATTTGTTTTCCAGGACCTGTGGGAGGTCCCGGGCAGATTTCAGGTTGGGGGCGAAGGTTGGTTCTGAGGAGAAATTAAAGGAGATAAAGAAACCGTGGGTGAAACCGTCTCTGATGGTGTCAGCCGCTGCCTTATGCGAGAGTCGGATGACGCAGTGCTGGATGGTGTGTGGTGTCTCTTGTGGGATGACCTCTTGCTGCGGTTGGACGAACGGAAATGGTGATTGTGCCGTGAGCGCCGGGAGTGACGCCCGTGGCTATCTCGGCTTCTGCTGCGGGAAGTGGACGGTGATCTTCTGTGGTTATGACCCCTAAGGGGTCTACGATGGAGAGCTGATGATCCTGGCTCGGCTGACCCCACGCGTGATGAGTGCCTTGCTTCTATCTGCGGTTGGCTTACTGGCAGGATGGGCGATGGTTGGATTGCAGGGGTTGATAGGGGGCACCGGGGGGGTAAATCTAAAGGAGGAGTACCTTGGATTTCCCGCGGTTGTAGCTGTAGGTTGGAGCATGGGGGTGTCAGTGGTAGAGATGGATCCTCTTCACCATGGAACTCAGTGTTCTTGCTAGGGTCAGATTGGGGAAGGTGCCCATGATGGTCCCTGCATTCCTGATGCGAGTCAGAGTGTGCTGATCCCTCAGCTGAAGAGCTTCTGCTTTCTGATGCTCCCATAATGTGGCCTGGCTGCTGATGGGAGATAAGAGGGCAGTGGAGATTGTTGGCTGGAAGGTGGGTGCTCGACTGCTGCAGACCACCACGTTCGCTTTGTAATGAATGTGAACGCTGGGCAGGAAATGCAGTTATAAAGCATGTTTGTTTATGACTGCATTTCCCTTTAAATTTGCCGCTCTTACTTTTATTGACATCACTTCCGGTCCGGGGCCCGAAAACCGGAAGTACAGTATAGTCACATGGTTGCCGAGTCACAGGAAGTGACTCGGCTGCCATGGATACCGGATGTGACGCAGCCTCAGCATGGAGCGGTAAGCAACATGAGGGCCGCGTCATCCTGGGCGGTGCAGAGTGCCTGGGGGGAGGCGCTTTGCATTGTGGTGGCGAACGTAATGCCAGGGTGGGGGCAGCATTCCTGAGGGGAGGGGGAGCATCGCTGCGTGGCGTGGACGAACACGATGCCAGGTGGGGGGCAGCATGCCTTGGTGTCGGGGGAGCAGCGCTGCGCGATATTATTGTATGCGATGCCCGGTGGGGCAGGGGATAGGTGGCCGGGGGTGAGAGCGGACCGGACCTTCTGGACCGGGCCGCCCTGCGCCTGGGGTCTGTTGTGGGGCTTAGACGCTGCGGTGGACGGGAGGGTCTGGAAGACCTGCGCCCACCGCTGCTGGGAATCGGCAGGAGGGAGCTGGTGCCCACAAGGGAGGCAAGCCATTCGGCTCCCTCCCGTCCGATCCTTTCTCTTACCGCTGCTTCCAGGGGGTCCATCGGCGATGCTCACCCTGAGGGCAGATGTGGTAAGAGAAAGGAGGGACTCCGGCAGCTGTTTATATGCCCTGTAGGAGGTCCCAGCAGTGAAGGGGGGCAGCGGGGGGCATTGCACAGTGGGGAGGAGGGAGAGGTGACCATGGGGGGACGTAGCGAGGGGCTCAGCAGTCAGGGGCAGCGGCAGCGGCCGCAGTGCCCTGCAGTCTTCCCGGGAGCAGTCCTCTATCCATATGAAGAGGCACGCAGACGAGATTAATCAACTTATTGTCTAAAACATCATACTAGGTATACACATACTGTAGCTTCATGACTTTAAACATAACCCAGTGGAAAATTACCCCAGTGGGTTAAAAAAGTGAAAATGCAAATAATTATTTTTTTTATATAAAACTTGAAATTTTTATTATACATCGAAAAAACATAAATCAAAATTTCATATAAATCACAGGGAAGACCACCTAACAGGGACACTGACTATGCTGCCTAGTGTAAAAAAACCTCAAATCATAATTATAAATCTTACGCTAAGTGACACCAGAACATCATGGAATAAACTCTTACATATAGATGAAAAAGAGAACTATACAGATGCACATGTATACTGTGTAAGTCACAATTGCCAGATACAATAGAACTGTTATTATAACAAAATTATCAAACACCAATGTCAATCAATAATAACAAGAAAATAGAAAAATAGATGCACCTATGCATCCAATAATAATTATTAAGGCATACACTGTGTGCAGAATTATTAGGCAAATTAGTATTTTGATCACATGATAATTTTTATACATGTTGTCCTACTCGAAGCTGTATAGGCTTGAGAGTCAACTACCAATTAAGTAAATCAGGTGATGTGCATCTCTGTAATGAGGAGGGGTGTGGTGTAATGACATCAACACCCTATATAAGGTGTGCTTAATTATTAGGCAACTTCCTTTCCTTTGGCAAAATGGGTCAGAAGAGAGATTTGATGGGCTCTGAAAAGTCCAAAATTGTGAGATGTCTTGCAGAGGGATGCAGCAGTCTTGAAATTGCCAAACTTTTGAAGCGTGATCACCGAAAAATCAAGCGTTTCATGGCAAATAGCCAACAAGGTTGCAAGCAGTGTGTTGGGCAAAAAAGGTGCAAAATAACTGCCGATGAATTGAGGAAAATCAAGCGTGAAGCTGCCAAGATCCCCTTTGCCACCAGTTTGGCCATATTTCAGAGCTGCAACGTTACTGGAGTATCAAAAAGCACAAGGTGTGCCATACTCAGGGACATGGCAAAGATAAGGAAGGCTGAAAAACCACCACCTCTGAACAAGAAACATAAGATAAAACGTCAAGACTGGGCCAAGAAATATCTTAAGACTGATTTTTCAAAGGTTTTATGGACTGATGAAATGAGAGTGACTCTTGATGGGCCAGATGAATGGGCCAGAGGCTGGATAAGTAAAAGGCAGAGAGCTCCACTCCGACTCAGACGCCAGCAAGGTGGAGGTGGGGTACTGGTATGGGCTGGTATCATCAAAGATGAACTTGTGCAACCTTTTCGGGTTGAGGATGGAGTGAAGCTCAACTCCCAGACCTACTGCCAGTTTCTGGAAAACAACTTCCTCAAGCAGTGGTACAGGAAGAAATCGGTATCGTTCAAGAAAAACATGATTATCATGCAGGACAATGCTCCATCACATGCATCCAACTACTCCACTGCGTGGCTGGCCAGTAAAGGTCTAAAAGATGAAAAAATAATGACATGACCCCTTGTTCACCTGATCTGAACCCCATAGAGAACCTGTGGTCCCTCATAAAAGCTAAGATCTACAGGGAGGGAAAACAGTACACCCCTCGGAACAGTGTCTGGGAGTCTGTGGTGGCTGCTGCACCAATGTTGATCGTAAACAGATCAAGCAGCTGACAGAATCTATGGATGGTAGGCTGTTGAGTGTCATCATAAAGAAAGGTGGCTATATTGGTCACTCATTTTTTGGGGTTTCGTTTTTGCATGTCAGAAATGTTAATTTCTAAATTTTGTGCAGTTATATTGGTTTACCTGGTGAAAATAAACAAGTGAGATGGGAATATATTTGTTTTTTATTAAGTTGCCTAATAATTCTGTGCAGTAATAGTTACCTGCACAAACAGATATTCTCCTAAAATAGCCAAATCTAAAAAAAAAACCACTGCAACTTCCAAAAACATTAAGCTTTGATATTTATGAGTCTTTTGGATTGATTGAGAACATAGTTGTTGATCAATAAAAAAAATCCTCTAAAATACAACTTGCCAAAAATTCTGCACACAGTGTATATTCAAAAGATCTACTATGTTATTCAATAAATATATACTGTAAGATCTAAAATTGCTTATCATTTAAATATAGACAAAAATAGAAAGTGCATAGTGCATTAGATCTGAAAAGGCATATCATTTAAATATAGCCAAATGTAGAAAGTGCATCGTGCATAAATATATTGTTAATTGATTGACACTAGATAACAAAAAATTACAATGTATCCAACAATAGACTCCAATGTAATTAATTAAATAAATAAAGCAATATGCTACAAGTTAACCATCTATATAAATAACATTCGATTCCACTGATTGTGTTGATGAATAAGTATACTTATAGTTCCGAAGTACAAGTAGCAACCACCTTCAGTATATAGGCGTAAAAAATCCCACACGATTGATGGTGGCCAGGGATTTTTGTTACTGTGTTCCAAGGCATCAGTGGAATCGTAGGTGGATCATAACAAAGGAAAATACACACAGTTCCTCAGGATACATAGCGTCATACAACTACCGCTTATGATAGTGAGGGTATTCACAAATATATATTACGGTACATATTATGGATCGGCATTTACCTTACATGTGATAACAATGATTGCTGAGCACTGGGCTGTGTGTCCCTCCACCCCTGATGTACATTTTGCCACGCTTTTCAAAAAAAACATGGGCCTCCCCAGCCTGAGAGTGCTGCCCCTGTGTCGCCCCAGGGATGCTGATCCTCTTCAGGGACGCCACAGGGCTTCTTCAGTATGGCAACAGGTACTGTTAGTTTTCTATATGTCGTGACGCCACTCACGGCTTGCGGTCAGGGATGTGGATGACCGCCACTGCAGATTTTACGAGCATCTGGGGCTGATGGGGTCTGCAGCCAGATGATGTTGCCTCTCGTGAGTGAGACAGGCCCCAGGGGCTCGGGTGAGCAGAGTAGCGGGTCCGGAATAACACAGGCTGAGTCCAAAAGTCTTTTTAACTGCTTTTTACTCACTTTGACGTCAGGTACGACCAGGGGCTTCTTTGGTCCAGTCTGAGGGTAACCGGTTAGCTCGCCTTCCTAGCACTTCTGTGTTTAGATAACCCCCTGACTTGGAGTACCATGGGTGTCTATCCAGGGAGTCGCTAGTGCCTTTTGTCCCCTGTGTTTGGCCCATTTGCCGGCAGCGTAGACCAGGTGAGATGGCTTCAAGCTCTGTCTCCTTATGGGTCCATGCGTTGCTGCTGAGGCTCGGACTCTGTGAGGTTGGTGAGGTACCTGTAATTCCCCTCATCGGCAGGTTTAGCAGGTCGTTAAACTGGAGTCTGCTCTAGGGACCTGTACCCCGTACGTGCCTAGTCACCAGGAGCACCTCTTTACTCTGACTACCAGGTGACCGTTCTACCCCGCTAACTGTCACTACACCGCGCAGGATCTGACTAGTGTGAGCGCGCGTATCTGCTTTGCGACCACCGCGCTCCACCAGCAGACTGGCTCTCCTCTCTTCCTGACAGCCTCTGCACTTTAGCTCTCAGCCTCTCCTCTACACCCTTTGATGAGATTTGAAAGCTAGCCCCCTCTGGAGACTACCCAAGGGTCCCATTTACTGGTGTGGGAGACCTGGTTGCTATGTGTCTGTGTGTACACACCTCATTCTGGCCCTAGGATTACCTGGAAGTACTGTCTCAGCATGGGTGCAGTACTCAGTGGTGCCTGATCGGGTCAGGGGTGCCACACCCCCAGCTGTCTTCTTTATCTTGGCTGAGTATCAAAATTGGGGAAAGTGCACTTCATTTTTTTAAAATTATTTATTTAAATAATTAAAAAAAGCTGCATGGGGTCCCTTTTGTTTGATACACAGCCAACATAATAAACACAGCTGGGGGATACAGCCTGTAGCCATCTTCTTTATCGGTGCTGTGTATCAAAATACGGGGGACCCTACATCATTTTTTGCTAATTGTTTATTTTTACACTCCACAACCAATCACTGACTCCAGCAGTCTGACTGCAACAATCACAGACTGTAAAATAGTGAGTTTATGGAGATTTGATTCATAAACTTGAATATACATGTATTCATAAAATATGTGTATTTCGCCATCCCTTTAAGGATGCCTGTGAGTTGGAAAATGCTAACCAAGGTTTTTGACATTGTAGAACCAAAGTCATCTGCTAGTTGTTCATCAAAGTTGTCAAAGAAGGGCTATATTCTGTTTGGAATGTTGGGCTAAGAACTGAAATAGCTATGAGGGACTTCTTTCTGTTACACTGAGGTCAAAGCTCAGCGAGCCTCAAAGGAATTATAAATAAGTTGAAGTAGGTTTTGTTACAAGAGTCTACTGCGCAGGTACACTTATTTCGCGGGTAAAACGTACCACGTGACATGATGTAATGCTCAACTAAATTAGGGATAGTTACTTTTTGTATACCATGTAAAGAGATAAGGACAATTAGGAGGAGGGGTTTGGGTTATAAAAGAAGCCCACACTTCAAAGGGTGAGGCAGAAGGAGGGAGGAGAAAGACGGACTCACCAACCCGACCAGACCACCTACAGACAGAGAGACGGCTTACACACACTACAGCGATGTAAGATAAATGAACTATTATTTTTTCTCTCTGCTTATCTGTCTATCCATCTATTAACTCAAGCCAAGACAGTTACTTTTCTCTAATGACTGTAACCTTCAAACTCTTAATCTGAATAAATCCATAATATGTTTTTGCACCAATTCTCGCTCCAATCATTATATACTGGCTTTGCAGTTGTCGCCTTAAACCCAGTTTTTAACATTGGCGAGCACCAGCCTGAATGATTGAGCGGCACAGCTGTTTTCTGTGAGAGGTGATTTTTTTCACGCTGCCTATTCTTGCAGTAGGACTCTTTTTTTTTTTTTTCTTTCACGTCATTCCCTGCCCTTTGTCCGAGAGGGGGGGTCAGTGAGTAAAAATCTCTGTCCAAGCTGCAGGCGAACGACGATACACTGTGTCCACATCAGAACCTAAGAGAGGTTTAACGTGACAAAGCTGCACGGAGGTCGTATGTGTCAAAGCCATTCCAGGACCATCCATCCATAAGACAGTTGGAGCCATTCCAGGACCATCCATCCATAAGACGGTTGGAGCCATCCGAGGACAAGCATCACATATTGGTGAGAAATGGATTTTATTCATCATTATTCTAGTAACAGTCATGTAGAGTATTCTTTTGACCATACACATAGTGACGCACAGTTATGGTCAAATCTGTACCGGCAATGTGAACTTGAGAATACTAAGTTAGATAAGAAGTTTTTTACTGTGAATCGGTTACAGAAAAAGATACAGAATGTATTGGGTATGGTATACACTTACAACTCCATGGTGGGTGGGGCACAGCCATATGCACACACTATCTGCATGGTGACTGACACACCCATAACAACAGACACGCCCAATACAACAGACACACACGTCACAGATGCAGAGACAACAGATTGTCCAAATTGTTCGATATTAGCAGAACATATCGAACATCTGGAGGATCAGTTGGAAACAAGAGCAGATTTAATATCAAAACTACGGAAAGATATTAAATATGTATCTGTTAATACAAGACAGAACAAGACAGATGCTTCCCAGTCACCTGCATCAGCTTCAGGTTCAGACATCCCGGACAGGCTGGATACGGCCGAGGACGAGACTCTGAATGAGGAGGAACTTCGGAAAAAGAAGTTACATGATAAGGCCGCCCGTCTTAACATTAAAATCCATGACCAATTAATGAAAATCATTAAAGACATACCCAAATATGATGATAAAATGGACGCCTTCCATAATGCGGACATTTTTGAGTCACATTCCGATAAATATAATCTGACGAATGATCAGAGAAACAAGATTTATAGGGTATGGCTTCCCTCCCACATGGCAAAAAGGTTACAAGCAACACCTAGGACAGACGAACACAATGACCTGATCCATGACACAAAGGAAGATAGGCTGAGACAGTTAATTCTCTTTACCACAGGAGAGTCTACCCCAACAGTCGAATTGTTAGAAAACCTTAAGACACACATACAGGAGGATCCATTTGTCTTCTTAGTCAAATTCGAACAGGCCTACAGAATGGTACTAGAAATCGGATCTGATCAAGAACCGCCTTCCATGATCAAGGCCTTTGTTAAAAAGTTTAAATATTTGGACCCTGCTTCATTCGAAATAGCTTCTAGAATGGAAAGTCTACAAAAGGCCACGTCATTTATTGATAGAATACGTAGACGAATGAAGCAAAATCAGGTAAAATCAAAAATAGCCATGATAGAAGGGACCACTGACACATTAGTATCCCAGGAAAAACAGATCAAAAACAACAAAAGACCGGTGTTGAATTCTAAAAACAAGAATTCAGGGGGGGGTAACAGGAAAAGCACAATTCACTGCTTTTTCTGCGGCCTACCCGGACACCTGAAGTGGGAATGCAAGAAATTCCTGAGGGCGGGAGTTGAGGAAAGGCTGGGTAAGGAAAATGGACTGATGCCAAACACATCCAGTGCACCTCCCCCATCTTCAGCACCTCCCCCTTCATATGCGCCCACTCATACTGACAACAGAAATAACCAATCACCATATACGCCCACTCATACTGACAACAGAAATAACCAATCACCATATGCACCTCTGACCAGACAGATAAGAGAAATGACCATACAGGGATTGGATGGAAGGGGCAAGACACCTGCTGCTCTTCTCCCTTCTCCATCATCCTGACTAGCAAAGCCGGTCCCCAGGCTCCATCCACTGGAATTTGTCACTCGAGTTTCAATGGATAGCTGTGGTCGACCATTTTTAAAGGTAAATCTTGAAGGTCAGGAAGTAACATTTCTCCTTGATACAGGTGCGCAATTGAGTGTCACAAATGTTGATTTACATTTAAAGCCAGATTCCCCTGTATGTACAATTGTTGGTTTCAGTGGTAAAAATGGAACAAAGGTGACATTAGCGCAGGATGTTTCTTTGGAAATACCTGGTTTTTTGAAAACGAAAATGGATATTTGGTGTTGTCAGGATACTGAGAATATAATTGGCACTGATTTTATGGAAAAGCATGGCTGGATTATTGATTTGGGTAACAAAACAGTTTGGAAAGACTCTAACGGTTGTAAGGCGGTAGTTATTGATCCAAATGAGTATAGTCATGTCGGGACCATTTGTTTGACCGATGTAGTGTCAGCAGATCATTTGTGGCCTGAAACTGGTGATGATGAAGTATTGACTGAGTTAGTACAGCGGTTTCCTTCTTTATGGGCTCAGTACAGGAATGAGGTTGGAACAATGAAGGATGTTGTTGTCAAAATTGAAGGCCGAGATCCACCTCCACAGCGTCAGTATAAGTTGCCTCCGGAGTCAGTTGCTCCGATGTCTAAGATTATACAGGAATTGTTGGCTCAAGGTGTCATACGTAAGGCAAATTCTGTCTGTAACAATCCATTGTGGTGTGTTCTGAAAAGCGATGGTAGCTATCGGATGTTGTTGGACTTGAGGATGTTCAATAAGTATACTCCCAATGTTGCACCGATTGTAGCTGATACACATGACATGATGTCGAGATTGGATGCTAAGGCAAGGTATTTCTCAGTATTGGATATCAGTAATGGTTTTTTCAGTATACCGATTGAGCAAAGTTGCCAATATAGATTTGCATTCAACCACCTGGATCAAAAATTTGTATGCTGTCGTCTTCCTCAGGGGGCAAGTATGTCGCCAAGCATTTTTCATCAGGCGCTAGCGAACGTTTTGTCGAAATTTTCTCGTCCGGAATGTTTATTGCAATATGTGGACGATATCTTGTTGAGTACGGAGGATGAGAATTTGCATATTTCTCTACTTGCAGAATTGTTTGAGCTGCTGCATGATGCAGGTTTAAAACTGAATACCAAAAAGGTCAAGCTGATGCAGACTGAGGTCAGGTTTTTAGGAGTTCTGTTAAGTCCAGGTACACGGCGACCCCTACAGGACAGAATAGAGGCAATTGCATCTCTTCCAATTCCAATATCACACAAGGCACTAAGACATTTTTTAGGACTTGTAAATTACTCAAGGGATTTCATTGAAAATTTTGCTGACAAAGCCAGACCTTTGTATGATCTTTTAAAAGGTGACAATGATGATTATTTTGGTCCCTGGAGTGTTGAACAGGAAAAAGCCTTCACACAATTGAAACATGATCTACAACACGCACCTGCGTTAAGTATGGTGGAAAAGAACGCACCTTTTGCGCTTCAAGCACACACTTCAGAGACAAGTATCTCTGTGGTTTTGCTGCAGCTGCAAGGGGGGGAATGGAGAATCTTGGGGTACTTCTCTAAGCTTCTCTCACCTGTTGAGAGGGGGTTTGAGGTGTGCGCAAGACACCTGGTGGGAGTGTATTTTGCGATAAAAATCACTCAACACATCATCGGGTTCCAAAAGGTTATTCTCCAAACGCCACATTCCACACTGAAACTTCTCTTTGAGAAAAATATCCCAGGTGTGTCAAATCAGAGATTTGCCCATTGGTTGCTCTCATTGTCTCCAAATCAAATTGAGGTAGATTATAAGGCCAAGTATGTTCTTCCTCAATTGATGCAGTATGAAGGACAAACCCATGATTGCATAGAAACGTTCCATGAACCAAGTCCATCTCTCTTCAGACGACAGTCGGAAGACGCAGATGAACCTGTGTTTGTAGACGGTTCTAGATTTTTTCTGGAAGGACACTATCACACAGGATATGGAATTTTCTATTCCAAGCGAGGACAAGTGGTAAAACACAAGTTACCGAGTCATTTCTCAGCTCAAAGGGCAGAGATAGAAGCGGTAAGAATGGTCCTTCAGCTGAATGAAGCTGATGATCAAACTCCAATGGTAATCTACAGTGATAGCTCCTATGTTGTCAGATCCCTAACCGATTACCTGCCTGTTTGGGAAAGGAGAGGCTACGTGGACTCGTCCAACAAAGCCTTGCTGCACCGCGAAACTCTAGAATCAATTTTTGAGATGGCATCTAGGGCCCCAAATAGATTTGCTATAGTGAAAGTCGCTGCACATCAAAGATCTGATGATGAGTTATCTGTAGGAAATGCAACCGCAGATGCTCTAGCCAAAGAAGCTGCCCTGACAGGAGAGGAAGTGTTTGACTCTGAACCTTCTGAGAATTCAGCGGTTCAAAGAACAGACACGTACATACCTTCATTTGCAGAAGAACAGAGGAAAGATCCTTTTCTTTTTACTTCTCTGGATGATCCAAAACCTCCTTTTATCTGTGAAAATGGGGTTTTGTGTCACAGTTCAAATGAAGAATTGCGTCCAGTTGTACCAAAACATCTACAGGTAGAATTCACTCGATACAACCATGAGAGTTTAGGTCACTTGGGACAACAGAAATTGTTAGTCATTCTCAAGGAGAAATTTTATTGGGAAAAAATGGACGAAACAGTTCAAAGTGTTGTACTATCATGTCTCATTTGTGCCCAAATAAATCCAAGACCTAAAGGACAGGAGCCACCACTTCTACGGATCGCACCTGCAGATGGTCCATGGTCTACACTGCAGATAGACTATATTGGTCCTTTACCCTCAGGTAAACATGGTCTCAGGTATGCATTGATTGTGGTACATGTGTTCTCAAAATGGGTAGAAATATTACCTGTTAGGAAAGATGATGCTTTGTCCACAGCAAGGGAATTGGTACAACATGTCTTTTGTACTTGGGGGATCCCAAGGATGATTACCTCCGATCGAGGTAGCCACTTCACAGGTAAAATCATGCAAACTGCTTGTGCTATTCTAGGGGCACGACAGCAATTTCATGTCCCCTATCATCCACAATCTGCGGGAATTGTGGAAAGAATGAATAGAACAATCAAGTCCAGAATTGCAAAGATGCTTTCGGACAAAGGTAACACTTGGGTTGACAAGGTACCTTTCATTCTCATGAGTATAAGAGGTTCAATCTCTTCTACAACTCAATTCACTCCGTTTGAGTTGATGACGGGAAGAAAAATGCCATTGTGGTTTCCACATGAGCCATTTTTATCCACTCCACAAAAAGATGCTATCTCAAGGTCCCAATGGTTAAGATCGCTACAGGAGAGCCTGAAAGCGATTCTGCCATATGCGGCATCGAGAATGCAGAAAATGGAGCCACCCTATGAGTCCAAATTCAAGAAAGGTGCTCTAGTGATGATCAAAACCTTTCGCAAGAGTGGTCCATGGGAGTGTAATTGGGAAGGTCCTTTTGAAGTCCTTGAGACTATGGGACAAGTCATGATTCTTGTGCACCGAGTGTCAAATGTGGTAAAAAAGACCCAGAAAACACAAAAAGTGTGGGTTCACGTTGACCAGTGCAAAATATTTGTGACAAAATAATTATACTGCATTTCTTTCCAGGAAGAAATGGATTCCTATACGAACTGGAATAAGGAACCTAAAGACTTCGAAGGAAAGATGACATCAAGCCTTCTGGAGAAAGAACATCTTCCCAAGCTCAAGACAAGCTTCTACGTGATGGGAACTACTTTCCTGCTGCTTTGCTTTATTTTCGTCATTGTTTACATGTTACATCAAGGAACAATCGCCAATGATGTGAATGAACGGACTAGAGAGATTCAACATTCTCGAAGACCAAGAGGATCAGATACACGGAACTTACTGACAGAGGACATAACGGATGATTCTGTGGAGATAACAGGAAATATCTGCATGGGATATGGAACAAAATGTTGCATTGAATTACATTTCATACACGACACAGACATAATATTACATGCTATTGCAGGACCTAAAACTAGATTCACACAATTACAAGGAGAATATGTACACAATAATAAAACGGGTACATGGGAATGTTCTCCTACAGATGTACTATACTGGAACATAGAGATCAGAGGTGATGAACCTGCTGTATGGTCCGGTGATATTACAAATGACATGATTGCAAAGGGAAAGTTTGGAAGATCCAAAACAGAAATTTTGTTAAAAACTCAGGTTTTTGGGAAAATTCTGGATCCTTCTTTACTCTCCATCACAGAAGGAGATAAAGATTGGGTCAAAACATGGAATTTCCAGATAACACGGGAACCTGTGCAAGTTCAGGTATCTGTAGTGTTTACCGTTACTAACACTATAGTTCCGGAAATAAGGGTTTCACCACAGACAGTACATAACAAAGTAAATACATTACCCATAATGTTAAAATGTAATACAAGGTTGAAATTGCCTTCTGAGTCTTTGTTGACATGGACCAAAAATTCATCATTTTTGGGAAGTTTTTTAAACAGTCCAACTAATGTCATTCACAGAGGTCAGATTGGTAATATCAGGTGGATGGATGATACTTTCATTTTTTCCATAGAGAATCCATCTTCCAGGGACTCTGGAATTTACCAGTGTTGCGTTGAAACAAAGACACATTACAGACATTGTAAAGACGTTAGTGTGAATATTTGGTCAGCAGCAGATAGTGCATGCACAGACACGAGGTTCATGCCGTCTACTCCTTTCCAAATTAATCAATTTCAGTCCAAGTCCTTATTAAGGGATGGAGAATTTATGACAATGGTGTGGACTTTCAATATGTCTCATTGGAAGATCTCTACCAGGTTTCCTCAGTGTCAATCACATCTCATAAACATGGAGATGGGGATAGAACAATGGTTTGGGAAAAGAACAGCTCAGACTAGGAGTAAGAGAGGAGTGTTAGAAGGAATTCTGGGAGGAATTGGGACAGTGGGAAGTCTGACTAATGCCATGAATATACAGACACTTAAGTCAGATTTGGATAATATTGGTTTTATTGGAGGAAAAGGTGTAAAGGTTCAGAAGAGTCTGAATCAACTTCTTGAAAAGATGGTAATGAATACAGCTGCTGTACTAGGGTCTTCCGTGTCACATCTACAGGATGCTACATTAGCTCTCGTGGAAAGCACACACGAAACACAAGTAGCTAAAGCGTGCCTGGAGATACAGGTAGAGTACTCTTCTAATCTGAAGTTGATTGCACAAGCTTTACAGACTGGAATTACTCCACTGGGAATACTGCGAAATTTACCTGTAGAGTATGATTTTGCATTGAATCATACGGATTTGTGGGTAAATAAGTGGTTAGGATGTGAACGAAACATTTGTGTTGGCACATCGCTAATCCCGGTGATTGGAAGAGAGGGGACTATTGTTCCTGTTACAGTTTTGGGTATACCTGTGAGTAACACACAACAAGTGTTCTATCAACTGCAGTACACAGATTTTGCATTTGATGGAGTGAACACTGAACAAGTAGACATTTCTTCATGTTTGCATTTTGTTTCTAAGGTGATGTGTTTACCTGGACAGGATAAGGTGATCTATCATTCATGTTTTCATAATCATTCTTCTTGTCATGCGAGAATAGAGACTGTACAGACAATACATGATCTGGTGACTCCAGTAAGTCCAAATAAGATTTGTTTTCAGGTCATGTCTGAGACAGAGAAGGTTTCTGTTTTCTATTCTGCTTGTGTACATAAGGAAAACCTACCTATGGGTTTGTATTGTATAGAAGGAAATGTGAGGTCTCTTTCAAAGAAGGAAGGAAGTTTTAATATCACTTCTATAGGAAAGAGAAACTTAACGGCATTTCCCATACAATTCAATTTATCACAGATAAATGATTTTCCTTGGGATATGTGGACAAGTGAAATAAAGAAAGATAAGGGTTTGTTAGATTTATTAACGAAACAGTTAAAGGAAGCAGAAATTATATTCAGACATGAACAAGGTGAATTAAGTGATATTGAACACGAATGGAATGGAATGTCAGGTAGAACTTGGTGGAAGAGTTTTAGCAAATCTGTACATTCCTGGTCTCAGTCATCTTTTCAGTCAGCGGTTGGTAATGTTTTATTTAATCCCATCATAATCATATTTTTATTAGTTTTGATGTGTATTGTATATCAAGTTTTTGTGATGTGTAGAATTCAGAAGATATATAAGAATATAAAAATAGAAATGAAAAAGGAAGATAACATTCTTAGAGGAATGTTAAATCGCAAGATGACTTTTTGACAGAAAGTTGCAGATTGGTTTATCAAGTCAAATATTGGTCTAGAATTTTCAACAAGAATGTATGTGATACGAATGATGACACGATTGAGTTAGGGTTTCCCGGGGTTCATCAAACTTCCATATAAGGGGGGACTGTAAAATAGTGAGTTTATGGAGATTTGATTCATAAACTTGAATATACATGTATTCATAAAATATGTGTATTTCGCCATCCCTTTAAGGATGCCTGTGAGTTGGAAAATGCTAACCAAGGTTTTTGACATTGTAGAACCAAAGTCATCTGCTAGTTGTTCATCAAAGTTGTCAAAGAAGGGCTATATTCTGTTTGGAATGTTGGGCTAAGAACTGAAATAGCTATGAGGGACTTCTTTCTGTTACACTGAGGTCAAAGCTCAGCGAGCCTCAAAGGAATTATAAATAAGTTGAAGTAGGTTTTGTTACAAGAGTCTACTGCGCAGGTACACTTATTTCGCGGGTAAAACGTACCACGTGACATGATGTAATGCTCAACTAAATTAGGGATAGTTACTTTTTGTATACCATGTAAAGAGATAAGGACAATTAGGAGGAGGGGTTTGGGTTATAAAAGAAGCCCACACTTCAAAGGGTGAGGCAGAAGGAGGGAGGAGAAAGACGGACTCACCAACCCGACCAGACCACCTACAGACAGAGAGACGGCTTACACACACTACAGCGATGTAAGATAAATGAACTATTATTTTTTCTCTCTGCTTATCTGTCTATCCATCTATTAACTCAAGCCAAGACAGTTACTTTTCTCTAATGACTGTAACCTTCAAACTCTTAATCTGAATAAATCCATAATATGTTTTTGCACCAATTCTCGCTCCAATCATTATATACTGGCTTTGCAGTTGTCGCATTAAACCCAGTTTTTAACATTGGCGAGCACCAGCCTGAATGATTGAGCGGCACAGCTGTTTTCTGTGAGAGGTGATTTTTTTCACGCTGCCTATTCTTGCAGTAGGACTCTTTTTTTTTTTTTTCTTTCACGTCATTCCCTGCCCTTTGTCCGAGAGGGGGGGTCAGTGAGTAAAAATCTCTGTCCAAGCTGCAGGCGAACGACGATACACTGTGTCCACATCAGAACCTAAGAGAGGTTTAACGTGACAAAGCTGCACGGAGGTCGTATGTGTCAAAGCCATTCCAGGACCATCCATCCATAAGACAGTTGGAGCCATTCCAGGACCATCCATCCATAAGACGGTTGGAGCCATCCGAGGACAAGCATCACATATTGGTGAGAAATGGATTTTATTCATCATTATTCTAGTAACAGTCATGTAGAGTATTCTTTTGACCATACACATAGTGACGCACAGTTATGGTCAAATCTGTACCGGCAATGTGAACTTGAGAATACTAAGTTAGATAAGAAGTTTTTTACTGTGAATCGGTTACAGAAAAAGATACAGAATGTATTGGGTATGGTATACACTTACAACTCCATGGTGGGTGGGGCACAGCCATATGCACACACTATCTGCATGGTGACTGACACACCCATAACAACAGACACGCCCAATACAACAGACACACACGTCACAGATGCAGAGACAACAGATTGTCCAAATTGTTCGATATTAGCAGAACATATCGAACATCTGGAGGATCAGTTGGAAACAAGAGCAGATTTAATATCAAAACTACGGAAAGATATTAAATATGTATCTGTTAATACAAGACAGAACAAGACAGATGCTTCCCAGTCACCTGCATCAGCTTCAGGTTCAGACATCCCGGACAGGCTGGATACGGCCGAGGACGAGACTCTGAATGAGGAGGAACTTCGGAAAAAGAAGTTACATGATAAGGCCGCCCGTCTTAACATTAAAATCCATGACCAATTAATGAAAATCATTAAAGACATACCCAAATATGATGATAAAATGGACGCCTTCCATAATGCGGACATTTTTGAGTCACATTCCGATAAATATAATCTGACGAATGATCAGAGAAACAAGATTTATAGGGTATGGCTTCCCTCCCACATGGCAAAAAGGTTACAAGCAACACCTAGGACAGACGAACACAATGACCTGATCCATGACACAAAGGAAGATAGGCTGAGACAGTTAATTCTCTTTACCACAGGAGAGTCTACCCCAACAGTCGAATTGTTAGAAAACCTTAAGACACACATACAGGAGGATCCATTTGTCTTCTTAGTCAAATTCGAACAGGCCTACAGAATGGTACTAGAAATCGGATCTGATCAAGAACCGCCTTCCATGATCAAGGCCTTTGTTAAAAAGTTTAAATATTTGGACCCTGCTTCATTCGAAATAGCTTCTAGAATGGAAAGTCTACAAAAGGCCACGTCATTTATTGATAGAATACGTAGACGAATGAAGCAAAATCAGGTAAAATCAAAAATAGCCATGATAGAAGGGACCACTGACACATTAGTATCCCAGGAAAAACAGATCAAAAACAACAAAAGACCGGTGTTGAATTCTAAAAACAAGAATTCAGGGGGGGGTAACAGGAAAAGCACAATTCACTGCTTTTTCTGCGGCCTACCCGGACACCTGAAGTGGGAATGCAAGAAATTCCTGAGGGCGGGAGTTGAGGAAAGGCTGGGTAAGGAAAATGGACTGATGCCAAACACATCCAGTGCACCTCCCCCATCTTCAGCACCTCCCCCTTCATATGCGCCCACTCATACTGACAACAGAAATAACCAATCACCATATACGCCCACTCATACTGACAACAGAAATAACCAATCACCATATGCACCTCTGACCAGACAGATAAGAGAAATGACCATACAGGGATTGGATGGAAGGGGCAAGACACCTGCTGCTCTTCTCCCTTCTCCATCATCCTGACTAGCAAAGCCGGTCCCCAGGCTCCATCCACTGGAATTTGTCACTCGAGTTTCAATGGATAGCTGTGGTCGACCATTTTTAAAGGTAAATCTTGAAGGTCAGGAAGTAACATTTCTCCTTGATACAGGTGCGCAATTGAGTGTCACAAATGTTGATTTACATTTAAAGCCAGATTCCCCTGTATGTACAATTGTTGGTTTCAGTGGTAAAAATGGAACAAAGGTGACATTAGCGCAGGATGTTTCTTTGGAAATACCTGGTTTTTTGAAAATGAAAATGGATATTTGGTGTTGTCAGGATACTGAGAATATAATTGGCACTGATTTTATGGAAAAGCATGGCTGGATTATTGATTTGGGTAACAAAACAGTTTGGAAAGACTCTAACGGTTGTAAGGCGGTAGTTATTGATCCAAATGAGTATAGTCATGTCGGGACCATTTGTTTGACCGATGTAGTGTCAGCAGATCATTTGTGGCCTGAAACTGGTGATGATGAAGTATTGACTGAGTTAGTACAGCGGTTTCCTTCTTTATGGGCTCAGTACAGGAATGAGGTTGGAACAATGAAGGATGTTGTTGTCAAAATTGAAGGCCGAGATCCACCTCCACAGCGTCAGTATAAGTTGCCTCCGGAGTCAGTTGCTCCGATGTCTAAGATTATACAGGAATTGTTGGCTCAAGGTGTCATACGTAAGGCAAATTCTGTCTGTAACAATCCATTGTGGTGTGTTCTGAAAAGCGATGGTAGCTATCGGATGTTGTTGGACTTGAGGATGTTCAATAAGTATACTCCCAATGTTGCACCGATTGTAGCTGATACACATGACATGATGTCGAGATTGGATGCTAAGGCAAGGTATTTCTCAGTATTGGATATCAGTAATGGTTTTTTCAGTATACCGATTGAGCAAAGTTGCCAATATAGATTTGCATTCAACCACCTGGATCAAAAATTTGTATGCTGTCGTCTTCCTCAGGGGGCAAGTATGTCGCCAAGCATTTTTCATCAGGCGCTAGCGAACGTTTTGTCGAAATTTTCTCGTCCGGAATGTTTATTGCAATATGTGGACGATATCTTGTTGAGTACGGAGGATGAGAATTTGCATATTTCTCTACTTGCAGAATTGTTTGAGCTGCTGCATGATGCAGGTTTAAAACTGAATACCAAAAAGGTCAAGCTGATGCAGACTGAGGTCAGGTTTTTAGGAGTTCTGTTAAGTCCAGGTACACGGCGACCCCTACAGGACAGAATAGAGGCAATTGCATCTCTTCCAATTCCAATATCACACAAGGCACTAAGACATTTTTTAGGACTTGTAAATTACTCAAGGGATTTCATTGAAAATTTTGCTGACAAAGCCAGACCTTTGTATGATCTTTTAAAAGGTGACAATGATGATTATTTTGGTCCCTGGAGTGTTGAACAGGAAAAAGCCTTCACACAATTGAAACATGATCTACAACACGCACCTGCGTTAAGTATGGTGGAAAAGAACGCACCTTTTGCGCTTCAAGCACACACTTCAGAGACAAGTATCTCTGTGGTTTTGCTGCAGCTGCAAGGGGGGGAATGGAGAATCTTGGGGTACTTCTCTAAGCTTCTCTCACCTGTTGAGAGGGGGTTTGAGGTGTGCGCAAGACACCTGGTGGGAGTGTATTTTGCGATAAAAATCACTCAACACATCATCGGGTTCCAAAAGGTTATTCTCCAAACGCCACATTCCACACTGAAACTTCTCTTTGAGAAAAATATCCCAGGTGTGTCAAATCAGAGATTTGCCCATTGGTTGCTCTCATTGTCTCCAAATCAAATTGAGGTAGATTATAAGGCCAAGTATGTTCTTCCTCAATTGATGCAGTATGAAGGACAAACCCATGATTGCATAGAAACGTTCCATGAACCAAGTCCATCTCTCTTCAGACGACAGTCGGAAGACGCAGATGAACCTGTGTTTGTAGACGGTTCTAGATTTTTTCTGGAAGGACACTATCACACAGGATATGGAATTTTCTATTCCAAGCGAGGACAAGTGGTAAAACACAAGTTACCGAGTCATTTCTCAGCTCAAAGGGCAGAGATAGAAGCGGTAAGAATGGTCCTTCAGCTGAATGAAGCTGATGATCAAACTCCAATGGTAATCTACAGTGATAGCTCCTATGTTGTCAGATCCCTAACCGATTACCTGCCTGTTTGGGAAAGGAGAGGCTACGTGGACTCGTCCAACAAAGCCTTGCTGCACCGCGAAACTCTAGAATCAATTTTTGAGATGGCATCTAGGGCCCCAAATAGATTTGCTATAGTGAAAGTCGCTGCACATCAAAGATCTGATGATGAGTTATCTGTAGGAAATGCAACCGCAGATGCTCTAGCCAAAGAAGCTGCCCTGACAGGAGAGGAAGTGTTTGACTCTGAACCTTCTGAGAATTCAGCGGTTCAAAGAACAGACACGTACATACCTTCATTTGCAGAAGAACAGAGGAAAGATCCTTTTCTTTTTACTTCTCTGGATGATCCAAAACCTCCTTTTATCTGTGAAAATGGGGTTTTGTGTCACAGTTCAAATGAAGAATTGCGTCCAGTTGTACCAAAACATCTACAGGTAGAATTCACTCGATACAACCATGAGAGTTTAGGTCACTTGGGACAACAGAAATTGTAAGTCATTCTCAAGGAGAAATTTTATTGGGAAAAAATGGACGAAACAGTTCAAAGTGTTGTACTATCATGTCTCATTTGTGCCCAAATAAATCCAAGACCTAAAGGACAGAAGCCACCACTTCTACGGATCGCACCTGCAGATGGTCCATGGTCTACACTGCAGATAGACTATATTGGTCCTTTACCCTCAGGTAAACATGGTCTCAGGTATGCATTGATTGTGGTACATGTGTTCTCAAAATGGGTAGAAATATTACCTGTTAGGAAAGATGATGCTTTGTCCACAGCAAGGGAATTGGTACAACATGTCTTTTGTACTTGGGGGATCCCAAGGATGATTACCTCCGATCGAGGTAGCCACTTCACAGGTAAAATCATGCAAACTGCTTGTGCTATTCTAGGGGCACGACAGCAATTTCATGTCCCCTATCATCCACAATCTGCGGGAATTGTGGAAAGAATGAATAGAACAATCAAGTCCAGAATTGCAAAGATGCTTTCGGACAAAGGTAACACTTGGGTTGACAAGGTACCTTTCATTCTCATGAGTATAAGAGGTTCAATCTCTTCTACAACTCAATTCACTCCGTTTGAGTTGATGACGGGAAGAAAAATGCCATTGTGGTTTCCACATGAGCCATTTTTATCCACTCCACAAAAAGATGCTATCTCAAGGTCCCAATGGTTAAGATCGCTACAGGAGAGCCTGAAAGCGATTCTGCCATATGCGGCATCGAGAATGCAGAAAATGGAGCCACCCTATGAGTCCAAATTCAAGAAAGGTGCTCTAGTGATGATCAAAACCTTTCGCAAGAGTGGTCCATGGGAGTGTAATTGGGAAGGTCCTTTTGAAGTCCTTGAGACTATGGGACAAGTCATGATTCTTGTGCACCGAGTGTCAAATGTGGTAAAAAAGACCCGGAAAACACAAAAAGTGTGGGTTCACGTTGACCAGTGCAAAATATTTGTGACAAAATAATTATACTGCATTTCTTTCCAGGAAGAAATGGATTCCTATACGAACTGGAATAAGGAACCTAAAGACTTCGAAGGAAAGATGACATCAAGCCTTCTGGAGAAAGAACATCTTCCCAAGCTCAAGACAAGCTTCTACGTGATGGGAACTACTTTCCTGCTGCTTTGCTTTATTTTCGTCATTGTTTACATGTTACATCAAGGAACAATCGCCAATGATGTGAATGAACGGACTAGAGAGATTCAACATTCTCGAAGACCAAGAGGATCAGATACACGGAACTTACTGACAGAGGACATAACGGATGATTCTGTGGAGATAACAGGAAATATCTGCATGGGATATGGAACAAAATGTTGCATTGAATTACATTTCATACACGACACAGACATAATATTACATGCTATTGCAGGACCTAAAACTAGATTCACACAATTACAAGGAGAATATGTACACAATAATAAAACGGGTACATGGGAATGTTCTCCTACAGATGTACTATACTGGAACATAGAGATCAGAGGTGATGAACCTGCTGTATGGTCCGGTGATATTACAAATGACATGATTGCAAAGGGAAAGTTTGGAAGATCCAAAACAGAAATTTTGTTAAAAACTCAGGTTTTTGGGAAAATTCTGGATCCTTCTTTACTCTCCATCACAGAAGGAGATAAAGATTGGGTCAAAACATGGAATTTCCAGATAACACGGGAACCTGTGCAAGTTCAGGTATCTGTAGTGTTTACCGTTACTAACACTATAGTTCCGGAAATAAGGGTTTCACCACAGACAGTACATAACAAAGTAAATACATTACCCATAATGTTAAAATGTAATACAAGGTTGAAATTGCCTTCTGAGTCTTTGTTGACATGGACCAAAAATTCATCATTTTTGGGAAGTTTTTTAAACAGTCCAACTAATGTCATTCACAGAGGTCAGATTGGTAATATCAGGTGGATGGATGATACTTTCATTTTTTCCATAGAGAATCCATCTTCCAGGGACTCTGGAATTTACCAGTGTTGCGTTGAAACAAAGACACATTACAGACATTGTAAAGACGTTAGTGTGAATATTTGGTCAGCAGCAGATAGTGCATGCACAGACACGAGGTTCATGCCGTCTACTCCTTTCCAAATTAATCAATTTCAGTCCAAGTCCTTATTAAGGGATGGAGAATTTATGACAATGGTGTGGACTTTCAATATGTCTCATTGGAAGATCTCTACCAGGTTTCCTCAGTGTCAATCACATCTCATAAACATGGAGATGGGGATAGAACAATGGTTTGGGAAAAGAACAGCTCAGACTAGGAGTAAGAGAGGAGTGTTAGAAGGAATTCTGGGAGGAATTGGGACAGTGGGAAGTCTGACTAATGCCATGAATATACAGACACTTAAGTCAGATTTGGATAATATTGGTTTTATTGGAGGAAAAGGTGTAAAGGTTCAGAAGAGTCTGAATCAACTTCTTGAAAAGATGGTAATGAATACAGCTGCTGTACTAGGGTCTTCCGTGTCACATCTACAGGATGCTACATTAGCTCTCGTGGAAAGCACACACGAAACACAAGTAGCTAAAGCGTGCCTGGAGATACAGGTAGAGTACTCTTCTAATCTGAAGTTGATTGCACAAGCTTTACAGACTGGAATTACTCCACTGGGAATACTGCGAAATTTACCTGTAGAGTATGATTTTGCATTGAATCATACGGATTTGTGGGTAAATAAGTGGTTAGGATGTGAACGAAACATTTGTGTTGGCACATCGCTAATCCCGGTGATTGGAAGAGAGGGGACTATTGTTCCTGTTACAGTTTTGGGTATACCTGTGAGTAACACACAACAAGTGTTCTATCAACTGCAGTACACAGATTTTGCATTTGATGGAGTGAACACTGAACAAGTAGACATTTCTTCATGTTTGCATTTTGTTTCTAAGGTGATGTGTTTACCTGGACAGGATAAGGTGATCTATCATTCATGTTTTCATAATCATTCTTCTTGTCATGCGAGAATAGAGACTGTACAGACAATACATGATCTGGTGACTCCAGTAAGTCCAAATAAGATTTGTTTTCAGGTCATGTCTGAGACAGAGAAGGTTTCTGTTTTCTATTCTGCTTGTGTACATAAGGAAAACCTACCTATGGGTTTGTATTGTATAGAAGGAAATGTGAGGTCTCTTTCAAAGAAGGAAGGAAGTTTTAATATCACTTCTATAGGAAAGAGAAACTTAACGGCATTTCCCATACAATTCAATTTATCACAGATAAATGATTTTCCTTGGGATATGTGGACAAGTGAAATAAAGAAAGATAAGGGTTTGTTAGATTTATTAACGAAACAGTTAAAGGAAGCAGAAATTATATTCAGACATGAACAAGGTGAATTAAGTGATATTGAACACGAATGGAATGGAATGTCAGGTAGAACTTGGTGGAAGAGTTTTAGCAAATCTGTACATTCCTGGTCTCAGTCATCTTTTCAGTCAGCGGTTGGTAATGTTTTATTTAATCCCATCATAATCATATTTTTATTAGTTTTGATGTGTATTGTATATCAAGTTTTTGTGATGTGTAGAATTCAGAAGATATATAAGAATATAAAAATAGAAATGAAAAAGGAAGATAACATTCTTAGAGGAATGTTAAATCGCAAGATGACTTTTTGACAGAAAGTTGCAGATTGGTTTATCAAGTCAAATATTGGTCTAGAATTTTCAACAAGAATGTATGTGATACGAATGATGACACGATTGAGTTAGGGTTTCCCGGGGTTCATCAAACTTCCATATAAGGGGGGACTGTAAAATAGTGAGTTTATGGAGATTTGATTCATAAACTTGAATATACATGTATTCATAAAATATGTGTATTTCGCCATCCCTTTAAGGATGCCTGTGAGTTGGAAAATGCTAACCAAGGTTTTTGACATTGTAGAACCAAAGTCATCTGCTAGTTGTTCATCAAAGTTGTCAAAGAAGGGCTATATTCTGTTTGGAATGTTGGGCTAAGAACTGAAATAGCTATGAGGGACTTCTTTCTGTTACACTGAGGTCAAAGCTCAGCGAGCCTCAAAGGAATTATAAATAAGTTGAAGTAGGTTTTGTTACAAGAGTCTACTGCGCAGGTACACTTATTTCGCGGGTAAAACGTACCACGTGACATGATGTAATGCTCAACTAAATTAGGGATAGTTACTTTTTGTATACCATGTAAAGAGATAAGGACAATTAGGAGGAGGGGTTTGGGTTATAAAAGAAGCCCACACTTCAAAGGGTGAGGCAGAAGGAGGGAGGAGAAAGACGGACTCACCAACCCGACCAGACCACCTACAGACAGAGAGACGGCTTACACACACTACAGCGATGTAAGATAAATGAACTATTATTTTTTCTCTCTGCTTATCTGTCTATCCATCTATTAACTCAAGCCAAGACAGTTACTTTTCTCTAATGACTGTAACCTTCAAACTCTTAATCTGAATAAATCCATAATATGTTTTTGCACCAATTCTCGCTCCAATCATTATATACTGGCTTTGCAGTTGTCGCCTTAAACCCAGTTTTTAACACAGACAGTGTCACAGAAAGTGGGTGGTGGAAGCAGTGCATATGCATGAAATTTAATGAGCGGACCTGGAAGCAGTGCGACAACTGCGCGGAAGACTCGGTATAACTGTCCTGCTCTAATCCCTATTTTGCTTCCTTTTAACATTTTTTTATTCGGGAGGCCGAACCTGAACAATAACACGAACTTTGCTCAGAAGTCTGTGTTTAGGGTCCGTGCATAGATACTAGCTGTTCGGTATGGACCCTTAACTTTACAGTCCAGGTTCGCTTATCACTAGTTACCACCACATATGCCGTATGATTGTCTTATTGACATACTTCCTGGCTCCACATCTCCTTGATGTTGAATCTACCCTCTGTCCCATGCAGAGACCCATGCCATGTCTGAGTATATCAAGGAGAATCTGGTGAGAAGACTTATCCAGAAGTCCTCTTCTTCAGTCGGGGCTGGGTTCTTTTTCATAAAGAAAAAGATGTTTCCCTCCGGATATGTATAGACTATAGGGGCCTTAATAAGATTGCAGTCAAGAATAAATATTTGCTGCCACTTATACTAGAATTGTTCGACTGTCTCAGAGGTTCTAGAATCTTCTTTAAACTTGACCTCCGTGGAGCATATAATCTGATCTGTATATGGTCAGCAGACTAATGGAAGACCGCCTTTAACATCCGTGACGGCCACTTTGAGTATCAAGTAATGCCATTCTGCTTCAGCAGTGCTTTTGCAGTCTGCCAATTGTTTGTGAATGATATTTTCTAGCATCTCGTGTGTACTTGTGTGTGGTCATGTACCTGGATGACATGCTGCTGTTCTTTCCCTACCTGCCAACACCCAGGATCCAGGGCCGGATTTAAGAGGTGGGTAGCCCTGGGTCCATTTTGGAGGGAGGCCCATTTTTCAGGGTGTTGCAATATGTAACACAAAATGAAAAGAATGCAAGTTTATTTACAAAAATAATTTACTCAGAGTAAATCAGTAATCCCCATGCTGGTAAATGATCCCATCCTGGTAAATGTCACCCTTCCTGGTAAATGTACGCCATCCTGGCATGTTCCCCCATGCTGGTAAATGTACCCCATCTTGGCATGTTCCGCATGCTGGTAAATGTACCCCATCCTGACATGTTCCCCCATCCTGGTAAATTTCCCCCATCCTGGTAAATGTACCCCATCCTGGTAAATGTACCCCCATCCTGGAAAATGTACCCCCATCCTGGCATGTTTCCCACATCCTGGCATGTTTTACCTTCCTGGCTTGTTTCCCGCATCCTGCCATGTTTCCCCCATGCTGTCATGTTTCCCCCATTCTTGCATGTTTCCCCCATGCTGACATGTTTCCCCCATCCTTGCATGTTTCTCCATGCTGCCATGTTTTTCCCAATCCTGCCATGTTTTCCCCTATCCTGCCATGTTTCCCCCTTCATTCCATGTTTTCCCCCATCCTGCAATGTTTTCCTCCATCCATACTTGCATGTTTTCCCCCATGCTGCTATGTTTCCCCCATCCTGCCATGTTTTCCCCCATCCTTGCATGTCTCCCCCATCCTTGCATGTTTTCACCATCTTTCTATGTTTTCCCCATGCTACCATGTTTTCTCCCATCCTTCCATGTTTTCCCCATGCTACCATGTTTTTGCCCATTCTTCCATGTTTTCCTACATCCTACCATGTTTTCCCCATCCATCCTTGCATGTTTTCCACCATGCTGCCATGTTTCCCTCATCCTGCCATGTTTTCCCCCGTTCTTGCATGTTTTCACCCATCCTTGCATGTTTTCCCCATCCTTCCATGTTTCCCCCATCCTTCCATGTTTTCCCCCATACAGCCATGTTTTCCCCATGCTTCCATGTTTCCCCCATCCTTCCATGTTTCCCCCATCCTTCCTTGTTGTCCTCCATGCTGCCATGTTTTCCCCATCCTTCCATGTTTATCCCCATACTGCCATGTTTCCCCATGCTGCCATGTTTCCCCCCAACCTTGACACAGCTGCTGCCGCACAGTGTATATATATATATATATATATATATATATATATATATATATTAAAAAAAAACCTCACCTTCCAGCACCCGCTCCACTACTGCGCGCCGCTTGGTCAGGTCCTCAGTTCCCGCGCTGCCACCGGTCGGCATTACTAGAGTTGAGCGCGGTTCGCGGTTCGAGGTTCTCCAGTTCTAGGCTCGAGTGATTTTGGGGCCTGTTCTAGATCGAACTTGAACTCGAGCTTTTTGCAAAAGCTCGATAGTTCTAGAAACGTTCGAGAACGGTTCTAGCAGCAAAAAAACAGCTAATTCCTAGCTGGCTTTCCGCTGTAATAGTGTAAGTCACTCTGTGACTCACACTATTATGACATTTCAGTGTATAGTGTGCGGGAACAGTGCCTTCAGATCACTGCTGTTTGTATAATGGCGATTTTTTTTCCTTGTCTTCCTTCCCTAAGCGCGCGCGTCTTGTGGGGCGGGCCAGCATGTCAGCCAATCCCAGACACACACACAGCTAAGTGGACTTTTAGCCAGAGAAGCAACGGCATGTGTGATAGGATGTCCATGTCACATGTCCCTGCATTATAAAAACGAGTATCTGCCCGTCCGGACGCCATTATCTCTTCTGCGTCCTTGGTGTCAGACATCACTGGCGCAGCTCCGTCCTTTGTCCTATCGCCGATACTGCTGTATGCGCTCCATACACAGCGCTAGACAGCTTAGGGAGAGCACTTTCTATCAGTCCTTTTAAGGGCTCATACCGGCAGGGTCAGAGCCATAGGTGACAGGTCCTGAAAACAGAGACAGCGTCTGTGTAGCCAAGGTCAGGGATTTCGTCGCTGCATTTCCCCATTAGGAGGGAATATAAAGGCAGGCTTCCATTCCTCTACCCAGAGCCCCACAATCCTGGCACTGTACCCTCCTGTCCTCTGCACACTCCAACTCATTATAACTAAGCCATTATACTAGCAAACACTCAGTGTACCTAGTGGCATCCTAAACGTGGCTATTGTACTTTTATGTAGTCACACTAGTGGAAAGATATTTGCAGCACGTCTGCCTGCATTGCACACTCCAACTCTTTTTAACTAAGCCATTATACTAGCAAACAGTCAGTGTACCTAGTGGCATCCTAAACGTGGCTATTGTACTTTTGTGTAGTCACACTAGTGGAAAGATATTTGCAGCACGTCTGCCTGCATTGCACACTCCAACTCTTTTTAACAAAGCCATTATACTAGCAAACAGTCAGTGTACCTAGTGGCATGCTAAACGTGGCTATTATACTTTTATGTAGTCACACTAGTGGAAAGATATTTGCAGCACGTCTGCCTGCATTGCACACTCCAACTCTTTTTAACTAAGCCATTATACTAGCAAACAGTCAGTGTACCTAGTGGCATCCTAAACGTGGCTATTGTACTTTTATGTAGTCACACTAGTGGAAAGATATTTGCAGCACGTCTGCCTGCATTGCACACTCCAACTCTTTTTAACTAAGCCATTATACTAGCAAACAGTCAGTGTACCTAGTGGCATCCTAAACGTGGCTATTGTACTTTTGTGTAGTCACACTAGTGGAAAGATATTTGCAGCACGTCTGCCTGCATTGCACACTCAAACTCTTTTTAACTAAGCCATTATACTAGCAAACAGTCAGTGTACCTAGTGGCATCCTAAACGTGGCTATTGTACTTTTGTGTAGTCACACTAGTGGAAAGATATTTGCAGCACGTCTGCCTGCATTGCACACTCCAACTCTTTTTAACTAAGCCATTATACTAGCAAACAGTCAGTGTACCTAGTGGCATCCTAAACGTGGCTATTGTACTTTTGTGTAGTCACACTAGTGGAAAGATATTTGCAGCATGTCTGCCTGCATTGCACACTTCAACTCTTTTTAACTAAGCCATTATACTAGCAAACAGTCAGTGTACCTAGTGGCATCCTAAACGTGGCTATTGTACTTTTGTGTAGTCACACTAGTGGAAAGATATTTGCAGCACGTCTGCCTGCATTGCACACTCCAACTCTTTTTAACTAAGCCATTATACTAGCAAACAGTCAGTGTACCTAGTGGCATCCTAAACGTGGCTATTGTACTTTTGTGTAGTCACACTAGTGGAAAGATATTTGCAGCACGTCTGCCTGCATTGCACACTCCAACTCTTTTTAACTTAGCCATTATACTAGCAAACAGTCAGTGTACCTAGTGGCATCCTAAACGTGGCTATTGTACTTTTGTGTAGTCACACTAGTGGAAAGATATTTGCAGCACATCTGCCTGCATTGCACACTCCAACTCTTTTTAACTAAGCCATTATACTAGCAAACAGTCAGTGTACCTAGTGGCATCCTAAACGTGGCTATTGTACTTTTGTGTAGTCACACTAGTGGAAAGATATTTGCAGCACGTCTGCCTGCATTGCACACTCCAACTCTTTTTAACTAAGCCATTATACTAGCAAACAGTCAGTGTACCTAGTGGCATCCTAAACGTGGCTATTGTACTTTTATGTAGTCACACTAGTGGAAAGATATTTGCAGCACGTCTGCCTGCATTGCACACTCCAACTCTTTTTAACTAAGCCATTATACTAGCAAACAGTCAGTGTACCTAGTGGCATCCTAAACGTGGCTATTGTACTTTTATGTAGTCACACTAGTGGAAAGATATTTGCAGCACGTCTGCCTGCATTGCACACTCCAACTCTTTTTAACTAAGCCATTATACTAGCAAACAGTCAGTGTACCTAGTGGCATCCTAAACGTGGCTATTGTACTTTTGTGTAGTCACACTAGTGGAAAGATATTTGCAGCACGTCTGCCTGCATTGCACACTCCAACTCTTTTTAACTAAGCCATTATACTAGCAAACAGTCAGTGTACCTAGTGGCATCCTAAACGTGGCTATTGTACTTTTATGTAGTCACACTAGTGGAAAGATATTTCCAGCACGTCTGCCTGCATTGCACACTCCAACTCTTTTTAACTAAAGCGGGCTTTACACGCTACGACATCGCTAATGCGGAGTCGTTGGGGTCACGGAATTCGTGACGCACATCCGGCCGCATTAGCGATGCCGTTGCGTGTGACATCGATTAGCGATTTTGCATCGTTGCAAAACAGTGAAAAATCGCTAATCGGCGACACGGGGGTCCATTCCCAATTATCGTTACTTCAGCAGTAACGAGGTTGTTCCTCGTTCCTGCAGCATCACACATCGCTGCGTGTGACGCCGCAGGAGCGAGGAACGTCTCCCTACCTGCCTCCCGGCCGCTATGCGGAAGGAAGGAGGTGGGCGGGATGTTACGTCCCGCTCATCTCCGCCCCTCCGCTGCGATTGGGCGGCGGTTCAGTGACGTCGCTGTGACGCCGCACGGACCGCCCCCTTAGAAAGGAGGCGGTTCGCCGGTCACAGCGACGTCGCCGGACAGGTAAGTATGTGTGACGGCTCTGGGCGATGTTGTGCGCCACGGGCAGCGATATGCCCGTGTCGCGCAACAGATGGGGGCGGGTACGCACACTAGCGATATCGGGACCGATATCGCAGTGTGTAAAGTAGCCTTTAGCCATTATACTAGCAAACAGTCAGTGTACCTAGTGGCATCCTAAACGTGGCTATTGTACTTTTATGTAGTCACACTAGTGGAAAGATATTTGCAGCACGTCTGCCTGCATTGCACACTCCAACTCTTTTTAACTAAGCCATTATACTAGCAAACAGTCAGTGTACCTAGTGGCATCCTAAACGTGGCTATTGTACTTTTGTGTAGTCACACTAGTGGAAAGATATTTGCAGCACGTCTGCCTGCATTGCACACTCCAACTCTTTTTAACTAAGCCATTATACTAGCAAACAGTCAGTGTACCTAGTGGCATCCTAAACGTGGCTATTGTACTTTTGTGTAGTCACACTAGTGGAAAGATATTTGCAGCACGTCTGCCTGCATTGCACACTCAAACTCTTTTTAACTAAGCCATTATACTAGCAAACAGTCAGTGTACCTAGTGGCATCCTAAACGTGGCTATTGGACTTTTGTCTAGTCACACTAGTGCAAATCTATGTGCAGCACCTCTGCATGACACCCTCCTGCTCTGTTTTTAATAAGCTATAATGACAGCAAAAAATACTGCCCTTTATTGGCATCCTAGAACTGGCTGTTGTATTCCATTAGTGCCCCACTGGTGCCAAGCTATTTCTAGCACCTCTACATGACACCCTCATGCACATTTTGCTACGCTAATGTTATAGCAAACTCAGGGAATTCATTGCTGCATTTGATAATTCGGAGGGATAGAAAGTGAGGCTTCCTTTAGCTTTTCCTTCTGTTCATAGACAGCATCTCCAAGTTCACACCCGAAGAGCAATTTCTCCTCCACGTCTAAGTGTGGAGAGGCAGGTAGTGCGCATGCGTGTGCCGATTTACCCCAGCTGCAGCCTAACTACAGTGTTTCGCCTAGTGAGTATGCTCAGCCTGACTGTGCCATTCCTGACGCTAAGTCTTCATTTCGGGATACAGCGCATGCTCCCACACTAAGTGTCAAAAGCCTCTTTGCACAGGTACTTGCATTCCGTGCCGGGTCTAAGTTCTGTTTTGTGCCTAGACACCATGCTAAAGCTGATAGTCTTTTTTAAGAGACTGTATTTCATGCTACTGAGCATGCTCAGGCACTTACTGCATCAGAGACTAGGTCCGGTAATGAACTCTTTGGCCCTGCCCCTGATGTGGGGGTCCCATATAGACCACAGGGCATCAGGTGTCCTCCCAAATGGCTTGCAGAGGCCCACCCCTATGACTTGTCACCGCATTATTGATGGTCAGACGATGACTGGTGAGGTGTTTGAGTCATGGCAGCCATGAAGTTGCGGTTCCAAATAGGACGCTAGTTATGCCACTCATGACGTGTCACTCTGCTTTTGTCTCCAGGAGGTGCATTGTGGTTCACCCTGGTTTGGGGCGGACCCAGGTTATAAAAGGGGCTGGAGCCAACAAGGAGGTGCGCATTCTTCTATTATGCTCCGAAAGAGCACACCTCCATGTGTTGAACCCATTGCGGCTTTAGGCCAGAGGTAGGCAGGGATAGGGTGTTGATGCAGGCCACCACCACAGTTGGTAACGCAGAACGGTTAAGACCAGCTCCTGTCCTACCAGTCCTGCTTGTGCAGCCCAGTGGCATTAACAGGCCTGCTGCTGCTGATGCGCCTGCTGTCCACAGGTGTGGCCCCTACGCACACGGTCAGCGTACTCAATGGCCCCTGTGTTGTTAACAGGGAGTTCCTGGGCTGGGTGGGCATGTGGACCCTCTGACGCTAACAGGGCTCCCAATCTCCAGATCCGAATGGCGTCTAACTCGGTTCAGGCTACTATTAGTTTCATAGCCACACAGCTCTGTATCCTCCACCAAACCTTCCAGTTGCCAACCTCTCCTTTTCCATCTGGGAGCACGGTGGACACTGACTGCTGATGGGCATATATACCTTTCTCTTTCTTTTCTTATTAATTTTTGTTATATAGCGGTAACATAGTATATACCACCTTATCCAAATCTGCCAGTCACACTGTAACAAATGGTCTTTCTTCAGCAAATGTTACTGTTGCTTAACCACCAAATCCACGGACCAAAACTTTTTTCCCCTTTCCAACACACCTGTTCCCCTTTCCACCAGCATCTGTCCTTTTTCAACTCATTTTGGTATATGACCAAAAGTGCAACTCTGCAGGGACACCGTACTCAACGCCATTTCAGCACAGCAGCCAGCCCTCGGTCCCTCAGATGTGGACAAGTAAAAGACCATTTCCTCCTATCCATGACAAAGCATTGAGATTCACTCTGTGCAGCACTGGTGTTTAGTGGAAAAGCAGATCTAAGATTGCGTACCACATTCTGCAGATAATGCTGTATACGTGCGTCCATTTCTATGGCAGGAATTATTTCGCCAAATTTTGTCTTGTACCGGGGATCTAACAGTGTGGCAACCGAGTATTCAGGATTACTTTGAATTCGTACAATCCGAGGGTCATGTAGGTAGTGCAGCAAGAAGGCGCTCATGTGTCTTGTGCATCCAGGAGGACCAAGTCCTTGGTGTGTTGGTGGCAGAGAGGTGAGAATCGTGCCGCCTTCCTCTGCCCTCTCCCCACAACCTCGCACAACCGAAATGTGAGCAAGCTCTCACTCATCTGCTGAGTCTTCCATGCCCATCGCCAGTTCGTCCTCCATTTCTTCATGGGCTCCTGCACTTTCCTCAACACTTTTTGCTGATACTATGTGCCCTTGTTAATCCCTCTCCCTCACCATGACTGCCGCATAGGTGCCGCTGACCATCTGGACCTCGTAGATCTTGTTATCCCTTCCGCATATGACTCCTCCTGTACTTCCCCCCCTTCCTCTTGTCCCAACACCTGACTCCGAATAATAATTACAGTGTGCTCCATCATGTAGATGACCAGAATTGTCACGCTGAGAATGACATTGCCAGTGCTAAACATCTTCGTCGACATTTGTAAACTGTGTAGCAGGGTGCATAGGTCCTTGATCTGACACCACTCCAGCAGCGTGATCTGCACCACCTCTGGATCAAGTTATCCCAGGCTATATGTCATAACGTATTGCAGCAGGGTTCGGCGGTGCTGCCACAAACGCTGCAACATGTGCAGATTCAAATTCCTGCGTGTCGGCACATCGCATTTCAGGCGTTTAACCACCAGACCTAAAGACTTCTGTAGCGACGAAAGTTGTTGAGCTGCTGTGTGCGCACGATGGAAGTGAGCACATAGCGAGCGTGCCCGCTGCACAAGGCCATGTAGGCCGGGATGGTGTTTTAAAAATTGCTGGAGAATTAGGTTCAACACGTGAGCCATACAAGGCACGTGTGTCACATTGCCCTGACGATGGCCCGCAGCCAGGTTTGCATCATTGCCGCACACGGCTGTTAAGTCACCAACGGAGTCCGCTCCGTCAATTTGTACTCCCGTCGCCAGGTGACAACGTGTTCCTTTCATGCATAGTGCTGATGATGGGAGAGGAGTCGATGCCAGCGGCGCAGGTGGACGCAGGTTATGCTCACCCACTGGGCTGCATTACCTTGACAGATGCAGAATCTCTGGCTGAATGTAGCTGGTGGGTATCTCACAGATGAAATACCATCATTCAGCTACAACCAATGGGAAGACACCACACCCTTTTTTATGCCCATCTTGTCTGCAGACCACTGCCAGACATAGCTATGAACCTCTGGTTAATTTTACCCCCAGTTCAGTTTTATGATTTTGTGTGCTTGTTACCTGACTACTTTTCCTGCTTGCTGTTTATGTACCTTGTTGGCCGATCCGCATTTCACCTCTGCTTGTTTTCTGATTAAGTCCTGGCCGTCCCATTCTGTTCCTGTTCCTCAATTAATGTTTTGACCCTGCCTGACTACTATTCTCTGGAACTGCAGCCTTCCACAGGTATTAATCACCTTGGGCCCTGTGTAATTCCTAATCCCTGTATAGGGGTTAAAGGGTTTCAGGGTTCTAGGGGTCCTGCTTGGTGAGTGGCTTCCCTCTAGCCTATCATTTACAGCCCATCTGAGTGTGTGGATCAAGGAAGGCGTTACACCGTGCTCTCTGCAGAAGGCCATGTGGGCCAGGATAGTGCTTTAAAAATTGCTGGACAACCAGGTTCAACACGTGAACCACACAAGGCACGTGTGTCACATTGTCACAGCGAAGGGCCGCACCCATGTTTGCATCATTGTCGCACCCGGCCTTCCCTGGCTGCTGGTTGAGTGGAGACAACCATTGATGAAACTCGGTCTCCAGAGCTAACCGTCCACAACTTCTCAGCAGTGTGACTCACATTTCCCATACATTTCAAAGTAAACCTTTGACCGCCTGATGGCATTGAGCTCTGCTGCCAGCATAGTAAGGAGGTGTGTGGTAGTCCTTGTGCGCAGTTACAAGGAAGGGTGGCCTGACCACACAGGGTTTGCGCCAAGGTGGAGGACCCACACGAGGTTGAAGAGGCAGAAGCAGTGTATTAACTTCTACATACAGAAGAAGGATTGACACTACTCGTGGGGACGGCAAGACTTGTACAGCAGACCCTTCTCCATCTCTCCCCACAGTAACCCATTGCCCAGTCAGCGACATGTAACGCCCCTGTCCATGCTTACTGGGCCAATTATCTGTGGTGAAATGCACCCTGTCACACAGAGTTTCTCAAGGAATCAGTGATGTTTAGTGCGACATGCTGGTGTAGCGCGTGCACGCCTTTGTTGGAGAAGGAGTGGCGCCTGGGCATCGGCTCTTGGGGCACTGCGATGGGCATATGGTCTCGAAAATCCTTGGTTAAAAAGGTTGGAAAGGCAGCATTTTAGTAGCCAACAGTTTCCAGATGCTGAAAGTCAACCTCTAAGCCATGTCATGCCCTTCTAAAAGCATGTAAAACACAGTAAGGGGACTCCAACCACAGTCTCCCTCGTTTCCACTATTTGGGCCACACACACCCCACTTGACTGGCATCAGTGTACCCCCATTTTCAAGATGAAAAAGATGCTTTGCATGAAGCACTATCAAAAATACGCGTGCCTTTCGCCTCCCCTGGATGACCCAGGGGAAGACAAGTCCTCTGAGAGCCATGATTTGTTCATTTTGGTTCTTTTAGAAACACAGCGAGGGGACTCCAACCACAGTCTCCCTCGTTTCCACTAACTGGGCCACACACACCCCACTTGACTGGCATCGGTTGAGCCCCCTTTTGAAAAAGAAAAAGATGCTTTGCATGAAGCACTCTCAAAAATACGCGTGCCTTTCCCGTCCCCTGGCTGACCCAGGGGAAGAAAAGTCCTCTGAGAGCCATGACTTGTTCATCTTGGTTCTTTTAGAAACACAGCGAGGGGACTCCAACCACAGTCTCCCTCGTTTCCACTAACTGGGCCACACACACCCCACTTGACTGGCATCAGTTGACCCAATTTTCAAGATGAAAAAGATGCTTTGCATGAAGCACTCTCAAAAATACGCGTGCCTTTCCCGTCCCCTGGCTGACCCAGGGGAAGAAAAGTCCTCTGAGAGCCATGACGTGTTCATCTTGGTTCTTTTAGAAACACAGCGAGGGGACTCCAACCACAGTCTCCCTCGTTTCCACTAACTGGGCCACACACACCCCACTTGACTGGCATCAGTTGACCCAATTTTCAAGATGAAAAAGATGCTTTGAATGAAGCACTCTCAAAAATACGCGTGCCTTTCCCGTCCCCTGGATGACCCAGGGGAAGAAAAGTCCTCTGAGAGCCATGACTTGTTCATCTTGGTTCTTTTAGAAACACAGCGAGGGGACTCCAACCATAGTCTCCCTCGTTTCCACTAACTGGGCCACACACAGCCCACTTGACTGGCATCAGTTGACCCAATTTTCAAGATGAAAAAGATGCTTTGCATGAAGCACTCTCAAAAATACGCGTGCCTTTCCCGTCCCCTGGATGACCCAGGGGAAGAAAAGTCCTCTGAGAGCCATGACTTGTTCATCTTGGTTCTTTTAGAAACACAGCGAGGGGACTCCAACCACAGTCTCCCTCGTTGCCACTAATTGGGCCACACACACCCCACTTGACTGGCATCAGTTGACCCCCCCTTCTGAAAAAGAAAAAGATGCTTTGCATGAAGCACTCTCAAAAATACGCGTGCCTTTCCCGTCCCCTGGCTGACCCAGGGGAAGAAAAGTCCTCTGAGAGCCATGACTTGTTCATCTTGGTTCTTTTAAAAACACAGCGAGGGGACTCCAACCACAGTCTCCCTCGTTTCCACTAACTGGGCCACACACACCCCACTTGACTGGCATCAGTTGACCCAATTTTCAAGATGAAAAAGATGCTTTGCATGAAGCACTCTCAAAAATACGCGTGCCTTTCCTGTTCCCTGGATGACCCAGGGGAAGACAAGTCCTCTGAGAGCCATGATTTGTTCATTTTGGTTCTTTTAGAAACACAGCGAGGGGACTCCAACCACAGTCTCCCTCGTTGCCACTAATTGGGCCACACACACCCAACTTAACTAACATCAGTTGACCCCCCTTTTCAAAATGAAAAAGATGGTTTGCATGAAGCACTCTCAAAAATACGCGTGCCTTTCCCGTTCCCTGGCTGACCCAGGGGAAGAAAAGTCCTCTGAGAGTCATGTCCACATTGTCAGTGGACAGACACGTGTGCTTATCTGCCAGCAGACCCCCAGCAGCACTGAAGACAGGTTCCGAGAGAACGCTGGCTGCAGGACACGACAAGATCCCCAAGGCGTACGTGGCGAGCTCAGGCAATTTATCAAGATTGGAAGCCTAAAATGAGCAGGGCTCAAGTTGCACAATAATGGAATCGATGTTTCCTTGCATATACTCATATATCTGTGTGTCCTCCTCTTTTTCCTTGTCCAGCTGTTTTGTTTTCGCATGAGTATATGTCCTTGTCACTTTCCCATGTGTTTGTGTTGTGTTGTGAGTTGTTTGTCACCTTTTGGACACCTTTGAGGGTGTTTTCTAGGTGTTTTTATGTGTTTGTGATTGCCTGCCATTGTCTCCTATGCAGTTCGAGTTCGGTTCGTCGAACGTTCGACGAGCCGAACTCGAACGGGAGCTCCGTTCGGCCAACCGACCTCGAGCCGAACCGGGACCGGTTCGCTCATCTCTAGTTATTACGCCGGTGCTGCTTACTGACGCTTCTGCCATCTCCTAGGCAATAGGCCTGCAGCCTAGGAGAGGAGGAGTGTCAGAGCGAGGAGAAATGTCTCCTCTCGCTCTGCTCCAACACAACTTTGAACTACCAATGCGATCACACCAGCAGTTAAAAGTGGCTGAATGAGGCAACAGCACACATGCCGATAGAAAGGGCTCTGCGTGCCATGTCTGGCACGTGTCCCTTAGGTTCGCTATCACTGGCCTAGAAGCTTCTGTGGCGATTGAAGAAGGCTGCCGCATGCCATAAGCTAAGAATTAGGTACAGGTACTAAGGAAGTCTGGCTAGCTGTCAGGGCCAGGTGGACGGGCAGACCCAGGAGGTGGATCCACTGGGCCGAACTCCTAGATGTTGGTAAGGGGTCCGGTAGCTGGAGCACTATAGACAGCAGAACAGTCCGTGCACACGAGGATAACGGAGAAGTCCCTGGGACCACGGAGTCACTGGTGGTAGTCCGGGTGACGCAGCTCAGGTTCGGAAGCCGAGATGATGTCAAGCGGGGTCCGGAACCTTTGGAGCGAGATGACGGGTCACCGCAGGGATCCGAGATGGTACGGACTGTCAGGATGGCAGATGGACAGCGTTCGGGGTTCGGGATTCGGTCAGGACCGGATGGCGAGGCAGGCACGGCTCTACAAGAGAGATAGGTGAGTATATCACAAAAACACCAGGAGACCTGACTCCTAGCTTAGGAAACACGAAGATCAGGCCCCGCCCCCTTGGACAATAAACCCCTTTATACCCTGTACCTGTTTTGCATCATTTCCTGTTAATGGACGCTGGCCCTTTAAGAAAGGGTCAGTGACCGCGCGCCCTAATGCGCATGCGCGCGGCCCGGGTGCCAGAAGCCAGGGAAGGAAGCTGAGAGGAGGACGCAGGGGAGCCGGCCAGGACCTGGGAAGCCGTCGGGCGCCGGGATCGGAGACCAGGGGGCCTGGGAAGGACGGGCACTGGAGGCTGGAGAGCGGGGAGCGTGGCAGGTGAGCCGGGGAGCGGAGCTGAGGACCCGGGGAGGGGAGCCGAGGACCCGGGGAGCGTGACACTAGCCAGGTCAGTGGATGCTGACGCAGGTGCCATGACTCTGCCCCAGCCATTGAGATGTGGGACCATAGCCGGTCCCTACACTTTCAATAGTTTCTCTTTTGTTCCTTATCATTAGAAATGGTTCACCGCAAAGAGACATGTAATTTGCATGTTTTACATATTTTACATGTTTTGAGAGATTTATCCCTATATTGGTGGGAGGCCCCCGCTTGGTGGGTGGCCAAGGGCCCGGGCCCCTTGTGCCCCCCCTAAATCCGGGCCTGCCAGGATCAATATTCACCAGGTCTTGCAGAGACTGAGGGAAAAAATGTCTGCATGCAAAGTTCGAGAGGTGTATTTTTAAACAGACTTCCCTTCCTAATCTACGATTGAAGATGGATCCGGAGATAGTGTCGGCGGTCCTGAAGTGGCCTCTTCCTGACAGTGTGAAGGCAAGACAGCAGTTCCTTAGATTTGCTGATTACCATCATCAGTTTATTCCACATTTCTCATCCTGAACTGTTCCTATTACTGCCATGACCCGCAGGACGGCGAATGCTAAGATGTGAACTCCAGAGGCTAAGAATGCTTTTATCTCCCTGAAGCAGACCGTCTCTTTGGCTCTAATGCTGCATAGACTTAAGATTAGAGATGAGCCACCCCCCTAGAGTTCGAGTTCGGTTCGGTTCGTCGAACGGTGCTTTTTTTTGTCTGTTATCTTGCTTTAATGCAAGTTGGGGGTGCAGCCCTCCTGATACTGAGGCTGAACAATCACCTGCTTCTCACTTTTTGCTGTGTATTTAATCTGGGACCCAGCTAACCACTTTACCATCCATATTGAAGTTTTGACATGACACTAGTCAGGTACAGAATATGTTTTTAACTTTAGTAGGTTAGGGACTGTCTCAGATGGGTACACCGTGACGAGGTGAGACAGCTTCTTACCTTTTTGCAAAAATGTATATACTAAGTACCCTGTTTATTAAGCACTTGCAATTTATTTATTTATAGTCAGGGTATTTTTTCTACAATTTTCTCCTTGGGTTTTTTTCTAGTCTTGAGGCTGCAATTCACATGCTTGTAATGTTGCATGTTTATTGAACATTTGTCACAGTTCAGTTTTTTGTTTTTTTTTGTCTGTTATCTTGCTTTAATGCAAGTTGGGGGTGCAGCCCTCCTGATACTGAGGCTGAACAATCACCTGCTTCTCACTTTTTGCTGTGTATTTAATCTGGGACCCAGCTAACCACTTTACCATCCATATTGAAGTTTTGACATGACACTAGTCAGGTACAGAATATGTTTTTAACTTTAGTAGGTTAGGGACTGTCTCAGATGGGTACACCGTGACGAGGTGAGACAGCTTCTTACCTTTTTGCAAAAATGTATATACTAAGTACCCTGTTTATTAAGCACTTGCAATTTATTTATTTATAGTCAGGGTATTTTTTCTACAATTTTCTCCTTGGGTTTTTTTCTAGTCTTGAGGCTGCAATTCACATGCTTGTAATGTTGCATGTTTATTGAACATTTGTCACAGTTCAGTTTTTTGTTTTTTTTGTCTGTTATCTTGCTTTAATGCAAGTTGGGGGTGCAGCCCTCCTGATACTGAGGCTGAACAATCACCTGCTTCTCACTTTTTGCTGTGTATTTAATCTGGGACCCAGCTAACCACTTTACCATCCATATTGAAGTTTTGACATGACACTAGTCAGGTACAGAATATGTTTTTAACTTTAGTAGGTTAGGGACTGTCTCAGATGGGTACACCGTGACGAGGTGAGACAGCTTCTTACCTTTTTGCAAAAATGTATATACTAAGTACCCTGTTTATTAAGCACTTGCAATTTATTTATTTATAGTCAGGGTATTTTTTCTACAATTTTCTCCTTGGGTTTTTTTCTAGTCTTGAGGCTGCAATTCACATGCTTGTAATGTTGCATGTTTATTGAACATTTGTCACAGTTCAGTTTTTTGTTTTTTTTGTCTGTTATCTTGCTTTAATGCAAGTTGGGGGTGCAGCCCTCCTGATACTGAGGCTGAACAATCACCTGCTTCTCACTTTTTGCTGTGTATTTAATCTGGGACCCAGCTAACCACTTTACCATCCATATTGAAGTTTTGACATGACACTAGTCAGGTACAGAATATGTTTTTAACTTTAGTAGGTTAGGGACTGTCTCAGATGGGTACACCGTGACGAGGTGAGACAGCTTCTTACCTTTTTGCAAAAATGTATATACTAAGTACCCTGTTTATTAAGCACTTGCAATTTATTTATTTATAGTCAGGGTATTTTTTCTACAATTTTCTCCTTGGGTTTTTTTCTAGTCTTGAGGCTGCAATTCACATGCTTGTAATGTTGCATGTTTATTGAACATTTGTCACAGTTCAGTTTTTTGTTTTTTTTTGTCTGTTATCTTGCTTTAATGCAAGTTGGGGGTGCAGCCCTCCTGATACTGAGGCTGAACAATCACCTGCTTCTCACTTTTTGCTGTGTATTTAATCTGGGACCCAGCTAACCACTTTACCATCCATATTGAAGTTTTGACATGACACTAGTCAGGTACAGAATATGTTTTTAACTTTAGTAGGTTAGGGACTGTCTCAGATGGGTACACCGTGACGAGGTGAGACAGCTTCTTACCTTTTTGCAAAAATGTATATACTAAGTACCCTGTTTATTAAGCACTTGCAATTTATTTATTTATAGTCAGGGTATTTTTTCTACAATTTTCTCCTTGGGTTTTTTTCTAGTCTTGAGGCTGCAATTCACATGCTTGTAATGTTGCATGTTTATTGAACATTTGTCACAGTTCAGTTTTTTGTTTTTTTTGTCTGTTATCTTGCTTTAATGCAAGTTGGGGGTGCAGCCCTCCTGATACTGAGGCTGAACAATCACCTGCTTCTCACTTTTTGCTGTGTATTTAATCTGGGACCCAGCTAACCACTTTACCATCCATATTGAAGTTTTGACATGACACTAGTCAGGTACAGAATATGTTTTTAACTTTAGTAGGTTAGGGACTGTCTCAGATGGGTACACCGTGACGAGGTGAGACAGCTTCTTACCTTTTTGCAAAAATGTATATACTAAGTACCCTGTTTATTAAGCACTTGCAATTTATTTATTTATAGTCAGGGTATTTTTTCTACAATTTTCTCCTTGGGTTTTTTTCTAGTCTTGAGGCTGCAATTCACATGCTTGTAATGTTGCATGTTTATTGAACATTTGTCACAGTTCAGTTTTTTGTTTTTTTTGTCTGTTATCTTGCTTTAATGCAAGTTGGGGGTGCAGCCCTCCTGATACTGAGGCTGAACAATCACCTGCTTCTCACTTTTTGCTGTGTATTTAATCTGGGACCCAGCTAACCACTTTACCATCCATATTGAAGTTTTGACATGACACTAGTCAGGTACAGAATATGTTTTTAACTTTAGTAGGTTAGGGACTGTCTCAGATGGGTACACCGTGACGAGGTGAGACAGCTTCTTACCTTTTTGCAAAAATGTATATACTAAGTACCCTGTTTATTAAGCACTTGCAATTTATTTATTTATAGTCAGGGTATTTTTTCTACAATTTTCTCCTTGGGTTTTTTTCTAGTCTTGAGGCTGCAATTCACATGCTTGTAATGTTGCATGTTTATTGAACATTTGTCACAGTTCAGTTTTTTGTTTTTTTTGTCTGTTATCTTGCTTTAATGCAAGTTGGGGGTGCAGCCCTCCTGATACTGAGGCTGAACAATCACCTGCTTCTCACTTTTTGCTGTGTATTTAATCTGGGACCCAGCTAACCACTTTACCATCCATATTGAAGTTTTGACATGACACTAGTCAGGTACAGAATATGTTTTTAACTTTAGTAGGTTAGGGACTGTCTCAGATGGGTACACCGTGACGAGGTGAGACAGCTTCTTACCTTTTTGCAAAAATGTATATACTAAGTACCCTGTTTATTAAGCACTTGCAATTTATTTATTTATAGTCAGGGTATTTTTTCTACAATTTTCTCCTTGGGTTTTTTTCTAGTCTTGAGGCTGCAATTCACATGCTTGTAATGTTGCATGTTTATTGAACATTTGTCACAGTTCAGTTTTTTGTTTTTTTTGTCTGTTATCTTGCTTTAATGCAAGTTGGGGGTGCAGCCCTCCTGATACTGAGGCTGAACAATCACCTGCTTCTCACTTTTTGCTGTGTATTTAATCTGGGACCCAGCTAACCACTTTACCATCCATATTGAAGTTTTGACATGACACTAGTCAGGTACAGAATATGTTTTTAACTTTAGTAGGTTAGGGACTGTCTCAGATGGGTACACCGTGACGAGGTGAGACAGCTTCTTACCTTTTTGCAAAAATGTATATACTAAGTACCCTGTTTATTAAGCACTTGCAATTTATTTATTTATAGTCAGGGTATTTTTTCTACAATTTTCTCCTTGGGTTTTTTTCTAGTCTTGAGGCTGCAATTCACATGCTTGTAATGTTGCATGTTTATTGAACATTTGTCACAGTTCAGTTTTTTGTTTTTTTTGTCTGTTATCTTGCTTTAATGCAAGTTGGGGGTGCAGCCCTCCTGATACTGAGGCTGAACAATCACCTGCTTCTCACTTTTTGCTGTGTATTTAATCTGGGACCCAGCTAACCACTTTACCATCCATATTGAAGTTTTGACATGACACTAGTCAGGTACAGAATATGTTTTTAACTTTAGTAGGTTAGGGACTGTCTCAGATGGGTACACCGTGACGAGGTGAGACCGCTTCTTACCTTTTTGCAAAAATGTATATACTAAGTACCCTGTTTATTAAGCACTTGCAATTTATTTATTTATAGTCAGGGTATTTTTTCTACAATTTTCTCCTTGGGTTTTTTTCCTGTACCTGTTTTGCATCATTTCCTGTTAATGGACGCTGGCCCTTTAAGAAAGGGTCAGTGACCGCGCGCGCGCCCTAATGCGCATGCGCGCGGCCCGGGTGCCAGAAGCCAGGGAAGGAAGCTGAGAGGAGGACGCAGGGGAGCCGGCCAGGACCTGGGAAGCCGTCGGGCGCCGGGATCGGAGACCAGGGGGCCTGGGAAGGACGGGCACCGGAGGCTGGAGAGCGGGGAGCGTGGCAGGTGAGCCAGGGAGCGGAGCTGAGGACCCGGGGAGGGGAGCCGAGGACCCGGGGAGCGTGACAGTACCCCCCCCCCACGCCCCCCTCCCCGCAACCGGGACATGAAGGCACGGATCAGAGGAGTGCCCACGTTCTCCCTGGGCTCCCAGGACCTATCCTCAGGACCATACCCCTCCCAGTCCACCAGGAAGAACTGTCGACCCCGTACGGTCTTCATGGCCACGATATCCCTTACCGCATAGATGTCGTCATCGGCAATAGGTGGAGGAGCCGGACTGGCAGCAGCGGAGAAGGGACCAAGGACAACCGTCTTGAGCAGGGAGACGTGGAATGAGTTGGGTATCCTCATCGTGGCCGGGAGCTGTAGCTTGTAGGAGACCTCATTGATCTTGTTGAGGACTTTAAACGGCCCGATGTAGCGAGGACCCAGCTTGTATGATGGTATCTTCAAGCGGACATACTTGGAAGCAAGCCAGACGAGATCTCCAGGAGAGAAACACGGAGGGTCCAGACGTCTCTTGTCTGCGTGTCGTTTCATCCGTAGGGAAGCACGCCCAAGGGACGCCTTGACAGAGTCCCAAATGGTTGCAAAGTCACGGGCTACAGTATCAGCAGCAGGGACATCCGAAGAAGGGGATACCGGCAATGGGACGGAGGGCTGGAGTCCGTAAACGACATGGAAGGGAGAGCTGGAGGACGACTCACTGATGTGGTGGTTATGGGAGAATTCAGCCCAAGGAAGAAGCGTGGACCAGTCGTCGTGATGGGCGTTGACATAGTGACGTAAAAAAGAGGTCAAGATTTGATTGACCCTCTCCACTTGGCCATTAGACTGAGGATGGTATGCAGATGAAAAGTCCAGAGTCGCTCCCAGATGTTTGCAGAGAGCCCTCCAGAAGCGGGAGGTGAACTGAGTTCCTCTGTCGGATACGATGTGTAATGGAAAGCCATGCAAGCGGAAGATGTGATGTATATAGGCATCCGCGAGTTCTTGAGCAGAGGGCAGTCCTGCCATAGGGACGAAATGAGCCATTTTAGAGAACCGATCCACCACGACCCATATGACTGTGTGCCCGGAGGACAATGGCAAGTCCGTAATAAAGTCCATCGCTATGTGTTGCCACGGAACTGAGGGTATCGGCAGAGGCAGAAGACGGCCATATGGCAGGTGTTTGGGCGTCTTGTTCCTGGCACAAGAGGAGCAGGCAGAGACAAAAGCAGCGACGTCCGTGCGAAGGGATGGCCACCAGTAGTGACGTACAATCGCACTCCAAGTTCTCTTCTGACCAGCATGACCGGCTGTTTTCGAGGCATGACCCCAGTGTAACACTTTTTGCCTGTCTGTCTCAGAGACATAGGTCTTCCCGGGCGGTATCTGGGCCAGGGTGACAGGGGCCACCGGAATGATTTTGCTAGGACAGATGATGGGTTGGGTAGTCTCTTCCTCCTGCTCCATGGGCATGAAAGACCTGGACAAGGCATCAGCGCGTACATTCTTGTCCGCGGGTCGGAAATGGAGCTGGAAATCAAACCTGGCAAAGAATAAGGACCACCTGGCTTGCCGAGGGTTCAGTCGCTGAGCAGACCGCAGGTATTCCAGGTTCTTGTGGTCCGTGTAAATGATCACGGGGTACACTGCTCCCTCTAGAAGGTAGCGCCATTCCTCCAGAGCCAGTTTGACTGCCAAGAGCTCTCGGTCACCGATGGTGTAGTTGCGTTCAGGCGCTGAGAAGCTCTTGGAGAAGAATCCGCAAGTCACCATCTTCCCGGAGGAGGACTTCTGCATGAGCACTGCTCCGGCTCCTGAGGAGGAGGCATCCACCTCCAGGGTGAACTGGCGGTTTAACTCCGGACGGTGGAGTACAGGAGAGGAGGCAAATGCCCGCTTCAGAGAGCCAAACGCGGCGTCGGCCGCCGGGGACCAGTCCTTGGGACTAGCCTCTTTCCTGGTCAAAGCGGAGAGAGGAGCAGTCAGAGCAGAGAAGTGAGGGATGAACTGGCGGTAGTAGTTGGCGAATCCCAGGAAGCGTTGGATTGCCTTCAGTCCAGAAGGAGGAGGCCAGTTGAGAATGGAGGAGACCTTCTTTGGATCCATCTGCAGTCCAGTATCAGAGATGATGTACCCCAGGAAGGGGAGAGAAGACTGCTCAAAGACACACTTCTCGTACTTGGCGTACAGGCGATTCTCTCTCAGTCTTTGTAGAACCAGTTGTACGTTCTCTCTGTGGGTCTGGAGGTCCGGTGAGAAGACAAGGATGTCATCCAGATACACTACTACACAGACGTAAAGAAGGTCCCGGAAAACGTCGTTCACCAGTTCTTGAAAGACGGCTGGGGCGTTACACAGGCCGAAGGGCATCACGCAGTATTCATAGTGCCCATCGCGCGTATTGAACGCGGTCTTCCATTCGTCCCCAGAGCGGATGCGTACCAGATTGTAAGCACCCCGAAGATCCAGCTTGGTGAACACACGAGCTCCTCTAAGCCGGTCAAACAATTCGGAGATGAGCGGCAGATGGTACTTGTTTTTTACGGTGATTTGATTCAAACCCCGGTAGTCTATGCATGGGCGTAAGTCGCCCTCTTTCTTCTTGACGAAGAAGAAACCTGCTCCAGCAGGAGAGGAGGATCTCCGAATGAATCCCCTTGCCAGGCTTTCTGTGATGTAAGTAGACATGGCCCTTGTTTCGGCTGGAGACAATGGATATATCCGTCCTCGAGGTGGTGTTGTTCCAGGGAGCAGGTCGATGGCACAATCGTAAGGACGATGTGGCGGAAGTACCTCGGATTCCTTTTTATCAAAGACGTCTGCAAAGGACCAATAGGCCGAGGGCAGCCCCGGTAGGTTCTCTGGAACCGGAGGTCGTCGGATGGGTTGTATAGTCTTCAGGCACTTCTCATGGCATGAAGAGCCCCATCGGGTGATTTCGCCAGTGCCCCAGCTGACTGACGGTTCGTGTGTCCGTAACCAGGGAAGTCCCAGCAGGATCTGATGGGACATGTGTGGGAGGACGTAGAAAGCGATGTTCTCGGTGTGCAGGGCACCGATACGCAGTTCCACCGGCTTGGTGATCCAGGGGATGGTGTCAGAGAGGGGTCTCCCATCCACAGAGGCAATCACGAGGGGCTTGTCGAGTGGAGTAACAGGCACCTGGTACTTGTCCACCGTGGCCTGCTGGATGAAATTGCCTGCTGCCCCGGAATCGAGGTATGCCTCAGCCGTGAACCGCGTCTCTCCCGTTGTCACTTGCACAGTCCACGTAACCGGGTCTGAGAGAGTCCCAGCACCTAGGGTGGCCTCTCCTACCAACCCTAGGCTTTGGAGTTTCCCGGCCTCTCTGGACAGGAGCGTAGCAGGTGTGTGTCCTCTCCGCAGTAAAAGCAGAGGCCCTTGGCGAGCCGCTCAGCTCGACGTAGTTCAGACTGCCGCACTCTGTCGATCTGCATGGGCTCGTGAATGGGAAGCCCAGCTGTCGATGACTGAAGTACGGCGGGCTTCTGCGGAGGAGAGGAATGCCGTACCGGACGTCTCTCACGGGACACTTCCTTGGATCGCTCCTGAAAACGAATGTCCACTCGAGTCGCTAGGGCGATCAGGGCATCCAGGGTGGTCGGTACGTCACGACCCGCCAGCTCGTCTTTAATTCGCCCCGAGAGTCCTTCCCAGAAGGCGGCGGTTAGGGCCTCGTTGTTCCACCCGAGTTCCGAAGCCAAGGTGCGAAACCGGATGGCGTATTGGCCCACCGTCAGAGTCCCCTGACGTAACCGGAGAAGAGACGAAGCGGACGCGGAGGCGCGTCCGGGCTCATCAAAGGTGCCACGGAATGCCTGCAGGAACTCCTGGATGTTCGTGGTCACAGGATCCCCCTTCTCCCACAAGGGGTTCATCCACGCCAGTGCCTCACCCTCTAGATGGGACATGATGAAGGCGACCTTGGCTTGATCGGAGGCAAACAAATGCGGCAGCTGCGTGAAATGAAGGGAGCATTGGTTTAAGAATCCCCTGCAGGTCTTGGGGTCTCCGGCGTACCGGGGTGGTGAGGCCAAACGAAGTCTGGAAGTATCTGAAGATGTCGCCACGGGAGCTGGAGCCGTGGACTGACTAGTGGAAGCCCGGGATGCTGAAGACGTAACTGCCGCTTGTAGCGTGTTCAGGCGGGCGTCCACAGAAGACATGAATTGCAGCATGCGGGTCTGAGTCTCACGCTGGCGTTGGAGTTCCTCCTGTACGGCTGCTAGTGCTGCAGCGGGATCCATGGCCTGATCTTACTGTCAGGGCCAGGTGGACGGGCAGACCCAGGAGGTGGATCCACTGGGCCGAACTCCTAGATGTTGGTAAGGGGTCCGGTAGCTGGAGCACTATAGACAGCAGAACAGTCCGTGCACACGAGGATAACGGAGAAGTCCCTGGGACCACGGAGTCACTGGTGGTAGTCCGGATGACGCAGCTCAGGTTCGGAAGCCGAGATGATGTCAAGCGGGGTCCGGAACCTTTGGAGCGAGATGACGGGTCACCGCAGGGATCCGAGATGGTACGGACTGTCAGGATGGCAGATGGACAGCGTTCGGGGTTCGGGATTCGGTCAGGACCGGATGGCGAGGCAGGCACGGCTCTACAAGAGAGATAGGTGAGTATATCACAAAAACACCAGGAGACCTGACTCCTAGCTTAGGAAACACGAAGATCAGGCCCCGCCCCCTTGGACAATAAACCCCTTTATACCCTGTACCTGTTTTGCATCATTTCCTGTTAATGGACGCTGGCCCTTTAAGAAAGGGTCAGTGACCGCGCGCCCTAATGCGCATGCACGCGGCCCGGGTGCCAGAAGCCAGGGAAGGAAGCTGAGAGGAGGACGCAGGGGAGCCGGCCAGGACCTGGGAAGCCGTCGGGCGCCGGGATCGGAGACCAGGGGGCCTGGGAAGGACGGGCACCGGAGGCTGGAGAGCGGGGAGCGTGGCAGGTGAGCCGGGGAGCGGAGCTGAGGACCCGGGGAGGGGAGCCGAGGACCCGGGGAGCGTGACACTAGCCAGGTCAGTGGATGCTGACGCAGGTGCCATGACTCTGCCCCAGCCATTGAGATGTGGGACCATAGCCGGTCCCTACACTTTCAATAGTTTCTCTTTTGTTCCTTATCATTAGAAATGGTTCACCGCAGAGACATGTAATTTGCATGTTTTACATATTTTACATGTTTTGAGAGATTTATCCCTATATTGGTGGGAGGCCCCCGCTTGGTGGGTGGCCAAGGGCCCGGGCCCCTTGGGCCCCCCCTAAATCCGGGCCTGCCAGGATCAATATTCACCAGGTCTTGCAGAGACTGAGGGAAAAAATGTCTGCATGCAAAGTTCGAGAGGTGTATTTTTAAACAGACTTCCCTTCCTAATCTACGATTGAAGATGGATCGGGAGATAGTGTCGGCGGTCCTGAAGTGGCCTCTTCCTGACAGTGTGAAGGCAAGACAGCAGTTCCTTAGATTTGCTGATTACCATCATCAGTTTATTCCACATTTCTCATCCTGAACTGTTCCTATTACTGCCATGACCCGCAGGACGGCGAATGCTAAGATGTGAACTCCAGAGGCTAAGAATGCTTTTATCTCCCTGAAGCAGACCGTCTCTTTGGCTCTAATGCTGCATAGACTTAAGATTAGAGATGAGCCACCCCCCTAGAGTTCGAGTTCGGTTCGGTTCGTCGAACGGTGCCCCGTTCGTCGAACCGTTCGTCGAACTCTCGAACCCCATAGGAAACAATGGGAGGCAATCACAAACACATAAAAACACCTGGAAAACACCCTCAAAGTTGTCCAAAAGGTGACAAACAACTCACAACACAACACAAACACATGGGAAAGTGAAAAGGACAAATACTCATACTCAAACTAAACAGCTGGACGAGGATAAAGAGGAGGAGACACAGATATATGAGTATATGCAAGGGAACATCGATGCCATTACTGTGCAACTTGAGCCCTGCTCATTTTAGGCTTCCAATCTGGATAAATTGCCTGAGCTTGCCACGTAGGCCTTGAGGATCTTGTCGTGTCCCGCAGCCAGTGTTCTCTCAGAACATGTCCTCAGTGCTGCTGGGGGTGTGCTGACAGATAAGCACACGCGTCTGTCCACTGACAATGTGGACATACTAACGTTCACCAAGATGTGGAAGTCATGGATCACAGAGGACTTTTCTTCCCCTGTGTCAGCCAGGGGAGGCGAAAGGCTGGTGTATTTTTGAGAGTGCTTCATGCAAAGCATCTTTTTCATCTTGAAAATGGGGGCCAACTGATGCCAGTCAAGTGGGGTGTGTGTGGCCCAATTTTGGAAAACAAGGGAGACTGTGGTTGGAGTCCCCTTGCTGTGTTTTACATGCTTTTAGAAGGGCATGACATGGCTTAGAGGATGACTTTCAGCATCTGCAAACTGTTGGCTACCGAAATGCTGCCTTTCCAACCTGTGAGTCACACCGCTGAGTATTTGTGGATGGTTAGCTCTGGAGACCGAGTTTCATCAATGGTTGTCTACACTCAACCAGCAGCCAGGGAAGGCCGGGTGCGACAATGATGCAAACATGGGTGTGGCCCTTTGCCGTGAGAATGTGACACACGTGCCTTGTGTGGCTCACATGTTGAACCTGGTTGTCCAGCAATTTTTAAAGCATTATCCTGGCCTACATGGCCTTCTGCAGAGAGCACGGTGTAACGCCTTCCTTGATCCACACACTCAGATGGGCTGTAAAGGATAGGCTAGAGGGAAGCCACTCACCAAGCAGGAACTCCATAACCCTGAAACCCTTTAACCCCTATACAGGGATTTGGAATTACACAGGGCCCAAGGTGATCAATACCTGTGGAAGGCTGCGGTTCCAGAGAATAGTAGTCAGGCAGGGTCAAAACATTAATTGAGGAAGAGGAACAGAATGGGACGGCCAGGACTTAATCAGAAAACAAGCAGAGGTGAAATGCGGATCGGCCAACGAGGTACATAAACAGCAAGCAGGAAACGTAGTCAGCTAACAAGCACACAAAATCATAAAACTGAACTGGGGGTAACAGTAACCAGAGGTTCATAGCTATGTCTGGCAGTGGTCTGCAGACAGGATGGGCATAAAAAAGGGTGTGGTGTCTTCCCATTAGTTGTAGCTGAATGATGGTACTTCATCTGTGAGATACCCACCACCTACATTCAGCCAGTGGTTCTGCATCTGTCAAGGTAACACAGCCCAGTGGCTGAGCATAACCTGCGTCCACCTGCGCCGCTGGCATTGACTCCTCTCCCATCATCAGCACTATGCACGAAAGGAACACGTTTTCACCTGCCGACCGGAGTACAAATTGACGGAGCGGACTCCGGTGGTTACTTAACAGCCGTGTGCGGCAATGATGCAAACCTGGCTGCGGGCCTTCGTCAGGGCAATGTGACACACGTGCCTTGTATGGCTCACGTGTTGAATCTGATTCTCCAGCAATATTTAAAACACCATCCCGGCCTACATGGCCTTGTGCAGCGGCCACGCTCGCTATGTACTCACTTCCATCGTTCGCACCCAGCAGTTCAACAACTTTCATCGCTACAGAAGTCTTTAGGTCTCGTGGTTAAACGCCTGAAATGCGAAGTGCCGACACGCAGGAATTTGAATCTGCACATGTGGCAGCACCGCAGAGCCCTGCTGAAAAACGTTATGACATATACCCTGGGCTAACTTGATCCAGAGGTGGTGCAGATCACGCTGCTGGAGTGGTGTCAGATCAAGGACCTATGCACCCTTCTACACAATTTACAAATGTCGACAAAGATGTTTAGCACTGGCGATGCCATTCTCAGCGTGACAATTCTGGTCATCTACATGATGGAGCACACTGTACGCATTAATCGGAGTCAGGTGTTGGGACAAGAGGAAAGGGAGGAAGTACAGGAGGAGTCATATGTGGAAGGGATAACAAGATCTACAAGGTTCAGATGGTCAGCGGCACCTAGGCGGCAGTCATGGTGGGGGAGAGGGATTAACAAGGGCGCATAGTATCAGCAAAACTGTTGAGGAAGGTGTAGGAACCCATGAAGAAATGGAGGACGAACTGGCGATGGGCATGGAAGACTCAGCAGATGAGTGAGAGCTTGCTCACATTTCGGTTGTGCGAGGTTGGGGGGAGAGGGCAGAGGAAGGAGGCACAATTCTCACCTCTCCGCCACCAACACACCAAGGACTTGGTCCTCCTGGATGCACAAAACACATGAGCGCCTTCTTGTTGCACTACCTTCAACATGACCCTCGGATTGTACGAATTCGAAGTACTGCTGACTACTGGGTTGCCACAGTGTTAGATCCCCGGTACAAGACAAAATTTGGTGAAATAATTCCTGCCATGGAAAGGGACGCACGTATGCAGGAGTATCAGCAGAAGGTGGTACGCAATCTTAGATCTGCTTTTCCACTAAACACCTGTGCTGCACAGAGTGAATCTCAACGCTTTGACATGGATAGGAGGAAATGGTCTTTTACTTGTCCACATCTGAGGGACCGAGGGCTGGCTGCTGTAATGAGACGGCGTTGAGTATGGTGTTCCTGCAGAGTTGCACTTTTGGTCATATACAAAATGAGTTGAAAAAGGACAGATGCTGGTGGAAAGGGGAACAGGTGTGTTGGAAAGGGGAAAAAAATTTGTGTCCGTGGGTTTGGGGGTTAAGCAACAGTAATATTTGCTGAAGAAACAACATCTGTTATGGTGGGACTGGCAGATTTGGATAAGGTGGTAAATACTATGTTACCGCTATATCATAGTATCATAGTATCATAGTTTTTAAGGTTGAAGGGAGACTCTAAAGGCCCCGTCACACTAAGCAACATCGCTAGCAACATCGCTGCTAACGAACAACTTTTGTGACGTTGCTAGCGATGTTGCTGTGTGTGACATCCAGCAACAACCTGGCCCCTGCTGTGAGGTCGTTGGTTGTTGCTGAATGTCCTGGGCCATTTTTTAGTTGTTGCTGTCCTGCTGTGAAGCACAGATCGCTGTGTGTGACAGCGAGACAGCAACAACTAAATGTGCAGGCAGCAGGAGCCGGCTTCTGTAGACACTGGTAACCAATGTAAACATCGGGTAACCAAGAAGCCCTGTCCTTGGTTACCCGATATTTACCTTTGATACCAGCCTCAGCCGCTCTCACTGTCAGTGCCGGCTCCTGCTCTGTGCACATGTAGCTGCAGGACACATCGGGTTAATTAACCTGATGTGTGCTGTAACTAGGAGAGCAAGGAGCCAGCGCTAAGCATTGTGCGCTGCTCCCTGCTCTGTGCACATTAGCTGCAGCACACATCAGGTAATTAACCCGATGTGTGCTGTAAGTAGGAGAGCAGGGAGCCAGCGCTCAGTGTGCGCTGCTCCCTGCTCTCTGCACGTGTAGCTGGACACTGGTTGCTGGTGAGCTCACCAGCAAGTCGTGTAGCCACGCTCCAGCGATCCCTGCCAGGTCAGGTTGCTGGTGGGATCGCTGGAGCGTCGCAGTGTGACAGCTCACCAGCAACCTCCTAGCAACTTACCAGCGATCCCTATCGTTGTTGGGATCGCTGGTAAGTTGCTTAGTGTGACTGGACCTTAAAGGTCCAGTCACACTAAGCAACTTACCAGCGATCCCAACAACGATAGGGATCGCTGGTAAGTTGCTAGGAGGTTGCTGGTGAGATGTCACACTGCGACGCTCCAGCGATCCCACCAGCAACCTGACCTGGCAGGGATCGCTGGAGCGTCGCTACACAAGTTGCTGGTGAGCTCACCAGCAACCAGTGACCAGCCCCCAGCGCCGCGTGGAAGATGCTGCGCTTGGTAACTAAGGTAAATATCGGGTAACCAACCCGATATTTACCTTGGTTACCAGCGCACGGAGCTACACGTGCACAGAGCAGGGAGCAGCGCACACTGAGCGCTGGCTCCCTGCTCTCCTAGTTACAGCACACATCGGGTTAATTACCCGATGTGTGCTGCAGCTAAATGTGCACAGAGCAGGGAGCAGCGCACACTGCTTAGCGCTGGCTCCCTGCTCTCCTACTTACAGCACACATCGGGTTAATTACCCGATGTGTGCTGCAGCTACATGTGCACAGAGCAGGGAGCAGCGCACAATGCTTAGCGCTGGCTCCTTGCTCTCCTAGTTACAGCACACATCGGGTTAATTAACCCGATGTGTGCTGCAGCTACATGTGCACAGAGCAGGAGCCGGCACTGACAGTGAGAGCGGCGGAGGCTGGTATCAAAGGTAAATATCGGGTAACCAAGGACAGGGCTTCTTGGTTACCCGATGTTTACATTGGTTACCAGCCTCCGCAGAAGCCTGACTGCCTGCACATTTAGTTGTTGCTGTATCGCTGTCACACACAGCGATCTGTGCTTCACAGCAGGACAGCAACAACTAAAAAATGGCCCAGGACATTCAGCAACAACCAACGACCTCACAGCAGGGGCCAGGTTGTTGCTGGATGTCACACACACCAACATCGCTAGCAACGTCACAAAAGTTGTTCGTTAGCAGCGATGTTGCTAGCGATGTTGCTTAGTGTGACGGGGCCTTAAGTCCATCTAGTTCAACCCGTAGCCTAACATGTTGATCCAGATTAAGGCAAAAAAAACCAAACCCCAATGTGGCAAACAAGTTCCAATGGGGAAAAAATTTCCTTCCTTCGTCCACATCTGGCAATCAGACTAGTTCCCTGGATCAATACCCTGTCATAAAATCTAATATACATAACTGGTAATATTACATTTTTCAAGAAAGGCGTCCAGGCTCTGCTAAATGTTAGTAGTGAATCACTCATTACAACATCATGCGGCAGAGAGTTCCATAGTCTCACTGCTCGTACAGTAAAGGCAAGAAACCTGTGGAAAAAAAAGCGCATAGGGTCTTACCCTGATAACCAGGGGGTATAGTGAAGAGTAATCCCACTCACCTATTAGAGTTGTGAAAGGCACAACTCCTGTAATCACATATATAGATCAACGGCAGCAGTAACCCGATTGGCTGATAACAGAGAGAGATAGCGGAGATGGGTTTTTAAGAACCGCGCCAGAGATCCCAGATGTAAACTTGATCAATGTACACTTTATTTCGGCATAGGTCTACGCGTTTCAGGGTTCTCAGCCCCCTTCCTCAGGACCAGCAAGCACAAGATACATCAAATCTCAAATTCAATCAATCAGACTAGTTCCCTGAATCAATACCCTGTCATAAAATCTAATATACATAACTGGTAATCTTACATTTTTCAAGAAAGGCATCCAGGCTCTGCTTAAATGTTAGTAGTGAATCACTCATTACAACATCATGCGGCAGAGAGTTCCATAGTCTCACTGCTCGTACAGTAAAGAATCCTCGTCTGTGATTATGATTAAACCTTCTTTTCTCAAGACGTAGCGGATGCCCCCGTGTTCCAGTCGCAGGCCTAGGTGTAAAAAGATCTTTGGAAAGCTCTCTGTACTGTCCCCTCATATATTTATACATTGTGATTAGATCCCCCCTAAGCCTTCGTTTTTCCAAACTAAATAACCCCAAGTTTAATAACCTGTCTTGGTATTGCAGCCCACCCATTCCTCTAATAATCTTGGTCGCTCTTCTCTGCACCCTCTCCAGTTCAGCTATGTCCTTCTTAAATATTGGTGACCAGAATTGTACACAGTATTCTACGTGCGGTCGCACTAGTGACTTGTACAGAGGTAGAACTATATTTTTTTCATGAACACTTATACCTCTTTTAATACATCCCATTATTTTATTAGCCCTGGCAGCAGCTGCCTGACACTGGCCACTAAAGTGAAGTTTACCATCCACCCATACACCCAAGTCTTTTTCTGTGTCTGTTTTACCCAGTGTTCTACAATTAAGTACATAATCATAAATGTTATTTCCTCTACCCAAGTGCATGACCTTACATTTATCTACATTAAACTTCAATTGCCACTTCTCAGCCCAATCCTCCAATTTACATAAATCTCCCTGTAATATAAAATTATCCTCCTCTGTATTGATTACCCTGCAGAGTTTAGCATCATCTGCAAATATTGAAATTCTACTCCGCATGCCCCCAACAAGGTCATTTATAAATATGTTGAAAAGAAGCGGGCCCAATACTGACCCCTGTGGTACCCCACTATGAACTGAGACCCAGTCCGAGTACGTACCATTAATAGCCACCCTTTGTTTCCTATCACTGAGCCAGTTTTTAACCCAGTTACACATATTTTCCCCTATCCCCATTATTCTCATTTTATGTACCAACCTTTTGTGTGGCACCGTATCAAAAGCTTTTGAAAAGTCCATATACACAACATCCACTGCATTTCCCTGGTCCAGGCTTGAACTTACCTCTTCATAGAAGCTGATCAAATTAGTTTGACAGGATCGATCCCTCATAAACCCATGTTGATACTCTGTCATAAGGTTATTTTTCTTGAGATACTCCAGTATAGCATCTCTCAAGAACCCCTCAAGGATTTTACCAACTGTAGAGGTTAAACTTACCGGCCTATAATTTCCCGGCTCAGTTTTTGTCCCCTTTTTGAATATTGGCACCACATTTGCTATGCGCCAGTCCTGCGGTACCGACCCTGTTATTAAGGAATCTGAGAAGATTAAAAATAATGGTCTATCTATCACAGAACTCAATTCCTGTAGTACTCTGGGGTGTATGCCATCCGGGCCCGGAGATTTGTCAACCTTAGTGATTTCGAGGCGGCGGCGTACTTCCTGCTGGGTTAAGCAGGTAATATTCAAAGGTGAATTTATGGTATCACTGGTCATGTCATCTGCCATGGCATTTTCTTGTATAAAAACCGTAGAAAAAAAGTCATTCAGCAGGTTGGCTTTACCCTCATCCCCTTCCACCATTTCCCCAAGACTATTTTTAAGGGGGCCAACACTATCGCTTTTCAGTTTTTTACTGTTTATGTAGTTAAAGAATATTTTAGGATTATTTTTACTTTCTCTCGCAATGAGTCTCTCTGTCTCAAACTTAGCTAACTTAATTTGCTTTTTACATATTGTATTTAATTTTCTATAATTATATAATGCCTCATCACTACCTACCCTCTTTAATTCTTTTAAGGCTTTCTGTTTTTCTTTTATTGCTTCCCTTACAGCTCTATTTAGCCATAGGGGTTTCCTCCTATTTCTAGCATGTTTGTTCCCATAGGGTATATTTTCTGCACAAGCCCTATTCAGGATGCTCCTAAAAGTCTCCCATTTGCTTTGTGTACTTTTATTACTTAGTACATCATCCCAGTTTATTGCACTAAGATCATCTCTCAACCGTTTAAAATTTGCTTTCCTGAAGTTTAGTGTCATTGTAGCCCCTCTACTAGACATCTTACTAAAGAATACATGAAAACTTATTATTTTGTGATCACTATTCCCCAAGTAACCCCCAACTTGTATATTTGATATGCGGTCTGGCCTATTGGTTAGTACAAGGTCTAGTAGTGCTCCCCCTCTTGTGGGGTCCTGTACCATTTGTGAAAGGTAATTATCTTTCATTGTTATCAAAAATCTATTTCCTTTGCTGGAACTGCAAGTTTCTGTTCCCCAATTTATATCAGGATAGTTAAAGTCCCCCATAATAATTACCTCTCCGAGACTCGCTGCTTTATCAATTTGCTTTATGAGGAGATTCTCTACCTCTTCCATAATATTCGGCGTCTTATAACACACCCCTATCAGTATTTTATTATTCATTCTCCCCCCCCCTTATCTCCACCCATAGGGACTCTACATTTTCAGTACCCTCACATATGTTGTCACGCAGGATGGGTTTTAAGGATGATTTTACATATAGACACACACCTCCCCCTCGCTTATTTGTACGGTCATTCCTGAATAGGCTATAACCCTGTAAATTAACAGCCCAGTCATAGCTCTCATCCAGCCATGTCTCTGATATCCCCACTATATCATAATTTTCTTCCAACAATATTAATTCTAATTCCTCCACCTTATTTGTGAGGCTTCGGACATTAGTGTACATGCACGTTACGTATGACTCTGTACCTGTATTCCTGCTTACTGTATTAACTGTCCTAACCCTTCCCCCCGTACCACCCCCAATTTCATTACTTGTGCCCTGGTCACTATCTGCACTACATTCCCCTTCTCTAAAGTGAATACCCTCGCCCCCCATTCCTAGTTTAAACACTCCTCCAACCTTCTAGCCATTTTCTGCCCCAGCAGAGCTGCACCTTCCCCATTAAGATGCAGCCCATCCCTAGCATAGAATCTGTAGCCAACTGAAAAGTCGGCCCAATTCTCCAGGAACCCAAAACCCTCTTTCCTACACCAATTCCTGAGCCACCTGTTAACCTCCCTGATTTCTCTTTGCCTCTCTGGTGTGGCTCGTGGCACAGGTAGTATTTCCGAAAATACCACTTTTGAGGTCCATGCTTTAAGCTTACAACCTAATTCCCTGAAATCATCTTTAAGGACCTTCCACCTACCTCTAACTTTGTCATTTGTGCCAATGTGTACAATGACCGCTGGGTCCTCCCCAGCCCCTCCCAGTAATCTGTCAACCCGATCAGTGATGTGCCGAACTCGAGCGCCAGGAAGACAACACACTGTTCGGCGATCCCTGTCTTTGTGACAGATTGCCCTATCTGTCCCCCTAATAATTGAGTCCCCCTCTACCAGTACCTGTCTTGCCTGCCCTGCACTCCTATTCCCCCCCTTACTGGAGCAGACACTCCTCTGGCATTCAGAGGTCATGCCTTGCTGCAGCAATGCTACCCCTGTAATGACATCCCCCTCATCTGCCAAGTTTGCAAACCTATTGGGGTGTGTCAGTTCAGGACTAGCCTTCCTAGCACTTTTCCCTTTACCCCCCTTTCTAACTGTCACCCAGCTACCTACCTCACCGTCCTGCCGCTCCCTACTACGATCCTCCCCCACATCTGACCCAGCAAGCTGCTGCTCAGTGAGCAGCAAACTCCTTTCCATATTGCTAATGCATCTCAGAGTTGCCAGCTGCTCATTTAGATCCAGTACCTGGGCTTCCAAATGTGCAACGTGCGCACATCTCGAACAACAGTATGCACCCTCGAACGGCTTTTCAAGGACTGCATACATGAGACAAGATGTACACTGGATCGCATTAGCAATAGTGGAGCACATTTTCTAATGAGGATAGCACTAAACAAATGTTAAGTAATTAAACAACTAAATACAAACAATTCTACTCACACTTACTTTTGCTCACACTTTGCTCACAATGAAGAAGACAGGCTAAAATTCGCGCGCCTAGCGGCGCGCGGTTTTCAGAAGTCTTCCTTCCGGCTGTAACGGCCAAAACCCGGTTCTCCTTGAGCTCGCGGTGACTCTTCACTTATCCCAGAAGGCACTGGGAATATGCAAATTATCCTCGCAAGACTCCTTCCCTGGTTTTCAGAAGTCTTCCTTCCGGCTGTAACGGCCAAAACCCGGTTCTCCTTGAGCTCGCGGTGACTCTTCACTTATCCCAGAAGGCACTGGGAATATGCAAATTATCCTCGCAAGACTCCTTCCCTGGTTTTCAGAAGTCTTCCTTCCAGCTGTAACGGCCAAAACCCGGTTCTCCTTGAGCTCGCGGTGACTCTTCACTTATCCCAGAAGACACTGGGAATATGCAAATTATCCTCGCAAGACTCCTTCCCTGGTTTTCAGAAGTCTTCCTTCCGGCTGTAACGGCCAAAACCCGGTTCTCCTTGAGCTCGCGGTGACTCTTCACTTATCCCAGAAGGCACTGGGAATATGCAAATTATCCTCGCAAGACTCCTTCCCTGGTTTTATAAAAAAATTAAGAAGAAAAGAAAGAGAAAGGTATATATCCCCATCGCCAGTTGGTGTCCACCGTGGTCCCAGATGGAAAAGGAGAGGTTGGCAACTGGAAGGTTAGGTGGAGGATACAGAGCTGGGTGGCTCTGAAACTAATAGTAGCCTGAACCGAGTTAGACGACACTTGGATCTAGAGACTGGGAGCCCTGTTAGCGTCACAGGGTCCACACGTCCACCCAGCCCAGGAACTCCGTGTTAGCAACACAGGGGCAATTGGGTACGCTGTACTTGTGCGTAGGGGCCACACCTGTGGACAGCAGGCGCATCAGCAGCAGCAGCCCAGTTAATGCCACTGGGCTGCACAAGCAGGACTGGTAGGACAGGAGCTGGTCTTAACCGTTCTGCGTTACCAACTGTGGTGGCGGCCTGCATCTACGCCCTATCCTTGCCTACCTCTGGCCTAAAGCCGCAATGGGTTCAACACATGGAGGTGTGCTCTTTCGGAGCATGATAGAAGACTGCACACTTCCTTGTTGGCTCCAGCCCCTTTTATAACCTGGGTCCGCCCCTAACCAGGGTGGACCACAATGCACCTGCTGGAGACAAAAGCAGAGGGACATGTCATGAGTGGCATAACTAGTGTCCTATTCGGAACCGCCACTTCAATGATGACCTCATGGCTACCACGACACAAACACCTCACCAGTCATCATCTGACCAACAATAATGAGGTGACAAGTCATAGGGGCGGGCCTCTGCAAGCCAGTTGGGAGTTGCCTGGCCACATCGTCAGGACACCTGATGCCCTGTGGTCTATATGTGCCCCCCACATCAGGGGCAGAGCCAAAGAGTTCATTACCGGACCTAGCCTCTGATGCAGTAAGTGCCTGAGCATGCTCAGTAGCATGAAATACAGTCTCCGAAAAAAGACTATCAGCTTCAGCATGCTGTCTAGGCACAACACAGGACTTAAGGGTGCTTTACACACTACGACATCGCTAGCGATCTCATTAGCGATGTAAGACGCGAGATCGCACTTGCGATCTGCTGAGATCGCACATAGGACATGCTTTAAAATCAAGATCGCACTTGCTATCGCTAATGAGATCGCTAGCGATGTCGTAGTGTGTAAAGCACCCTGTAGATCCGGCCAGAAGTCCAAGTACCTGTGCAAAGAGGCTTTTCGCACAAAGTGTGGGAGCATGTGCTGTAGCCCAAAATGAAGACTTAGCCGCAGGAATGGCACAGTCAGGCTGAGCATACTCACTAGGTGAAACACTGGAGTTAGGCTGTGGCTGGGGTACATCGGCACACGCATGCGCACTAGCCGCCTCTCCACACTTAGACGTGGAGGAGAAAGCAGCCAGCTGGACAACCCGAGGCACACCCCTAAATGGCAGCTGACGCCTGGGCGCAACTGGAACCGCAGCAGGTTGCTTGCGTTTATGGCGGCACCGATTCGTAACAACAAATAACAGCCAAAATAACAGGTGTACTTCTTCCCGTGGATAATCTGATATGATCCTTTTTTCACAGACACAACCATCGTTAGCAAAAGTAGATGAGGCACCAAAACAGCAGCTGCTTCAATGGATCTCAATTGTGCCATAAAGTGGCCTCTCCTCCACATCAAGTTCAATATCACAAATACTTCATTCCACTGTGGTGTCAACCCAATCGCACTTGCTTCATAACAGCTCTCAAGTTTCCACCAGCCCTGTTGAGTATGGAGTAACAGAGATGGTTGAGTCTGCAGAGCTGTTCAGTCACACTATAGCCTGGGAATCAGAGGTCTGCTCCAAAGCTGCAGTGAGTACAGACAAAGAAGTTATTATTATTATTATTTATTTATAGAGCACCATTGATTCCATGGTGCTGTACATGAGAAGGGGGTTACATACAGAATACATATACAAGTAACAATAGACAGACTGGTACAGAGGGAAGAGGGCCCTGCCCTTGCGGGATTACATTCTAAAGGATTTTGGGGAGGAGACAGTAGGTGGGGTGTAGGTTGGGCGGCAGCTACGCAGTTCCAGGAGACAGGGGAAATGATCTGCACAGATGGCCAGAAGCTTTGTGAGTCGGATCCAGGCCCCGATGAAGAAGGTGCTGAGCATAATGTACACCCTCATTTCCAACCCGTACATCATCCTGGTGGAGACAATGGGGAACATGATGAGGAGACTCAGATACCTGATTGTAACGGCAACTTTGCTATTCAGTCAGGGCAGGAAGAGGTTGTCACGGAGGACTCAGGATGAGGGGAATGAAAACACACAGGGTGATGATGAGGTTGGAGACCCCACTTACTGTCAAACCAAAGTCAGCCAGTCGATGACGTCAGCAGAGGAGGTGGAGGAGGATGCTACTGACGAAGAGTTAACATTGTGTCTTCCTGGACAGAGACAAAGTACTGGAAGCACGTCAACAACTGAATCCTCGGCCACAACTCTGCCTCTGAGCATAAGTCATGTTGGCTATGCAGGTCGCATGGGCTGACCTTGCCTAGCCTGGGACTTTTTGGACATCGCAAAGGATCACCCAAGTCATGTAATCTGTAAGATTTGTCAACACTCTCTAAGTAGAAGGCAAAAACTCACAACTTTGAGTACTTCCTCCATGAAGTGTCACATGGATATGAATTGATAGCGTGAAGGTGTATTGCTCAGCTTTAGCCACTGTCAATGCAACATGCTTATTTCCCGTTCATTGCATGCATTGTTGCAGACTACACACAAGGGGCTGCTTTTTTTTTTTATCTGCCTTTGTCTGTTTGGTCACTATAGCAATAGCAAATTGGTCTTCGGGTGTGGACTTGGAGATGCTGTCTATGAACAGAAGGAAAAGCTAAAGGTGTGTGTTAGAGAAAGGAGCCACCGCGGAAACATTTTGTTCAATTGTGAGGGGAGTCGTGTTGGAGTTTGGTGAGGAGCACCGTAACACCAGTGAGCAGCATCCTGTGCCACAGACCAACATTCTTCCAGTGCTGTCTATACTGTTTACCGTGAGAAGAGCGTAAAGTCTGTATTTATGGCAACTGGACATCACAGTACCCGGGTACGGTAGGCTGTGCCCAGACAGTAATGCGTGCATGCAACACTTTGTTTTATTAGCAAAACACATCTGTTCTGGGTTGGCCGACTATATAGACAATAAGACTTGCTGCCTCTGCACTGTCAAATTGTCACTTACAGTTTAAATCATAGAGTGACAGCGACACATATTTGCATTGACTGTTGCTTTTCATGATTTCCATGACTGTGTTGCAGATCTGTGGGGTTTGCATTCACACTGTTATCATCTACCTTATCTGTGAGGCTTCAGCTAACAAGGGTTTTCAGTGGGGGTAATGTGTTTTGTCTATGTTTAGGTAGATAACTTTGAAGCTCTTGTGATGTGCCACTGGTAAGTCGTGTTCGCACAAACACACAATTACTGCTGCTATGCAGAGGGATTAGCAGGTAGTAGGGACCTGAATAGATTGTTCTATTATTTCAATTTTATGCATGGTTCTTATTGTTTGTTTTGGGAAAGTTAAACAATCATTTTTCAACCCAACTGCCTAGAGTCCTTTTCCTGTTGCGTGGTTTTGCTGCATACTGGGGAGCCCACCAAGTACAAGACTTAAAATGAAGCATAAGTCGCAATGGGAATTTCACTGTGCTACAATGCGGCCTAGCGGGGCTGTGCAACCACCGCCTGCCCCATCAAGTGCATCTGCGTGCTCTTCATCCTCTGTGACTGTGGGGACAGCAGTCACACATACTTTTTCACGCTGAACTTCCACCCCTTTACCCGTAAGCGGGAGTGTGATTGGCAGGTCGTCACTTGTTTTGGAAGTGGAAACAGATGGTATTGTTGAGCTGTCAGACAGCGAGAGAACCACCATTGGATGAAGGCAACATTATATCCACGCCTGCACATTCGTCACAGATTGGCTGGACTACCTGCAGTTAATACTTGCGTTCCAGAAATGGAAAGGAGTGTAGAATGCACATGTGTTGTACCTTGCTTGGCAGCAAAGGAACACTAACTTAGTATTACAGACAATTTTAGGAAGGCAGAAAAAGAGTCAACTCTTTGGGCAATTTAAATAGAGTGGCAAAAGTGGCCAGGTGGGTACAGTGGCCGTGTTCTGTTGGTACCAGGACAGTAAAGGAAGCTTCACTTTCTATCCCTCCTAATGATGAAATGCAGCAAGGAATTCCCAGACTTTGCTATAAACATAGCATATTATGTTCAGCACTGTTTGCTATAAAAATAGCATAGCAAAATGGGCATGAGGGTTTAATGCAGAGGTGCTGGAAAATGCTTGGCACCAGTGGGACACAAAATTAGTAGAGCAGCCACTTTTGGATGCCACTTATGTTCAGCACTGTTTGCTATAAAAATAGCATAGCAAAATGTGCATCAGGGTTTAATGCAGAGGTGCTGGAAAATGCTTGGCACAAGGGGACCCAAAATTAGTAGAGCAGCCACTTTTTGGATGCCACTTATGTCCAGCACTGTTTGCTATAAAAATAGCTTAGCAAAATGTGCATGAGGGTTTAATGCAGAGGTGCTGGTAAATGCTTGGCACCAGTGGGACACAAAATTAGTAGAGCAGCCACTTTTTGCATGCCACTTATGTTCAGCACTGTTTGCTATAAAAATAGAGTAGCAAAATGTGCATCAGGGTTTAATGCAGAGGTGCTGGAAAATGCTTGGCACCAGTGGGACACAAAATTAGTATAGTAGCCACTTTTTGGATGCCACTTATGTTCAACACTGTTTGCTATAAAAATAGCGTAGCAAAATGTGCATGAGGGTTTAATGCAGAGGTGCTGGAAAATGCTTGGCACCAGTGGGACACAAAATTAGTAGAGCAGCCACTTTTTGCATGCCACTTATGTTCAGCACTGTTTGCTATAAAAATAGCGTAGCAAAATGTGCATCAGGGTTTAATGCAGAGGTGCTGGAAAATGCTTGGCACCAGTGGGACCCAAAATTAGTATGGCAGCCACTTTTTGGATGCCACTTATGTCCAGCACTGTTTGCTATAAAAAATAGCGTAGCAAAATGTGCATGAGGGTTTAATGCAGAGGTGCTGGAAAATGCTTGGCACCAGTGGGACACAAAATTAGTAGAGCAGTAACTTTTTGCATGCCACTTATATTCAGCACTGTTTGCTATAAAATTAGCGTAGCAAAATGTGCATCAGGGTTTAATGCAGAGGTGCTGGAAAATGCTTGGCACCAGTGGGACACTTAATTAGTACAGCAGCCACTTTTTGGATGCCCTTATGTTCAGTACTTTTTGCTATAAAAATAGCATAGCAAAATGTGCATCAGGGTTTAATGCAGAGCTGCTGGAAAATGCTTTGCACCAGTGGGACACAAAATTAGTATAGCAGCCACTTTTTGGATGCCACTTATGTTCAGAACTGTTTGCTATAAAAATAGTGTAGCAAAATGTGCATGAGGGTTTAATGCAGAGGTGCTGGTAAATGCTTGGCAACAGTGGGACCCAAAATTAGTATAGCAGCCACTTTTTAGATGTCACTTATGTCCAGCACTGTTTGCTATAAAAATAGCGTAGCAAAATGTGCCTGAGGGTTTAATGCAGAGGTGCTGGTAAATGCTTGGCACCAGTGGGACACAAAACCTGACTGTCACCTATGGCTCTGAGCCCAAGAAAATGAGCCCTGAAAAGGGCTGAAATAAACTTCTGTCCCTAATCTGTAGAGCGCTGTGTGTATAGCGTACACAGCCGGAGTGGCGCCAGGAGCTGCGTGAGCGGTGACTGTCACCTACACGCAGAAAGCAGATAATGGCGCCATGAGAGAAAATGCCCGTATTTATAATGCAAGGACATGTGACATGGACAGCTTATGACACATGCCCTTGCTTGTCTGGCAAAAAAGACCACTTAGCTGTGTGTGTGTCTGGGATTGGCTGACATGCTGGCCCGCCCCACTGCACGCGCACTTAGGGAAAATAAAAAAATGTCGATCGCCATTATCCCAGCAGCACTGATCTAAATGCGCCGCCCCCGCACACTATATGCTGAAATTAGATAATAGTGTGAATCACAGAGTGACTCACACTATTACAGTGAAAAGCCAGCTAGTAACTAGCTAGGCTTTTTGCTGATCGAACCGTTCTCGAACGTAACTCGAGATATCGAGCTTTTAGCATTAAGCTCGCATTCGCGTTCGATCTGGACCCCCCCCAAAATCACTCGAACATGAAATTGGCGAACCTCGAACATCGCTCAACTCTACTTAAGATCAAGAAACAGGTTTTCTTGGAAGTGAATGCTTCTTCCTCAAGGGCTGGTGCAGTTCTCATGTGGAAATCTCCTACTGGCTGAATGGTAACATGTGGATTCTTTTCCAAGTCATTCTCTACTCCGGAGCACAACTACTAGATTGGCAACCGATAGTTGTTGGCAATCAAGATGGCTTTGGAAGAGTGGCAGTATGTACATGAAGGGGCTGTGCATCCCGTAGTCATCTACACAGACCACAACAACTCTGCCTACCTGCAGTTGACACAGAGTCCGTTCATCACTGTTCTTTACTCGCTTTAAACTTTGTTCTCCATTTCCGGCTGGCTGAATAGAACGTCAAAGCAGACACGCTCTCTAGGTTCTTTTCGTTTGCCAACCAAGATGAGGAGCCTCAACACATCATCGAACCCTCTAAAATGTTCACAGTAGCACTAGTAAGTCTAAAAGACCTTTGTCATAGAAGCTGATAGGAAGCTAGTTTGTCATTGGGGTTAGGTTACTAGTCTAAATTGGCCAGCCATGACTGAAGACTGCTCTTCTCATCTCACGTCACTACTGGTGGCCATCCCAGACATTGTGGACTGTGCTTTTGCCTGCCCTTCATGTGTCTTGGATAAGAACCCCAAGTAACACCCATCAGGTTGGTGCCTTCAGCTCCATGGCAGCACATAGCTATGGACTTTATCACAGACTTTCCGTGTCCTCAGGGTCCTCTGTCATATGGGTGGTAGTGTACTAATACTCCCAAATGGCCTACTTCACTCTTTTGTTTAATCTTCCCTCTGCTCCCATACTCGTCCAGCACTTCATTCATCACATCTTCCGCCTTCATAGTTTATCCCTCCACATAGTTTCTGATAAAGGCATTCAGTTCATGTCCAGATTCTGGAGTGCCACCTGCAAACTGCTGAATGTATCTCTGGACTTCTCTTCGGCCTATCATCCTCAGTCTAATGGCCACATTAAGCAGGTCAATCAAATTATGACAAATTTCCTGCGGCACTTTGTCACTACAGCGATTAGGTCAAACTTTTACTTTGGGTTGAGTTCTCCTACAACAATCATTTGTCCTCTGCAAATTCTCTATTTTATATTGTTTATGGACAGTAGCCCTCTATTCCTTTCCCTGTGGCCTCAGAATTTCTCCAAAATCTGGGCAGATACCAGGGGCACTCTGGAGTCTCTGTATGGATGAAAAAGCATGGGGATAAGAGATGCCTGGATCCTCACTCGTTCCGACCTGTAGACAAGGTAGGGCTCTCTTCCAGATATATTCTCCTCAAGTTGCTTTCTTACAAATTGGGTCTCTTCAAGGTTCTCCAGCCGATCAATACTGAAGATTCTGGCCTCGATCTGTATCCCAATTTCTTCCAAATGTCTCTCCTCATGCCTGTCATCCAGAACTGCTAATTCAAGAATCCTGGCACCCTTTCCTCACCGGTCAGCTCGGAGGACGTCTTTAAGGTAAAAAAAATATCATGGCCATAAAAAAGGTGAGAGGGAAAACCCATTTCTTAGTGAATTGGAGGGGTTTTGCTCTTGAGGAGAGGTCATTTAAGCCTAAAGCGGACTTTACACGCTACAATATATCTTACGAGATGACGGCGGGGTCACGTCGTAAGTGACGCACATCCGGCATCGTTAGTGATATCGTAGCGTGTGACAGCTATGAATGAGCAGAAATACTCACCTTCTCGTTCATCATTGACACGTCGCTCATTTTCTAAAAATCGAACATCCGGTTGTTCAATGTTCCCGAGGCAGCACACATTGCTCCGTGTGACACCCCGGGAACGATGAACACAGCTTACCTGCGTCCCGCCGGCAATGCTGAAGGAAGGAGGTGGTCGGGATGTTTACGTCATGCTCATCTCCGCCCTTCCGCTTCTATTGGCCGGCCACTGTGTGACGTCTCTGTGACGCCGAACGTCCCTCCCCCTTCAGGAAGTGGATGTTCGCCGCCCACAGCGAGGTCGTTTGGAAGGTAAGTACGTGTGACATGGGGTTACAGCATTGTGCGACACGGGCAACAAATTGCCCGTGCCACACAAACGATGGGGGCGGGTGCGATCACAAATGCGATCGCACAACATATTAAAACATGAAAAGTAGGATTAAGGCTATGTGCACACACTATAGTTTTGTTTCTTCAGTAAAAAGCACACGCTCTGGCAGGAAAACGCACCTGTGGCCGAAAAAAACGCATGCATTTTTTAAACGTTTTCGATGTTTTTGCCACGTTTTGGTGCGCTTTTGGACATACAGTACATTATTGCTCATGCGTGTTTTCACTATATTCAATGGAAAAACGCAGGGAAAAACACAAAAAGAAGTGACATGGTGTATCTTTTTTGTGCACCCAAAACTGCAAAGAAGCAATGTACGCACAGCACTTCAGAATTCTCATAGACTTTACTGGGGAAGGAAATGCATGCACGACCTGCACCAAAAATGAACCCAAAAATGCAGCAAAAACTATAGTGTGCACATAGGGCCTAAGGAGAATTTTAATGCCCCTCTTCCCTTGAAGAGACTCCTTTCAGCTTTGGAAAAGAAGGAGATTAAGGTGGGGTACTGTATCGCCGGTACTGACATCATAGCGTTGTCCTGCTTCCTCCCCCCAGTAGGGACGCAAATGCACTCACCTTCCAGGACACTCAGCGGTGGCACTCTGCTTCTGGTCCTGCCTCCTGCTTCCAGGATTTGCGCATGCTGGTCTCCACGGGGCAGGTGTTTTAACCTACTCATTGCCGGGCCGGGGGTGCAGATCCTCTGCATTGTCACGGGGTGGCCTGGCCCAGTTTCGATACCCTGAGGCATACAGGAAGGAGGGTCGGAGGGTGGCAGGGAGGATGGAAGTAGTAATTGGAAGTTAGGAAAGTCTATTAGGATCGTGACACCACCTGTGGTACGCTGCCTGGGATGAGGGCCGCCGCTGTAGGGTCTCTCACCGGGGCAGATGTTGTGTGCAGCATGGTGTCGTTCCCCACAGGCAGAGCAAGATTACCCCGGGAGGATGGCGGATGGTGGTAGTGGTCCCTGTTGGCGCCGCAGCACCGGTAAAGGAGAGGCAAAGACAGGCGCTGCGGTTCCAGGTCTTTTTACTCACAAGTCAGTTAGGTACTGCCCCAGAATACTGGTCTCCACCACGATGGGCTCCAGCCGATCCCGGATCCGTGAAAGGTCAAGTCCGGACTGTGTGTCAGCCTGTGAGCCCTTTCCTTTGATGCGCTAAGTATTGGACCCCCGTGGCGTGAAGCACTTGAGGGTCCCAGTGTCAGTAAACTGTCCTGTTCTGTATGCTAATAGTGCGGTTCCATTGTGGGGCCAGTCCTCAACCCTGGATCCTATATGCTAATTGCTGCAGACTTGGTGGGACGGGTCCGGTGATTATTCTAGCTGTTCCCCGCGACCCTTGCAGAGTTGGTAGATAACGTGAAGTGTATCTGCCCTAGGATTCTGTATCCTAACAGCGCCGGTTCTGTGGAAGCAGCCGCCTGCTTCTCCCCAGCGCACTGCTGCCACATTATAACAGGGGTCAAAATTCCCCATTCTGCTGATCAGTACAGGTCCCAGAATTTGAACCACCAGTGAACAAAAGGTTACATATATGTTGTGTATAGGTAATAATAATAACTTGTTTTCACTGAACAACCAGTTTAAAATATCTGATCATACAGTAACCCACGATCTACATGTGAAAGTAAGGGGCACTTTGCACATGTGACGCCCTGGACTAGCCAGGTAGTCACATACATAACAACATACATGCGCTCGCTAACGCTCGGGTCCGGCGCTGCTGCTGCTTCTCGGTGGCTCGAGCGGTGGGCCGGATCCGGGGACTCGAGCGGCGCTCCTCGTCTGTGAGTGAAAAGGGTGGTTGGTTTGCAGGATTTAGTCCGTGACGCCACCCACGGGTTGTGGTAAAGGTAGGCACCACCGCTGCTGGTGACGGGGATCCCGGGAGCGATGGTAGGGAGCAGTTGTAATGTTGTTTTCCCCCTCCGTGGGTAGGGGTCGGTGGTCCCGGGGCCCGGTGGTGTGACGGGGAAGCAGGGTTGGTGAGGTGCAGGGTTGCAGGGACAGCGCGGCGCGGTGCCGGATGGCACGGGTGTACTCAGCAAGAGATGCACAAAGTCCTCGGTAAACCAAACGGCTGGATGAACGGGTCCCGCAGCCGGCTGCAGTGCCTCTCCCCGGACAGGTGATGGCGACTGTCTTTACCTGCACCTTAGTGTACTTGTTTGACTACGATGGATCTCCAATGGTAGTCCGCTCCCCAGTGTATGGATGCCGGAGGAGCCCGTTTGCCCCCAGGCGCTGGCCCTTGGGTCTCTAGCCTTAGGCGGTAGCTGTATACCCTCACGGTGTGAGTGAATGACAATGAATCAAACCGAAGATCACCTGATTGTCGACAGTGATTATCCCGGCCGTTGCTGGCAAGTTGTCCCCGGAGGGACTCTGTGTGTTTTATCACCCGCTTGAGGAACTACTCATGAGCAGGCCACCCACGAACTGGAGGGCTTGAAAATAGTTTTGTGGGATGGAAACCGTTGCCGCCTCCGGAGAGGCAGATTGGAGGAAGGGCCCGCAGCAGAGCAGGCTGGGGCCCGGCCACCACCAGGACCGGTGGCCATCCTCCGGGGGTCAGGGGTCCCCTGGACGTGGGGTCCCCTGAAGTGACAGCCGGGTGCGAGTAACCATACCCGTTCCCGCTCGGGCAGCCTGAACCTGGACTGGGGTCAAGGGGTGCTGCCCACTTCTTAGGGGCAGCATCAGGGCTAGGTTGCTTGGGTGGGAGAGCTGAAGACATCCGTCCGTCCGTCATTATTAAAAGTGTTTTTATGTGCAACGTTTAAGTGACCTCACAAAAATGCCTATATGTTTGAAATGTTTACATGTTATTTATGTTTTACAGTTTTGAAAAAAAAAATAAAACCGGTGATGGACGGGCAGCCCGCTGACGGTCTGCATTTCACCAAGGGGGAATGTGGTGCCCTGGACTAGCCAGGTCATCACAGGTAACACACAAACACCCCCACTCCCACTAGACAGTAACATTAGCCATACAAAAACCCTTGTTGTCTCCCTCCAGGGTCTGATGTCCACACCAGGTGGGGCGGAGCCAAGCGGTTGGCCCCACCCACCGAGGAGTTCACAGGCCTGGAGGCGGGAAAAGTGACAGTTTAGTCCAGGAGGTGGAAGTGAGAGGAGTAAACACTTGGGTGTCTGGGTTTGTAGCCCAGGCACTAACAGCAAGGTTGGCAGACGGTGGTGGCCATCTGCAGGAGTGGTGAAGCAACGTGGACCTGTAGGACCGGGGTCGGGCGTTGGCCCGCCGGTACCGACCGCGGAGCGAAGTGAAGCCAGCACACACAGGTAGGGCCATCGGACCCTAACCAGGCTTGGAGCCGCCGACTATAGTCAAATCCGAGTGTGACAGGAACCCCAGGGGTTTCCTAACAACCAAGACCCGACAGAAGGCAACAGTCCACACCGTGAGGATATACAGCCACTGCCACAGCCAAGGGCCAGCGCCTGCGGGCAAAACGGGCTGCTACGGCACCTATACGCCGGGGAGCGGACTACCGGTGGGCAACCACAGGAGTCAGAACATTCTAACAGGTGCAGGGAAAGACAGCCACCATCAGCCGTCCGGGGAGAGCACAACAACACTGCAGCCAGCTGTGTGACCCGTCCATCCGGCCGTTTAGGTTTACCAGAGACTCTGTCATTGATTGTCATTGATTGTCTGAGTGAGTACACCAGTGCCGTCCGGCACCGCGCCGCGCTGTCCCTGCAACCCTGCACCCCCAGCCATCCAGCCTCCCCGTTACACCACCGGGCCCCGGGATCACCAATCCCCCTACCAACGGAGGGGACAACATCCTTAGCTGCTCCCTACCATCTCTCCCGGGATCTCCGTCACCAGCAGCGGTGGTGCCATCATCACCACGTCCCGTGGGTGGCGTCACGAACTCTCTCCCCAAACAAACCATCCCTTTTCACTCACGGATGAGGAGCGTTGCTCGAGTCCCCGGGTCCGGCCCACCGCTCGAGCCACCGAGCAGCAGCAGCAGAAGCCCCGGACCCGAGCGTGGCGAGCGCATCCCCTTCGCCCGTGAAAACTTGGCGTCACGAACAGGATAGAACCGATCTACCTACCGGTAGAAGTGCGCCTTGCAGTCCCCGCCGGCGGTGTCCGGTCAAAAAATTTGAAACGCCGCCATCTTTGGCGCAAATATTTCCTGCTCGAGCGTCTTCCCCAAGCAGGGAAGGCGCGAAAAGCGAAGCCCCGCCCCCAAAGAGGAAGTGCTAGAAAGAACCAAGGGGGGGCGGGTGAAGGCCTGCCTAATGTAGCCGAGGGCATAAAAAGCAGGGACGCCAGGACTCTGTAATACATCCGGTTCCTGGGAACACAAGCGCTGACATGTCCATCCCGTCCGGCCACGCAGAGATCCCGGAGCCCACGCCAGGAACAGCGGCATGGGTGTAGGCCCGGACCGCGCAAATGTGCTGCCGCCTGCAAGCCCAGGTCCGATTCTTTATGGAGCGGTGCTTGGCCAAAATGGAGGAGGTGGCGGCGGCCGTGCGGAGATGCGAGGTGGAGACAGTGCTGGAGGAGCGGGTAAGCGACCCACGCCCCTGTGTCCCTGAAGGACCGGCCGCTGTGGCTGAGGGGCCCGGTCTGAGCCCGCTCACCCTGCTGCCTCCCCTGCCACCCGCAGCGGCTGTTGTCGCCTCGCCACTAGGCTCGCTGTCCCCGACACCGGCAGCGGAACCCAGTCCGTCCGCCCTGGAGGACCAACCTGCAGGCGTTGTCTGCGAGCGGCCCGTATCCCTCCCGCTGCCATGGAAGATCCTGCGGGAGGTGCCTGTCTGCGACAAGAAGCCATCGGCCCCAGAAGCAGCCGCACCCGAGACCGTCCCGGGCCCAGCAGTCCGTCCGGCTACCGGAGAGGTGGAAGCCGTGAACCGGAAGGCCCAGCAGGTGAGGCCTGCCGTCCCTTCACCCCATGCCTCGGCTGAAGCTGCGCCGGGTCGTCACTGCAAAGCAGCAGCCCAGGCGCGTCGGGGCATGCAAACGCCCCTTACTGGGACAGGGAGCCGAGCCAGCTAGGCCGTGAAATTGCCGCCAGAGAGCAGCAGAGGGCCGAAGTGCTGGCGCGAGTCATAAAAGAAAAGGACAGTCTCCGCAATGCCACCTTTCGGGTGTGGGGCCCGGTGTATGAAGGCCAGGTGAGGAGGTTTGATCCTCAGTGGGGGTACGGCTTCGTGTACGAACCGGGCCTGGAGGCCGAGATATTCGTGGCCCGCCGAGATGTGAACTCTCACTTGCCAACCGGTCATCCTGGTCGCGACTTACAACCGGGTGACTTAGTGACTTACACCCGACATTGCGGGGAGAGGGGCTGGTTCGCCCTGGATGTCAAGCAGAGGGTAGGCCGCAGTGCTCAGAAGCAGTCCCAGTCCCCTCCCCATCGTGCCATCCGGATGTTGAGTGATGACCGCGGTCCTCCGTTGCAACCAAGTTGTCCCCGTTGGGACCCTCAGCACTTTGTTTTTTCCGTTGAATGAACATAAATCAATCCGAAGTTTCACCTGATCAGCAACCAGTTGATTATCCCGGTCATTGCCGGCAAGTTGTCCCCGGAGGGACTCTATGTGTTTTACCGCCCACATGAGAAACTGCTCATGAACATGGCCGAGAACTAGCAGGCCTCCCACAAACTTGTGGGTTTGTAAATAGTTTATGGGCCGTTTTCCGTTCCGTGCTGCCTACGGAGAGGCAGATTGTAGGAAGGGCCCGCAGCAGAGCAGTCTGGGGCCCGGCCACCACCTGGACCGGTGGCCATCCTCCGGGGATCAGGGGTCCCCCTTGGACGTGGGGTCCCCTGAAGTGACAGCCGGGTGCGAGACACCGTACCCGTTTCCGCTCGGGTAACCTGGACCTGGACTGGGGTAAAGGGGTGCTGCTTGTTTCTTAGGGGCAGCACCAAGGTTTAGGTTGTTTGGGTGGGAGAGCGGATGACCACGAACCCGTCCGTTTTAATAAAAATGTTTACCGTTTGCAACGTTAAAGTACCGAGCCTCCCGTAAGAAAAGATTTCTAAATATGCTTATGTTGAATGTTTATATGTTCATTTATCTTTTGCAGAAAAAAAAATTAAACCGGTGATGGACGGGCAGCCCGCGGACGGTCTGCATTTTACCAAGGGGGAGTGTGACTCCCTGGACTAGCCAGGTAGTCACATACATAACAACATACACACCCCCCACCCTAGACAGTTACAACAGTCAGACGAAAATCCTTGTTGTCTCCCTCCAGGGTCTGATATCCACACCAGGTGGGGCGGAGCCAGGCGGTTGGTCCCACCCGCCGAGGAGTTCACAGGCCTGGAGGCGGGAAAAGCAGTCAGTGAGTGTTTAGTGTTTAGTTTTGGAGATGAAAGTAGGAGGACACGAACTGCAAGTGTCTGGGTCGGAGCCCAGGCACTGACAGCAAGGTTGGCAGACTGTGGTGGCCGTCTGCAGGAGTTAGCGGAACTCTGCAGAGCCGTAGGACCGGGGTTGGGCGGTGGCCCACCAGTACCGAACCGGGGAGCCGAGTGACGCTAAGCACACAGGCAGGGCAATCGGACCCCGACCAGGCTTGGAGCCACCGACAATAGTCAAATCCGAGTGTGACAGGAACCCCAGGGGTTTCCTAACAACCAAGACCCGACAGAAGGCAACAGTCCACACCGTGAGGATATACAGCCACCGCCACAGGCTAGAGATCCAAGGGCCAGCGGGCAAAACGGGCTCCTACGGCACCTATACGCCGGGGAGCGGACTACCGGTGGGCAACAACAGGAGTCAGAACATTCTAACAGGTGCAGGGAAAGACAGCCACCATCAGCCGTCCTGGGAGAGCACAACAACACTGCAGCCGGCTGCAGGACCCGCCCATCCGGCCGTTTTGGTTTACCAGAGACTCTGTCATTGATTGTCTGCGTGAGTACATCAGTGCCATCCGGCACCGCGCCGCGCTGTCCCTGCAACCCTGCATCCCCAGCCATCCAGCCTCCCCGTTACACCACCGGGCCCCGGGATCACCAACCCCCCTACCCACGGAGGGGACAACATCCTAGCTGCTCCCTACCATCTCTCCCGGGATCCCCGTCACCAGCAGCGGTGGTGCCATCATCACCACATCCCGTGGGTGGCGTCACGAACTCTCTCCCCAAACAAACCATCCCTTTTCACTCACGGGTGAGGAGCGCTGCTCGAGTCCCCGGGTCCGGCCCACCGCTCGAGCCACCGAGCAGCAGCAGCAGAAGCCCCGGACCCGAGCGTGGCGAGCGCGTCCCCTCCGCCCGCGACACACACTACGACATCGCAGGTGCGATGTCGGAGGGGTCATGTCGAAAGTGACGCACTTCCGGCGTCGCACTCGACATCGTAGTGTGTAAATCCTAGATGATAAGATTAACGAGCGCAAAATCGTCGTAATCGTATCATCAGTGTAGTGTCTGGGAATTCCATAATTACGCGACTGCGACAGGTACGATGTTGTTCCTCGTTCCTGCGGCAGCACACATCGCTGTGTGTGAAGCCGCAGGACCGAGGAACATCTCCTACTTGCGTCCTGCAGCTCACGCCGACTATGCGGAAGGACAGAGGTGGGCGGGATGTTTACGTCCCGCTCATCTCCGCCCCTCCGCTTCTATTGGCCGCCTGCCGTGTGATGTCGCTATGACGCTGCACGACCCGCCCCCTTAATAAGAAGGCGGGTCGCCGGCCAGATCGACGTCGCAGGGCAGGTGAGTCCATGTGAAGCTGCTGTAGCGATAATGTTCGCTACAGCTGCTATCACAAGATATCGCTGCTGCGACGGGGGCGGGGACTATCGTGCACGGCATTGCAAGCATCAGCTTGTGATGTCGTTGTGTGCAAAGTGCCCCTAAGAGTTGGATCCTATGAATAAATTATATATCTAATCATATACAGGGCTGTATTTGGCCTTCATGCTGCTCTAGGCACTTTAAGTGGTCGCGCCCCTTACTGACAACGTAAAACTATGATTTTGGGCACACAACACTAAAGGGTGCTTTACACGCTTCAACATTGCTAACGATATATATCGTCGGGGTCACGTCGTTAGTGACGCACATCCGGCGCCGTTAGCGACATCGCAGCGTCTGACACCAATGAGCGACGATCAACGAGCGCAAAACATGAAAAATCGTTGCTCGTTGACACGTCGTTCATTTCCTTAATATCGTTCCTGCTGCAGGTACGATGTTGTTCAATGTTTCTGCGGCATCACACATTGCTACGTGTGACACCGCAGGAACGACGAACATCTCCTTTCCTGCGTCCACCGGCAATGAGGAAGGAAGGAGGTGGGCGGGATGTTACGTCCCGCTCATCTCCGCCCCTCCGCTTCTATTGGGAGGCCACTTAGTGACGCCGCAGTGACGTTGCTATGACACTGAACGCCTCTCCTCCTTGAAGGAGGGATTGTTCGGCGGTCACAGCGACGTCGCTGTCAGGTATGTGCGTGTGATGCTGCCGTAGCAATAATGTTCGCTACGGCAGCGAGCACCAAATGTCACACGAGCGACGGGGGCGGGTGCTATCGCGCATGACATCGCAGCGTGTAAAGCTCTCTTTAGGCTATGTGCCCACGGGACTTTGTACCTGCGGATATTAAACATTTAAAAAATACCTTATTTTTTGAGAGGTATCTTCTATGTTTTAGGCCCATTAATTCTGAGCACATTGGTGTGGGTCTGGATCCGGAGACCCCCGTAAATTGTTCAAAAGACCCCTTAGAAGTGCACAGCTCAGGAGACAGGACAATGACTTTCTACACCATCCGCTCTGTGCTGTGTGTCTTCTTCTAAAAGAGCTATTCAACTGTGGTTGGGGGTCTATGGACCAGATTTCCCACCAATCTGCTCAGAATTATTGGGCATAAAATATAAAAAAAACAAAAAGTTTAGTTACTCTGAGGTGCATTTACACTGCTGCTAATAATCAGAAATCGATTGATCTATCTTAACCGGCTGTCAGATCACCCGACGCACAAGCAAAAGGTTTGTTTGTCGGGTGAAGTGATTTTTCCGTTTACATAAATAAACATTTATATAAGGGACGATTCCCCTACAAAAATCACACAAATTTTAGCTTACAAGGGGTTGTCTGGTCTGGAATGACAAGTCTGCAGTCCGTCTACAGTATGTGTCCCTTTATGACTGCAGACCTGTGAATCCTCCAGCGCACTCACAATGTTCAAGTATGCAATATGCAGACTCCCGGCCAGAACTCGTCTAGTGGGTACGGCCTCGCTTACTGCACTTATATTGAGCGAGGTGACGTCAACTAGAAAAGTTCTAGCTTGGACTCTACATATCGCATACTTGACCGCCGTTCCCGGCACAGATACCGGAGAATCCTCGTAGCGCACAGTGAGTGCACTTGGATGAATCACAAATCTACAGTCACACAGAGTGACACACAGAGTGACTGCAGACTTGTCATTCTAGACTGGACAACTCCTTTATTTTTGCTTCAACATCTATTTTTTAAAATGCAAATGAGGGGGCTTTGGTGCGCCCTTGGCGTGGACTATGCCTTGGTGCACTCTTATATTTGTATATGAAAGCCAGTCCCTTGTGTTGATGGACAGCGCTCACTTAGTAAGAGCAGTAAAAAATCAGACATACAAGTTGATATTAGACAACACTCACTTTTACTATTGGAGTGCTGTCAATAAAAACAAAAGACTTTAAAATACAAATATGAGGTTGTAACGGTGCACCAAAGCAAAGACCACCCCGATGGTGCACCAAAGCAAAGATCACCCCGACGGTGCACCAAAGCAAAGACCACCCCGACGGTGCACCAAAGGAAAGACCACCACAACGGTGCACCAAAGCAAAGATCACCCCAACGATGCACCAAAGCAAAGACCACCCCAAGGGTGCACCAAAGCAAAGACCACCCCAACGGTGCACCAAAGCAAAGACCACACCAATGGTGCACCAAAGCAAAGACCACACCAATGGTGCACCAAAACACCCTCATTTGCATATTAAATCAAAGTAGATTTTTCTGCAAATATTAAAAGGGAACCTGTCACCAGTTTTTCGGCCTATAAACTGCGGCCACCACCAGTGGACTCTTATATATGGCATTCTAACATGCTGTATATAAGAGCCAAGGCCGCTGTATAGAACATAAAAATCCCTTTATAATACTCACCTAGGGGGCGGTGCGGTGCAGACTGGTCAGATGGGTGTCTCCGTTCTCCGGTATCAGCGCCTCCTCCTTTGGCCATCTTTGTCCTCCTTCTTCTGAAGTCTGGGTGCATGACGCGTTCTACGTCATCCACACTCCCCTGCATTGCGGTCCTGCGTGCATTGTAGTGCACCTGTGCAGGACCTCAATGTCGGCTAGTGTGGATGACGTAGAACACATCATGCACCCACGCTTCAGAAGAAGAACGACAAAGATGTCCGAAAGAGGAAGCGCCGATACTGGAGAAAGGAGACACCCATTCGACTAGTCTGCACTGCACCGCCCTTTAGGTGAGTATAAAGTGATTTTTCAATTCTACACAGCGGCCTGGGCTTTTATATACAAATGGAAGGGAAGCCCTGCGTCACCGGTGGGTAGGTGCACGGAAGTAAAAAATCAACAATCAAAGGAGGTAACCCCGGCACACTACTACTCCCAAAAAAAGAGACGTATGATGATATTTTGCTGAATTTTATTTAGATTCAAAAAAAGTAGAAAATATGCACACGCAATTCGTCCACAATAGGTCGACGTTTCGGCAATAAGCCTTCGTCAGACTGGACTTTTTATCTGTATACAGTGAGAGATAACAATAATCAATATCATATACATACAAGCTTGACAAAAGAGAACATACTTTCCAACATAATAGAGATAGACGAGGACAAAATACCGAATAAAAGATGCAATCTGTCATATGGTTATAACATAATAGATATTCAGTAAGGACATGGGAGTCCAATAAGGGGCATGTGGAACCATATGTAAGTATCGGAGTATATAGAGATTGGTCTCGGATATCGAACTATAGTGATTACGTGATATGGTGGAGTTATTGGAGGAGCCGACCCTGCAGTAGGAAGAGAAGATATGAGTCAAGAGAAAAGAGAGAATGTCATGCTAGAGCAGAGAGATGTGAAACCTAGTGATGAGCGAGTATGCTTGTTACTACTAGGTACTCGCACGAGTATCACTGTACTCGGGCTACTCGGCGGGGACTGAGTAATCTCGCGATACTCGTGCTGTACTCGTGGTCTTCATCCCTGCATGTTGGCGCTCTTTTGAGAGCCAGCCCTCATGCAGGGATTAGTCAATAAGGAAGGAATGACCTCGCGTCACCTCCCATAGGTGCTCAGGAGAAATAGGACAGTCAATCAAAGGTTAACTCCGGCACACTATTATTTCCCAAAAACCAGATAGGAGACAGTCATTGGATGTCAAAAAAATCCTTTTTCTTTTATTTTGTTAGTGCAAAACGTGAAAAAGTGAACAACGGTGCTATACAATTGTCCGCCAGGTGTCGACGTTTCGGCTAGCAAGCCTTCATCAGGTCGGACAGACTAAATACATCATATACAGAAATGAAAACAAAACAAAGAAAAGGAGATCAGTCAATTGTAATAGGTAGCTGTATTATCAAGGTAAACAAGGCTAAAACTATGCATCGGTTAACATAGATACTGATAGAGCCATAGAGACAAGGGTACATAAGAAGTGTATACAGTTTAAACCTGGGAAAGAACTCATGCATCAAGGTTCACAGAACCTGTTTGGTTATTTTTCTACTAATGCTCAGTTGGTATAGGTTAAAGAAATAACGTGAGTGACCGTAGGGTATGAAGAACATGGCAAGAATGCTCACCTTGACCTACACTGGAGTTACCAGCCTGGTAGATATGTAGGATAGCTGTAAGGATGTAAAGACCTCCGTACGAGGACAGCTGGGGAAGAGAGTACAAATGAGAGAAGAACAAGTGAGAGAAGAGGAGAGGAGAGGAATTAGGATGAGAAGTAGAATAGAGAAAGAGAGAGAAAAAAAGAGAAAAGAGAGAAAAGGGAGACAAAAAGGGAGACAAAAAAGGAAGACATAAGAGTTGTCAGTTGTGACATACCCTCTATGAGGACCCTGGGTAATATCGGTGTGCGGGATCCGGCACTGGAAAACTCTATGTATTGGTCCTAATGAGGGAGTCTGGAACAGAGAAATCACGATATGTGCTTCTAAGAAGTATGGAAATAGCGAATGACCTATTGGATTGAGTAGTAGTATAGTACTAATCAATAAGTGAGGTCCATTAAGGGAAGTGAAGTGTTAATTACCTTCGTAGTAATGTGTGTCTCTTATTGGAGCATCCAGATGTTCAGAAATGTGATGGCCACAAGTGTGTAAATAACAGTAATTCCTGTGGGATAACATCATTGTCCAAGGTTCATTGAAAGGAAGAACGGATAAAGAAAAGGATAGAGCATAAAAGTTACCTATTGGCTTGGTAATATAGTCAGCTGTGAGTTATGTGGAATACTGTACTCATAGGACTGTTAAGGATAGTTCCCACAGCTTGGATCTGTGTCCAGGACTCGTCGGGGTCAAGGAATAGTTACTAGGCTGTACAAATAGAATTATATCAAGGTGATTTAAGGTAACTATTAGTGATGAGCGAGCATGCTTGTTACTACTCGGTACTCGCACGAGTATCACTGTACTCGGTCTACTCGGCGGGGACCGAGTAATCTCGCGATACTCGTGCTGTACTCGTGGTCTTCATTTCTGCATGTTGGCGCTCTTTTGAGAGCCAGCCCTCATGCAGGGATTGGCTGGCAGACCACTGCAATGCCACAGCCCTGTTATTTGTGGAATTGCAGTGATTGGCCGGCCTGCACAGCGTGACCGAGCCTTTATACCGGCGGGCGCGCTGTGCTCTGCTCACAGCCATCCAGACAGTCAGTGCAGGGAGAGGGTCGCTGCTTCAGGGAAAGGTTTGCGGCCCTTTATAGCTATTTCCGTAGCAGGGCTGCAAACAGTGTGACCAAAAGTCCTTCTCAGGACTATTCTAGTTGTATACAGACAGGCAGGGTATAGCCAGGTCGGAGTACAGTAGCAGAGTCCTTCTCAGGACTATTGTTGCTGTATACAGGCAGGGTATAGCCAGGTCGGAATACAGGCTAGTGACCAAAAGAGTCCTTGTCAGGATTATTGTAGCAGTATACAGGCAGGCAGGCAGGCAGGGTGTATAGCCATACCTAGTGGTGACCGTATACCAGCCTTCATCATATCTGGGGCTGGTGTACACAGTCTAAAACAGTCCAGATAGTGTCAGACTTCTCAGTAATTGTCGCTCCTAAAAACCTGTTAGGTTCTTAGTGCGTCCGTGCTTGCATTTAAAAACCGCACGTGTGTGCCTGTCGGTGGCAGCGTACAGGTGCACTTGTGTGCGTTTTTCACAAACTATTATATAACGCACAAGTCTAGTGTATAATACACGTCAGTCAGCAGTGCCTGATAGTGTCAGACTTCTCAGTAATTGTCGCTCCTAAAAACCTGTTAGGTTCTTATTGCGTCCGTGCTTGCATTTAAAAACCGCATGTGTGTGGCAGTCGGTGGCAGCGTCAGGCTCCATATTGTCCCTGGATAGAGACGTGCATGATGGCCTGTAAACATGAAGTGCCCATTGTAAGTTAGTGGGTCTATTGTAGTATAGCCCTTAGGCAGGGCAGCCAAAAATTTGGAGGCTCCACATTGTCCCTGGATAGAGATGTGCATGAGGGCCTCAAAACATTGTTCCCATTGCAAAGGAGCGGGTCTCCTGTCGTTGTAATGCCCATTCTCAAAGAATGGTCGAAAAAATTTACCACTGGGGGTATACCTGAAACAACGGCTTAACTATTGTAACGGTCATCATGATGGCGCATGAGGAGAAGGAGGAGTAGTCCAGCGATTAGCCAAAGTCCAGAAGTGTGTTACCATGGGTGAGTGGAGGTACATGGCAAATTCCCGTTACAAACTTTAAATTCCGCTGTCATTTGCTGGTGGTGTGGTGAAGTCTGGCCCAATCCAACCCTTGTTCATCTTGATCAGAGTCAGCCTGTCAGCATTTACAGTTGACAGGCGGGTGCGTTTATCTGTAATGATTCCACCTGCGGCACTAAAAACACGCTCTGACAAAACGCTAGCGGCAGGGCAGGCCAGGACTTCCAAGGCGTAGAGAGCCAATTCATGCCACGTGTCCAGCTTGGATACCCATTAATTGTAAGGCACAGAGGAATGTCGGAGTACAGTTGTTTGATCTGCAAGGTACTCCTTGAGCATCTGGGCAAACTTAGGATTTCTTGTGGCACTACCCCTCACCTCAGGGGCTGTGGTATGTGAGGGGCTGAGAAAACTGTCCCACATCTTAAAGACTGTTCCCCTACCTCTGGCAGATTGGACTTGTGCCCCTCTCGGCTGTACGCCTTGGTTGTCCACTGATTCCTGACCTATGCCGCTAGCGTTTTGTGAGGGGAATGCTTTGCCTACTTCCGTGACTATGGCCTTCTGGAACTGCTGCATTTTGCCTGACCTCTCCGCCTCGGGAATAAGAGACATAAATTTCTCCTTTTAGCGTGGGTCTAACAGTGTTACCAACCAGTAATGATTGTCGGCCAAGATGTTCTTAACGCGAGGGTCACGAGACAGGCAGCTTGCCATAAAGTCAGCCATGTGTGCCAGACTCTTAACAGCCATCACTTCAGTATCCTGACCAACTGTTAAATAACCGGTTTAAGGCGACAAACTGCAAAGCCAGTATATAATGATTGGAGCGAGAATTGGTGCAAAAACATATTATGGATTTATTCAGATTAAGAGTTTGAGGTTACAGTCATTAGAGAAAAATAACTGTCTTGGCTTGAGTTAATAGATGGATAGACAGATAAGCAGAGAGAAAAAAATAACAGTTCATTTATCTTACATCGCTGTGGTGTGTGTAAGCCGTCTCTCTCTCTGTCTAGATGGTCTGGTCGGGTTGATGAGTCCGTCTTTCTCCTGTCACCTTCTGCCTCTCCCTCCTTCCTCTTCTAACCCTTTGAAGTGTGGGCTGCTTTTATAATCCAAACCCCTCCTCCTGATTGTCCTTATCTCTTTACATGGTATTACAAGAAGTAACTATCCTTATTTTAGTTCAGCATTATGTCATGTCACGTGGTACATTTTCCCCGCGAAATAAGTGTACTTGCGCAGTAGAGACTTGTAACTAGACCTACTTCAACTTATATTTAACTCCTTTGAGGCTCGCTGAACTTTGACCTTAGTGTAACAGAAAGAAGTTTCTCATAGCTATTTCAGTTCTTAGCCCAAAATTCCAAACAGAATATAGCTCCTCGTTGACAACTTTGATGAACAATAGCAGATGACTTTGGTTCTACAATGTCAAAAACCTTGGTTAGCATTTTCCAACTCACAGGCATCCTTAAAGGCATGGGCAAAATATACATACATTATATGAATGCATGTAATCCAGTTTATGAATCAAATCTCCATAAACTCACTATTTTACAGTCCCCCCTTTTTATGAAGTTTGATGAATCCCCGGGAAACCCTAACTCAATCGTGTCATCATTCGTATCACATACATTCTTGTTGAAAATTCTAGACCAATATTTGACTTGATAAACCAATCTGCAACTTTCTGTCAAAAAGTCATCTTGCGATTTAACATTCCTCTAAGAATGTTATCTTCCTTTTTCATTTCTATTTTTATATTCTTATATATCTTTTGAATTCTACACATCACAAAAACTTGATATATAATACACATCAAAACTAATAAAAATATGATTATGATGGGATTAAATAAAACATTACCAACCGCTGACTGAAAAGATGACTGAGACCAGGAATGTACAGATTTGCTAAAACTCTTCCACCAAGTTCTACCTGACATTCCATTCCATTCGTGTTCAATATCACTTAATTCACCTTGTTCATGCCTGAATATAATTTCTGCTTCCTTTAACTGTTTCGTTAATAAATCTAACAAACCCTTATCTTTCTTTATTTCACTTGTCCACATATCCCAAGGAAAATCATTTATCTGTGATAAATTGAATTGTATGGGAAATGCCGTTAAGTTTCTCTTTCCTATAGAAGTGATATTAAAACTTCCTTCCTTCTTTGAAAGAGATCTCACATTTCCTTCTATACAATACAAACCCATAGGTAGGTTTTCCTTATGTACACAAGTAGAATAGAAAACAGAAACCTTCTCTGTCTCAGACATGACCTGAAAACAAATCTTATTTGGACTTACTGGAGTCACCAGATCATGTAGTGTCTGTACAGTCTCTATTCTCGCATGACAAGAAGAATGATTATGAAAACATGAATGATAGATCACCTTATCCTGTCCAGGTAAACACATCACCTTAGAAACAAAATGCAAACATGAAGAAATGTCTACTTGTTCAGTGTTCACTCCATCAAATGCAAAATCTGTGTACTGCAGTTGATAGAACACTTGTTGTGTGTTACTCACAGGTATACCCAAAACTGTAACAGGAACAATAGTTCCTTCTTTTCCGATCACTGGGATTAGCGATGTGCCAACACAAATGTTTCGTTCACATCCTAACCACTTATTTACCCACAAATCCGTATGATTCAATGCAAAATCATACTCTACAGGTAAATTTCGCAGTATTCCCAGTGGAGTAATTCCACTCTGTAAAGCTTGTGCAATCAACTTCAAATTAGAAGAATACTCTATCTGTATCTCCAGGCACGCTTTAGCTACTTGTGTTTCGTGTGTGCTTTCCACGAGAGCTAATGTAGCATCCTGTAGATGTGACACGGAAGACCCTAGTACAGCAGCTGTATTCATTACCATCTTTTCAAGAAGTTGATTCAGACTCTTCTGAACCTTTACACCTTTTCCTCCAATAAAACAAATATTATCCAAATCTGACTTAAGTGTCTGTATATTCATGGCATTAGTCAGACTTCCCACTGTCCCAATTCCTCCCAAAATTCCTTCTAACACTCCTCTCTTACTCCTAGTCTGAGCTGTTCTTTTCCCAAACCATTGTTCTATCCCCATCTCCATGTTTATGAGATGTGATTGACACTGAGGAAACCTGGTAGAGATCTTCCAATGAGACATATTGAAAGTCCACACCATTGTCATAAATTCTCCATCCCTTAATAAGGACTTGGACTGAAATTGATTAATTTGGAAAGGAGTAGACGGCATGAACCTCGTGTCTGTGCATGCACTATCTGCTGCTGACCAAATATTCACACTAACGTCTTTACAATGTCTGTAATGTGTCTTTGTTTCAACGCAACACTGGTAAATTCCAGAGTCCCTGGAAGATGGATTCTCTATGGAAAAAATGAAATTATCATCCATCCATCTGATATTACCAATCTGACCTCTGTGTATGACATTGGTTGGACTGTTTAAAAAACTTCCCAAAAATGATGAATTTTTGGTCCATGTCAACAAAGACTCAGAAGGCAATTTCAACCTTGTGTTACATTTTAACATTATGGGAAATGTATTTTCTTTGTTATGTACTGTCTGTGGTGAAAACCTTATTTCCGGAACTATAGTGTTAGTAACGGTAAACACTACAGATACCTGAACTTGCACAGGTTCCCGTGTTATCTGGAAATTCCATGTTTTGACCCAATCTTTATCTCCTTCTGTAATGGAGAGTAAAGAAGGATCCAGAATTTTCCCAAAAACCTGAGTTTTTAACAAAATTTCTGTTTTGGATCTTCCAAACTTTCCCCTTGCAATCATGTCATTTGTAATATCACCGGACCATATAGCAGGTTCATCACCTCTGATCTCTATGTTCCAGTATAGTACATCTGTAGGAGAACATTCCCATGTACCCGTTTTATTATTGTGTACATATTCTCCTTGTAATTGTGTGAATCTAGTTTTAGGTCCTGCAATCACATGTAATATTATGTCTGTGTCGTGTATGAAATGTAATTCAATGCAACATTTTGTTCCATATCCCATGCAGATATTTCCTGTTATCTCCACAGAATCATCCGTGATGTTCTCTGTCAGTAAGTTCCGTGTATCTGATCCTCTCGGTCTTCGTGAATGTTGAATCTCTCTAGTCCCTTCATTCACATCATTGGCGATTGTTCCTTGATGTAACATGTAAACAATGACGAAAATAAAGCAAAGCAGCAGGAAAGTAGATCCCATCACGTAGAAGCTTGTCTTGAGCTTGGGAAGATGTTCTTTCTCCAGAAGGCTTGATGTCATCTTTTCTTCACAGTCTTTAGGTTCCTTATTCCAGTTCTTATCGGAATCCATTTCTTCCTGGAAAGAAATGCAGTATCATTATTTTGTCACAAATATTTTGCACTGGTCAACGTGAACCCACACTTTTTGTGTTTTCCGGGTCTTTTTTACCACATTTGACACTTGGTGCACAAGAATCATGACTTGTCCCATAGTCTCAAGGACTTCAAAAGGACCTTCCCAATTACACTCCCATGGACCACTCTTGCGAAAGGTTTTGATCATCACTAGAGCACCTTTCTTGAATTTGGACTCATAGGGTGGCTCCATTTTCTGCATTCTCGATGCCGCATATGGCAGAATCGCTTTCAGGTTCTCCTGTAGCGATCTCAACCATTGGGACCTTGAGATAGCATCTTTTTGTGGTGTGGATAAAAATGGCTCATGTGGAAACCACAATGGCATTTTTCTTCCCGTCATCAACTCAAACGGAGTGAATTGAGTTGTAGAAGAGATTGAACCTCTTATACTCATGAGTATGAAAGGTACCTTGTCAACCCAAGTGTTACCTTTGTCCAAAAGCATCTTTGCAATTCTGGACTTGATTGTCCTATTCATTCTTTCCACAATTTCCGCAGATTGTGGATGATAGGGGACATGAAATTGCTGTCGCGCCCCTAGAATAGCACAAGCAGTTTGCATGATTTTACCTGTGAAGTGGCTACCTCGATCGGAGGTAATCATCCTTGGGATCCCCCAAGTACAAAAGACATGTTGTACCAATTCCCTTGCTGTGGACAAAGCATCATCTTTCCTAACAGGTAATATTTCTACCCATTTTGAGAACACATCTACCACAATCAATGCATACCTGAGACCATGTTTACCTGAGGGTAAAGGACCAATATAGTCTATCTGCAGTGTAGACCATGGACCATCTGCAGGTGCGATTCGTAGAAGTGGTGGCTTCTGTCCTTTAGGTCTTGGATTTATTTGGGCACAAATGAGACATGATAGTACAACACTTTGAACTATTTCGTCCATTTTTTCCCAATAAAATTTCTCCTTGAGAATGACTAACAATTTCTGTTGTCCCAAGTGACCTAAACTCTCATGGTTGTATCGAGTGAATTCTACCTGTAGATGTTTTGGTACAACTGGACGCAATTCTCCATTTGAATTGTGACACAAAACCCCATTTTCACAGATAAAAGGAGGTTTTGGATCATCCAGAGAAATAACAAGAGAAGGATCTTTTCTCTGTTCTTCTGCAAATGAAGGTATGTACGTGTCTGCTCTTTGAACCGCTGAATTCTCAGAAGGTTCAGAGTCAAACACTTCCTCTCCTGTCAGGGCAGCTTCTTTGGCTAGAGCATCTGCGGTTGCATTTCCCACAGATAACTCATCATCAGATCTTTGATGTGCAGCGACTTTCACTATAGCAAATCTATTTGGGGCCCTAGATGCCATCTCAAAAATTGATTCTAGCGTTTCGCGGTGCAGCAAGGCTTTGTTGGACGAGTCCACGTAGCCTCTCCTTTCCCAAACAGGCAGGTAATCGGTTAGGGATCTGACAACATAGGAGCTATCACTGTAGATTACCATCGGAGTTTGATCATCAGCTTCATTCAGCTGTAGGACCATTCTTACCGCTTCTATCTCTGCCCTTTGAGCTGAGAAATGACTCGGTAACTTGTGTTTTACCACTTGTCCTCGCTTGGAATAGAAAATTCCATATCCTGTGTGATAGTGTCCTTCCAGAAAAAATCTAGAACCGTCTACAAACACAGGTTCATCTGCGTCTTCCGACTGTCGTCTGAAGAGAGATGGACTTGGTTCATGGAACGTTTCTACGCAATCATGGGTTTGTCCTACATACTGCATCAATTGAGGAAGAACATATTTGGCCTTATAATCTACCTCAATTTGATTTGGAGACAATGAGAGCAACCAATGGGCAAATCTCTGATTTGACACACCTGAGATGTTTTTCTCAAAGAGAAGTTTCAGTGTGGAATGTGGAGTTTGGAGAATAACCTTTTGGAACCCGATGATGTGTTGAGTGATTTTTATCGCAAAATACACTCCCACCAGGTGTCTTGCGCACACCTCAAACCCACTCTCAACAGGTGAGAGAAGCTTAGAGAAGTACCCCAAGATTCTCCATTCCCCCCCCTTGCAGCTGCAGCAAAACCACAGAGATACTTGTCTCTGAAGTGTGTGCTTGAAGCGCAAAAGGTGCGTTCTTTTCCACCATACTTAACGCAGGTGCGTGTTGTAGATCATGTTTCAATTGTGTGAAGGCTTTTTCCTGTTCGACACACCAGGGACCAAAATAATCATCATTGTCACCTTTTAAAAGATCATACAAAGGTCTGGCTTTGTCAGCAAAATTTTCAATGAAATCCCTTGAGTAATTTACAAGTCCTAAAAAATGTCTTAGTGCCTTGTGTGATGTTGGAATTGGAAGAGATGCAATTGCCTCTATTCTATCCTGTAGGGGTCGCCGTGTACCTGGACTTAGCAGAACTCCTAAAAACCTGACCTCAGTCTGCATCAGCTTGACCTTTTTGGTATTCAGTTTTAAACCTGCATCATGCAGCAGCTCAAACAATTCTGCCAGTAGAGAAATATGCAAATTCTCATCCTCCGTACTCAACAAGATATCGTCCACATATTGCAATAAACATTCCGGACGAGAAAATTTCGACAAAACGTTCGCTAGCGCCTGATGAAAAATGCTTGGCGACATACTAGCCCCCTGAGGAAGCCTACAGCATACATATTGTTGATCCAGGTGGTTGAATGCAAATCTATATTGGCAACTTTGCTCAATTGGTATACTGAAAAAACCATTACTGATATCCAATACTGAGAAATACCTTGCCTTAGCATCCAATCTCGACATCATGTCGTGTGTATCAGCTACAATCGGTGCAACATTGGGAGTAAACTTATTGAACATCCTCAAGTCCAATAACATCCGATAGCTACCATCGCTTTTCAGTACACACCACAATGGATTGTTACAGACAGAATTTGCCTTACGTATCACACCTTGAGCCAATAATTCCTGTATAATCTTAGACATCGGAGCAACTGACTCCGGAGGCAACTTATACTGACGCTGTGGAGGTGGGTCTCGGCCTTCAATTTTGACAACAACATCCTTCATTGTTCCAACCTCATTCCTGTACTGAGCCCATAAAGAAGGAAACCGCTGTACTAACTCAGTCAATACTTCATCATCACCAGTTTCAGGCCACAAATGATCTGCTGACACTACATCGGTCAAACAAATGGTCCCGACATGACTATACTCATTTGGATCAATAACTACCGCCTTACAACCGTTAGAGTCTTTCCAAACTGTTTTGTTACCCAAATCAATAATCCAGCCATGCTTTTCCATAAAATCAGTGCCAATTATATTCTCAGTATCCTGACAACACCAAATATCCATTTTCGTTTTCAAAAAACCAGGTATTTCCAAAGAGACATCCTGCGCTAATGTCACCTTAGTTCCATTTTTACCACTGAAACCAACAATTGTACATACAGGGGAATCTGGCTTTAAATGTAAATCAACATTTGTGACACTCAATTGCGCACCTGTATCAAGTAGAAATGTTACTTCCTGACCTTCAAGATTTACCTTTAAAAATGGTCGACCACAGCTATCCATTGAAACTCGAGTGACAAATTCCAGTGGATGGAGCCTGGGGACCGGCTTTGCCAGTCAGGAGGATGGAGAAGGGAGAAGAGCAGCAGGTGTGTTGCCCCTTCCATCCAATCCCTGTATGGTCATTTCCCTTATCTGTCTGGTCAGAGGTGCATATGGTGATTGGTTATTTCTGTTGTCAGTATGAGTGGGCGTATATGGTGATTGGTTATTTCTGTTGTCAGTATGAGTGGGCGCATATGAAGGTGGAGGTGCTGAAGATGGGGGAGGTGCACTGGATGTGTTTGGCATCAGTCCATTTTCCTTACCCAGCCTTTCCTCAGCTCCCGCCCTCAGGAATTTCTTGCATTCCCACTTCAGGTGTCCGGGTAGGCCGCAGAAAAAGCAGTGAATTGTGCTTTTTCTGTTACCCCCCCCTGAATTCTTGTTTTTAGAATTCAACACCGGTCTTTTGTTGTTTTTGATCTGTTTTTCCTGGGATACTAATGTGTCAGTGGTCCCTTCTATCATGGCTATTTTTGATTTTACCTGATTTTGCTTCATTCGTCTACGTATTCTATCAATAAATGACGTGGCCTCTTGTAGATTTTCCATTCTAGAAGCTATTTCGAATGAAGCAGGGTCCAAATATTTAAACTTTTTAACAAAGGCCTTGATCATGGAAGGCGGTTCTTGATCAGATCCGATTTCCAGTATCAAACGATATCCTTGTTCGAATTTGACTAAGAAGACAAATGGATCCTCCTGTATGTGTGTCTTAAGGTTTTCTAACAATTCGACTGTTGGGGTAGACTCTCCTGTGGTAAAGAGAATTAACTGTCTCAGCCTATCTTCCTTTGTGTCATAGATCAGGTCATTGTGTTCATCTGTCCTAGGTGTTGCTTGTAACCTTTTTGCCATGTGGGAGGGAAGCCATACCCTGAAAATCTTGTTTCTCTGTTCATTTGTTAGATTATATTTATCGGAATGTGACTCAAAAATGTCCGCATTATGGAAGGCTTCCATTTTATCATCATATTTGGGTATGTCTTTAATGATTTTCATTAATTGGTCATGGATTTTAATGTTAAGACGGGCGGCCTTATCATGTAACTTCTTTTGCCTAAGTTCCTCCTCATTCAGAGTCCCGTCCTCGGCCGTATTCAGCCCGTCCGGTACGTCTGAACCTGAACCTGATGCAGGTGACTGGGAAGCATCTGTCTTGTTCTGTCTCGTATTAACAGATACATATTTAATATCTTTCCGTAGTTTTGATATTAAATCTGCTCTTGTTTCCAACTGATCCTCCAGATGTTCGATATGTTCTGCTAATATCGAACAATTTGGACAATCTGTTGTTTCTGCATCTGTGACGTGTGTGTCTGTTGTATTGGGCGTGTCTGTTGTTATGGGTGTGTCAGTCACCATGCAGATAGTGTGTGCATATGGCTGTGCCCCACCCACCATGGAGTTGTAAGTGTATACCATACCCAATACATTCTGTATCTTTTTCTGTAACCGATTCACAGTAAAAAACTTCTTATCTAACTTAGTATTCTCAAGTTCACATTGCCGGTACAGATTTGACCATAACTGTGCGTCACTATGTGTATGATCAAAAGAATACTCTACATGACAGTTACTAGAATAATCATGAATAAAATCCATTTCTCACCAATATGTGATGCTTGTCCTCGAATGGCTCCAACCGTCTCTGGATGGATGGTCCTCGAATTGCTCCAACCGTCTTATGGATGGATGGTCCTGGAATGGCTTTGACACATACGACCTCCGTGCAGCTTTGTCACTTTAAACCTCTCTTAGGTTCTGATGTGGACACAGTGTATCGTCGTTTGCCTGCAGCACTTGGACAGAGAGTTTTACTGCACTGACCCCCCTTCTCGGACAAAGGGCAGGGAATGACGTGAGAAAAAAAAAAAGTCCTAATAGCTGTGAATAGGCAGCGTGAAAAAAAAATCACCTCGCACAGAAAACAGCTGTGCCTCACAATCATTCAGGCTGATGCTCGCCAAATGTTAAATAACCGGTTTAAGGCGACAAACTGCAAAGCCAGTATATAATGATTGGAGCGAGAATTGGTGCAAAAACATATTATGGATTTATTCAGATTAAGAGTTTGAGGTTACAGTCATTAGAGAAAAATAACTGTCTTGGCTTGAGTTAATAGATGGATAGACAGATAAGCAGAGAGAAAAAAATAACAGTTCATTTATCTTACATCGCTGTGGTGTGTGTAAGCCGTCTCTCTCTCTGTCTAGATGGTCTGGTCGGGTTGATGAGTCCGTCTTTCTCCTGTCACCTTCTGCCTCTCCCTCCTTCCTCTTCTAACCCTTTGAAGTGTGGGCTGCTTTTATAATCCAAACCCCTCCTCCTGATTGTCCTTATCTCTTTACATGGTATTACAAGAAGTAACTATCCTTATTTTAGTTCAGCATTATGTCATGTCACGTGGTACATTTTCCCCGCGAAATAAGTGTACTTGCGCAGTAGAGACTTGTAACTAGACCTACTTCAACTTATATTTAACTCCTTTGAGGCTCGCTGAACTTTGACCTTAGTGTAACAGAAAGAAGTTTCTCATAGCTATTTCAGTTCTTAGCCCAAAATTCCAAACAGAATATAGCTCCTCGTTGACAACTTTGATGAACAATAGCAGATGACTTTGGTTCTACAATGTCAAAAACCTTGGTTAGCATTTTCCAACTCACAGGCATCCTTAAAGGCATGGGCAAAATATACATACATTATATGAATGCATGTAATCCAGTTTATGAATCAAATCTCCATAAACTCACTATTTTACACCAACACGATGACTGAACATGCTGTCCTCCTCCTCCTCATCATTTACACGGTCCTCTGGCCAGCCACGCTGAACCGAGGATATGACTGCATGTCATATCCTTAATTTGGCCAGAGAGTTGCTCCATGTCTTCATCCTCCTCCTCGTCATAGTCCTCCACTGCACGTTGTGATGAGACGAGGCTGGGCTGTGTGTTATCACCCACACCCACTACTGTTTCTTGCTCAAACTCATCGCGCTCCGCCTGCAATGCATCATGGTTGTTTTTTGAGCAGAGACCATTTTAGAAGGCAGAGAAGCGGTATGGTGACGCTAATAATGTCGTCATCGCCGCTCACCATCTTGGTGGAGTCCTCAAAGTTTTGGCGGATGGTACATAGGTCGGACATCCATCTCCACTCCTCAGGTGTTATGTGTGGAGTTTGACCCATTTCCCGACGGCTTAGGTGATGCAGGTACTCAACAACTGCCCTCTTCTGCTCACATATCCTGACCAACTTGTGCAGAGTTGAATTCCAACGCGTGGGGACATCACACAGCAGTCTGTGAGCCGGAAGATGCAAACGGCGCTGAAAGCCGGCAAGGCCGGCTGAAGCAGTAGGTGACTTTCGAAAATGTGCAGACAGGCGGCGAACTTTTACCAGCAGATCAGACAGCTCTGGGTATGACTTTAGAAACCGCTGAACCACGAGGTTGAGCACATGGGCCACGTATGGAACATGTGTCAGCTGGCCTCGCCTCAAAGCCGCCACCAGGTTCCGGCCATTGTCACACACGACCTTTCCTGGCTTTAGGTTCAGAGTTGTGAGCCAGTGATCTGCCTGCTGTTTCAGAGCTGTCCACACCTCTTCTGCATTGTGGGGTTTGTCACCTATGCAGATTAGCTTCAGCACTGCCTGTTGCCGCTTCGCCGAGGCAGTGCTGCAGTGCTTCTGTGTCGCCCTGGACAAGCCAGGGGCCACAGAGCACAACACTTAAACACCCCACACTCTCTGCAGGCATATCATAGTCAAAACACAAAATCCTTGTTGCCTTCCCCAGGGGCTGTTGTCCACACCAGGGTGTGGAGCCAGGCGGTTGGTCTCCACCCACCAAGGAGGAGGGAAAACACAGGCAGTGAGAGTTAAGCTAAGGAAGTGGAAGGAGGAAAGTAGTAGAGAGGAGAAAAGTGACAGCAAAGAGCCTGAAGTTGGTCCGGGTGTGTGACCGTCTGCAGTGGAGGCCGATTGGAGTCTGCCGTAAGGACCGTGGACGGGTGGTGACCCGGCCGTACCGGACCGGTATACAAAGAGAAGCCAGCACCATTGGCAGAGGACTTTCGGATCCCGGCAAGGCTTGGTGTCGCCGTGAATTTGCCAAATCCGTTAGTGAAGGGGACCTCAGGGTTTCCAAACAGCCAAGTCCCGATAGAAGGCAACCGTCCAACTGTGAAGGGGAGACACCGCCACCGCCAAGGGCAACCGTCTCCCAGGGCCAGCGCCTGTGGGCAAAAGGGGCTCCTCCGGCCCATATCCAGGTCGGGGAGCGGGTTACCGGTGGGAAACCATCACTACCAACACTGAACTTAGGTGCAGGGAGAGACAGTCATCACTAACCTGCAGGGAGGAACAACCGCAGCCGTCCGAGGGACCCGTCCATCCAGCCACTTGTTTTACCGTGAACTGTGTCATCATCATTGGGCTGAGTGAGTACCTCCGTGCCGTGCGGCACAGCGCTGACCCTGCGACCCTGCACCTCATCAGGCCCCGCAACCCGCCTGTCATCCATCTCTACCCCATCACCGGGCCCCGGGACAACCAACCCCCCTACCCACGGAGGGGAGAAATAACAACAAAGCTGCTCCCTGTCACAGGCTCCCGGGATCCCTGTCCAGAGCAGCGGTGGTGTCCACACAATCACCACAACCGTGGGTGGCGTCACGGACAATATCCCCAAAACCCAAACCACCCCTTTTCACTCACGGGCGAGTAGCGCCGCTCGAGTCCCCGGGATCCGGCCATCGCTCGAGCCAACGAGCAGCAGCAGCCGTAGAGCAGCGGCAGCCGGACCCGAGCAGTGGGAGAGCGCACCGTCCCCTCCTCCGCCCGCGACACTTCCAGCTTGGGACTGGTGTGGAGGGTAAAGTGGATCAGGATGCGCAGGAGGAGGAGGAGGCTGAGGAGCATGACATTCCGGAGCTGTAGAGTGTGGGTGAAACCCTGACTGAGGTAGGGCCTGCAAAACTTGGTGTGTGAAGGACGTGTTCCGTCCCTCGCTCAGACTGGGTCCCAGCTTCCACAATATTAACCCAGTGTGACGTCAACGAGATGTAGCGGCCTTGCCCACATGCACTTGTCCACGTGTCTGTGGTTAGGTGGACTTTGGCTGAAACAGCGTTGTTCAGGGCACGTGTGATGTTTTGTGACACGTGGTTAATGGTTATGCAATGCGGGGACGGCACACCGGGAGAAATAGTGGCGGCTGGGGACCGAGTAACGTGGGACAGCTGCCACCATCAGGTCGCGGAATGCTTCTGTCTCAACCAGCCTAAAAGGCAACATTTCCAGCGCAAGCAGTCGCGAAAAGTTAGCATTTAGAAGTGTGGCATGTGGGGCGTTGGCAGTGTATTTGCACCTGCGTTCAAAGGTTTGCTGAATGGATAACTGAACGCTGCGCTGGGACAAGGACGTGCTTGATGATGGTGTTATTTCTGCGTGGGTAACTGCAGGTGCAGGGCCGGAGGAGGCTTGTTCGCAGGCAGCATGGACAGGGTATTGGCTCGCATGCACAACCAGCGAAGACGTAGCAGTGACATCAGCAAGCACTGCTCCTCGACTCTGTTGTACTTCCCACAAAGTCGGGTGCTTGGCTGACATGTGCCTGATCATGCTGGTGGTGGTCAGGCTGCTAGTTTTGGTACCCCTGCTGATGCTGGCATGGCAGGTGTTGCAAATGGCCTTTTTAGAATCATCTGGAGCCAACTTAAAAAACTGCCAGTGTCAGAGTTCCTGGTTTTCCAGTTTTCTTTTGAAAGAGCTTGCCCTTTGTTAACATGGAGTTTTCTGTTCTGTTGCCCTACTTCCTGTCCATCTGTTTAAAAGCCGCCCCTAAAGCTTAGTCCAGTGCCTGAGTATACTGCTTCCTGTGTGCTCCTGCCCTGCTGCTTTTGGTTCCTGATTGTTATTCGGATCCTCTTGGAAAACAACCGACACCGACTCTGGACTTCATCTGGTATCATCTAGCTGTGCCCGGACTCCGTTTGCCGTCTTTGGTCGGCACTTCTGCCTGGTTCCTTCCGTTTAATACCACTCTGGACTCACATCACATACGGATATTTTTGGACTTACCTATTGCCCTTTTGTGTCCCGGCTGCTGCGCATTTAGGCCTTCTGGGGTGATTGCCAGACAGTCCCTGTATAGGGGTTCGCTCTTGGTGGTCTCCCTGGGGGAGTCCGGTGCGCGGTCCTGTGAATTCCCTTTCGCTCCGTCCCTGGAAGGTATTTCCTGTATTTATGTTCTACTGTGTTTTTGTTCCGTTTATGTACATATTTGCTGGTTGCATATTATAAACGTCTTGCACCAAGAACTCGTCTCTGGTTGTCATTGCCCTAACGCAATCGAAATCCTCAATACATACAATAGTATTACAGCCAGACTCGGGAAGACCTAACATTTGTACAGGCACCTTGTGTCGTGTTGTTCCGGGGAACAGTTGCCTGACGTCTGCCTGGGGCCACCACTCTGCTTCTTACTGCCTGTTGGGATGCTACGCCTCCCTCCCCCTGTGCACTGCTGTCCTCGCTCTGCATATCCTCCTGCCAGGTTGGGTCAGTTACTGGATCATCCACCACGTCGTCTTCCTCTTCCGCACCCTGCTCCTCCTCCTGACTTCCTGACAATTGTGTCTCATCATCGTCCACCCCTTGTTGAGACACATTGCCAACTTCGTGAGAACGTGGCTGCTCAAATATTTGGGCATCTGTACATACAATCTGGTCATGGCCCACTTCAACAGGAGCTGGCGAGAGGCCAGAATGTGTGAATGGAAACGTGAACGAACAGCTCTTCCGAGTGTCCAAGTGTGGGATCAGTAATGTCCGTGGACGTGTACTCGGCCTGGTGGTAGGAAGGAGGATCAGGTTCTGAAATGTGCGGTGCAGTATCACGGCTACTGACACTGGACCGTGTGGAAGACAGAGTGTTTGTGGTGGTGCCAATCTGACTGGAAGCATTATCCGCTATCCAACTAACAACCTGTTGACACTGGTCTTGGTTCAAGAGCGGTGTACTGCTGCGGTCCCCAAGAATTTGGTACAGGACGTGCGAGCGAGTAGATGTGGCCCTTTGTTGTGGCGAAATTAGAGCTTGCACACAACCTCGGTCTCTGCCTGCACCACCATCACGTCCACTTCCTTGTTCGTTGACAACGCCCTTGCGCATTTTGCAATGCTGTGCTGATGTGTATTCACTAGACTTGTGCGTTATATCCAAGTTTTTGCAAAACTCACACAAATGCAGCGGAAAGCTGCCACCAACAGGCACACACGTGCGGTTTTTAAATGCAAGCACGGAGGCACTAAGAACCTAACAGGTCTCTATCCAGGGACAACGTGGAGCCTCCCGATTTTTGGCAGCCCTGCCTAAGGGCTATACTACAATAGACCCACTTCCTTCCAATGGGCACTTCAGGTTTACAGGCCCTCATGCACGTCTCTATCCAGGGACAACGTGGAGCCTCCCAATTTTTGGCTGCCCTGCCAAAGGGCTATACTACAATAGACCCACTTCCTTCCAATGGGCACTTCAGGTTTACAGGCCCTCATGCACGTCTCTATCCAGGGACAACGTGGAGCCTCCCAATTTTTGGCTGCCCTGCCTAAGGGCTATACTACAATAGACCCACTTCCTTCCAATGGGCACTTCAGGTTTACAGGCCCTCATGCACGTCTCTATCCAGGGACAACGTGGAGCCTCCCAATTTTTGGCTGCCCTGCCAAAGGGCTATACTACAATAGACCCACTTCCTTCCAATGGGCACTTCAGGTTTACAGGCCCTCATGCACGTCTCTATCCAGGGACAATGTGGAGCCTCCCAATTTTTGGCTGCCCTGCCAAAGGGCTATACTACAATAGACCCACTTCCTTCCAATGGGCATTTCAGGTTTACAGGCCCTCATGCACGTCTCTATCCAGGGACAACGTGGAGCCTCCCAATTTTTGGCTGCCCTGCCAAAGGGCTATACTACAATAGACCCACTTCCTTCCAATGGGCACTTCAGGTTTACAGGCCCTCATGCACGTCTGTATGCAGGGTCATTGGTGAACCTCAAAATTTTGGACTGCCCTGGCAAAGGAAAATACTACAAAGACTCAGTTCCTCAAAATGGGCACATTAGACTCAGAGGCCTTTATGTACGTCTCTTCTCAGGGACATCGGAGTGCCACACAATGTTTTACGTAAAATCTTTCATGTATTGATCTCAAAAAGTAACATACATTAGCTCTATCTCACTATTGGGTATGTGCCCTTAACATTTCCGCCATGAAAATTCATTTTGGTGTCATTTTGGAAGGTTTTCTGGTGAGTCCGTAAAAATGGCGTAAAACGTGGACAAAATTGTTCACAGCTGTGACTTTTGAGTGATAAATGCTTCAAGGGGTCTTCCCCATGCTGTTGCCATGTCATTTGAGCACTCTTCGGAGACTTTTGTGCCATTTTTAGGGTTTCTACATGCTGCCGGTGGTCATTTCACAAAAATACTCAGGTCTCCCATAGGATAACATTGGGCTCGTTGCTCGGGCCGAGTACACGAGTATCTTGGGAGGCTCGGCCCGAGCTTCGAGCACCCGAGCTTTTTAGTACTCGCTCATCACTAGTAACTATAGAGCAAGGAGTGGGTGGAAGGTAGGAGGAAAGAAAAAATGGAAGACATGTTACCTAATGGCTTCAGTGGTGTAGCCCGGGAGAAGGTCCGTAGAATTAGGGGACCATTGCCCTTATAGGAAAATCACACAGAGTGAAGTTCCTATGGTATAAAGACAGAGTCCAGAGCTCACGCTTGCAGTCAGGGTGTTATGCCTGATTGTCACTTTCGGCTACATAAGAGAAAACAGGGATAGTAACATGGTGACTATGAAGTCAAGGGAATAAGATAGAGGAGGGAGTACAGGAAAAAGGCAAGAATGAAGTTACCTAATAACCTTGAGGGAATGGCCTGGAGGAAAGTCCGTTGGCATGGAAGGAATCAAGGTAACTGGCTAAGGACAAAAGGGAGTCGGTGAACACATATCCTGAGGTAATGGTGTGGGTCCAGTAAAGTCAAGGTGAATCACCTTACCATGAGCCTGAGGTGCCGCAGAGGTAGATCGCTCGTCCTGTGGAGTATGTGATGAAGGGAGAAGCGTCCTTTTAACATGAAAAGTGCCGCGACGTCACTTCCGGTTTAACTCTGACGCGGTGCATGATGGTCGCGGTGCACTGCGCATGCGCGAGTGATAGATCCGGTGTTTATAGTGAAGAGCGCATTATTGCTGCCGGTGGAACGCGGAAGTGAATTTTTGGAGCGCACATGTGACAAGGGAGGCGTGTTAGTGAGTCACATGACCGTGTTAGTGGAGGATCCAGGTATGGAGATCGCGTTTCAGTGCAGGGGTATGTGACAGGCTGGATATAGTTGTCACAAAGTGATGCTAGTTCTGTAATATAGAAAACAGGAATTAGGATACTGTATAGTGAGTAATCACATATATACATAGAAACTATATCACAAAATCATATAATGGAAGTAATAATCTCAGCATAGTTAGTCACATTAACCATTGATGTTAATGGGGAACAGTAAACAAATTGCGCATAAATGACAACACTTTAAATCCCATACCTGGGATGACCGCAATTATATGTAAATACATATATAGATGCACATGCATCTACATACAGGCACCTATAAGCACTTGGAGAGATGCAATGGATACGCATGTGCACACATACATACATCAACACATACATCAAGTAACATATGGTAGATCATAGGAAGGGGACAAGATTATGTGGTAGTGATTACTGGGAGAGGATTGTTAAAAAACCTGTTCATACCTCCGGTTTAAACCATGAGGCTCAAGGGTACCGAGAGTATGGATCCATCGGGCTTCCCTTTCCCGAAGGATTTTGATCCTATCACCACCTCTACGGTTAGTGCCCACCTGGTCTATGACCTGAAACTTGAGTTGTGAAATTCTATGGCCTACTGTTATGAAATGGAATGGAATAGGTAATAAGGTGCGACCGCATCTAATGTCCGATTTGTGTTTATTAATGCGGTCTCGGATATGCTGGGTTGTCTCCCCAACATATCCGAGACCGCAAGGGCACTTGATGTAATATACAACGAAGGAGCTGTCACAGGTGAAAAAGTCCCTAATGGGAAAAGATTTCCCGGTTCTGGGATGTGTAAAAGAGTTTCCCTTGGTGATGTTGGAACACTGGGCGCATCTAAGGCACGGAAAGGTGCCAAACTGTGGATTGTTGAGGAATCTTTGTCTAGGGGTGTGATGGTTGGAGCCAATATCTGCCCGGACCAGTTTATCCCTGATGTTTGGTGATTTCTTATAACAGATTAAAGGGGGTGTCTTAAATTCATTGATTTGTGGATAGGAAAGGCCAAGGAGTGGCCAATGTTTCAGGACAATTTTTTTAACCAATGGAGAAAGGGGATGGAATGTGTTGATCAATGGTATACGATCAGATTGTGTTGATGGCTTAGGAGATGAAGATCTCGTTTTAATAGCTATATTGTTAGGATAACCCCTCTGTCGAAACCTGCTGCTCATTTCATCATGTCTAACCAGGCAATTGTCCTTATTGCTCACTATACGGTCAACTCTCGTGTGTTGGCTGATTGGTAGTGAATTCTTTGTATGTTTGGGATGGTTACTGGTATAGTGGAGCAGGCTATTCTTGTCCGTAGGTTTAGTATAAATATCCGTTGTAATGCTGCCGTCACTATTTTTTATAACCCAGCAGTCCAAAAAATTAATTTTGTCAATACTGTGGTTGATGGTGAAAGTAAGACCGGTTTGATATTTATTGACATCTTCAAAGAATGAGAGTAAAGAATCTAGACCCCCGTCCCAAATCAAGAAGATATCGTCAATGTAGCGACGCCATAGCAAGGCGTGGCATAAAACCAAAGGATGGGAATGTATGTATTTATCTTCGAAGAAGGCCATGAAGATATTAGCGTAGGGGGGCGCGACGTTAGAACCCATCGCGGTCCCCCTACGCTGTATGTAGTATGTGTCCTGGAATAGAAAGAAATTTCTTTCCAGGATGATCCTGAGTAAATCCATACAGAATTTTCTGTTTCCCATTGGTAAGGTGGTGAATTGTTCAAAAAACCACTGTACCGCCTCCAAGCCATCCTCATGGTTTATGCTGGTATACAGCGAATTGACGTCGAGTGTTACTAGTAGGGACGTGTGTGGAATCTGGTGTAGATCTGTTAATGTCTCCAGGAAATGGGACGTGTCCTTTAGATAGGAGGGAGTCAGAGGGATAAATGGTGAAAGAATTTTCTCAACTGTGCGGGCCAACGGGGAAAAAACCGAGTCCGTTGAGGCCACTATAGGTCTACCAGGGGGACGAGTGAGGTGTTTGGGCACTTTCGGAAGTGTGTAAAAAACCGGAGTAATCGGATGTGGGTTGCTGAGGAAGTCTCTTAATTTATGATCAATAATGCCCTGTTCGAAGTGATATTGGGCCGTGGTTTTAATCAAGGAGGCAATCTCAGATGTGGGATTGTGGGAGACTGGCTCATAAGTGGACCTGTCAGATAGTTGTCCCATTATTTCTGAAATATAATATTGTCGGTCAAGGACAACAATGGCTCCACCCTTATCAGCCGGCTTGATAATGATGGTTTGATTGTCCTTCAAATTTTTTAGGGCTCTGGATTCGTCTATGGATAAGTTATTTTTGATACGAAATGTGCCGGCATGAATCTGTTTATTCAGGTCCTCGATGTCATTGGAAACCAGCGAGACAAAAGTCTCAACTGGATGAAACGACCTCGGGGGCATGAACGTGCTCTGTGTTTTGAGTTGTAGAGATTTCAATGAGAAACAGGGGGAAATTACAGAAGAGACCGTAGTGGCATTATCTACATTATCAGCAGTATTTACATTGTTGAAGTGCACTTTCAATCGTACAGATCGGAAAAACCGATCCAGTTCTTGTTGCACCGAGAAAGTGTCGTATGTTGGAGTAGGGCTAAATGTGAGCCCTTTCTGGAGGACCAAATGTTCAGCAGGAGACAAGTTATATGCAGAAATGTTGTAAACTAAGTTTGCATTACCTGTGACCTGGTCCATACACAGTCTGCCCGATAATTGCGATTGCCGCCTGTATCCCCTCCTCGTCTTCTTGCTGGAGGTCGTCGCTGGCCTAAAAAACTTTGTTGTTGACGCTGAGGACGAGTGTCGAAATCCGAACTCCCGGACGAAGAGTAGCCTGTATAACGAGAAGGACGTCGTGAGAAGGAGGAGGACTCCCCTGAGCGCCATTTATAGACGGTCCCCTGGGAGTAGTCCTCCTGATCTCTGAAGAACTTGTTACGTTTTTTTGCCTCTAATGTTCTCCTAAAGTTTGAAATATAATCGTCGGTTTCTTTTTTGAGTTGTTCAAGATCTGTAGCTGATAGAACTTGTTTTAGTTGAATTTCGGTTGCTGAGATGGTGGTGGAAAGTTGGTCGACCTCTTTTTGCAGGAAGTCGATCGTCAGGGTGATGATGTCCATTGAGCATTTATTTAGAATTGCTTCGAATTTGTCACAGAAATCATTATTGTCTGCGAAGATCGTTGGTCTTAATGAGACCCGTAGGCCCCTTGGAATGCGCTTGGTCCGATGATATTCGGCGAGAGTAGTCAGCTGGAGATCTAGGGATGCGTGTCTCTGCAGCACCTTCTCAAGATCCCTTCTCTTGGTTTCCTCAGTTGGTATATTAAAGAAGGAACTGGGCTTCGTGACCCTTGATACTATGGTGTTTGTCTCTTCTTCATTATAAGAGAATGTGGTGAAGCTGGGTTGCGACATCGGTAGATCCAGAAAAATGAATGGCCTTGTTGGGGAAATGAGGGAGCTAGGTCAAAAGTAGATCAGTCAATAAGGAAGGAATGACCTCGCGTCACCTCCCATAGGTGCTCAGGAGAAATAGGACAGTCAATCAAAGGTTAACTCCGGCACACTATTATTTCCCAAAAACCAGATAGGAGACAGTCATTGGATGTCAAAAAAATCCTTTTTCTTTTATTTTGTTAGTGCAAAACGTGAAAAAGTGAACAACGGTGCTATACAATTGTCTGCCAGGTGTCGACGTTTCGGCTAGCAAGCCTTCATCAGGTCGGACAGACTAAATACATCATATATAGAAATGAAAACAAAACAAAGAAAAGGAGATCAGTCAATTGTAATAGGTAGCTGTATTATCAAGGTAAACAAGGCTAAAACTATGCATCGGTTAACATAGTAGAAAAATAACCAAACAGGTTCTGTGAACCTTGATGCATGAGTTCTTTCGCAGGTTTAAACTGTATACACTTCTTATGTACCCTTGTCTCTATGGCTCTATCAGTATCTATGTTAACCGATGCATAGTTTTAGCCTTGTTTACCTTGATAATACATCTACCTATTACAATTGACTGATCTCCTTTTCTTTGTTTTGTTTTCATTTCTGTATATGATGTATTTAGTCTGTCCGACCTGATGAAGGCTTGCTAGCCGAAACGTCGACACCTGGCGGACAATTGTATAGCACCGTTGTTCACTTTTTCACGTTTTGCACTAACAAAATAAAAGAAAAAGGATTTTTTTGACATCCAATGACTGTCTCCTATCTGGTTTTTGGGAAATAATAGTGTGCCGGAGTTAACCTTTGATTGACTGTCCTATTTCTCCTGAGCACCTATGGGAGGTGACGCGAGGTCATTCCTTCCTTATTGACTGATCTACTTTTGACCTAGCTCCCTCATTTCCCCAACAAGGCCATTCATTTTTCTGGATCTACCGATGTCGCAACCCAGCTTCACCACATTCTCTTATAATGAAGAAGAGACAAACACCATAGTATCAAGGGTCACGAAGCCCAGTTCCTTCCTTAATATACCAACTGAGGAAACCAAGAGAAGGGATCTTGAGAAGGTGCTGCAGAGACACGCATCCCTAGATCTCCATCTGACTACTCTCGCCGAATATCATCGGACCAAGCGCATTCCAAGGGGCCTACGGGTCTCATTAAGACCAACGATCTTCGCAGACAATAATGATTTCTGTGACAAATTCGAAGCAATTCTAAATAAATGCTCAATGGACATCATCACCCTGACGATCGACTTCCTGCAAAAAGAGGTCGACCAACTTTCCGCCACAATCTCAGCAACCGAAATTCAACTAAAACAAGTTCTATCAGCTACAGATCTTGAACAACTCAAAAAAGAAACCGACGATTATATTTCAAACTTTAGGAGAACATTAGAGGCAAAAAAACGTAACAAGTTCTTCAGAGATCAGGAGGACTACTCCCAGGGGACCGTCTATAAATGGCGCTCAGGGGAGTCCTCCTCCTTCTCACGACGTCCTTCTCGTTATACAGGCTACTCTTCGTCCGGGAGTTCGGATTTCGACACTCGTCCTCAGCGTCAACAACAAAGTTTTTTAGGCCAGTGACGACCTCCAGCAAGAAGACGAGGAGGGGATACAGGCGGCAATCGCAATTATCGGGCAGACCGTGTATGGACCAGGTCACAGGTAATGCAAACTTAGTTTACAACATTTCTGCATATAACTTGTCTCCTGCTGAACATTTGGTCCTCCAGAAAGGGCTCACATTTAGCCCTACTCCAACATACGACACTTTCTCGGTGCAACAAGAACTGGATCGGTTTTTCCGATCTGTACGATTGAAAGTGCACTTCAACAATGTAAATACTGCTGATAATGTAGATAATGCCACTACGGTCTCTTCTGTAATTTCCCCCTGTTTCTCATTGAAATCTCTACAACTCAAAACACAGAGCACGTTCATGCCCCCGAGGTCGTTTCATCCAGTTGAGACTTTTGTCTCGCTGGTTTCCAATGACATCGAGGACCTGAATAAATAGATTCATGCCGGCACATTTCGTATCAAAAATAACTTATCCATAGACGAATCCAGAGCCCTAAAAAATTTGAAGGACAATCAAACCATCATTATCAAGCCGGCTGATAAGGGTGGAGCCATTGTTGTCCTTGACCGACAATATTATATTTCAGAAATAATGGGACAACTATCTGACAGGTCCACTTATGAGCCAGTCTCCCACAATCCCACATCTGAGATTGCCTCCTTGATTAAAACCACGGCCCAATATCACTTCGAACAGGGCATTATTGATCATAAATTAAGAGACTTCCTCAGCAACCCACATCCGATTACTCCGGTTTTTTACACACTTCCGAAAGTGCACAAACACCTCACTCATCCCCCTGGTAGACCTATAGTGGCCTCAACGGACTCGGTTTTTTCCCCGTTGGCCCGCACAGTTGAGAAAATTCTTTCACCATTTATCCCTCTGACTCCCTCCTATCTAAAGGACACGTCCCATTTCCTGGAGACATTAACAGATCTACACCAGATTCCACACACGTCCCTACTAGTAACACTCGACGTCAATTCGCTGTATACCAGCATAAACCATGAGGATGGCTTGGAGGCGGTACAGTGGTTTTTTGAACAATTCACCACCTTACCAATGGGAAACAGAAAATTCTGTATGGATTTACTCAGGATCATCCTGGAAAGAAATTTCTTTCTATTCCAGGACACATACTACATACAGCGTAGGGGGACCGCGATGGGTTCTAACGTCGCGCCCCCCTACGCTAATATCTTCATGGCCTTCTTCGAAGATAAATACATACATTCCCATCCTTTGGTTTTATGCCACGCCTTGCTATGGCGTCGCTACATTGACGATATCTTCTTGATTTGGGACGGGGGTCTAGATTCTTTACTCTCATTCTTTGAAGATGTCAATAAATATCAAACCGGTCTTACTTTCACCATCAACCACAGTATTGACAAAATTAATTTTTTGGACTGCTGGGTTATAAAAAATAGTGACGGCAGCATTACAACGGATATTTATACTAAACCTACGGACAAGAATAGCCTGCTCCACTATACCAGTAACCATCCCAAACATACAAAGAATTCACTACCAATCAGCCAACACACGAGAGTTGACCGTATAGTGAGCAATAAGGACAATTGCCTGGTTAGACATGATGAAATGAGCAGCAGGTTTCGACAGAGGGGTTATCCTAACAATATAGCTATTAAAACGAGATCTTCATCTCCTAAGCCATCAACACAATCTGATCGTATACCATTGATCAACACATTCCATCCCCTTTCTCCATTGGTTAAAAAAATTGTCCTGAAACATTGGCCACTCCTTGGCCTTTCCTATCCACAAATCAATGAATTTAAGACACCCCCTTTAATCTGTTATAAGAAATCACCAAACATCAGGGATAAACTGGTCCGGGCAGATATTGGCTCCAACCATCACACCCCTAGACAAAGATTCCTCAACAATCCACAGTTTGGCACCTTTCCGTGCCTTAGATGCGCCCAGTGTTCCAACATCACCAAGGGAAACTCTTTTACACATCCCAGAACCGGGAAATCTTTTCCCATTAGGGACTTTTTCACCTGTGACAGCTCCTTCGTTGTATATTACATCAAGTGCCCTTGCGGTCTCGGATATGTTGGGGAGACAACCCAGCATATCCGAGACCGCATTAATAAATACAAATCGGACATTAGATGCGGTCGCACCTTAGTACCTATTCCATTCCATTTCATAACAGTAGGCCATAGAATTTCACAACTCAAGTTTCAGGTCATAGACCAGGTGGGCACTAACCGTAGAGGTGGTGATAGGATCAAAATCCTTCGGGAAAGGGAAGCCCGATGGATCCATACTCTCGGTACCCTTGAGCCTCATGGTTTAAACCGGAGGTATGAACAGGTTTTTTAACAATCCTCTCCCAGTAATCACTACCACATAATCTTGTCCCCTTCCTATGATCTACCATATGTTACTTGATGTATGTGTTGATGTATGTATGTGTGCACATGCATATCCATTGCATCTCTCCAAGTGCTTATAGGTGCCTGTATGTAGATGCATGTGCATCTATATATGTATTTACATATAATTGCGGTCATCCCAGGTATGGGATTTAAAGTGTTGTCATTTATGCGCAATTTGTTTACTGTTCCCCATTAACATCAATGGTTAATGTGACTAACTATGCTGAGATTATTACTTCCATTATATGATTTTGTGATATAGTTTCTATGTATATATGTGATTACTCACTATACAGTATCCTAATTCCTGTTTTCTATATTACAGAACTAGCATCACTTTGTGACAACTATATCCAGCCTGTCACATACCCCTGCACTGAAACGCGATCTCCATACCTGGATCCTCCACTAACACGGTCATGTGACTCACTAACACGCCTCCCTTGTCACATGTGCGCTCCAAAAATTCACTTCCGCGTTCCACCGGCAGCAATAATGCGCTCTTCACTATAAACACCAGATCGATCACTCGCGCATGCGCAGTGCACCGCAACCATCATCCATCATGCACCGCGTCAGAGTTAAACCGGAAGTGACGTCGCGGCACTTTTCATGTTAAAAGGACGCTTCTCCCTTCATCACATACTCCACAGGGCGAGCGATCTACCTCTGCGGCACCTCAGGCTCATGGTAAGGTGACTCACCTTGACTTTACTGGACCCACACCATTACCTCAGGATATGTGTTCACCGACTCCCTTTTGTCCTTAGCCAGTTACCTTGATTCCTTCCATGCCAACGGACTTTCCTCCAGGCCATTCCCTCAAGGTTATTAGGTAACTTCATTCTTGCCTTTTTCCTGTACTCCCTCCTCTATCTTATTCCCTTGACTTCATAGTCACCATGTTACTATCCCTGTTTTCTCTTATGTAGCCGAAAGTGACAATCAGGCATAACACCCTGACTGCAAGCGTGAGCTCTGGACTCTGTCTTTATACCATAGGAACTTCACTCTGTGTGATTTTCCTATAAGGGCAATGGTCCCCTAATTCTACGGACCTTCTCCCGGGCTACACCACTGAAGCCATTAGGTAACATGTCTTCCATTTTTTCTTTCCTCCTACCATCCCCCCACTCCTTGCTCTATAGTTACCTTAAATCACCTTGATATAATTCTATTTGTACAGCCTAGTAACTATTCCTTGACCCCGACGAGTCCTGGACACAGATCCAAGCTGTGGGAACTATCCTTAACAGTCCTATGAGTACAGTATTCCACATAACTCACAGCTGACTATATTACCAAGCCAATAGGTAACTTTTATGCTCTATCCTTTTCTTTATCCGTTCTTCCTTTCAATGAACCTTGGACAATGATGTTATCCCACAGGAATTACTCTGTCATTTACACACTTGTGGCCACCACATTTCTGAACATCTGGATGCTCCAATAAGAGACACACATTACTACGAAGGTAATTAACACTTCACTTCCCTTAATGGACCTCACTTATTGATTAGTACTATACTACTACTCAATCCAATAGGTCATTCTCTATTTCCATACTTCTTAGAAGCACATATCGTGATTTCTCTGTTCCAGACTCCCTCATTAGGACCAATACATAGAGTTTTCCAGGGCCGGATCCCGCACACCGATATTACCCAGGGTCCTCATAGAGGGTATGTCACAACTGACAACTCTTATGTCTTCCTTTTTTGTCTCCCTTTTTGTCTCCCTTTTCTCTCTTTTCTCTTTTTTTCTCTCTCTTTCTCTATTCTACTTCTCATCCTAATTCCTCTCCTCTCCTCTTCTCTCACTTGTTCTTCTCTCATTTGTACTCTCTTCCCCAGCTGTCCTCGTACGGAGGTCTTTACATCCTTACAGCTATCCTACATATCTACCAGGCTGGTAACTCCAGTGTAGGTCAAGGTGAGCATTCTTGCCATGTTCTTCATACCCTACGGTCACTCACGTTATTTCTTTAACCTATACCAACTGAGCATTAGTAGAAAAATAACCAAACAGGTTCTGTGAACCTTGATGCATGAGTTCTTTCCCAGGTTTAAACTGTATACACTTCTTATGTACCCTTGTCTCTATGGCTCTATCAGTATCTATGTTAACCGATGCATAGTTTTAGCCTTGTTTACCTTGATAATACAGCTACCTATTACAATTGACTGATCTCCTTTTCTTTGTTTTGTTTTCATTTCTGTATATGATGTATTTAGTCTGTCCGACCTGATGAAGGCTTGCTAGCCGAAACGTCGACACCTGGCAGACAATTGTATAGCACCGTTGTTCACTTTTTCACGTTCTCATGCAGGGATTGGCTGGCAGACCACTGCAATACCACAGCCCTGTTAGTTGTGGAATTGCAGTGATTGGCCGGCCCGCACAGCGTGACCGAGCCTTTATACCGGCGGGCGCGCTGTGCTCTGCTCACAGCCATCCAGACAGTCAGTGCAGGGAGAGGGTTGCTGCTTCAGGGAAAGGTTTGCGGTTTATTGTTAGTTCCGGAGCAGGGCTGCAAACAGTGTGACCAGAAGTCCTTCTCAGGACATACAATAAGTTGTATACAGGCAGGCAGGGAATAGCCAGGTCGGAGTACAGTAGCAGAGTCCTTCTCAGGACTATTGTTGCTATATACAGGCAGGGTATAGCCAGGTCGGAATACAGGCTAGTGACCAGAAGAGTCCTTGTCAGGACTATTGTAGCAGTATACAGGCAGGCAGGCAGGCAGGCAGGGTATATAGCCATTCCTAGTGGTGACCGTATACCAGCCTTCATCATATCTGGGGCTGGTGTACACAGTCTAAAACAGTCCAGATAGTGTCAGACTTCTCAGTAATTGTCGCTCCTAAAAACCTGTTAGGTTTTTAGTGCGTCCGTGCTTGCATTTAAAAACCGCACGTGTGTGCCTGTCGGTGGCAGCGTACAGGTGCACTTGTATGCGTTTTTCACAAACTATTATATAATGCACAAGTGTAGTGTATAATACACGTCAGTCAGCAGTGGCTGATAGTGTCAGACTTCTCAGTAATTGTCGCTCCTAAAAACCTGTTAGGTTCTTAGTGTGTCCGTGCTTGCATTTAAAAACCGCACGTGTGTGCCTGTCGGTGGCAGCGTACAGGTGCACGATTTGCACAAACTTGGATATAACGCACAAGTCTAGTGAATACATGTCAGCACAGCATTGCAAAATGCGCAAGGGCGTTGGCAAGGAACAAGGAAGTGGACGTGATGGTGGTGCAGGCAGAGGCCGAGGTCATGGGCAAGCTCTAATTTCGCCACAACAAAGGGCCACATCTAGTCGCTCGCACGTCCTGTCCCAAATTCTTGGGGACCGCAGCAGTACACCGCTCTTGAACCAAGACCAGTGTCAACAGGTTGTTAGTTGGATAGCGGATAATGCTTCCAGTCAGATTGGCACCACCACAAACACTCTGTCTTCCACACGGTCAAGTGTCAGTAGCCGTGATACTGCACCGCACATTTCAGAACCTGATCCTCCTTCCTACCACAAGGCTGAGTACACGTCCTCGGACATTAATGATCCCACACTTGGACACTCGGAAGAGCTGTTCACGTTTCAATTCACACATTCTGGCCTCTCGCCAGCTCATGTTGAAGTGGGTCATGAGGAGATCGTATGTACAGATGCCCAAATATTTGAGCAGCCACGTTCTCACGAAGTTGGCAACGTGTCTCAACAAGGGGTGGACGATGATGAGACACAATTGTCAGGAGGAGGAGCAGGGTGCGGAAGAGGAAGACAACGTGGTGGATGATCCAGTAACTGACCCAACCTGGCAGGAGGATATGCAGAGCGAGGACAGCAGTGCACAGGGGGAGGGAGGCGTAGCATCCCAAGAGGCAGTAAGAAGCAGGGTGGTGGCTCCAGGCAGAAGTCAGGCAACCGTTCCCCGGAACAACAACACGACACAAGGTGCCTGTACAAATGTTAGGTCTTGCAGAGTCTGGCAGTTTTTTAGGTTGGCTCCAGATGATTCTAAAAAGGCCATTTGCAACACCTGCCGTGCCAGCATCAGCAGGGGTACCAAAACTAGCAGCCTGACCACCACCAGCATGATCAGGCACATGTCAGCCAAGCACCCGACTTTGTGGGAAGTACAACAGAGTTGAGGAGCAGTGCTTGCTGATGTCACTGCTACGTCTTCGCTGGTTGTGCATGCGAGCCAATCCCCTGTCCATGCTGCCTGCGAACAAGCCTCCTCCGGCCCTGCACCTGCAGTTGCCTATGCAGAAATTACACCATCATCAAGCACATCCTTGTCCCAGCGCAGCGTTCAGTTATCCATTCAGCAAACCTTTGAACGCAGGCGCAAATACACTGCCAACGCCCCACATGCCACAATTCTAAATGCTAACATTTCGCGACTGCTTGCGCTGGAAATGTTGCCTTTTAGGCTGGTGGAGACAGAAGCATTCCGCGACCTGATGGCGGCAGCTGTCCCACGTTACTCGGTCCCCAGCCGCCACTATTTCTCCCGGTGTGCCGTCCCCGCATTGCATAACCACGTGTCACAAAACATCACACGTGCCCTGAACAATGCTGTTTCACCCAAAGTCCACCTAACCACAGACACGTGGACAAGTGCTTGTGGGCAAGGCCGCTACATCTCGTTGACGGCACACTGGGTTATTATTGTGGAAGCTGGGACCCAGTCTGAGCGAGGGACGGAACACGTCCTTCCCACACCAAGGTTTGCAGGCCCTACCTCAGTCAGGGTTTCACCCACACTCTACAGCTCCGGAATGTCATGCTCTTCAGCCTCCTCCTCCTCCTCCTGCGCATCCTCATCCACTTTACCCTCCACACCAGTCCCAAGCTGGAAGCACTGCAGCACTGCCTCGGCGAAGCGGCAACAGGCTGTGCTGAAGCTAATCTGCATAGGTGACAAACCCCACAATGCAGAAGAGGTGTGGACAGCTCTGAAACAGCAGGCAGATCACTGGCTCACACCTCTGAACCTAAAGCCAGGAAAGGTCGTGTGTGACAATGGCCGGAACCTGGTGGCGGCTTTGAGGCGAGGCCAGCTGACACATGTTCCATGCGTGGCCCATGTGCTCAACCTCGTGGTTCAGCAGTTTCTAAAGTCATACCCAGAGCTGTCTGATCTGCTGGTAAAAGTTCGCCGCCTGTCTGCACATTTTCGAAAGTCACCTACTGCTTCAGCCGGCCTTGCCGGCTTTCAGCGCCGTTTGCATCTTCCGGCTCACAGACTGGTGTGTGATGTCCCCACGCGTTGGAATTCAACTCTGCACATGTTGGTCAGGATATGTGAGCAGAAGAGGGCAGTTGTTGAGTACCTGCATCACCTAAGCCGTCGGGAAATGGGTCAAACTCCACACATAACACCTGAGGAGTGGAGATGGATGTCCGACCTATGTACCATCCTCCAAAACTTTGAGGACTCCACCAAGATGGTGAGTGGTGATGACACCATTATTAGCGTCACCATACCGCTACTCTGCCTTCTAAAACGGTCTCTGCTCAAAAACAAACATGATGCATTGCAGGCGGAGCGCGATGAGTTGCAGCAAGAAACAGTAGTGGGTGTGAGTGATAACACACAGCCCAGCCTCATCTCATCACAACGTGCAGTGGAGGACTATGACGAGGAGGAGGATGAAGACATGGAGCAACTCTCCGGCCAAATTGAGGATATGACATGCACACCAGTCATATCCTCGGTTCAGCGTGGCTGGCCAGAGGACAGGGTAGATGAAAAGGAGGAGGAGGACAGGATGTTCAGTCATCGTGTTGGTCAGGCTACTGAAGTCCTGGCTGTTAAGAGTCTGGCGCACATGGCTGACTTTATGGTAAGCTGCCTGTCTCGTGACCCTCGCGTTAAGAACATCTTGGCCGACAATTATTACTGGTTGGTAACACTGTTAGACCCATGCTACAAGGAGAACTTTATGTCTCTTATTCCCGAGGCGGAGAGGTCAACCAAAATGCAGCAGTTCCGGAAGGCCATAGTCACGGAAGTAGGCAAAGCAATCCCCTCACAAAACGCTAGCGGCATAGGTCAGGAATCAGTGGACAACCAAGGCGTACAGCCGAGAGAGGCACAAGTCCAATCCGCCAGAGGTAGGGGAACAGTCTTTAAGATGTGGGACAGTTTTCTCAGCCCCTCACGTACCACAGCCCCTGAGGTGCAGGGTAGTGCCACAAGAAATCCTAAGTTTGCCCAGATGCTCAAGGAGTACCTTGCAGATCGAACAACTGTACTCCGACATTCCTCTGTGCCTTACAATTATTGGGTATCCAAGGTGGACACGTGGCATGAATTGGCTCTCTACGCCTTGGAAGTCCTGGCCTGCCCTGCCGCTAGCGTTTTGTCAGAGCATGTTTTTAGTGCCGCAGGTGGAATCATTACAGATAAACGCACCCGCCTGTCAACTGAAAATACTGACAGGCTGACTCGGATCAAGATGAACAAGGGTTGGATTGGGCCAGACTTCACCACACCACCAGCAAATGAGAGCGGAATTTAAAGTTTGTAACGGGAATTTGCCATGTACCTCCACTCACCCATGGGTACACACTTCTGGACTTTGGATAATCGCTGGACTGCTCCTCCTTCTCCTCATGCGCCACCATGATGACCGTTACAATAGTTAGGCCTTTGTTTCAGGTATACCCCCAGTGGTAAATTTTTTCGCCCATTCTTTGCAGAATGGACATTACAACGACAGGAGACCCGCTCCTTTGCAATGGGAACAATGTTTTGAGGCCCTCATGCACGTCTCTATCCAGGGACAACGTGGAGCCTCCTAATTTTTGGCTGCCCTGCCTAAGGGCTATACTATAATACACCCACTTCCTGACAATGGACACTTAATGTTTTGAGGCCCTCATGCACGTCTCTATCCAGGGACAACGTGGAGCCTCCCAATTTTTGGCTGCCCTGCCAAAGGGCTATACTACAATAGACCCACTTCCTTACAATAGGCACTTTAGGTTTACAGGCCCTCATGCACGTCTCTATCCAGGGACAACGTGGAGCCTCCCAATTTTTGGCTGCCCTGCCTAAGGACTATACTACAATAGACCCACTTCCTTACAATGGGCACTTCAGGTTTACAGGCCCTCATGCACGTCTGTATGCAGGGGCATTGGTGAACCTCACAATTTTGGACTGCCCTGGCAAAGGAAAATACTACAAAGACTCACTTCCTCAAAATGGGCACATTAGACTCAGAGGCCTTTATGTATGTCTCTTCTCAGGGACATCGGAGTGCCACACAATGTTTTACGTAAAATCTTTCATGTATTAATCTTAAAAAGTAACATACATTAGCTCTATCTCACTATTGGGTATGTGCCCTTAACATTTCCGCCATGAAAATTCATTTTGGTGTCATTTTTGAAGGTTTTCTGGTGAGGCCGTAAAAATGGCGTAAAACGAGGACAAAATTGTTCACAGCTGTGACTTTTGAGTGATAAATGCTTCAAGGGATCTTCCTCATGCTGTTGCCATGTCATTTGAGCACTCTTCTGAGACTTTTGTGCCATTTTTAGGGTTTCTACATGCTGCCGGTGGTCATTTCACAAAAATACTCGGGTCTCCCATAGGATAACATTGGGCTCGGTGCTCGGGCTGAGTACACGAGTATCTTGGGATGCTCGGCCCGAGCCTCGAGCACCCGAGCTTTTTAGTACTCGCTCATCACTAGTGAAACCATGAGATCGTAGAGTAGATATATGGGGAATGTAGATATGGGAGGAGAATGGTAACCTATATGACTCACCAAGATTAATATGTTAAATACAAAATCTCCGCAATAGGTAGGTCATACCGCGTTAGTGGCTTGGGAGGCCTTTAACTGGAATAGAGAACACGTATATCAATTTACATGTAAAACATATTATAATGTAGGTTTAGGGTCACTGTAATGTGATATATATAGGAGGTATACTCCTTGTGTGAAGTCAAATGCTGTGCCACGTGGATTTTATTAGTATATATCAAACTGCGACCTATATTTAATCCACATAGTACAATATAATAACTAGATTATCTATTGATGTATACATGAACTTACAGTAGACGCCTCTCTGCGTGAGCATACAAGGTTTACTGAATTCAATATGGTGTGTATTTAACCACCATAGGTGCAATGTCGCCATATTGTCAAGAGTTTTCTAAGAGCTGCGTCTACTGTGTGTGAAAAAGATGTCAGGTATGTCATACGTGATTCAAAGCTCAAATATGGGGTTGATACCTAAGAGTAAAGACGTATAGGCGAGCGTTGTGCACTGAATCCCTTAAGGGTCGTTTCTGCAGTAGGGTTGCGCCACAATGGTCTCAGCTTGAACAGAAATAAAAGAGAAATACGTCATATGTCATGTATATAAGCATAAATGAATAATATAGAAATAGATAGGTACCTATGGGCTGTATGGCAGTAATAAGTGGCTGAAATTAAATCTCAGAGAGATTGGCCAGCAGTGTCCTGCCAAAATAGAAAGAAAATGGCTGTAACATATATTCTTACAAGTAAGGTAGATGTAATAAACCCCTGATTACTATCCGGCTGTTACTGGTTACCTGCAGGTAGCAAAGGTAAAGGATGATTGTGTAGTCACATTGATGTGATTATGTGCAGGCTTGTGCCTGCATCACTCTGTACAAGAAAAGAAGAGAAGCAGGACATTCCCATATAATTATTCCTCCATCTAGTGATTGCTCATGAGTCTGTGATATAGGGCAAACGATGAAACTATTTACATTACCAACAAATTGCGGTCTGTATGTGTGATATCACCGGTAGTACCGGAAAAGTTAATGACCGGATTCCTAGTAAAAGTAAAAAAGGGGGTTATATGAGTAGCGTGAAGAATGAAGAAGAAGGGAAAAGGAGTCGGCTACCATAACTCACCTGTGCTGCCGCTGGACGTGTGGACTTGTGTGAGGATCCTGCAGAGTGTGCAGTGTCTAGCGTTCGGGCGTTTAAGTGAGGAGTGTGGGCGTGCATCACTGGCATCACTTCCTGTCTTTGGATACCGGAAGTTGGGAGTCTGGAACGCACGACACGCTCACGCAGTGCGCGCCCCAGACCCCGCCCCCCGCAAGTGCGTCCTGGAGGAGTGTGGGCGTGTAAGGTAAACCTAGTTTCCTGTTACTGGAATACAGGAAGCCGGTGAAATGGAACGCAAGCCGTGCATGCGCAGCCCACGCTCCAGATCCAGCCTCTCGCAGGAGCATAATGTAAGCTGATACCAAGTGCTGTGAATGTACCAGCGTTAAGCAATAAACTAACCAAATAATCAGTGTGTCAGTGTAGCTGGGAGCCGATCACTGGCATCACTTCCTGTCTTTGGATACCGGAAGTTGGGAGTCTGGAACGCACGACACGCTCACGCAGTGCGCGCCCCAGACCCCGCCCCCCGCAAGTGCGTCCTGGAGGAGTGTGGGCGTGTAAGGTAAACCTAGTTTCCTGTTACTGGAATACAGGAAGCCGGTGAAATGGAACGCAAGTCGCGCATGCGCAGCCCGCGCTCCAGATCCAGCCTCTCGCAGGAGCATAAGCTGATACCAAGTGCTGTGAATGTACCAGCGTTAAGCAATGAACTAACCAAATAATCAGTGCATCAGTGTAAAGGTCCAGTCACACTAAGCAACTTACCAGCGATCCCAACAACGATAGGGATTGCTGGTAAGTTGCTAGGAGGTTGCTGGTGAGATGTCACACTGCGACGCTCCAGCGATCCCACCAGCAACCTGACCTGGCAGGGATCGCTGGAGCGTCACTACATGAGTTGCTGGTGAGCTCACCAGCAACCAGTGACCAGTCCCCAGCGCCACGTGGAAGAAGCTGCGCTTGGTAACTAAGGTAAATATCGGGTAACCAACCCGATATTTACCTTGGTTACCAGCGCACGCAGCTACATGTGCAGAGAGCAGGGAGCAGCGCATACTGAGCGCTGGCTCCCTGCTCTCCTAGTTACAGCACACATCGGGTTAATTACCCGATGTGTGCTGCAGCTACACGTGCACAGAGCAGGGAGCAGCGCACATCGCTTAGCGCTGGCTCCTTGCTCTCCTAGTTACAGCACACATCGGGTTAATTACCCGATGTGTGCTGCAGCTAAATGTGCACAGAGCAGGGAGCAGCGCACAATGCTTAGCGCTGGCTCCCTGCTCTCCTAGCTACAGCACACATCGGGTTAATTAACCCGATGTGTCCTGCAGCTACATGTGCACAGAGCAGGAGCCGGCACTGACAGTGAGAGCGGCGGAGGCTGGTAACAAAGGTAAATATCGGGTAACCAACGACAGGGCTTCTTGTTTACCCGATGTTTATGTGTCGCCCTGGGCAAGCCAGGGGACACAGGTCACAACACCACCACACCCCACACTCCAGGTAGGCACATCACAGCTAAACTACAAATCCTTGTTGCCTTCCTCCAGGAGTCTGATGATGCACACCAGGGGATGGGCCAGGCGGTTGGCTCCGCCCACCAAGGAGGTCACAGCTCTGGAGGCAGGAAGTAACCAGGCAGATAGCTCAGGGACGAGCTTGAGTTAACAACAGAGTTCAGCTCAGGGAGGAGAGGAGCTAAGAAAGTGAAAGTGAAAGTAGTAAAGGAGGAAAGCAGGTGAAGTGACAGAAGAGAAGGACAGCCTGAAGGGTCCAGCTTTGTGGAGGGCCAGAACAGCAAGGTCAGCAACGGCGGTGACTGTCTGGAGGGGGACCGTTTGGAAGTTCCTGGAAGGACCCCGTTGGCTGTGTGCCCGGTGGTCTGGAGCAGTGTTCCGAAGGACAGTCAGCACCAGGGCAGGGGCCTCTCGGACCCCGGCAAGGCTAGGAGTCGCCAAATTTGCCGAATCCGTCAGTGACGGGGACGCAGCTCCCCCAACAACCAAGTCCCGAGTGAAGGCAACAGCCCAACCTGAACCGGGGAGACACCGCCACCGCCAGGGCACCAGTTTCCCCAGGGCCAGCGCCTGCGGGCAAAGTGTAGAGCTCCTCCGGCCCAGATTGCAGCCGGGGAGCGGGTAACCGGAGGGAATCCACCGATACCACAAGTCAAACAAAGGTGCAAGGAAGAGGGACATCACCGTCACCTACCGGGAGTGCAGGTGCAGCCGTCTGTGGGACCGTCCTACCAGCCGTTTGGTTTACCATACAAACTGTGTCCGTGTGTCAGGCTGAGTGAGTACCATAGTGCCGCAAGGCACAGCGCTGCCCCCGCGTCCCTGCGCCCTCCAGGCCCTACACTTCACATCTCATCACCGGGCCCCGGGATCACCAACCCCTACCCACGGAGGGGCAACACAACACCTGGCTGCTCCGCATCACCATCCCCGGGACCCCCATACTGAGCAGCGGTGGTGCAATCACCACAACCGTGGGTGGCGTCACGAACTATAACAATCCCCACATCCAACCACAAACACCCCCTTTCACTCACGGGCGAGGAGTGTCGCTCGAGAAACCCCGGGATCCGGCCCACAGCTCGAGCCACCAGGAGCAGCTGCCGGACCCGAGCAGAAGGGGTGAGCGCGGTGTGCTGACACCCTCCTCCCCGCCCGTGACAACTTGGCGTCACGAACAGGATCTTACCGCTCTGCCGTCTGGTAGAGGTGCGCCTTGTTACCGCCGGAGGTATCCGGCAGGAAAATTTCAGAAGCCGCCATCTTTGGCGCGAAAAGTTCCCGCTCGAGCGTCTTCTCGAGCAGTAGAAGCGCGAAGGCCAAAACCCCGCCCCGAGAGAGGAGGGGCCGGAAAGAGCTAAGGGGGATGGAAACAAGATGTCTGCGCCCGGACGGAGCCGCGTGAGGAGCGGTGGTCGCAGCCGCAGCGGCACCCGCAGATGGGAATGGGCCTGCCCACGTCCCGGCCGTACCGGCGGGAGGTGCCGCGGCCCCCGCGCTTGCTCAGGTCATGCCGTTTTCCTTGCCCTATGCGCCCGGAGCTGCCTGGCTACCGCAGTATGACGGGAAACCGGATGCCCTACAGGCCTTCCGGAAAAAGCTTAACCCGTTGCTAGAGCTGTACCCCCTGACTGATAAGCAACGTGCAGCGATAGTGCTAGGCCAGCTAACCGGTGCGGCGGAGCAGGAAGCGGAGACCTGGACCGAGGGGGATCGGCTCTCTGTAGCCACCATCTTCGAGAAGCTACAGACTGCCTTCGAGACCCGGACTGAAGCGGAGCTGAGGATGCAGTTTTACCAGTGCCGGCAACGAGCTGGGGATAGCATTCGGGACTATGCTCTACGTCTGCAGACCGCCCTCCGCACGCTGAAGCGGGTGAACTCTATTAATGAGGCGGATAGCAACAAGATGTTAGTGGAGCAATTTGCGCAGGGGATGAGGTCCCCTGAGGATCGTAAACAACTCCGGCTCTGGGCCCTGGAACACCCTGATGTGGACTTTGCTGTGTTAAAGGAGCGGGCTATCAAAGCACTACAGCCCCCAGCTGTTGAAGCTCTGGAACCTGTCCTGTGGCCCGTCGAGACGGCCCCCGTTGTGGCGGCCTCAGCCAAACCAACCTCCCTAATATCTGCAGCCCCGAGCAGCACAGTAGAAGAGCTGGCAGCCCAGGTCCGTCGCATGGACGGAGACCTTGACAAAATCCTAGCTGCACTGCAACCTCTGACCAGACCTCAACCCCCAGCGCAGATACAGCTTGCTGACAGTCCCGAAGATGTTCCCTGGATGCAGCGGAGAAGCGCTAACAACCCGCGGAGCAGACCTCCGATCTGCTACAAGTGCCGTAAGCCGGGCCATTACTACCGACAGTGCCCGTTAAACGAGCAACCCCTGGGGCCCCGGGCCAATCCTCAGGAGTAGAACACCGTGGCCCCCCGGACTGGCGAGACCGATATGTCGGGGCCCGCCCTATCATCCCCGTGGCTGTGGACGGCATACCGGTGATGGCTCTCTTGGACACTGGATCACAGGTAACTACCATACCGTACACGTTGTATCAGCAGTATTGGGCCACAGACGAGCTGGCGCCTCCAGACAATAGTATAAATTTGATTGCCGCTAATGGACTCCCATTGACCCAGGTGGGGTATAAACAAGTGGCTATGACAGTGGGGCAAGCTGAACTGCAACACCAGGGTATGATTGTGATCATGAATGAACCCAGTGATCATAACCCGAAAATAGTGCTGGGAACCAATGTGATGGAACACTGCATGGCTGATGTGTTGAACTTATTGCAACAGCTAGCCGCTACAGCGGCGGGGAGCCGGCAGAGGGCTGTGCAGCGTGAGATCCGCGCCCTGATGTACCGCCAGCATGTGAGCTCAACAGGAGGGGAGATTGGTGGAGTGAGAGTGATGGATGTTGCTCCATTGACTGTGCCCCCTAGGAGTGAGATGATGAACTGGTGTAGGGCAGCAGTAGGGCCTCAGGGGCGTGACTACCCTGCGATGATGGAGCCCATGCCTTCCGAGCACTGGCCCACTGTAGTGGCCGCCCGCGGGGTGGTAGATGTGAAGAAAGGGAGAGTGCCCGTGAGAGTGTTGAACTGTGGGGAGGAAGAAGTCAGGCTCCCCCGGTATGCCACCATTGCCAAGCTGCTCACCCTGGACCCTCACACTATCCATGAAGCCAGTCCATCCACACTCCCACCTACCGTCAGCACTCCCCCACCCCAGGGGGACGCAAAGGAGTGGCACCAACAGTTACATGTAGGCACTGATGATACCCCTACACATCACAAGGCAGGGGTACACAGGGTGGTGCAGGAGTACGAACAGGTCTTCAGTAAGCACCCCCTAGACTTTGGGCAGATCAAGGGGGTCCAACACCACATTCCCACGGGTGAACATCCCCCTATCAAAGAGAGGTATAGACCTATTCCCCCTGCACATTACCAGTGTGCCAAAGATATGTTGAGGAATATGAAGGAGGCAGGGGTTATTCGGGACAGCTGTAGTCCCTGGGCCGCTCCGTTGGTACTGGTCAAGAAGAAGGATGGTACCATGCGGATGTGTGTGGACTACCGGAAGATCAACCAGATAACCCATAAAGATGCCTATCCATTACCTCGTATTGAAGAGTCTTTGGCTGCACTGAGAACTGCAAACTACTTCTCGACCCTTGACCTCACCAGCGGATACTGGCAAGTGGCCGTGGCCCCAGAGGACCGGGAGAAGACCGCCTTCACCACCCCGATGGGGCTCTGCGAATTCAATAGCATGCCGTTTGGGCTGTGCAATGCCCCCGGGACCTTCCAACGGTTGATGGAGTGCTGTCTGGGACATTTAAACTTCGAGACCGTCCTGCTGTATTTGGATGATGTGATTGTTTATTCCCAGACGTATGAAGCCCATCTGGAGCACCTGGCCGAGGTGTTCGCGTCCCTTGCCAAGTACGGGATGAAGTTGAAGCCCTCAAAATGCCACCTGCTGAAACCCAGGGTGCAGTATCTAGGGCATGTGGTGAGTGCGGATGGTGTCGCCCCCGACCCTGAGAAGATCACTGCCATCCAGAGCTGGCCGAGACCAACTACAGTGAGGGAAGTAAGGCAGTTCCTGGGTCTGGTGGGGTACTATCGGCGCTTTATAAAGGGGTACACGAAGATGGCTTCCCCCAATGCAAGATCTCCTCGTGGGACAGACCAAAGGTGGTAGACCCATTGGGGCCCCACTGTCGTGGGAGGACAAGCATGAGGAGTCCTTTTGCCAGTTGAAGGCGGCCTTGACCGGAGAAGAGGTCCTGGCGTACCCTGACTATGGGAGTCCGTTCATCCTCCACACGGACGCCAGTATCGTGGGGCTAGGAGCGGTCCTATCCCAGGTCCAGGATGGAAAGGAGAAGGTGATTGCCTACGCTAGCCGAAAACTCCGGCCGACCGAAAGGAACCCTGAGAACTATAGCTCCTTCAAGCTCGAGCTATTGGCGTTGGTGTGGGCTATCACGGAGCGGTTCCGCCACTACTTGGCGGCAGCCAAATTCACCGCGTTTACGGATAACAATCCGCTGACTCACCTGAACATGGCCAAGTTGGGCGCGCTGGAGCAGCGGTGGGTAGCCCGGCTAGCCAACTATGATTTCACCATAAAGTACCGAGCTGGTCGTGTCAACATAAATGCTGATGCACTCTCCCGGATGCCCCATTTGTCAGAAGAGGGGTGGGAGGATGACGACCTCGAGGAGATCGAGTTGCCTGCGTTTCACCAGCTGCCTACTGAGAGGGTACAAGTCTGTCAGCAAAGGGTGGATCTGGACCCGCGGCCCAGTCAAGAGTGGCAAGACGCCCAGGATCAAGCGCCGGCTGTCCGCCTTGTCAAGACTCTAGTGGAACAAGGTGCTATGGGAATAGACCCTGCCGCTCCAGCCGAAGCCCAACGCTTGTGGAAAGAACGGAAACGGCTTTACCTACACCAAGGGAGGCTGTACCGTGAGCTGATCAACCCAAAGACCCATGAGAAAATATGCCAGGTAATCGTTCCTCAAGCTGATGTCGCTACTGTCCTGCAGGCATACCATGATGGTGCTGGCCACTTCGGGTGGAAGAAGCTGGAGATGCTGTTGAGGGAGCGGTTCTATTGGAGTGGGATGCGTGAATCGGTGGAAGCCTGGTGCCGAGAGTGCGGTCCTTGTACACTGAGGAGAAAGGACGAGACTAGCCAGAGGGCACCGTTACATCCCATAGTCACCCATCAGCCGCTGGAGCTGGTCGCCCTGGACCATGTCAAGCTCACCCCTAGCCGAAGTGGGTACACCTACGCCTTGACCATGGTAGACCACTACTCAAGATTTATGGTAGTAGTCCCCGTTAAGGACCTAACTGGTCGAACCGCTGCTCGAGCGTTCCAGGCTTATTTCTGCCGACCCCATGGGTATCCCGAGAAGGTGCTGACTGACCAAGGCCCGTCTTTTGAAGCAGAGGTGTTTCACGAATTCTGCCAGTTGTACGGCTGCAAGAAGATCCGGACCACTCCGTACCACGCCCAAACCAACGGCATGTGCGAGAAAATGAACCACTTGGTCCTGGGGCTCCTCAAGACACTACCACTAGAAGAACGGAACATGTGGCCGGAAAAGCTACCTGACTTGGTCGACATGTACAATAATATCCCGTCTAGCTCGACGAAGTGCACCCCAGCGTATCTGATGAGGGCTCGGCCTGGCCGCCTGCCGGTGGATCTGGAGATGGGATTGGAAGCCCCGGAAGCACTCCCTTCAACGGCGGAGTGGGAAAGTCGGAGGAGGGCACAATACCGGCAAATCCAGGAGTATGTGGAGAAAAACCTCAGCCGAAGTCGAGAGCAGCAAGAACATCGGTTCAATCAGAAGGCGCCCGCAGGTCCTTTCCAGCCAGGAGATGTGGTGCTGAAACGGAAGAGAAAAGCCCACAAGCTGGATGATCAGTGGGAGCCAGTCCCTTACGTCATACAACCCACAGAATGGGGAGATGGGAAGACCTATCAGATCAGTCGTGACCAAGGGGGCACCCTAGCCACAGTTTCTCGGGACCATCTAAAAAAATGCCCCCCAGCGTTGAAGGCAGAGGCTGAAGTACCGGTTCCTCCACCAGTGGAAAAGGCAGCCGAGGTAATCCACACTGTAATGGGTGACTTCCCAGCAAACTGGCCTACACAGAATGGCGCGGTGATTCTTCCAGTGATACTGTTCCCACAACCCGTGGATGAAGAAGTAGTGGAAGCGGTTAACCGTGAGCCAGAACCAGTGCCAGTGCCCAGGGACGAACCTGTACCCAGCTCCCCTGCACCTCCGCCTGCCCCACACTGTAGCAGGGAGGAGGAACCGATTGTTCCCTCTACCCCACTGTCTAGCACCACTGACACCGGGCCCCGAAGGTCCACCCGTTCTAACCTAGGTAGGCCCCCACTTAGGTACCGGGAGACCGTTCTATGAGTAAAAGGGGTCCGCAAATGTAAAAGAGTGTTGTTGTTTGTTTGAAAGTTTGAAAAAGAATGATAAGAAAATAATGAAAATGCCTGAAGTTTAACCTGATTGTCTGCAGTGATTGAACCGGCAGGAGCTGGCACCGTTGTCCCCGTGGGGACCGTTAAAAGTTTGTTTTGCATGGGAACTATCCATGGACAAGCCCGTGAACTTGCAGGGCACCACAAACGTTAAGTGGCTTGTAAATATGTTGGGTACCGTTACCGTTTCTGCAATGCCGTCTCCGGAGAGGCAGGTTGGAGGGAGGGCCCTGAGCAGAGCAGGCCAGGGCCCAGCCACCAAAGGAACCGGTGGCCACCCTCTGGAGGGGAAGGACAGATCCCGCTCGGGTAACTTGTGCTGGACTGTGGGTCAAGGGGTGCTGCCTGGGTTTTAGGGGCAGCATCAGGGCCAGGTTGCTTGGGTGGGAGAGAGCGGAAACCGTGACCGTAAACCGTTGCAACGTTTAAGTAAATGTGCCTCCCGTCTTGGGAAGAGTTTTGATTAAAAATGTTATTTATGTTTTCTTAACCCTGTTACCCCTTTTACAGAAAAATAAAACCGTGTAGGACGGCAGCCCGCGGACGGTCTGCATTTTGCTAAGGGGGAATGTGTCGCCCTGGGCAAGCCAGGGGACACAGGTCACAACACCACCACACCCCACACTCCAGGTAGGCACATCACAGCTAAACTACAAATCCTTGTTGCCTTCCTCCAGGAGTCTGATGATGCACACCAGGGGATGGGCCAGGCGGTTGGCTCCGCCCACCAAGGAGGTCACAGCTCTGGAGGCAGGAAGTAACCAGGCAGATAGCTCAGGGACGAGTTTGAGTAAACAACAGAGTTCAGCTCAGGGAGGAGAGGAGCTAAGAAAGTGAAAGTGAAAGTAGTAAAGGAGGAAAGCAGGTGAAGTGACAGAAGAGAAGGACAGCCTGAAGGGTCCAGCTTTGTGGAGGGCCAGAACAGCAAGGTCAGCAACGGCGGTGACTGTCTGGAGGGGGACCGTTTGGAAGTTCCTGGAAGGACCCCATTGGCTGTGTGCCCGGTGGTCTGGAGCAGTGTTCCGAAGGACAGTCAGCACCAGGGCAGGGGCCTCTCGGACCCCGGCAAGGCTAGGAGTCGCCAAATTTGCCGAATCCGTCAGTGACGGGGACGCAGCTCCCCCAACAACCAAGTCCCGAGTGAAGGCAACAGCCCAACCTGAACCGGGGAGACACCGCCACCGCCAGGGCACCAGTTTCCCCAGGGCCAGCGCCTGCGGGCAAAGTGTAGAGCTCCTCCGGCCCAGATTGCAGCCGGGGAGCGGGTAACCGGAGGGAATCCACCGATACCACAAGTCAAACAAAGGTGCAAGGAAGAGGGACATCACCGTCACCTACCGGGAGTGCAGGTGCAGCCGTCTGTGGGACCGTCCTACCAGCCGTTTGGTTTACCGTACAAACTGTGTCCGTGTGTCAGGCTGAGTGAGTACCATAGTGCCGCAAGGCACAGCGCTGCCCCCGCGTCCCTGCGCCCTCCAGGCCCTACACTTCACATCTCATCACCGGGCCCCGGGATCACCAACCCCTACCCACGGAGGGGCAACACAACACCTGGCTGCTCCGCATCACCATCCCCGGGACCCCCATACTGAGCAGCGGTGGTGCAATCACCACAACCGTGGGTGGCGTCACGAACTATAACAATCCCCACATCCAACCACAAACACCCCCTTTCACTCACGGGCGAGGAGTGTCGCTCGAGAAACCCCGGGATCCGGCCCACAGCTCGAGCCACCAGGAGCAGCTGCCGGACCCGAGCAGAAGGGGTGAGCGCGGTGTGCTGACACCCTCCTCCCCGCCCGCGACATTTACTGTGGTTACCAGCCTCCGCAGAAGCCGGCTCCTGCTGCATGCACATTTAGTTGTTGCTGTCTCGCTGTCACACACAGCGATCTGTGCTTCACAGCGGGACAGCAACAACTAAAAAATGGCCCAGGACATTCAGCAACAACCAACGACCTCACAGCAGGGGCCAGGTTGTTGCTGGATGTCACACACAGCAACATCGCTAGCAACGTCACAAAAGTTGTTCGTTAGCAGCGATGTTGCTAGCGATGTTGCTTAGTGTGACGGGGCCTTAAGTGGGAGCCAATCTCGGTGTCCAGAGTGCCATATAATGCAAAGGAGGAAGTGCAGCTATACACAGACGTGCCGGCCAGTGTTCAGGATCGGGATATATTAGTGTTTCTGTAAAATAAAGGGTATTGTGTCAATGTTAGCATGGGACAATGAAACAACAGATATATATCAATGCATGTATTATCCATAAAATGGAGAGGTTACAACAGTGGAAGGAGATAAAAACATTTATATGACACATTATAAGATCCTGAGATGGATATCTAGGTATTAATCAAACAGAAGTGTTAAAAAGTCGTAAATATCTTCGCCATCTACCATCCTTTTCAGCCCTTACTCAAAAAAATCATATACCAACATTGGCCACTCCTTAAGGCAGCATACCCAAAAATAGAGGCTTTCCATAATTCACTGCTGTTCTGCTCAAAAAGATCCCCTAATTTGAGAAATCACCTGGTACGTGCTGACATTGGCTCATCCAAAACCATCCCACGTCAAGTGTTTCTCGACACCCAACAAAAAGGCACTTTCCCCTGCTTGGGATGTGCACAATGCGCCAACGTAACCAAGGGTAGTACATTCACACATCCAAGAACAGGCAAGATTTTTCAGGTCAGGGATTTCTATACATGCGATAGCACATATGTAGTGTATTACATTAAATGTCCGTGCGGTCTCGGATATGTTGGGGAAACTACCCAGCATATCCGGGACCGCATTAGCCGACATAAGTCAGACATTAGATGTGGCAACTCTTTGTTGCCCATCCCCCATCATTTCTTGACAACTGGGCACCGAATTTCTCAGCTTAAGTTTCAAGTTATTGACCACGTTGATATTAAACGCAGAGGAGGTAACAGGGTTAAAAGCCTCCTTGATAGGGAGGCCAGGTGGATACATACCCTGAACACACTTGAACCTCACGGCTTAAACCGGAAATATGAGGCAACTCACTAAATGATATAACATTCCTTGAGTCAGCAGTTGGTTTATCCAGCGAAGATATTTACGACTTTTTAACACTTCTGTTTGATTAATACCTAGATATCCATCTCAGGATCTTATAATGTGTCATATAAATGTTTTTATCTCCTTCCACTGTTGTAACCTCTCCATTTTATGGATATTACATGCATTGATATATATCTGTTGTTTCATTGTCCCATGCTAACATTGACACAATACCCTTTATTTTACAGAAACACTAATATATCCCGATCCTGAACACTGGCCGGCACGCCTCTGTGTAGCTGCACTTCCTCCTTTGCATTATATGGCACTCTGGACACCGAGATCGGCTCCCAGCTACACTGACACACTGATTATTTGGTTAGTTTATTGCTTAACGCTGGTACATTCACAGCACTTGGTATCAGCTTACATTATGCTCCTGCAAGAGGCTGGATCTGGAGCGCGGGCTGCGAATGCATGGCTTGCGTTCCATTTCACCGGCTTCCTGTATTCCAGTAACAGGAAACTAGGTTTACCTTACACGCCCACACTCCTCCAGGACGCACTTGCGGGGGGCGGGGTCTGGGGCGCGCACTGCGTGAGCGTGTCGTGCGTTCCAGACTCCCAACTTCCGGTATCCAAAGACAGGAAGTGATGCCAGTGATCGGCTCCCAGCTACACTGACACACTGATTATTTGGTTAGTTTATTGCTTAACGCTGGTACATTCACAGCACTTGGTATCAGCTTACATTATGCTCCTGCGAGAGGCTGGATCTGGAGCGTGGGCTGCGCATGCACGGCTTGCGTTCCATTTCACCGGCTTCCTGTATTCCAGTAACAGGAAACTAGGTTTACCTTACACGCCCACACTCCTCCAGGACGCACTTGCGGGGGGCGGGGTCTGGGGCGCGCACTGCGTGAGCGTGTCGTGCGTTCCAGACTCCCAACTTCCGGTATCCAAAGACAGGAAGTGATGCCAGTGATGCACGCCCACACTCCTCACTTAAACGCCCGAACGCTAGACACTGCACACTCTGCAGGATCCTCACACAAGTCCACACGTCCAGCGGCAGCACAGGTGAGTTATGGTAGCCGACTCCTTTTCCCTTCTTCTTCATTCTTCACGCTACTCATATAACCCCCTTTTTTACTTTTACTAGGAATCCGGTCATTAACTTTTCCGGTACTACCGGTGATATCACACATACAGACCGCAATTTGTTGGTAATGTAAATAGTTTCATCGTTTGCCCTATATCACAGACTCATGAGCAATCACTAGATGGAGGAATAATTATATGGGAATGTCCTGCTTCTCTTCTTTTCTTGTACAGAGTGATGCAGGCACAAGCCTGCACATAATCACATCAATGTGACTACACAATCATCCTTTACCTTTGCTACCTGCAGGTAACCAGTAACAGCCGGATAGTAATCAGGGGTTTATTACATCTACCTTACTTGTAAGAATATATGTTACAGCCATTTTCTTTCTATTTTGGCAGGACACTGCTGGCCAATCTCTCTGAGATTTAATTTCAGCCACTTATTATTGCCATACAGCCCATAGGTACCTATCTATTTCTATATTATTCATTTATGCTTATATACATGACATATGATGTATTTCTCTTTTATTTCTGTTCAAGCTGAGACCATTGTGGCGCAACCCTACTGCAGAAACGACCCTTAAGGGATTCAGTGCACAACGCTCGCCTATACGTCATTACTCTTAGGTATTAACCCCACATTTGAGCTTTGAATCACGTATGACATACCTGACATCTTTTTCACACACAGTAGACGCAGCTCTTAGAAAACTCTTGACAATATGGCGACATTGCACCTATGGTGGTTAAATACACACCATATTGAATTCAGTAAACCTTGTATGCTCACGCAGAGAGGCGTCTACTGTAAGTTCATGTATACATCTCTAGATAATCTAGTTATTATATTGTACTATGTGGATTAAATATAGGTCGCAGTTTGATATATACTAATAATATCCACGTGGCACAGCATTTGACTTCACACAAGGAGTATACCTCCTATATATATCACATTACAGTGACCCTAAACCTACAGTATAATATGTTTTACATGTAAATTGATATACGTGTTCTCTATTCCAGTTAAAGGCCTCCCAAGCAACTAACGCGGTATGACCTACCTATTGCGGAGATTTTGTATTTAACATATTAATCTTGGCGAGTCATATAGGTTACAATTCTCCTCCCATATCTACATTCCCCATATATCTACTCTACGATCTCATGGTTTCACATCTCTCTGCTCTAGCATGACATTCTCTCTTTTCTCTTGACTCATATCTTCTCTTCCTACTGCAGGGTCGGCTCCTCCAATAACTCCACCATATCACGTAATCACTACAGTTCGATATCCGAGACCAATCTCTATATACTCCGATACTTACATATGGTTCCACATGCCCCTTATTGGACTCCCATGTCCTTACTGAATATCTATTATGTTATAACCATATGACAGATTGCATCTTTTATTCGGTATTTTGTCCTCGTCTATCTCTATTATGTTGGAAAGTATGTTCTCTTTTGTCAAGCTTGTATGTATATGATATTGATTATTGTTATCTCTCACTGTATACAGATAAAAAGTCCAGTCTGACGAAGGCTTATTGCTGAAACGTCGACCTATTGTGGACGAATTGCGTGTGCATATTTTCTACTTTTTTTGAATCTAAATAAAATTCAGCAAAATATCATCATACGTCTCTTTTTTTGGATGTAGTAGTGTGCCGGGGTTACCTCCTTTGATTGGGCTTTTATATACAGCATGTTAGAATACTGTATATAAGAGCCCGGTGGAGGTGGCCGCAGCTTATATTGACCAAATCTGGTGACAGGTTCTCTTTAAAGAAGCAGTCCGGTCATTTCTACCCCTAAATCTGTGGAAATGTTAGTGCAGTGTAAGGTCTGTGATAATTCACTCACCAATAGCTGATTTCTTATGTACCCGACTCCATAATGACTTCACATCCACAGCTCGTCTCTGCAGACCTCCCTCTTCTCCGGTCTTCTGCAGCACATCTCACCATGGTGCCCTGAAAAATAACAATGTCATAATGTTCCCGAACAACAATAACCACAAGTGCTGTGCTATAAATAAGCCCTATGCTGTGAAAAAAATAACTGCTCCTCACTGTGCTCCCCACAAAAGAATATTACTCCACACAATCCCTTTTAACGTACATAGCCTCCACACTATCCTCTCCTATAAAATATTCCCACCACACCGTCCCCACTTATATACTATGACCGCCACACTGTCCCCTAATAAACTAAAACGCCACACTGTCCTCCCTTATATACTATACCCACCACACCTTCCTCAATTATGAAATATGCACATTGTCCTCACATCATGCTGCCCCCTCCTCACAATGTCCCATGCATGCTGCCCCTCTCCATATGGAGCTCACACTGCCCCTCTCCATACTGAGCCTCCCATGCTGACGCTTCTTAATGCGCTCTAAATGCTGCCTGCCCCTTTTCCATAATAGACCACCATGCTGCCCCCTCCTCACACTGCCCTTCTCCATACTGGGCCTCCCATGCTGCCCCTTCTTAATGTACTCCAAATGCTGCCTGCCCCTTTTCCATAATGAGAACACCACGCTGCCCCACTCAGCATACAGAAACCACCACGCTGTCCCACTCAGCATAGAGAGACCACCACGCTGCCCCACTCAGCATACAGAGACCACCATGCTGCCCCACTCTGCATACAGAGACCATCACGCTGCCCCACTCTGCATACAGAGACCATCACGCTGCCCCACTCTGCATACAGAGACCACCACGCTGCCCCACTCAGCATACAGAGACCACCACGCTGCCCCACTCAGCATACAGAGACCACCACGCTGCCCCACTCAGCATACAGAGACCACCACGCTGCCCCACTCAGCATACAGAGACCACCGCGCTGCCCCACTCAGCATACAGAGACCACCACGCTGCCCCACTCAGAATACAGAGACCACCACGCTGCCCCACTCAGCATACAGAGACCACCACGCTGCCCCACTCAGCATACAGAGACCACCACGCTGCCTCATTCAGCATACAGAGACCACCACGCTGCCCCACTCAGCATACAGAGACCACCATGCTGCCCCACTCAGCATACAGAGACCACAACGCTGCCCCACTCAGCATACAGAGACCACCACGCTGCCCCACTCAGCATACAGAGACCCCCACACTACCTCACATTTCATACTGAGTGCCCTACATTGCTTCACTCCATACTGAGCCCACTCATGGTGCCCCCTTTCCATACTGAGCCCTCACACTGCCCTTGTCCATATTGAACCCCCCAGCTACCTCTTTTCCATAATGAGCTCCCAATGCTTACCCCTCTCCATACTTAGTGAGTTGATACACGGCACTTCTGGGGTTGTGCACCAGGAGGGTCCAAAACCGCCTCAAGTAGATGCAGAAACTTGGTGCTCATCATTGTGAATAGTGGTTTTTATTGTGAAGAGCTTGTAGGAGCAGCACAAGCCCAGCATTGCCACATAGACAGCGGTGGACACCACGTCATACCGGGCTACGCCGCTCGCCACGCTACTGTACTTTCTGAGGACCCTCTGCATGCACTGATGAAGGTCTTTTCACCAAAACATCTGGGCTTGTGCTGGTCCTACAAGTTCTTCACAATAAAAACAACTGTTCACATTGATCTTGAGTGCCAAGGTTCTACATCTAACCCTCTCCATACTGAGACCCCCAACATACCGAGTATAGTGATGAGCGAGTACTAAAAAGCTCGGGTGCTCGAGGCTCGGGCCGAGCATCCCAAGATACTCGTGTACTCGGCCCGAGCACCGAGCCCAATGTTATCCTATGGGAGACCCGAGTATTTTTGTGAAATGACCCCCCGGCAGCATGTAGAAACCCTAAAAATGTCACAAAAGTCTCAGAAGAGTGCTCAAATGACATGGCAACAGCATGGGGAAGACCCCTTGAAGCATTTATCACTCAAAAGTCACAGCTGTGAACAATTTTGTCCGAGTTTTACGCCATTTTTACGGACTCACCAGAAAACCTTCCAAAATGACACCAAAATGAATTTTCATGGCGGAAATGTTAAGGGCACATACCCAATAGTGAGATAGAGCTGGTGTAGGTTACTTTTTGAGATTAATACATGAAACTATTTACGTGAAAACCTTGTGTGGCACTCCGATGTCCAAAACGCACGTTTTGTGCTTTTTACTAGCGATGTCGGTCATTTTTTTTTTCATTCTATCTCCCGTCGATCGGTCTCGCTCTGTTGGTCTCTCTCTGTCTTGTCTGTCCCCCTCTCACAGTCTGTCGGTCATTCTCCTCCCTCTCTCTTACTCACCGTTCCCCGATCACTGCCGCGGCGCTGCACAGCTGTTCACTAAACTCCGGCGGCTTTTCCTCTTTTGAAAAAGCCGGCCGCTCATTAAACAATCTCGTATTCTCTGCTTTCCTGCTTTTCGGCGCCTATGATTGGTTGCAGTGAGACACGCCCCCACACTGAGTGACAGCTGTCTCACTGCACCCAATCACAGCAGCCGGTGTGTGTGTATACTGTGCTGTGAAATAAGTAATTAAATAATTAAAAAAAACGGCGTGCGGTCCCCCCAATTTTAATACCAGCCAGATAAAGCCATACGGCTGAAGGCTGGTATTCTCAGGATGGGGAGCTCCACGTTATGGGGAGCCCCCCACCCTAACAATATCAGTCAGCAGCCGCCCAGAATTGCCGCATACATTATATGCGACAGTTCTGGGACTGTACCCGGCTCTTCCCGATTTACCCTAGTGCGTTGGCAAATCGGGGTAATAAGGAGTTAATGGCAGCCCATAGCTGCCACTAAATCCTAGATTAATCATGTCAGGCGTCTCCCCGAGATTCCTTCCATGATTAATCTGTAAATTACAGTTAAAAAACACACACACCCGAAAAATCCTTTATTAGAAATAAAAAACACTATCAAAGTCCCTCATTACCAATTTATTAACCCCGACAAACCCTCCATGTCCAGCGTACTCCACAGTCCTCCAGCGTCGCATCCAGCTGTGCTGCATGCAGGTGACAGGAGCTGCAGAATACACCGCCGCTCCGGTCACCTCCACGCAGCTAATGAGGTGAGTATAGCGATCAGCTGAGCTGTCACTGAGGTTACCTGGATCCAGCGGTGGCCGCGGGTAACCTCAGTGACAGCTCAGCTGATCGCGCTACTCACCGCCGCTCCGGTCAGCTCCATGCACCAACTGAGGTGAGTATAGCGATCAGCTGCTGTCACTGAGGTTAATCGCGGCCACCGCTGGATCCAGCGGTGGCCGGGAGTTACCTGACTGACAGCAGCTGATCGCGCTATTCCCTTCATTAGCTGCGTGGAGGTGACCGGAGCGGCGGTGTCTTCTGCAGCTCCTGTCACTTCCATGCAGCAGAGCTGGACGCGACGCTGGAGGTCCGTGGATTACGCCGGACATGGAGGGTTTGTCGGGGTTAATAAATTGGTAATGAGGGACTTTGTTAGTGTTTTTTATTTCTAATAAATGATTTTTTCGGGTGTGTGTGTTTTTTAACTGTAATTTACAGATTAATCATGGAAGGTATCTCATAGACGCCTGATATGATTAATCTAGGATTTAGTGGCAGCTATGGGCTGCCATTAACTCCTTATTACCCCGATTTGCCAACGCACTAGGGTAAATCGGGAAGAGCCGGGTACAGTCCCAGAACTGTCACATATAATGTATGCGGCAATTCTGGGCAGCTGCTGACTGATATTGTTAGGGTGGGGGGCTCCCCATAACGTGGAGCTCCCCATCCTGAGAATACCAGCCTTCAGCTGTATGGCTTTATCTGGCTGGTATTAAAATTGGGGGGACCGTACGCCGTTTTTTTAAATTATTTAATTATTTATTTCACTGCACAGTATACACACACACCGGCTGCTGTGATTGGGTGCAGTGAGACACCTGTCACTCAGCATGGGGGCGTGTCTCACTGCAACCAATCTTAGGCGCCTGTGGGCGTGGAAAGCAGGGAATATGAGATGGCTGTGTACAGAGCACAGCGCGCCCGCCGGTATAAAGGCTCGGTCACGCTGTGCAGGCCGGCCAATCACTGCAATTCCACAACTAACAGGGCTGTGGCATTGCAGTGGTCTGCCAGCCAATCCCTGCATGAGGGCTGGCTCTCAAAAGAGCGCCAACATGCAGGGATGAAGACCACGAGTACAGCACGAGTATTGCAAAATTACTCGGTACCCGCCGAGTAGCCCGAGTACAGTGATACTCGTGCGAGTACCGAGTAGTAACAAGCATACTCGCTTATCACTAACCGAGTACTTCTGGCTATGTGCGCACATGAGTGCGTTCTGCACCGCAGCGTAAAGTCACTGCATGTGTGTTTCAGAACGCAGCACAAAAACCACAAAACAAATAGGTGTGTTTTAGGGCGATAATGTGGCGAGGTTGGTGTATGTGTGGTGAAATGTGTGCTGAGGGTGGTATATGTGTTCAAGTACGTGGTAGTATGTGGCGCATTTTTTGTGTGTTTTCATATCCCTGAGTGTGGTGAGTATCCCATGTCGGGGCCCCACATTAGCAACTGTACGATATATACTGGCAGATGTCAATTTGCCCCCAACACTTTTCGTTTCACTTTTTCCCCATTATGTAGATAGGGGCAAAATTGATTGGTAAATTGGAACGCGCTGGGTTAAAACTTCGCCTCACAACATAGCACCCTGTCTCCCCCTCTGTATATATCTCTCTGTCTCTCTCTCTATCTCTTTGTCTGTCTGTCTCTTTCCCTGTCTGTCTTTGACTGTCTCTTTCTCCATCTGTCTCAATCTCTTTCCCTGTCTCTCTATCTATCTCTTTCCCTTTCCCTGTCTGTCTCTTTCCCTGTCTGTCTCTTTCCCTGTCTGTCTCTTTCCCTCTCTTTCCCTCTCTTTCCCTCTCTTTCCCTGTCTGTCTCTTTCCCTCTCTTTCCCTGTCTGTATGTTTTCCTGTGTCTGTCTCTGTCTCTTTGTCTGTGTCTGTCTCTTTACCTGTCTGTGTCTGTCTCTTAACCTGTCTTTCTCTTTCCCTGTCTGTCTCTTTCCCTGTCAGTCTGTCTCTTTGTCTGTGTCTATCTCTTTGTGTCTGTCTCTTACCCTGTCTATGTCTGTTTCTTACCCTGTCTGTCTGTTTCCCTGGCTGCATTGTGACACGCCAACATTCCATATAAGGGCGTGGCTGCGCTTTCTTCTGAAGTTGTGGCTGCACTGTGGCTCCCAGCTCCATTCGCTTTAATGGAGGTAGGATTTTTGGTGAATAACTGTAAAGCACGGGGTTAAAATTTCCCCTCAAAACATAGCCTGTGACGCTCTCGGGGTCGAGAAGTATGAGTATGCAAACTTTTGTGGCTGTAGCTGCGATGGTGCAGATGCCAATCCCGGACATACACACACACACACATACATACGCACATTCAGCTTTATATATTAGATTTGTGCATTCTGGATGCTGCCTCTCCCATAGACAGAGTGGAGAAAGCATCCAGAACGCACAAAAGAAGTGACATATTGCTTTTTAGAACGCAGCATTTTGGCAGCATGCAAATCGCTGTGTTCTAAAACGTAATGTGCGGATGGAATTTGCACAATCTACATAGATTGTGCTGGGGACGCAGGACGCATGCAGTTATGCTGCAGTGCTAGACGCAGCATAAATAAATGAAATTACACAACGTGCGCACATACCCTTACACTTTTCCCCATCGACTTTGTCCCTTGCACTATCCCTCACTCTGTAAGCCCCCCTAAACCCCCCACCCCATCTACAGCATTAGGCCCCCTAAAGCAATAGGCCCCCTAAACCCCCCCTCCTACAGCACTAGGCCCCCTAAACCCCCCTCCTACAGCACTAGGCCCCTAAACCTCCCCTCCTATAGCAATAGGCCCCCTAAACCTCCCCTCCTAAAGCAATAGGCCCCCTAAACCTCCCCTCCTACAGCAATAGGCCCCCTAAACCCCCCCTCCTACAGCAATAGGCCCCTAAACCTCCCCCTCCTATAGCAATAGGCCCCCTAAACCTCCCCTCCTACAGCAATAGGCCCCCTAAACCTCCCATCCTACAGAAATAGGCCCCCTAAACCCCCCTCCTACAGCAATAGGCCCCCTAACCCCCCCCCTCCTACAGCAATAGGCCCCCTAAACCCCCCCTCCTACAGCAATAGGCCCCTTAAACCTCCCACCTAGAGCAAAATGTCCCATAAACCCCCCCCCACCTAGAGCAACAGGCTCCATTAACCCCCCCTCCAACAGCAACAGGCTCCATTAATCCCCCCCCAACAGCAACAGGCTCCATTAATCCCCTCCCAACAGCAACAGGCTACATTAACCCCCCTCCTACAGCAACAGGCTCCATTAACCCCCCTCCTACAGCAACAGGCTCCATTAACACACTTGCAACAGGCTCCATTAACCCCCCTCCTACAGCAACAGGCTCCATTAACCCTCTCCTACAGCAACAGGCTCCATTACCCCCAACAGGCTCCATTAACTCCCCCAACAGCAACAGGCTCCATTAACCCCCCCAACAGCAACAGGCTCCATTTCCCCCCCCCCCACCAACAGCAACAGGCTCCATTAACCCCCCCCCAACAGTAACAGGCTCCATTAACCCCCCCCCCCAACAGCAACAGCCTCCATTAACCACCCCAACAGCAACAGGCTCCATTAACCCCCCCAACAGCAACAGGCTCCATTAACCTCCCCCAACAGCAACAGGCTCCATCAACCCCCCCCAACAGCAACAGTCTCCATTAACCCCACCCCACAGCAACAGGCTCCATTAACCTCCCCCCCCCCACAGCAACAGGTTCCATTAACCCCTCCCAACAGCAACAGGCTTCATTAACCCCCCCCCCAACAGCAACAGGCTCCATTACCCCCCCAACAGCAACAGGCTCCATTAACCTCCCCAACAGCAACAGGCTCCATTAACCCCCCCAACAGCAACAGGCTCCATTAACCCCCCCAACAGCAACAGGCTCCATTAACCACCCCCAACAGCAACAGGCTGCATTAACCCCCCCAACAGCAACAGGCTCCATTAACCCCCCCCCCAAGAGCAACAGGCTCCATTAACCCCCCCCCAACAGCAACAGGCTCCATTAACCCCCCTCCTACAGCAACAGGCTCCATTAACCCTCTCCTACAGCAACAGGCTCCATTACCCCCCAAGAGGCTCCATTAACTCCCCCAACAGCAACAGGCTCCATTAACCCCCCAACAGCAACAGGCTCCATTAACCCGCCCCCAACAGCAACAGGCTCCATTACCCCCCCCCCCAACAGCAACAGCCTCCATTAACCACCCCAACAGCAACAGGCTCCATTAACCCCCCCAACAGCAACAGGCTCCATTAACTCCCCCAACAGCAACAGGCTCCTTTAACCCCCCCCCCCCAACAGCAACAGGCTCCATCAACCCCCCCCAACAGCAACAGTCTCCATTAACCCCACCCCACAGCAACAGGCTCCATTAACCCCCCCCCCCCCCACAGCAACAGGTTCCATTAACCCCTCCCAACAGCAACAGGCTCCATTAACCCCCCCAACAGCAACAGGCTCCATTACCCACCCAACAGGCTCCATTAACCCCCCAACAGCAACAGGCTCCATTAACCTCCCCAACAGCAACAGACTCCATTAACCCCCCCCCAACAGCAACAGGCTCCATTAACCCCCCCCAACAGCAACAGGCTCCATTAACCCCCCCCCCCAACAGCAACAGGCTGCATTAACCCCCCCAACAGCAACAGGCTCCATTAACCCCCCCCTCCAACAGCAACAGGCTCCATTAACCCCCCCAACAGCAACAGGCTCCATTAACCCCCCTCTTACAGCAACAGGCTCCTTTAACACACCTGCAACAGGCTCCATTAACCCCCCTCCTACAGCAACAGGCTTCATTAACCCTCTCCTACAGCAACAGGTTCCATCACCCCCCAAGAGGCTCCATTAACTCCCCCAACAGCAGCAGGCTCCATTAACCCCCCAACAGGAACAGGCTCCATTAACTCCCCTCCTACAGCAACAGGCTCCATTAACACACCTGCAACAGGCTCCCTTAATCCCCCTCCTACAGCAACAGGCTCCATTAACCCTCTCCTACAGCAACAGGCTCCATTAACCCCCCAACAGGCTCAATAAACTCCCCCAACAGCAACAGGCTCCATTAACCCCCCCCAACAGCAACAGGCTCCACTGACCCCCCCAACAGGAACAGGCTCCATTAACCCCCCCGAACAGCAACAGGCTCCATTAACCCCCACCCCCAACAGCAACAGGCTCCATTAAACCCCCTCAACAGCAACAGGTTCCATTAACCTCCCCCCCCCCCCAACAGCAACAGGCTGTAGCAAAACATAATTTATATGTAAATACAGGGAGTGAATCTTACAAGTACATATAAAAACATTAATTTATTGCACTGAAAAGGATTTAGGACACAGGACTTTTTTTTATTAAATTTACTGAGGGTCAACAATGGTTGCGTTGTGATTACCATTGTAATCATCTGTATGCATTTTTGTTTCATTTAAATATTTTTACTGTACTTTATATTGTATCTCAGATGTGTTAAATTTTTAATATAGGAGTCAGATATTGTTTTATGTCCATGTATAATTAATGCAATTGGAGTAACAAATTTTATTTGATAAAAAAATGTGCATATGTAACAATACAGATCCAGTCCAAGGTTTACAACTAGCCATTAAATCATCAAATATATAGAAAAGTCCATGCACCACCATCGCACACCAATTTCTCTGCCAAAACGGCATGATTTTTTTTTGCTTGACGAAGGCCATTTTGGCCAAAACACTTCAACTGTTTATTTTTATATTCTATCTTGCTAAGTGCTTGTGAGCTTAGGGATTTAGCTCGTCCCTCACATGGTGGGTGCAGGCTGTCATATACAGCTGACACCTGTCGCAGACAGCACCAACCAGAGTTGTCAGTCTCTTAGGCTATGTGCGCACTTTGAGTTTTTCCATGCGTTTCCACAGCGTTTTCAACTGCAGCGTTTTAATGCCAAAATGCATGCGTTTTGATTCTCCAGCAAAGTCAATGTGAAAGTGGGATTTCTTGTGCGCACAATGCTGTTAAAACGCAGCGTTTTGGATGCAGAAATTTTGTCAAAAATTCAGCGTTTAAAGAAGCAACATGTCAATTGTTTTTGCCATTTTGGCAGCGTTTTGCTAACATTAGAGTCAATGAGAAGTTGCAAAACGCATTCTACATCAAAATTCGAGACATGCATTTTTGACAGATTAAATGCATGCGTTTTTGACATTATATTAAGAGCATGATATGTCCCTTTACACACACACACATAGTCCGACAATTAAATTTATGAAAATCATTAAATCAACATTATTTTATACATAAATATTAACACACAGTTATCATTTTAATAAAAACAGCTATTTTGTGTATGATTTTATTCATAATATTTGTTATCATTTTTTCCCATTTTTTTCATAGTGTTTGAATGTTTAAACTTTATTTAGCAGTGTTTTTATCTGCAAAACGCATCTGACTTTAAGCAATGAAAAAGCATGTAAATCGCGGTAAAAACGCAGTAAAAACGTGGTAAAAAAGAAAGCATATTTATAGCGTTCTTGTGGTCAAAACCAAATTTGACAAAGACAATTTCTGCCAGAGGATGCGTTTAGAACTGCAACTACCTCGACACAAAGTGCACACATAGCCTTACACAGGTATTAAAGCTGCAGAATCTCAGGTAGGTGACCATGCAGTGTACCGATGGCTTGTAATGGCTTCTTGGACCTGCTGAAGGCCCTTGTCACCAGCCTCTTGGTACGCTAGTGAAGCCCATATATAGCATGTAGCTAGATCAAGTGGTCAAGCGGTTCAACTCCCTTATTAAAATTAAAAAATTAGGTTAGAGTTAAAAAATTGAAAAAGTAAAAGAATTTGCACTTCTAGGAAAGTAAAAAAAATATTTTCTTTATTGCTATTCCATTAAAAAGTTACTTTGCAGTCCATGTGAGACCTTCTGTGGAGTTTCTGACGTTTTTAAACTTCTCTAGTCATAGAGATGTGTCAACATACGGTAACCTAATAAAAAACCACAATCATAAGTAACTAGTAATTTTGTGTGTATATCTAAAGGAAGCCGTTGCACTACTACAAACTAAATAATGAATCAATACTTCTAAAATTCATACCATTCAGCTGTTTTGTATTTTTAATCAAAATTTATAGCATTTACCTCAGTTAGGCCGGTGTCACACTTGCGATTGCATCACGTGTATTTTGCGCGAGTCTCGCGGCGCATCACCCGGCACGGACTCACAGGAGCAGGTCGGTTGCATGTATCTGTGGCGCCCCTGAGGCTCAGTCGCCACAGGGAATTGCATCTGGTTTCAGTTGTAATTCTCTCCCGGGTGAGAAGAGGTTAACCACTGGTTTCCGCCACTTACACAGAGCATCTAGCATGAGTCACCACATACAGGAAGCCAGACTACAGGTGGGCACCATAGCAACGGGTAATTCCCCAGCACTCCTAAGTCATTCCAGAGGGTGGGGGTTGCTCTCAGTGAGTGAGTAGAAAGAGACAAACTGTTTCATTTAGTGAGAGAACAGTCTGAGACAACGAAGGAGGAACAGGTCCCCTGGGGGAAGCTCCCCTCATGGGGACCACTCGGAATGCATGCCTAGGAGCTATCTTGGGAAGGAGGATAGAGTGCCAAAATATCATGGCACTTGTAGTACCATGGCTACTATAGAGCGTGCTTCACAGAACTTCTATAACTATGACCGGCCAGACTGGACTGACTGGCGAGAGACAGAGGTGACCGGTGGAGATGGTGAGACACAGGAGACATGGCAGCTGGGGGGGAGCTTAACCCCTTCCATAGTGCCAGCGCAGTCGGGGTGCAGAACCCTCAGTTGTGGAAATGTGGCACCCTGGACAAGCCAGGTCATCACAGGTACTACACCAACACACCCTACACCCCGGCTAGGCACACCGAAGCCAAACAAAATTCCTTGTTGCCTTCCTCCAGGGGCTGATGTCCACACCAGGGGGTGGGCCAGGCAGTTGGTCCCGCCCACCGAGGAGTACACAGTCCTGTAGGCGGGAAAAGGAGTGAGTTCAGTTTTGGGAGTGAGAAAGTGAAGTGGTAGAGGAGCAGCCTGACGGTGTCCGGGTGTGTGGCCCGGGCACATACAGCAAGGTTGGCAGACGGTGGTGACCGTCTGCAAGAGAGGCTGATTGGAGTGAACCGTAAGGACCGGGGACGGGCGGTGGCCCGCCGGTACCTGATTGGGGAGTGAAGAGAGGCCAGCACCATTCAGCAGGGCCTACGGACCCCGACCAGGCTGGGAGTCGCCGTAAAACTGGTCAAATCCGTTAGCGAAGGGAACCTCCGGGGTTTCCCAGCAGTCAAGACCCGATTGAAGGCAACAGCTCACACCGTAAAGGGAAACACAGTCACCGCCAAGGCTACAGTTCCCAGGGCCAGAGCCTGCGGCCAAAAGGGGCTCCTTCAGCATCCATCCAAGCTGGGGAGCGGGTTACCGGTGGGAAGCCATTGGAACCGTAAACACAACACAGGTGCAGGGAAAGGCAGTCACCATCAACCTACCGGGAGGAGAACAACCTCAGCCGTCTGTGGGACCCATCCATCCAGCCGTTTGTTTGACCAGAGACTCCGTGTGAATTACTGGCTGAGTGAGTTCCACCGTGCCGTGCGGCACAGCGCTGCCCCCGCGACCCTGCACCTCACCAGGCCCCGTAACCCGCCTGCCATCCCTAACCCTCACCGGGGCCCCGGGACAACCAACCCCCCTACCCACGGAGGGGAGAACCAACATCCAAGCTGCTCCCTGTCATCGCTCCCGGGATCCCGTCCAGAGCAGCGGTGGTGTCGCAACTTCACCACAACCGTGGGTGGCGTCACGGACAATATACCTAAACAAAACCACCCCCTTTCACTCACGGGCGAGGAACGCCGCTCGAGTCCCCTGGATCCGGCCCACCGCTCGAGCCACCACCAAGCAGCAGCAGCAGCCGGACCCGAGCAGTGGGTGAGCGCAGCGTCCCCTCCTCCGCCCGCGACAGAAACCTTCATGGACTCTAACAAATCTGCAGGGGTTGGGGATTTCATGTCCCATCGCTCACCACCAACTTTCCTGGAGCACAGTGACATATAGGATCGGGGGTCGGGTTTACAGCCACGGTGAGGCCCTGTTTCACCTACATATGGGATGGAACACTTAACACAGACAGCGGAGTCCCCAAGTTGCTTCATGCCGCAGGGAGCCGCGAGTCAATGCCAGGAAGAAAGTCTCACACATTTCCACAGACACTGGTGATTGCCTCTGATTCACCCGGGACCGGCTGGAGTCCATCCATGGCGGCTGAAAGCGGCACCTCCGGGGAGCTTTAACAACTGTGAGTAAACAGAACTTTGAACCGCAGCCCCCTGTGTCGTCCTTGTCATTGCCGGCGCCTCGTGCTGCGGCGCCATCAGCCTTCCCCATCCTCCCTGGGGCTCGTTCCCCCTTGGGTGGAGCTGGACTATCTGTGCTGTGTTAACATCAGCCCCGGAGTAGAGCAACACGTCGCAGCAGTGGCTAATTCCTGGCCGCACACCATGGGTTGCATTGCAAACCATCCCCCATTCCCATCCAACACTGCCCCTGGGAGAGGAAAAGCCGCGTAGGAGGGGTCGGCGGCCTAGACCCCAGTCACCACTGCAACCGGTGACGCTTCCCAGGGACCCTTCGCCCTCCTTCCATCCCCCTCTACACCGGACATCCATTCGTTTGTCCTTTACATGTAGCCGATGGGGCCACGGAGCTGGGTCAGGCCAGTCACAGCAACCCCTTGAAACCACTGGCCCGGTGACGAGAGCGTGAGTCCGTGCCAGGTGATGCACCAAGAGATTCACACGAGATACCAGTGAGGCAATCGCAAGTGTGACATCGGCCTAACACCTTTTCTTGCCAGTTTCCTCCACTCTCAGGACAAATAACATTAACCTAGGTAACCTGTCAGGTGCAATAGGTACCCTGAACCACGAGCAGTTCTGGATACATATTGCTAATCCCTGCCTAACTGTCCCTACACTAGCATAGATAAAAAGAGCTTTAAAAATGTATTTCTAAAGATCTTTTATCGTATACTAATGAGCGAGGGGACTAGTCCCCTTGGCGTTAGTCCCCTGGGTCAGTCGGCTCCATTAGCACATAAGCACACCCCTGTGGGCATGCTAACATCTTTAGAAATAGGTTTTCTAAAGATCCCTTTATCTATACTAGTGTATACAAGGGACAGTTAGGCAGGGATTAGCAATATGCACCCAGAACTGCTCGTGGTTCTGAGTACACATTGCACCTGACAGGTTCCCTTTCAATCCCATAACATACTGTATCAGGTTTTTTGGACATAGAAAAAAGAATAAATCCAGCATCCAAGTTCCAATTGAATTAAAATGTTTTTCTTTATTCGTCAAAGATTAAAATGGTTCTTCCATGATAATAAAATCCAATTTAAATGGCAGGGTATTCTTTCTGAATAAGGAGTTATCACTCCAAAACGTGTACCGGTTTTCTACCCTGCCATTTAAATTGGATTTTATTATCATGGAAGAACCTTTTTAATCTTTGACAAATAAAGAAAAACATTTTAATTCAATTGGAACTTGGATGCTGGATCTATTCTTTTTTTCTATGTCCAGTGATTGCCTGCAGCCCGGTCTGGCTGTTTCCTGATCCCTGCATCGTTCCTTTCGGTAGTTCTCCAGGTGCGTGAGCTGGTAATTTTTCTTCTTATTGTATCAGGTTTTTTATATCATTATTATTTGTTTCTACAAAATGCTTTATTGCACGTGAATATGTACAATTGCCATATTTACATTAGAAATGTGTTCTGAGATGCATTTTTTTACTCTGCTTCTCCCTTCACAGTGATCTTTGTACACATACATTAGATGTTTAACTACAAAAGATAGGATTTTCGTACGTTCATTGTCGCTAATCTGAGTCTGATTATTGTTGTTAATTTACATGTGTTGTTTCTTGTAGGAGCAGAACGTAGTTTAGATAAACCCCAGTGGCTAGTATGAAAATTGCATGATTTATTTTTATTTTGAATTAAGTTTGTAATATGAAAAACAAATCAGTCAAATACCCTAAATGTAAGGAAAAAAATAAATTTAATGTAAAAACTTGATTTTAACCGTGTGTCATTTTATGATGACACATTCCCTTTAAGTATTCATGCATGAAGGCACACAACTGTTAATACTGTAGAATATCATCTGTAACATGGTGGTATGACATAAGCACAGATGCAGCAAAGGAAAAACCGCAGTTTATTCACCAGTAAGTAACCGAGATATATTCATCCTGCTAGCAATTGTACCGCCCCGGGGCTCAGCCGGCTGCAGAGCCGCTCAGGTCCGTGCTCGTCGGTGGGTGGCTCGAGGTCCTCCCGGACCCGGGGGTCAAGTCGCTCTGAAAGGGAGTTGGCGCTACGTGTAGGGATTTCGGTGGGGAAGGTTCACGGCCGAGGCCGTGGATTTTAACACTAGAACTACTGAGGTAGTCATTTTGACTACTTTGCACCATGTATTTCTATATAGGTATCACGAGTCCAGTAGTTCTACTGTTAAAGGTGTACGTTCGTGAGGCAGGGGTGATGGTCCCGGGGCCCGGTGGTTGTGAGGTGCAGGCAAGATGGTGTGGTGCGGTGTGCGGCCCAAGGGCACTGTTGTACTCACTATGACAGATACACTGGAGTCTCTGGTAAACGAAAAAGGATGGTGGTCGGTGCCCGCAGCTGGCTGCGCTTTGCTCCTTTCTCAGGTTGGTGGTTCCCGCCTTTCTCCTGCACCTCTTTGTAGAACTTGACTGCCTATGTTTCAGCAATGGTAGTCCGCTCCCCAGCTTGATGTGTGTCGGGGAACCCGTTTGCCCGCAGGCGCTGGCCCGTGGGATCTCTCTGCCTGTGCGGTGGCTTTCTATCCCCCTCGGTGGGCTGTTGCCGTCTTTCGTGTCTTGGGACGGGAAAGGACCTAAGGTCCAGACCTCAATCAGTGAATTCGACATGGTCCAGTGGCTTCTGGACCTCGTTTCGGGTCTGAGTACCCCTCCTGGTGCTCCGGTTTCCAGTTGGCTCCCCGGTTCGGTTCTGGCAGGCCACAATCCTGTCCTGGTCCCTTACGGTTCCACCAGCCATATTCCCGGCTCCTGCAGGCCGCAACCACCGTCTGCCTCCTGGTCTCAGGGTGTCTGGGCTCCGACCCAGACCCCTTGCAGATTTTTTACTCCTTTTCACTCCTCCACTCTCCAACTGCTCCACTCTCCTTCACTCCTGTCCCTCATCATCCGCTTGTGTTTCCTGGCTCTGGCCCACTGGACTCCTCAGTGGGCATGGCCAACTGTCTGGCTCCGCCCCCTGGTGTGACCATTGAGCCCTGAGGGAGGGGACTCAGGGTTTTGTAGGTTGGCTGCTGTCACCTTATTAGGGGCTGGTGTTTGTGCAGGGGGTCTACCTGTGACTACCTGGCTAGTCCAGGGCGTCACATTCCCCCTTGGTTTAATGCAGACCATTCACGGGCTGCCCGACCACCACCGGTTTATTTTTGTTTGCTGAAAGATAAAAAAACAGGTAAACATGTACAATTATACTAAACTTTTTACATTCAAGCACATTGGTTAATCATCCCTTGCGGGAGGCTCATTTTTAAATGTTGCACATAAAAACATTTTTATTTAACGGGAACGGGACCAGGTCCTTAAGTCACCCACCCAAACAAACCTAGCCTTGATGCTGCCTCTAGGAAATAGGCAGAACCCCTTTATCCCAGTCCAGGAACAGGAACGGACCCAGGTGTTGCTCAAACGGGTCGGGTAAAAAGTTCCTTACCCGGCAGTCTCTCAGAGGCCCCACGTCCAGGGGACCCCTGACCTGGAGAGTTGTCACCAGTTGCATTGGTGACAGGACCTCGGCTTACTCTGCTTCAGGCCCTTCCTCCAGTCTGCCTCTCCGGAGGCTGTGGAATCTGAAGGGTGATCAGGAATTTATTTACAAGCCCAAAAGTTATTGACACTCCAGTAGCCGAAACGCGTCGCTGTTGTGTCAATATCCACGGAGGACTATGTCTTAACTGTTCATATGTTTATTAGTGTTGAGCGAGTATGCTTGTCACTACTCGGTACTCGCACGAGTATCACTGTACTCGGGCTACTCGGCGGGGACCGAGTAATCTCGCGATACTCGTACTGTACTCGTGGTCTTCAACCCAGCATGGTGGCGCTCTTTTGAGAGCCAGCCCTCATGCAGGGATTATAAGGCAATGGTAATTTCAGGCTCAACCACTTGGTTTAGGTGCTTAGGGGAAAAAGAGTCATAAATAGTATATAACCCCAGCACTCAAAATGAAAGCAAGAGAATTTTTTGTGATGCAAGTGAATTTATTGACACACTGCAAAAGTGAACCTAAACCAGAGCAACACCGACATTTCGGCGTAGAGCCTTTCTCAAGGTAGTTGCCTGCAAAGGTGTGAAAAAATGACAAAATGAGTGCATGTATGTACAGGTGGGACACAGAATATATACAGGATAAATACAAAAATATTTACAAAATTGTACATGTAGGGAAAGAACATACATCAATGGTTACAGCTGGATGGTGCGGGTCACAAAGGACAACCGAAATGCATAAAGGGAGGCAAGGTTCTTTCACAATTGCAGAGTGTGCTCTAATAACATAAGGGAGATAAACGTTAGTAGGCATGTTTCAGACAAGGAAGTACCATGGGGAAGAAGGGACAAATGGATTGTCAGGCAAAGGTACAAGCCAAGGTCAATATCCTGGGGTGTGGAGAGCAGAGCAAGCGTAGCAAAGGAAGAATATGGTAGTAAAAGAAATGAGACATGTATAGAAGAAGAAAGAAAGAGGGAAAAAGAGAAAGAGGGAAAAAGAGAAAGAGAGAAAAAAAAAGGGAAAGAGGGAGAAAGCGAGAAATGAAAGAGGGAGAAAGAGAAAGAGGGAGAAAGAGAAAGAGGGAGAAAGAGAAAGAAAGAGAAAGAGGGAGAAAGAGAAAGAGGGAGAAAGAGAAAGAGGGAGAAAGAGAAAGAGGAAAAAAGAGAGAGAGGGAGACAGAAAAAGAGGAAGGAAGAAAAGAGAGGGAGAAAGAGAGGGAAAGAAGGGAAGGAGAGAAGGAGGGAAAGAGAAAGAACGTAGAGAGAGGAAAGAAAGGGGAGGAAGAGGAACAGAACAGCAGATGAGCACAGCAACCATAAGGAGCAAGGAGAGAGCTACATACCGTATGCAGAGGAGTGACAGTGTCACTGTGGAGGATGGGTGAACGCCTGTAACAGAGAATATCATAGCCTGGTGAGGTCGATAGCAGGGTGCAGAGATGGTGCCTGGGAGGGCAAGGGGGAGCGTTACCTGCAGTAACGGCCTGTAGAAAACAGCAGAGGCTGGGTGTATGGCAGCAGCGGCGTGTGACCCAGACGCTGTCCGGCGCCATTATAAGAGGGAGGGGATGGCTATGGAAGGTGGAGGGGAGCGCGTCATATCCGGTGAAGCGTCACAGCCGGTGACCCGCTGTGGGACGCATATGTGGAATGCATAGTGCGGCCCACGTTAGTGACACGCGCAGTCACATGCTGTATGGGCAGGCATAGTAATTATAGAGAGGGCGTTGCAATAGTGCAGGGCTGTGTGTGGTGTGGAATACTATAGACGGGTGACATTACCTGCTGCAGGGCGTGGAGGAGAGCGTGCCACTAGGGGGAGGTGCAGGAGAGGAAGGGATCAATTGTGGGAGATCTGAAAGGGAAATGGAGAAAAAAGGCATTAGTATACACAAGCTGAAGAATATGATAGGAGCATATTGGAATGTAATGGGCCAAAGCCTGTTGGAAAAACCGGTATCATAATATATAAGGAGAAAAATATACATTATTAGTATAGGAATACAATAATCATAATGGGATATAAAAGGCCAAAGTATATTCGTATAGAGATATATATAGATTGGAATGCAATAGGCATATTAGAGTGCCATGAGTCACCATGGGTCAGATTCATAACACATTAGAGAAACACAAAGAAAAACACAAAGAAAAAGCCCCATTGTTAAAGGTCAAATGGCATAGAGAGACCTAATGAGCAAACCAGAAGAAAACAAGGTAAAATTGGAGAAGTTGGTTTAGTAGGGGCCTCATATTCCCTATTGATCCCTAAGGGCTCCAAAGTTTGTAACGTGTGGATCCAATAGGCCTCACGTTCTCTAAGTATTCTGATGCGATTACCCCCACGGCGAGGTTGATCAACATGTTCCAGAACCTGGAATCTGAGTTGTGGTATTGTATGGCCAGCTGTGATGAAGTGCGCGGGAATCGGTAGTGTGGTCTGTATGCAACGGATGGTGGATTTGTGTTTGTTAATGCGGTCCCGGATATGTTGGGTGGTTTCACCCACATATCCGAGACCGCAAGGACACTTGATGAGGTAAATAACGTAGTTGGATTCACACGTAAAATACCCCGGAATTGGGAACTTCTTTCCGGTACGTGGGTGGGTGAAATATTCCCCCTTGGTTATGTGTGAGCACTGTAGACAATGCAAGCAAGGAAATGTGCCCTTACGTTGACTGGAGAAAAACGTTTGTTTAACCGTGGGTTTGGAGGGACCAATGTCGGCCCTGATCAATGTGTCCTTCAGGTTCTGGGGACGTTTGTAGCAAATGAGGGGTCGGGAATCAAACTCTGAAACCGAGAGATAGGCTTGGTACAGGAGAGGCCAATGTTTGAGGATAATGCCGTTAATAAGGGGAGTGAATGGGTGATATGTACTCACAAACGGAATCCTTTTGTCATGTCGCACATTAGGAGTAGTACCGGAAGGGGGGGGTTTACATATGGTGGATAGCCCCTTGCAGAAAATTTGCTGTCCATATCACAATGTCGTGAAACCCTGGTGGTAGGATCCGAGACAATCCTGTCCACGTGGCAATGTTGGGAATGGGGTAGAGACTTCTTGATGTGTCTTGGATGACAACTGGAGTGCAAGAGGAGGCTGTTCCTATCAGTCGGTTTAGTATACAAGTCTGTGGAGAGAGAACGATCAGGGTTGATGATAACTGTAGAGTCTAAAAAATTGATGGAATGTTCACTATGCTGAAAAGTAAATGAGATGTTATTCATAGCAGCATTGATGTCATCAAAAAAGGATTTGAGTGACGCCTCGTCGCCAGTCCACATCAGGAAGATGTCGTCAATGAAGCGTTTCCATAGTAGTACCCGTTGTTCGAATAGGGGGTGGGTGTAGATGAAGAGATGCTCGAAGTGGTCCATGTAGATGTTTGCGTAGGGGGGCGCGACGTTAGAACCCATCGCGGTCCCCCTGCACTGAAGAAAAAATTGATCTTCGAATAAGAAAAAATTATGTGTAAGGACCACATCGAGCATATCAAGGCAAAATGCCTTTTTGGGGGGTGAAAGGTCGGTGTGGGTCTGTAGGAATGAGTCAACCGCCCCACCACCGTGCGGAGCTGCTGCCCCACCACCGTGCGGAGCTGCCGCCCAACCTACACCCCACCTACTGTCTCCTCCCCAAAATCCTTTAGGATGTAAGCCCGCAAGGGCAGGGCCCTCTTCCCTCTGTGATAGTCTGTCTATTGTAACGTGTATATGTATTCTGTATGTAACCCCCTCATGTACAGCACCATGGAATCAATGGTGCTCTATAAATAAACAATAATAATAAAAAAAACAAAAAAACGCCTGAATTCCTTCCTGGTGGCCGATACTGGTGTACAGACTGAACACGTCAAGAGTAGCAAGTAAACAATTGTCAGGAACACTAGGGATAGATCTCAGTATGGATAGAAAATGGTTAGTATCTTTCAGAAAAGAGGGAATTTTTGGAATATGGGGAGTCAGTATTTTCTCGAGAGTGATGGAAATAGGGGACAGAAGAGAATTGGTGGATGCGACAATCGGGTGTCCGGGTGGAGCAGATACGTTTTTGTGGATCTTGGGAAGGGTATAAAAAACCAGGGTGATCGGGTGGCTGTTAATGAGAAATTCACCGAGTTTATCATCAATGATGGCTCTCTATTGGTAATATCTCACTTTCTCATATATGAGGGCTGAGATGTTAGATGTGGGGTCACGCGGTAGTAGGCTGTAGGTGGTAGTGTCTCCGAGTTGCTGGCGTATCTCATCGGTGTAGTATTTTTTATCAAGAACCACTATGGCCCCGCCTTTGTCCGCCGGTTTAATGACGATATTGTTATAATTTTTGAGGGAAGTCAAAGCCCTACGCTCGTCAGGGGTCATATTGTTTTTGAGGTGAAAGGAACCCTTGCTGATGTCCGGTGTTGTGAGTTGGACATCCCTGGAGACTAGATTGATAAAAGTCTCTATCGGGTGCTAGCAGCGGGGAGGTTGGTAGTTACTTGGGATTCTGAGATTGAGTCCCGTGAGTGTGAACCCGGTAGAGGAGGAGGAGGTCGAGGTTGTGGAGGCCAGTGGGCAGGTTTCAGGACTCTTATTAGAAAAATGCGCTTTAACGCGAAGGTTTCTGAAAAACCTGTTGAGGTCATTTTCTAAGTTGAAGGTACTGAAAGAGGGGGTGGGGCAGAATGACAGGCCCTTCTGTAGGACTTGGGTCTCAAGGGGGGAGAGTGTCTGATTGGATATGTTGAAGACAATATTGTCCCTACCTGGGAGCGGGTCGTGATGCGATCTGATCGTCCCCCGATGCTTCCTCCCCCTCCTCGTCGTTTTTTTGGGGGCCGTTTCTGACCTAAAAAAGATAGAGAGTCCATAGAGTGATGGTCGCTGTCGGAGCCAGAGGAAAATCCCCCGCCACGGCGGAAGTTGCGCGTAGGAGGCGAGGTATGCCATCTGTAGACACGGTTCTTCAAATAATCGTCTTGATCCCGCACAAATTTATCGCGTTTGCGGGTTTGCAGCGTGTCACGGTATTCAGAGATAGTAGAGGCACACTTGTTCTTGAGTTCCTCTAGAGCTGTAGCGTTCAGGGTCTGGGAGAGTTGGGTCTCAATGTTCTTGATACTGGCATCTATGCTGACAAGTTCCTTTTGCAGATAGTCAATTGTGAGCAGAATAATATCGAAAGAACATTTGTTAAGAATGTTCTCAAATGATTTGCAATACTCTGAATTCTCAGAGAACAGAGTGGGCCTCAGGGAAATCCTGAGTCCCCTCGGGATCCTCTAGGTTTTATAGTATTCAGCTAGTGTGGCTGCGTGCAGTTCAAGAGCTGTGTTCCTCTTGACCTCCCTCAGATAATCTCGGGTGCAGATCTCATCTGAAGGAATAGTGAGGAATTGAGTTCTTGTGGTCACCTTAGCCAGGATACTGGCGGCTTGTTCGTCATTAAAAGAGAGAACAGGTGCCGTCATGGAAACAAATGGTACAGTGGGAGCTCTGAAGTAGTAGTATAAGGCAATGGTAATTTCAGGCTCAACCACTTGGTTTAGGTGCTTAGGGGAAAAAGAGTCATAAATAGTATATAACCCCAGCACTCAAAATGAAAGCAAGAGAATTTTTTGTGATGCAAGTGAATTTATTGACACACTGCAAAAGTGAACCTAAACCAGAGCAACACCGACGTTTCGGCGTAGAGCCTTTCTCAAGGTAGTTGCCTGCAAAGGTGTGAAAAAATGACAAAATTAGTGCATGTATGTACAGCTGGGACACAGAATATATACAGGATAAATACAAAAATATTTAAAAAATTGTACATGTAGGGAAAGAACATACATCAATGGTTACAGCTGGATGGCGCGGGTCACAAAGGACAACCGAAATGCATAAAGGGAGGCAAGGTTCTCACAATTGCAGAGTGTGCTCTAATAACATAAGGGAGATAAAAGTTAGTAGGCATGTTTCAGACAAGGAAGTACCATGGGGAAGAAGGGACAAATGGATTGTCAGGCAAAGGTACAAGCCAAGGTCAATATCCTGGGGTGTGGAGAGCAGAGCAAGCGTAGCAAAGAAAGAATATGGTAGTAAAAGAAATGAGACATGTATAGAAGAAGAAAGAAAGAGGGAAAAAGAGAAAGAGGGAAAAAGAGAAAGAGAGAAAAAAAAGGGAAAGAGGGAGAAAGCAAGAAATGAAAGAGGGAGAAAGAGAAAGAGGGAGAAAGAGAAAGAGGGAGAAAGAGAAAGAGGGAGAAAGAGAAAGAGGGAGAGAGAGAAAGAGGAAAAAAGAGAGAGGGAGACAGAAAAAGAGGGAGGAAGAAAAGAGAGGGAGAAAGAGAGGGAAAGAAGGGAAGGAGAGAAGGAGGGAAAGAGAAAGAACGTAGAGAGAGGAAGGAAAGGGGAGGAAGAGGAACAGAACAGCAGATGAGCACAGCAACCATAAGGAGCAAGGAGAGAGCTACATACCGTATGCAGAGGAGTGACAGTGTCACTGTGGAGGATGGGTGAACGCCTGTAACAGAGAATATCATAGCCTGGTGAGGTCGATAGCAGGGTGCAGAGATGGTGCCTGGGAGGGCAAGGGGGAGCGTTACCTGCAGTAACGGCCTGTAGAAAACAGCAGAGGCTGGGTGTATGGCAGCAGTGGCGTGTGACCCAGACGCTGTCCGGCGCCATTATAAGAGGGAGGGGATGGCTATGGAAGGTGGAGGGGAGCGCGTCATATCCGGTGAAGCGTCACAGCCGGTGACGCGCATGTGGAACGCATAGTGCGGCCCACAGGGATGGCAATGGAAGGTGGAGGGGAGGGGAGCGCGTCATATCCAGTGACGCGTCACATCCGGTGACCCGCTGTGGGACGCATATGTGGAACGCATAGTGCGGCCCACGTTAGTGACACGTGCAATCACATGCTGTATGGGCAGGCATATGAATTATAGAGAGGGCGTTGCAATAGTGCAGGGCTGTGTGTGGTGTGGAATACTATAGACGGGTGACATTACCTGCTGCAGGGCGTGGAGGAGAGTGTGCCACTAGGGGGAGGTGCAGGAGAGGAAGGGATCAATTGTGGGAGATCTGAAAGGGAAATGGAGAAAAAAGGCATTAGTATACACAAGCTGAAGAATATGATAGGAGCATATTGGAATGTAATGGGCCAAAGCCTGTTGGAAAAACCGGTATCATAATATATAAGGAGAAAAATATACATTATTAGTATAGGAATACAATAAGCACAATGGGATATAAAAGGCCAAAGTATATTCGTATAGAGATATATATGGATTGGAATGCAATAGGCATATTAGAGTGCCATGAGTCACCATGGGTCAGATTCATAACACATTAGAGAAACACAAAGAAAAACACAAAGAAAAAGCCCCATTGTTAAAGGTCAAATGGCATAAAGAGACCTAATGAGCAAACCAGAAGAAAACAAGGTAAAATTGGAGAAGTTGGTTAAGTAGGGGCCTCATATTCCCTATTGAGCCCTAAGGGCTCCAAAGTTTGTAACGTGTGGATCCAATAGGCCTCACGTTCTCTAAGTATTCTGATGCGATTACCCCCACGGCGAGGTTGATCAACATGTTCCAGAATCTGGAATCTGAGTTGTGGTATTGTATGGCCAGCTGTGATGAAGTGCGCAGGAATCGGTAGTGTGGTCTGTTTGCAACGGATGGTGGATTTGTGTTTGTTAATGCGGTCCCGGATATGTTGGGTGGTTTCACCCACATATCCGAGACCGCAAGGACACTTGATGAGGTAAATAACGTAGTTGGATTCACACGTAAAATACCCCGGAATTGGGAACTTCTTTCCGGTACGTGGGTGGGTGAAATATTCCCCCTTGGTTATGTGTGAGCACTGTAGACAATGCAAGCAAGGAAATGTGCCCTTACGTTGACTGGAGAAAAACGTTTGTTTAACCGTGGGTTTGGAGGGACCAATGTCGGCCCTGATCAATGTGTCCTTCAGGTTCTGGGGACATTTGTAGCAAATGAGGGGTCGGGAATCAAACTCTGAAACCAAGGGATAGGCTTGGTGCAGGAGAGGCCAATGTTTCTCTTTCTCCCTCTTTCTCTTTCTCCCTCTTTCTCTTTCTCCCTCTTTCTCTTTCTCCCTCTTTCATTTCTCGCTTTCTCCCTCTTTCCCTTTTTTTTCTCTCTTTCTCTTTTTCCCTCTTTCTCTTTTTCCCTCTTTCTTTCTTTTTCTATACATGTCTCATTTCTTTTACTACCATATTCTTCCTTTGCTACGCTTGCTCTGCTCTCCACACCCCAGGATATTGACCTTGGCTTGTACCTTTGCCTGACAATCCATTTGTCCCTTCTTCCCCATGGTACTTCCTTGTCTGAAACATGCCTACTAACGTTTATCTCCCTTATGTTATTAGAGCACACTCTGCAATTGTGAAAGAACCTTGCCTCCCTTTATGCATTTCGGTTGTCCTTTGTGACCCGCACCATCCAGCTGTAACCATTGATGTATGTTCTTTCCCTACATGTACAATTTTGTAAATATTTTTGTATTTATCCTGTATATATTCTGTGTCCCACCTGTACATACATGCACTCATTTTGTCATTTTTTCACACCTTTGCAGGCAACTACCTTGATAAAGGCTCTACGCCGAAACGTCGGTGTTGCTCTGGTTTAGATTCACTTTTGCAGTGTGTCAATAAATTCTCATGCAGGGATTGGCTGGCAGACCACTGCAATGCCACAGCCCTGTTAGTTGTGGAATTGCAGTGATTGGCCGGCCTGCACAGCGTGACCGAGCCTTTTTACCGGCGGGCGCGCTGTGCTCTGCACACAGCCATCCAGACAGTCAGTGCAGGGAGAGTGTTGCTGCTTCAGGGAAAGCTTTGCGGCCCTTTATAGTTATTTCCGTAGCAGGGCTGCAAACATTGTGACCAGAAGTCCTTCTCAGGACTATTGTAGTTGTATACAGCCAGGCAGGGTATAGCCAGGTCGGAGTACAGGAGCAGAGTCCTTCTCAGGACTATTGTTGCTGTATACAGGCAGGGCAGGCAGGGTATAGCCAGGTCGGAATACAGGCTAGTGACCAGAAGAGTCCTTCTCAGGACTATTGTAGCTGTATACAGGCAGGCAGGCAGGGTGTATAGCCATTCCTAGTGGTGACCGTATACCAGCCTTCATCATATCTGGGGCTGGTGTACACAGTCTAAAACAGTCCAGATAGTGTAAGACTTCTCAGTAATTGTCGCTCCTAAAAACCTGTTAGGTTCTTAGTGCGTCCATGCTTGCATTTAAAAACTGCACGTGTGTGCCTGTCGGTGGCAGCGTACAGGTGCACGTTTTGCACAAACTAGTATATAACGCACAAGTCTAGTGTATAATACACGTCAGTCAGCAGTGTCTGATAGTGTCAAACTTCTCAGTAATTGTCGCTCCTATAAACCTGTTTGGTTCTTAGTGCGTCCGTGCTTGCATTTAAAAACCGCACGTGTGTGCCTGTCGGTGGCAGCGTACAAATGCACGTTTTGCACAAACTAGTATATAACGCACAAGTCTAGTGAATAATACACGTCAGCAGTGTCTGATAGTGTCAAACTTCTCAGTAATTGTCGCTCCTAAAAACCTGTTAGGTTCTTATTGCGTCCGTGCTTGCATTTAAAAACCGCACGTGTGTGGCTGTCGGTGGCAGTGTACAGGTGCACTTGTGTGCGTTTTTCATAAACTAGTATATAACGCACAAGTCTAGTGAATAATACACGTCAGTCAGCAGTATCTGATAGTGTCAAACTTCTCAGTAATTGTCGCTCCTAAAAACCTGTTAGGTTGTTATTGCGTCCGTGCTTGCATTTAAAAACCGCACGTGTGTGGCAGTTGGTGGCAGCGTACAGGTGCACTTGTGTGCGTTTTGCACAAACTAGTATATAACGCACAAGTCTAGTGAATAATACACGTCAGCAGTGTCTGATAGTGTCAAACTTCTCAGTAATTGTCGCTCCTAAAAACCTGTTAGGTTCTTATTGCGTCCGTGCTTGCATTTAAAAACCGCACGTGTGTGGCAGTCGGTGGCAGCGTCAGGCTCCACATTGTCCCTGGATAGAGACGTGCATGATGGCCTGTAAAACTGAAGTGCCCATTGTAAGGAAGTGGGTCTATTGTAGTATAGCCCTTTGGCATGGCAGCCAAAAATTGGGAGGCTCCACATTGTCCCTGGATAGAGACGTGCATGAGGGCCTCAAAACATTGTTCCCATTGCAAAGGAGCGGGTCTCCTGTCGTTGGAATGCCCATTCTGAAAGAATGGGCGAAAAAATTTGCCACTGGGGGTATACCTGAAACAAAGGCCTAACTATTGTAACGGTCATCATGGTGGCGCATGAGGAGAAGGAGGAGCAGTCCAGCGATTAGCCAAAGTCCAGAAGTGTGTACCCATGGGTGAGTGGAGGTACAAGGCAAATTCCTGTTACAAACTTTAAATTCCGCTGTCATTTGCTGGTGAAGTCTGGCCCAATCCAACCCTTGTTCATCTTGATCAGAGTCAGCCTGTCAGCATTTTCAGTTGACAGGCGGGTGCGTTTATCTGTAATGATTCCACCTGCGGCACTAAAAACACGCTCTGACAAAACGCTAGCGGCAGGGCAGGCCAGGACTTCCAAGGCGTAGAGAGCCAATTCATGCCACGTGTCCAGCTTGGATACCCAATAATTGTAAGGCACAGAGGAATGTCGGAGTACAGTTGTTCGATCTGCAAGGTACTCCTTGAGCATCTGGGCAAACGTAGAATTTCTTGTGGCACTACCCCGCACCTCAGGGGCTGTGGTATGTGAGGGGCTGAGAAAACTGTCCCACATCTTAAAGACTGTTCCCCTACCTCTGGCGGATTGGACTTGTGCCCCTCTTGGCTCTACGCCTTGGTTGTCCACTGATTCCTGACCTATGCCGCTAGCGTTTTGTGAGGGGAATGCTTTGCCTACTTCCGTAACTATGGCCTTCTGGAACTGCTGCATTTTGCCTGACCTCTCCACCTCGGGAATAAGAGACATAAAGTTCTCCTTTTAGCGTGGGTCTAACAGTGTTACCAACCACTAATGATTGTCGGCCAAATGTTCTTAACGCGAGGGTCACGAGACAGGCAGCTTACCATAAAGTCAGCCATGTGCGCTAGACTCTTAACAGCCATCACTTCAGTATCCTGACCAATACGATGACTGAACATGCTGTCCTCCTCCTCCTCCTCATCTACCCTGTCCTCTGGCCAGCCACGCTGAACCGAGGATATGACTGCATATCATATCCTCAATTTGGCCGGAGAGTTGCTCCATGTCTTCATCCTCCTCCTCGTCATAGTCCTCCACTGCACGTTGTGATGAGACGAGGCTGGGCTGGGTGTTATCACCCACACCCACTACTGTTTCTTGCTCCAAGTCATCGCGCTCCGCCTGCAATGCATCATGTTTGTTTTTGAGCAGAGACCATTTTAGAAGGCAGAGAAGCGGTATGGTGATGCTAATAATGTCGTCATCGCCGCACACCATCTTGGTGGAGTCCTCAAAGTTTTGGCGGATGGTACATAGGTCGGACATCCATCTCCACTCCTCAGGTGTTATGTGTGGAGTTTGACCCATTTCCCGACGGCTTAGGTGATGCAGGTACTCAACAACTGCCCTCTTCTGCTCACATATCCTGACCAACATGTGCAGAGGTGAATTCCAACGCGTGGGGATATCACACACCAGTCTGTGAGCCGGAAGATGCAAATGGCGCTGAAAGCCGGCAAGGCCGGCTGAAGCAGTAGGTGACTTTCGAAAATGTGCAGACAGGTGGCGAACTTTTACCAGCAGATCAGACAGCTCTGGGTATGACTTTAGAAACCGCTGAACCATGAGGTTGAGCACATGGGCCACGCATGGAACATGTGTCAGCTGGCCTCGCCTCAAAGCCGCCACCAGGTTCCGGCCATTGTCACACACGACCTTTCCTGGCTTTAGGTTCAGAGGTGTGAGCCAGTGATCTGCCTGCTGTTTCAGAGCTGTCCACACCTCTTCTGCATTGTGGGGTTTGTCACCTATGCGGATTAGCTTCAGCACAGCCGAGGCAGTGCTGCAGTGCTTCCAACTTGGGACTAGTGTGGAGGGTAAAGTGGATGAGGATGCGCAGGAGGAGGAGGAGGCTGAGGAGCATGACATTCCGGAGCTGTAGAGTGTAGGTGAAACCCTGACTGAGGTAGGGCCTGCAAACCTTGGTGTGGGAAGGACGTGTTCCGTCCCTTGCTCATACTGGGTCCCAGCTTCCACAATATTAACCCAGTGTGCCGTCAACGAGATGTAGCAGCCTTTGCCCACAAGCACTTGTCCACGTGTCTGTGGTTAGGTGGACTTTGGCTGAAACAGCATTGTTCAGGGCACGTGTGATGTTTTGTTACACGTGGTTATGCAATGCGGGGACGGCACATCGGGAGAAATAGTGGCGGCTGGGGACCGAGTAACGTGGGACAGCTGCCGCCATCAGGTCGCAGAATACTTCTGTCTCCACCAGCCTAAAAGGCAACATTTCCAGTGCAAGCAGTCGTGAAATGTTAGCATTTAGAAGTGTGGCATGTGGGGCGTTGGCAGTGTATATGCGCCTGCGTTCAAAGGTTTGCTGAATGGATAACTGAACGCTGCGCTGGGACAAGGACGTGCTTGATGATGGTGTTATATCTGCGTGGGCAACTGCAGGTGCAGGGCCGGAGGAGGCTTGTTCGCGGGCAGAATGGACAGGGGATTGGCTCGCATGCACAACAAGCGAAGACGCAGCAGTGACATCACCAAGCACTGCTCCTCGACTCTGTTGTACATCCCACAAAGTCGGGTGCTTGGCTGACATGTGCCTGATCATGCTGGTGGTGGTCAGGCTGCTAGTTTTGGTACCCCTGCTGATGCTGGCACGGTAGGTGTTGCAAATGGCCTTTTTAGAATCAACTGGAGCCAACTTAAAAAACTGCCAGACTCGGGAAGACCTAACATTTGTACAGGCACCTTGTGTCGTGTTGTTGTTCCGGGGTACGGTTGCCTGACTTCTGCCTGGGGCCACCTGTTACATCTCGTGGCTCTCCTCTTGCAAGGAATGAGGTGGTCTCCCATTCCTTGTCTGCCGCGAGCCCTCCTGCTCAGCAGCGCCAAAGGCCTGGGAGACTGCAGGAGTTTCCTCCTCCTAGATGCAGCAGAAGGGTGACACCTAGTGGTTTACTCCTTGTAAGGAATGGAGTGGTCTCCCATCCCTTGCCTGCCATGTGCCCTCCTGCTCGGCATCGCAGAGGGTCGGAGTGGTTGCACAGTGTGCAAAGGATAGATGCTCAGGGAAGCAGCAAGACTTCCCTTAGCTCTGCACATTGTGAAACCGAAGATCCCGCCTTTATGACCCAGAGGCAGGAGGTTGAGCATGTGCCCCACGTGACGTCTTCTGATTCGCTCACTGGTATCACACGGCCAGATAACGAGGCTGGTGATGTGCTGAATCCTGACTGGCCGGGCCAGGACGTCACAGATCATGATTGGGTCACATCCGTCTCGCGCCCGCCCTTGGCTGGAGCTACATCTCCTTAAAAACCCCTCCTGCCATCATGGCGGCACGCGACCATCCTTCTATGTTTGGATGTCTGGCAGCGTGCTGCCACGCCACTGTACAGACGTCATTGTATTTTGCAGGTCTTGCCCCTGCCTTGCTGCTCCGGCAGTATTCCGTTTAACAGGCTGTGTTCCTGTCCCAGGTGAGCTCCTTGAATCTCTGTCGGACTCACCTGGTTTCTGAAGCACACGTGCGTGGGCACCTCTGTGCTACCCTCGTGCCATATTCCTGTGACTCCCGCTGGCACACGTGCGTAGGCACCTCTGTGCGTCCCCGTGCAACAGGTACACCGAGTTGTGAGCCCCGTGCCATACAACCCCCACGGGTTAGGGCGGACAGGTGTATGCAGATCGTCTGTGACATTCCAGACGATCGCTAGCAGCAACCCGCTCACTCTTCTCCCACCATAGCAGCGGTCCCTTACACCGCACAGTGGACCTTGACCAGCGGAACCTGTCCATATACCATCTTGGCACACTTCCCCGGGTCCCCCTCGTAACAGCCACCACCCTGCTTCTTACTGCCTGTTGGGATGCTACGCCTCCCTCCCCCTGTACACTGCTGTCCTCGCTCTGCATAACCTCCTGCCAGGTTGGGTCAGTTACTGGATCATCCACCACGTCGTCTTCCTCTTCCGCACCCTGCTCCTCCTCCTGACTTCCTGACAATTGTGTCTCATCATCGTCCACCTCTTGTTGAGACACATTGCCAACTTCGTGAGAACGTGTCTGCTCAAATATTTGGGCATCTGTACATACAATCTCGTCATGACCCACTTCAATAGGAGCTGGCGAGAGGCCAGAATGTGTGAATGGAAACGTGAACAGCTCTTCCGAGTGTCCGTGGACGTGTACTCGGCCTGGTGGTAGGAAGGAGGATCAGGTTCTGAAATGTGCGGTGCAGTATCACGGCTTCTGACACTTGACTATGTGGAAGACAGAGTGTTTGTGGTGGTGCCAATATGACTGGAAGCATTATCCGCTATCCAACTAACAACCTGTTGACACTGGTCTTGGTTCAAGAGCGGTGTACTGCTGCGGTCCCCAAGAATTTGGGACAGGATGTGCGAGCAAGTAGATGTGGCCCTTTGTTGTGGCGAAATTAGAGCTTGCACACGACCTCGGTCTCTGCCTGCACCACCATCACGTCCACTTCCTTGTTCGTTGCCAACGCCCTTGCGCATTTTGCAATGCTGTGCTGATGTGTATTCACTAGACTTGTGCGTTATATCCAAGTTTGTGCAAAACGCACACAAGTGCACCTGAACGCTGCCACCAACAGGCACACACGTGCGGTTTTTAAATGCAAGCACGGACGCACTAAGAACCTAACAGGTCTCTATCCAGGGACAATGTGGAGCCTCCCAATTTTTGGCTGCCCTGCCAAAGGGCTATACTACAATAGACCCACTTCCTTACAATGGGCACTTCAGGTTTACAGGCCCTCATGCAAGTCTCTATCCAGGGACAATGTGGAGTCTCCCAATTTTTGGCTGCCCTGCCTAAGGGCTATACTACAATAGACCCACTTCCTTACAATGGGCACTTCAGGTTTCCAGGCCCTCATGCACGTCTGTATGCAGGGACATTGGTGAACCTCACGATTTTGGACTGCCCTGGCAAAGGAAAATACTACAAAGACTCACTTCCTCAAAATGGGCACATTAGACTCAAGAGGCCTTCATGTACGTCTCTTCTCAGGGACATCGGAGTGCCACACAATGTTTTCATGTAAAATCTTTAATGTAATCTCCAAAAGTAACATATACCAGCTCTATCTCACTATTGGGTATGTGCCCTTAACATTTCCGCCATGAAAATTCATTTTGGTGTCATTTTTGAAGGTTTTCTGGTGAATCCGTAAAAATGGCGTAAAACGCGGACAAAATTGTTCACAGCTGTGACTTTTGAGTGATAAATGCTTCAAGGGGTCTTCCCCATGCTGTTGCCATGTCATTTGAGCACTCTTCTGAGACTTTTGTGACATTTTTAGGGTTTCTACATGCTGCCGGGGGGTCATTTCATAAAAATACTCGGGTCTCCCATAGGATAACATTGGGCTCGGTGCTCGGGCCGAGTACACGAGTATCCATCCACAGACAGCCGTTTCGGGGTACGGCTGTCTGTGGATGGATACCATGTTTGGTTTAGGTGGTCTCCTTGACTGGAGACTGCCCTTCCCGTGGTTGTTCCTTCCCGGTGAAAGACCTGGCTAGTTTCCTGCCAGCGTTGAGAAACACGTGATGGTGTCTCCGCGGCTTTCTTATTTGCATACTTCCCAGGGGGCAATGCTCTAGAATCACTGCGTTGAGAAACACGTGATGGTGTCTCCGCAGTGGATATGTTGATCTCCCTAAGGTCAACAATGCTTGCCCAACGGGGACAAACACTGGGGTAGCCGGGATCCGCTACCTTTTACTGTATTCTGAATCAGGTGAGAGTCTCGGGTGGTTAGCATTCATTCACACACATATGTACATAATCAACAACTGTACCCCTTCTAGATGGCAGTTTCCCTGTACCTAAGCGGGGGCCGACCTATGTTGGGGCATCTGGACCTCCGGGGTTCCCTACTCTCAGGGGGAGGCAATGGGGGATAGGGAACAACCGGTTCCTCCTCCCTAGTGTCAGGTATGGCGGGAAGAGACCTGCGGGGGAGTGGTGTAAATGCATCCCTGGGCGCTAGCTCGAGTGGCTCACTGGCGGACAGCTGCGGCTCTATTTCTTCCACGGGTTGTGGGAACATTATTACAGGAACAATCACCGCGCCGTTCTGTGTAGGCCAGTCAGCGGGGAAGTCTCGCATTACTGTATGGATCACCCTCTTCTTCTCTTGTACGTTTGGCATCTCTTCAGGTGGTCCCTGGAAACAGTGGCTGTGGTTTTCCCCTGGTCACGACTGATCAGGTAGGTTTTCTCATTCTCCCACCCAGTTGGCTGGACGACGTAGGGGGTCCTCTCCCATTGATCGTCAAGCTTATGGGTTCTTCGTTTGCGTTTCAGCACCACATTTCCAGGCCCAAAGGGGACATCCTGAGCCCGCTTGTTGAAGCGCCGCTCCTGCTTTTCTCGACTCTGACGCAGATTCCTTTCCACATACTCCTGGATCTGTCGGTACTGCGTCTGCCGCTTGGTATCCCAATTGCCAGTGGGAGGAAGAGTTTCGGGCACTTCTACATCCATTTCCAAATCTACTGGTAGCCGTCCAGGCCGGGCCCTTATCAGTTACGCGGGGTGCACTTGGTGGAGCTGCAGGGTATGTTATTGTACATTTCCACTAGATCAGGTAGCTTCTCCGGCCACAGATTGCGTTCTTCCAGTGGTAGTGTCTTGAGGAGGTTTAGGACCAGATGGTTCATCTTCTCACACATCCCATTGGTTTGGGCATGGTAAGGTGTGGTCCGGATCTTCTTGCACCCGTACAAGTGGCAGAACTCCTGGAACACCTCCGCTTCAAAGGCTGGCCCCTGATCTGTGAGTACCTTCTCGGGGTAGTCATGTGGCCGGCAGAAGTAGGCCTGGAAAGCCCGGCTTGCAGTGCGGCCTGTCAAGTCCTTAACAGGAACAACCACCATAAATCTAGACTAGTGGTCGACAATGGCCAGGGCATACGTGTACCCACTTCGGCTGGGCGTGAGTTTGACGTGGTCCAATGCGACCAATTCCAGCGGCTGGCGGGTGACAATCGGTTGCAGCAAAGCCTTCTGACTGGTTTCGTCCCGTCTCCTTAGTGTACAGGGGCCACACTCTCGGCACCAGGCTTCCACGGATTCTCGCATCCCGCTCCAGTAAAACCGCTCTCTCAACAGCATCTCCAACTTCTTCCAGCCGAAGTGCCCTGCGCCATCATGGTAGGCCTGCAGGACCTTGGGTACACATGCCTGGGGCACCACCAGCTGGCGAACCTTCTCATCGGTCTTCGGGTTGATCGACCCCCTATAAAGCTTCCCCTGATACAGGCACAGCTGGCCTCTCTCTTTCCACAACTGCTGGGCTTCGGAGGGAGCTGTGGGGTTCATCCAGGAAGAACCCTGGGCAATCATTGTTTTGACCAGTTGAACTGCAGGCTCCAGATCCTGGGCTTTCTGCCACCCCTGGCTGGGCAATGGGTCGAAATTCACCTGCTGTTGGTGAACACAGGGCTTCTCACCTCGGAGCCGATGGAATGTGGGTAGCTCGATTTCCTCCAAAGTGTCTTCTTCCATCCCTTCATCAGGTAGGTGGGGCATCCGGGACAGCGCATCCGCGTTGGTGTTGTTGCAGCCAGCCCGGTATTTGATGGTGAAGTTGTAATTGGACAGCCGCGCCATCCACCGTCGCTCCAGGGCGCCCAGCTTAGCCGTGTCCAGGTGTGTCAACGGGTTATTGTCCATATAGGCCGTGAATTTTGCCGCCATGAGGTAGTGTTTGAACCTCTCTGTTATTGCCCACACATGGGCCAGGAGCTCGAGCTTGAAGGAACTGTAATTCTCGGGGTTCCTCTCCGTTGGCCGGAGCTTCCTGCTAGCGTAGGCGATCACCTTCTCTTTCACATCCTGTATCTGGGACAGGACCGCTCCCAGGCCCACATTGCTGGCGTCGGTATAGAGGACGAACGGTAGGCTGTAATCAGGATAGGCCAGGAGTTCTTCCCCTGTCAGGGCTGACTTCAGCTGTTGGAAAGATTCTTCATGCCCCTCACCCCAGACAAACGGGGGTCCAGAGGATCTACCATTCTTGGTCTGTCCCACGAGGAGGTCTTGCATGGGCGCAGCCATCTTTGTGTACCCTTTGATGAAACGGCGGTAGTAGCCCACCAGGTCCAAAAACTGCGTCACCTCACTCACCGTGGTTGGTCGCGGCCAGCTCTGGATAGCAGTAATCTTCTCAGGATCTGGGGCTACGCCTTCTGCGCTCACCACATGCCCGAGGTACTGCACCTTGGGCTTTAACAGATGACACTTGGAGGGTTTCAGCTTCAACCCGTACTTGGCGAGGGCTGCAAACACTTCCGCCAGGTGCTCCAGGTGAGCTTCATATGTCTTGGAGTACAAAATCACGTCATCCAAGTACAGCAGCACCATCTCGAAGTTGAGATGTCCCAAGCAGCACTCCATAAGCCTCTGGAAGGTTCCCGGGGCATTGCAAAGTCCAAATGGCATACTGTTGAACTCAGTCCCATGGGGGTAGCAAACGCAGTCTTCTCACGGTCTTCCTGTGTAACCGCCACCTGCCAGTAGCCACTAGTGAGGTCTAGGGTAGAGAAATAATTAGCAGTCATTAGCGTAGCAAGCGATTCCTCAATACGGGGCAGAGGGTATGCATCTTTATGTGTTATCTGGTTGATCTTCTAATAATCCACACACATTCTCATAGTACCATCCTTCTTCCTCACCAGCACTAATGGAGCTGCCCAGGGACTACAACTATCCCGGATGACCCCTGCCTCCTTCATGTTCCTCAACATGTCTTTGGCGCACTGGTAGTGTGCATGTGGGATTGGCATGTACCTCTCTTTAATGGGTGGATGCATACCCGTGGGGATATGGTGTTGGACCCCCTTAACTCTCCCAAAATCTAGCAGGTGCTTGCTGAAGACCTGCCCGTACTCCTGGACCACCCTGTATACCCCCTCTCTGTGGTGCATGGGGGTAGTGTTATGAGGGGGACCCGGGGAAGCGTGCCAAGATGGTATATGGACAGCTTCTGCCGGTCGAGGTCCACTGTGCGGTGTAAGGGACTGCTGCTATGGTGGGAGAAGAGTGAGCGGGTTGCTGCTAGCGATCGTCTGGAATGTCACAGACGATCTGCGTACACCTGTCCGCCCTAACCCGTGAGGGTTGTATGGCACGGCGCTCACAACTCAGTGTACCTGTTGCACGGGGACGCACAGAGGTGCCTACGCACGTGTGCCAGCGGGAGTCACACGAATATGGCACGAGGGTAGCACAGAGGTGCCCACGCACGTGTGCTTCAGAAACCAGGTGAGTCCGACAGAGATTCAAGGAGCTCACCTGGGACAGGAACACAGCCTGTTAAACGGAATACTGCCGGAGCAGCAAGGCAGGGGCGAGACCTGCAAAATACAATGTCTGTACAGTGGCGTGGCAGCACGCTGCCAGACATCCAAACATAGAAGGACGGTCACGCGCCGCCATGATGGCAGGAGGGGTTTTTAAGGAGATGTAGCTCCAGCCAAGGGCGGGCGCGAGACGGATGTGACCCAATCATGATCTGTGACGTCCTGGCCCGGCCAGTCAGGATTCAGCACATCACCAGCCTCGTTATCTGGCCGTGTGATACCAGTGAGCGAATCAGAAGACGTCACGTGGGGCACATGCTCAACCTCCTGTCTCTGGGTCATAAAGGCGGGATCTTCGGTTTCACAATGTGCAGAGCTAAGGGAAGTCTTGCTGCTTCCCTGAGCATCTATCCTTTGCACACTGTGCAACCACTCCGACCCTCTGCGATGCTGAGCAGGAGGACACATGGCAGGCAAGGGATGGGAGACCACTCCATTCCTTACAAGGAGTAAACCACTAGGTGTCACCCTTCTGCTGCATCTAGGAGGAGGAAACTCCTGCAGTCTCCCAGGCCTTTGGCACTGCTGAGCAGGAAGGCTCGCGGCAGACAAGGAATGGGGGACCACCTCATTCCTTGCAAGAGGAGAGCCACGAGATGTAACATGGGCCCCCCCGCCGCCTGTGCTCAAAGGCTGCTACCAAACCCGGAGCGTGGACATGATCCTCCAATTCCCAGGTCCTATGCTTCGGTCAACGACCGACCTACTCCATAAGGAAGTACCTCTTGCCCTGAACGATTTTTGTTTTAACCAACCTCGCTACTTCAGGGTTGTCGGACGAGGAGTCGGCCGGCGGCCACCTATCATGCCTGGCCTCTAGAACTCTGGTCCTTTTGGACCTGAAGAGGTCCACGACCTTGGAGGTATGGTCCCAGGAAAGTACATCGTTCCGTAACCTAGGGGGAACGAGGGTCTGGCCAGGTGGCACCAGGTCTAGGGGAGTGGGTGACCCGGTGGTCCCGAGGTGTTCTTTACATGACCCTGCCCAGGACGAGATCTCCCCTGTTGTCCAGTTGAGTATCGGAGCATGCCGTTTCAACCAGGGGAGTCCTAGTAGGATCTCATCCGTCCCTTCTGGAAGCACCAGAAAGGACACCTGCTCATGGTGGCCTGGTGGTACATCCATCCTTAGAGGGACGGTGATCTGGGTAATGGGTTTGACAAGTAGGGACCCGTTGACTACCTGGACACTGATTGGTTTAGGCAACAGGACCAGGGGAACAGAGTACCTAGTTGCCAGGGAGGCTGAAATGAAATTGCCGTCAGCGCCAGTGTCTAAGCAAGCCAGGGCAGGGAAGACAGTGGTGCCGAACTGCAACTGGGCGCTGAGGGTTAATTTAGAAGGAGAGGTAGCGTCTAGGGTTCCTCCTCTGATGGAAACCAGACTTTGTCTCTTTTCCGATGGTTTTGAACATCGGGTAGCTACATGTCCCCTCTGCCCACAGGCAAAGCAAACGACCGGCGGCCGAGAGCCTGTGGTAGAGGAGACCACCTTGGAGACTTCCATGGGCTCCACAGAGTCATCAACAGAACTGGCTGGGAGACTGGTCTGGTGGGGAAGGAGAGTCAGAGGCTCTGTAGGCCAGGTAGACGTGGGTGCCGAAGAGACCTCGAGCCTCCGCTCCGCGTGGCGGATGTCTATGCGAGAAGCAAGCCGTATCAAGGCCTCTAAGGTGGTCGGCACATCACGCGTGGCCAGCGCGTCTTTGACGAACCCTGCCAGACCCTCCCAGAACACAGGGACAAGGACTTTATCTGTCCAGTCCAGCTCTGCGGCGAGTGTCCTGAACTGCACCGCAAAGTCCCCGACTGAAGTGGACTTTTGCCGAAGGCGTAGGAGTCGCAGCGCGGAGTCGTGGGTGACTTGAGGCCCGAGGAACACCTTTCTCATGGCCTCAAGATAAACTGGAAGGTGATTCACCACCCGATCTCCACGCTCCCACAACGGCGTGGACCATTTTAGCGCTCTCCCTGTGAGCAGAGACTGGACGAATGCTACTTTCGCCTTCTCAGTAGCATAAAGAGTGGCGGACATCTCCAAGTAGGTGGTAACCTGGTTTATGAAACCACGGCACTCGGAGCTGTCCCCGTTGAAGCACTCTGGGAGCGCAAGGCGAGGTGACTTTCCGCTCAATTCCACAGCCTGAGTAGCCGCTTGGGTGGCAATTGTCGCTAGAGCAGCCTTATCGGGGGAAGACCGCTCCACAGCTGCCAATCGTGACTCCAACTGCTGCACATAACGCAGCAACTGCTGCTGCTCTTCTGCCATAGCCAGACCTTTGGCGCGACCATAATGTTACGAGGGGGACCCGGGGAAGCGTGCCAAGATGGTATATGGACAGCTTCCGCCGGTCAAGGTCCACTGTGCGGTGTAAGGGACCGCTGCTATGGTGGGAGAAGAGTGAGCGGGTTGCTGCTAGCGATCGTCTGGAATGTCACAGACGATCTGCGTACACCTGTCCGCCCTAACCCGTGAGGGTTGTATGGCACGGGGCTCACAACTCAGTGTACCTGTTGCACGGGGACGCACAGAGGTGCCTACGCACGTGTGCCAGCGGGAGTCACACGAATATGGCACGAGGGTAGCACAGAGGTGCCCACGCACGTGTGCTTCAGAAACCAGGTGAGTCCGACAGAGATTCAAGGAGCTCACCTGGGACAGGAACACAGCCTGTTAAACGGAATACTGCCGGAGCAGCAAGGCAGGGGCGAGACCTGCAAAATACAATGTCTGTACAGTGGCGTGGCAGCACGCTGCCAGACATCCAAACATAGAAGGACGGTCACGCGCCGCCATGATGGCAGGAGGGGTTTTTAAGGAGATGTAGCTTCAGCCAAGGGCGGGCGCGAGACGGATGTGACCCAATCATGATCTGTGACGTCCTGGCCCGGCCAGTCAGGATTCAGCACATCACCAGCCTCGTTATCTGGTCGTGTGATACCAGTGAGCGAATCAGAAGACGTCACGTGGGGCACATGCTCAACCTCCTGCCTCTGGGTCATAAAGGCGGGATCTTCGGTTTCACAATGTGCAGAGCTAAGGGAAGTCTTGCTGCTTCCCTGAGCATCTATCCTTTGCACACTGTGCAACCACTCCGACCCTCTGCGATGCTGAGCAGGAGGACACGTGGCAGGCAAGGGATGGGAGACCACTCCATTCCTTACAAGGAGTAATCCACTAGGTGTCACCCTTCTGCTGCATCTAGGAGGAGGAAACTCCTGCAGTCTCCCAGGCCTTTGGCACTGCTGAGCAGGAAGGCTCGCGGTAGACAAGGAATGGGGGACCACCTCATTCCTTGCAAGAGGAGAGCCATGAGATGTAACAGGTAGCCTCGGTGCCGACATGTAACTCCTGGCACCATTCCTCTAATTGTCTGGGTGGGAAGTCACTGCCTGAGTTTGGTGTAGTAGCTGTGGGTGTCGTGTCATGGAAAGCATGTGCGTCTATGGTGAACAACTTGGCTATGGTGGTATAGCGGGGGATCCAGACCTCTTCCTCTCCGCAATTCAGCACTCTCACGGGCGCTCTCCCCTTTTTGACATCAATCACCCTTCTGGCTGCCATGACTGTGGGCCAGTGTTCTGAAGGCAAAGGTTCCACCATTGCCGGGTAATCCTGTCTTCGGGATCCTACCACTGCCCTGCACCAGATCATCATCTCGCTCCGTGGCTGCACCACTAGAGGTGCGGCATCCATCACCCGCACACCACCAAGCTCTCCACCTGTCATGTTCACCTGCTGTAGCTGCAGGAGGGCCCGGATCTCACGCTGCAAAGCCCTCTGTCGGCTCACCCCCACAGTGGCAGACAACTGTTGCAACAGACTCAACACCTCCCCCATGCAATGCTCAATCACATTGGTCCCGAGGACCACCTTTGGGTTACGGTCACTGGAGTCGTCGTTCAACACCACAATCATCCCTTGACGTCTCAGCTCTGTTCGTCCCACAGTCAGGATCACCTCCTTGAATCCCATCTGGATCATAGGGAGCCCATTGGTCACAATGATAGTTAACCCATCATCTGGAGGGGTAAGTTCACTATCAGCCCAATATCGCTGGTAGAATGAATAAAGCATAGTCGTTACCTGTGATCCAGTGTCAAGCAGGGCCATGTTCGGGACGCCATCCACCGCCAGGGAGATGATGGGGCGGCCTCCAACGTACCGATCCCGCCAGTCAGCTGGGCCGTGAGGGTCTACTCCTGAGGATTGGCCCTTGGCCTCAGGGGTTGCTCGTTTAACGGACACCGTCGGGAGTAATGGCCAGTCTTATTACACTTGTAGCAGACAGGCGGTCCATACCGCGGGTCAATGTTCCTCCTCCGCTGCATCCAGGGGACGTCTTCGGGGCTGTCGGCGAGCTGGATCTTCTCCGCTGGCTTGACTCTCGTCAGCAGCTAGAGAACAGCAAGGATCCGGGTAATGTCCTCATTCAGGCGCCAAACTTGTGATGTTAAATCCTCCAAGGCCCCGGTGGCTGCAGCGGGGGCCGGCAGGGCCATCAAGGGGGGCACTACCGAAATGGAAGCGGTATCAACCAGCCAAGATGGTGGGTCGAGAGCGCCAGTCTCTGATGGTTGCAGGGCCTTAATGGCCCGCTCCTTCAACACTGCAAAGTCCAGGTCGGCGTGCTCCAGCGACCACAGCCGCAGTTGTTTGCGATCTTCGGGGGACCCCAGTTCCTGCAGGAACTGCTCCACTAGCATCTTATTGCCATCAGCCTCGATGATGGGGTCCACCCGCTTTAGCGTGCGTAGGGCTGTTTGCAGCAGCAAGGCATAGTCTCTTTTACTGTCCTTTGGTCGCTGTCGGCAATGGTAAAACTGCATCCGCAACTCTGCTTTCGTGCGGGTTTCAAAGGCGACCTGGAGTTTATCAAAGATGGCAGTTACCGAGGCCCGGTTCGCGTCTACCCAGGTCTCCACCTCCTGCTCAGCCGCCCCAGGACTACCGCTACACACTGTTTTACGGTCATAGCATACAAATCTAGGATCGTGCACATTTTCTTCTGGAACACCTGCAAAGCATCAGGCTTCCCATCGTACTGGGGTAACCAGACAGCACCGGGCACATAGGGCATTACCTGGGCGACCGCCGGAGCTGTGGCCTCACCCGCTCCTGCGACCGGAGCGAGCACCGCCGCATTCCCATCACCAGGTACATCTGCTGGTGCCGCCGCTCCAGCGGCTGGCGCTGCTCCGCCATTGAGGTTGGGCCGGACATCTTCCCGCTTCTCCCCCTTGGTCTTTTCGCGGCACTCCCTTCTCTTTCTGTTCAGTTTTTCTTCTTAGCCGCACAAACTTCTGCAGTCTATGTTCCCAGGGGGCGGGGCTTCAATTCTTGCGCTCTTTTCGCGGGGAAGATGGGCCTGGCAGGAAAACTTTGCGCCAAGGGACAGTGATATGATGGCGGATTCTGAATTTTTTTTTTCACGGGTCACCGCTGACTTCTGCTTCAAGGCGCACTTCCACCGGTAAGTGGATGGGTTCAATCCTGTTCGGGACGCCAGAAGAGTCAATGTGTACCGCCCCGGGGCTCGGCCGGCTGCCGAGCCGCTCGGGTCCGTGCTCGTCGGTGGGTGGCTCGAGCTCATCCCGGACCCGGGGGTCACATCGCTCTGAAAGGGAGTTGGCGCTACGTGTAGGGATTTCGGGGGGGAAGGTTCATGGCCGAGGCCGTGGAGTTTAAAGGTGTACGTTCGTGATGCCACCCACGGGTTGTGGTGAACGTGGGCACCACCGCTGCCATTAACTAGGATCCCGGGGACAGTGTTGTGCAGCCTGGTGTTGACCCCTCCGTGGCCAGCTGGTGATGGTCCCGGGGCCCAGTGGTTGTGAGGTGCGGGCAAGATGGTGTGGTGCAGTGCGCGGCCCGAGGGCACTGTTGTACTCACTATGACAGATACACCAGAGTCGTTGGTAAATGAAAAAGGATGGTGGTCGGTGCCCGCACCCGGCTGCGCTTTGCCCCTTTCTCAGGTTGGTGGTTCCCGCCTTTCTCCTGCACTTCTTTGTAGAACTTGACTGCCTATGCTTCAGCAACGGTAGTCCGCTCCCCGGCTTGATATGTGTCGGGGAACCCGTTTGCCCACAGGCGCTGGCCCGTGAAATCTCTCTGCCTGTGCGGTGGCTTTCTATCCCCCTCGGTGGGCTGTTGCCGTCTTTCGGGTCTTGGAACGTTAAAGGACCTAAGGTCCAGACCTCAATCAGTGAATTCGACATGGCCCAGTGACTTCTGGACCTCGTTCTGGGTCTGAGTACCCCTCCTGGTGCTCCGGTTTCCAGTTGGCTCCCCGGTTCGGTTCCGGCGGGCCACTACCCTGTCCCGGTCCCTTACGGTTCTACCAGCTGTCTTCCTGGCTCCTGCAGGCGGCAACCACCGTCTGCCTCCTGGTCTCGGGGTGTCTGGGCTCCGACCCAGACCCCTTGCAGATGTTTTACTCCTTTTCACTCCTCCAGTCTCCAACTGCTCCACTGTCCTTCACTGGTTGGCTGGTGTTTGTGCACAGGGTCTACCTGTGACTGCCTGGCTAGTCCAGGGCATCACACAATGGTGTGGCATATCAAGCAAACTAGATACCTGAGAAGGTTTTTCTACTATATTCCCTTGGAACAAAGCAACACCAATAGTGATGGGCGGACACAGGCTGTAAAAGTCAGGATTTGTGCGGTTTCAAAAGTTTCCGGGTACCAGACCCGGGCCCAGAGTTCTCATGTAACTCCAGCTAATGATCCAGATCAGGCAACTTGGGAAATTAAAAAAAAATAAAGGAAAAATAAAAATAAAGCAAGCACGCTAAACTATATGTAACTGCTTCCGAGTCACTCACTCTTCTTCTGGGGCTGCTTATTAGCCTCATACATATTCCCTGCTTCCCCCGCCCACCAGCAATCCTGGCGTCTGTGATTGGTTGCAGTCTGAGGTGCTGTGTGACAGTGTGTCTGACTGCTTGCAATCACAGACCCTGTCTGTGTGTCACTATGATGGTATAAAAATAACTAAATAAATTGTTGTAGACCCCTCACATTATGATACCCAGCACAATTAAAGCCTATGGCTACAGGCTACAGCCCCCAGCCATGCGCTTATCTTGGTTGTTTCTCAAAATAAGAGGAACTGTGGCTTTTTTATTTTTTTTAAATATTATTTAAATGAATAATTTTTTTAAAAAACTGGGTGCATTTCCCCCAATACCCAGCCATGATTAAGCCCGACAACTGGGGGATAATATTCTCAGGCTATGAAGACCCATGCTTATTGTGGGCCCCCCATCCTAAAAATAGTAGCCTGCAGCCACCCAGGAATGTCACATTGTCACTAGAAACAGTGGCGTAACCACCGCGGTCGCAGGGGTCGCCATTGCGACTGGGCCAGACAGGTTGGGGGCCCGCGGTCGCATTGCAGATCAGCCGGGGAGACTGGCTGCATTATTACACATGGAGACCTGGGGAGGCTGGCTGCATTATTATACATGGACGCCTGGAGAGGCTGGCTACATTATTATAAATGGGGGCCTGGGGGTGGCTGCATTATACATGGAGGCCTGGGGAGGCTGGCTGCATTATTATACATGGAGGCCTCGGGAGTCTGGCTGCATTATACATTGAGGTCTAGGGGGCTGAATTATATATGGAGGTCTATGGGGCTGTATAATAAACATGAAGGACACCTTACACATGAATTATAGGGGTATATTATACATGGAGGTCTAGGGGGCTGTGTGGCGCCCCTGAGGCTCTGGATGCCACAGGGTACTGTACCCCAATTAGGTTGCGGTATCTATCTCAGATAAGGACGGGGTTAATCACCGGTGTTCCACATTCACACACACACTACACACAGCTTAGCAGCCTTTACACAGAGTGGGTTGGCTCAGGGTAGGCAGGGGGGTGGCCATACAAACATGGACTTCCCGGTCACTGAAGCCAGCCACCTGGGGGGCGGGTTCCCCTTGGAGTAGAACTATTTCACACGCACATCAGAACCATCTCTGGGAAACTTAGACTTTACTGGGCCCTAGGGCTTGGAGCGGGAGCTCAGCCAGGGTACCTAACTGCGGAGGGGGACACGCTAGAAATAGGACTCTCACTCCTTCTTTCTCAAAACACCGGTGGTGACCCCTTACCAGATCTGGGATTGACCGGAGCCCATCATGGCAGTAACCAGTGTGACCGGGTTAGCAGCTGAAGTTGTGAGTAAACTACATCCTGAACCCGCAGAGACTGTGTTGGCTCGTCCTTACCAGCGCCTTACCAGTGCCTTGGCGCCAATGGCCATTACAACCCTCATCATCCACCCGGGGGCTGCTCCACCTGTGGGGAGCGACAACATCCTGGCTGCCTTAACACCTGCCCCAGAGAGGAATTCTGCAGCGGCAGCTACTACTGGCCGCGTACAACAGATGGTGTCACGACAAACTCTCCCCATTACCCGCTTCACCCACCATTTAACTGTAAGTCTTGGGGCAACGGGACCGGGCAAGGCCACCCCGTGACATCGCCTGACCCGACCCGACCCTGCCCGGCGACAAGTAAGTTAACCGCCTGCCCTGTGGGGCGCTACAGCTACATTATACATGGATGTCTATGGGGCTGCATTATACATGGAGGTCTATGGGGATGCATTATAAAACATGGAGGACTATGTGGTGCAGTACAATATTTGGAGAACTATGGGGTGAATTATAATATATGGAGAACTATGGGATGAATACATGAAGAACTATGGGGGTGAATTATTATATATGGAGAACTATGGGGTGAATTATAATACATGGAGAACTGAGAGATTAATTATAATAATTGGAGGACTATGAGGGCTACTTTATACATGGAGGACTATGGGGGTGCATTATAATATATGGAGGACTATGTGGTGCAATATAATATATGGAGGACTATGGGGTGAATTATAATACATGGAGAACTATGGGAAATGCATTATAATACATGGAGAACTATGGAGGTGCATTCTAACATATGAAGGGTTATGTGGGACCTTTTATACCATATGGAAGGCTGTGTAGGGGCCATTATAGTATTTGGAGAACTATATACAGCACAAGGGGGGACAAAGATACAATCAGGGGATGGGAACGTTTTGTGCTGAGGGAAAAAAGCTCTTTCTCTCAGCACCCAGGTTTCCCATGCTCTGCTATACATCTCTCAGCACCCAGCTTTCCCATGCTCTGCTATACATCGTCTCTCAGCACCCAGGTTTACCATGCTCTGATATACATCTTCTCTCAGTACTCGGCTTTCCCATGCTCTGCTATACATCTTCTCTCAGTACTCGGCTTTCCCATGCTCTGATATGGGAAAGCTGGGTGCTGAGGGAAAAATGTATTGCAGAGCATGGGGAAGCTGGGTGCCGAGGAAAAGATGGATATCAGAACATAGGAAAGGTGGGTGCTGATAGAGGGATTTCAGATCATGGCAAACCTGGGTGCTGAGGGTAAGAGCCAAGTGTCAGCATCATTATCCCGTAACCCGAGTGTCAGTATCATTATCCTGTACCCCAAGTGCCGGTGTATGTGGAGGGGGGCCCAGGTCGGAACTTTGCACCGGGGCCCATCAAACTCTAGTTACGCCACTGACTAGAAACATACTGTTAGGGCCAGGTGGACGGGCAGACCCAGGAGGTGGATCCACTGGGCCGAACTCCTTGATGATGGTAAGGGGTCCGGTAGCTGGAGCACTACAGGTAGCAGGACAGTCCGAGCACACGAGTATAATGGTGAAGTCCCTGGGACCACGGAGTCACTGATGGTAGTCCGGGTGACGGAGCTCAGGTTCGGAAGCCGAGATGATGTCAGGCGGAGTCCGGAACCGTTGGAGCGAGATGACGGGTCACCGCAGGGATCAGAGATGGTACGAACGGTCAGGATGGCAGATAGACAGCGTTCGGTGTTCGGGATTCGGCAGGACCGGATGGCAAGACAGAATCGGCTCTAGAAGAGAGAGAGGTGAGTATCTCACAGGAACACAAGGAGACCTGACTCCTAGCTTGGGAAACACGAAGAACAGGCCCTGCCCACTTGGACAATAAACCCCTTTATACCCTGTACCTGTGTGCTTCATTTCCTGTCAGTGGACGCTGGCCCTTTAAGAAAGGGTCAATGACCGCGCGCGCGCCCTAATGCGCATGCGCGCGGCCCGGGTGCCAGAAGCCAGAGCAGGAAGCTGAGAGGAGGAAGCAGCAGAGCCGGGCTGGGGCTGGGAAACCGACGGGCGCCGGGAGCGGGGACCAGGAGGCCTGGGAAGTGCAGGACATGGCGGCTGGAGAGCGGGGAGCGTGGCAGGTGAGCCGGGGATCAGAGCAGGGGACCCGGGGAGCGTGACAGTACCCCCCCCACGCCCCCCTCCCCGCAACCGGGACAGGAAGGCATGGATCAGAGGAGTGCCCACATTCTCCCGGGGCTCCCAGGACCTATCCTCAGGACCATACCCTGCCCAGTCTACCAGGAAGAACTGTCGACCCCGTACGGTCTTCATGGCCACGATATCCCTTACCGCATAGATGTCGTCATCGGCAATAGGAGGAGGAGCCGAACTGGCAGCAGCGGAGAAGGGACCAAGGACAACCGGCTTGAGCAGGGAGACGTGGAAGGAATTGGGTATCCTCATCGTGGCTGGGAGCTGTAGCTTGTAGGAGACCTCATTGATCTTGCTGAGGACTTTAAACGGCCCGATGTAGCGAGGTCCCAGCTTGTAGGATGGTATCTTCAATCGGACGTACTTGGAAGCAAGCCAGACGAGATCTCCAGGAGAGAAACACGGAGGGTCCAGACGTCTCTTGTCTGCGTGTCTCTTCATCCGCAGGGAGGCATGTGCAAGGGACGCCTTAACAGAGTCCCAAATGGTTGTAAAGTCACGGGCTACAGCATCAGCCGCAGGGACCTCCGAGGAAGAGGATACAGGCAATGGGACGGAAGGCTGAAGTCCGTAAACGACATGGAAGGGAGAGCTGGAGGAGGACTCACTGACGTGGTGATTATGGGAGAATTCAGCCCAAGGAAGAAGCGTAGACCAGTCGTCATGATGGGCGTTGACGTAGTGACGTAAGAAGGAGGTCAATATCTGATTGACCCGTTCCACTTGGCCGTTCGACTGAGGATGGTAGGCTGAAGAAAAGTCCAGAGTCACTCCCAGATGTTTGCAGAGAGCCCTCCAGAAGCGGGAGGTGAACTGAGTTCCTCTGTCGGACACAATGTGTGATGGAAAGCCATGCAAGCGGAAGATGTGATGTATATAGGCGTCCGCGAGTTCCTGGGCAGAGGGCAGTCCAGCCATAGGGACGAAATGAGCCATTTTAGAGAACCGATCCACCACGATCCATATGACTGTGTGTCCGGAGGACAATGGCAAGTCTGTAATAAAGTCCATCGCAATGTGTTGCCACGGAACTGAAGGTATAGGCAGAGGCAGAAGACGGCCATATGGCAGGTGTTTGGGCGTCTTGTTCCTGGCACAAGAGGAGCAGGCAGAGACAAAAGAGGCGACCTCCGTGCGAAGGGATGGCCACCAATAATGACGTACAATCGCACTCCAAGTTCTCTTCTGACCAGCATGACCGGCTGTTTTTGAGGCATGGCCCCAGTGTAACACTCTTTGCCTGTCAGTCTCAGAGACATAGGTCTTCCCGGGCGGTATCTGGGCCAGGGTGACAGGGGCCACCGGAATGATTTTACTAGGACAGATGATGGGTTGGGATGTCTCCTCCTCCTGCTCCATGGGCATGAAAGACCTGGACAAGGCATCAGCGCGTACATTCTTGTCCGCGGGTCGGAAATGGAGCTGGAAATCGAATCTGGCAAAGAACAAGGACCACCTGGCTTGCCGTGGGTTCAGTCGCTGAGCAGACCGCAGGTATTCCAGGTTCTTGTGGTCCATGTAAATAATAACGGGGTACACTGCTCCTTCCAGAAGGTAGCGCCATTCTTCCAGAGCCAGTTTGACTGCCAATAACTCTCGGTCACCGATGGTGTAGTTGCGTTCGGGCGCTGAGAAGCTCTTGGAGAAGAAACCGCAAGTCACCATCTTCCCGGAGGAGGACTTCTGCATGAGCACTGCTCCGGCTCCCGAGGAGGAGGCATCCACCTCCAAGGTGAACTGGCGGTTTAACTCCGGACGGTGGAGTACAGGAGAGGAGGCAAATGCCCGCTTCAGAGAGCCAAACGCGGCGTCGGCCGCAGGTGACCAGTCCTTTGGATTAGCCCCCTTCTTGGTCAAGGCGGAGAGAGGAGCAGTCAGAGCAGAGAAATGAGGGATGAACTGGCGGTAATAGTTGGCGAATCCCAGAAAGCGTTGGATTGCCTTCAGTCCAGAAGGAGGAGGCCAGTTGAGAATGGAGGAGAGCTTCTTTGGATCCATCTGCAGTCCGGTATCGGAGATGAGGTAACCCAGGAAGGGGAGAGAAGACTGCTCAAAGACACACTTCTCGTACTTGGCGTACAGACGATTCTCTCTCAGTCTTTGTAGAACCAGCTGCACGTTCTCTCTGTGGGTTTGGAGGTCCGGAGAGAAGACAAGGATATCATCCAGATACACCACCACACAGACGTAGAGAAGGTCCCGGAAAACGTCGTTCACCAATTCTTGAAAGACCGCTGGTGCGTTACACAGGCCGAAGGGCATCACGCAGTATTCATAGTGTCCATCGCGAGTATTGAACGCGGTCTTCCATTCATCCCCAGAGCGGATGCGGACCAGGTTGTAGGCACCCCGAAGATCCAACTTGGTGAACACACGAGCTCCTCTAAGCCGATCAAACAATTCGGGGATGAGCGGCAGGGGGTACTTGTTTTTCACGGTGATTTGGTTCAATCCCCGGTAGTCTATGCATGGGCGTAAGTCGCCTTCTTTCTTCTTAACGAAGAAGAAACCTGCTCCAGCAGGAGAGGAGGATCTCCGAATGAATCCCCTTGCCAGGCTCTCTGTGATGTAAGTAGACATGGCCCTTGTTTCAACTGGAGACAGTGGATATATCCGTCCTCGAGGTGGTGTAGTTCCCGGGAGCAGGTCGATGGCACAATCGTAAGGACGATGTGGCGGAAGTACCTCTGACTCCTTTTTATCAAAGACGTCCGCGAAGGACCAGTAGGCCGATGGCAGTCCCGGTAGGGACTCTGGAACCGGAGGTCGCCGGATGGGTTGTATGGTCTTCAGACAGTTCTCATGGCAAGACGAGCCCCATCGGGTGATTTCACCAGTGCCCCAGCTGACGGATGGTTCGTGCGTCCGTAACCAGGGAAGTCCCAGCAGGATTTGATGGGACATGTGTGGGAGGACGTAGAGAGCGATGTTCTCGGTGTGCAGGGCACCGATACGCAGTTCGACCGGCTTGGTGATCCAGGAGATGGTGTCAGAGAGGGGTCTCCCATCCACAGAGGCTATCACGAGGGGTTTGTCGAGTGGAGTAACAGGCACCTGGTACTTGTCCACAGTGGCCTGCTGGATGAAATTGCCTGCTGCCCCAGAATCGAGGTACGCCTCAGCCGTGAACCGCGTCTCTCCCGTTGTCACTTGCACAGTCCATGTAACCGGGTCTGAGAGAGTCCCAGCACCTAGGGTGGCCTCTCCTACCAACCCTAGGCTTTGGAGTTTCCCGGCCTCTCTGGACAGGAGCGTAGCAGGTGTGTGCCCTCTCCGCAGTAGAAGCAGAGGCCCTTGGCGAGCCGCTCTGCTCGACGTTGTTCAGACTGCCGCACGCGGTCGATCTGCATGGGCTCGTGGACGGAGACACCAGATGCCGTTGACTGGAGTACGGCGGGCTTCTGCGGAGGAGACGAATGCCGTACCGGACGTCTCTCACGGGACACCTCTTTGGATCGCTCCTGAAAGCGAATGTCCACTCGAGTCGCTAGGGTAATCAGGGCATCCAGGGTGGACGGTACGTCACGACCAGCCAGCTCATCTTTAATTCGACCCGAGAGTCCTTCCCAGAAGGCGGCGGTTAGGGCCTCGTTGTTCCACCCGAGTTCCGAAGCCAAGGTGCGAAAACGGATGGCGTATTGACCCACCGTCAGAGTCCCCTGACGTAACCGGAGAAGAGATGAGGCAGACGCGGAGGCGCGTCCGGGCTCGTCAAAGGTGCCACGAAAAGCCTGCAGGAACTCCTGGATGTTCTTGGTCACCGGATCCTCCTTTTCCCACAAGGGGTTCATCCACGCCAGTGCCTCACCCTCTAGATGGGACATGATGAAGGCGACCTTGGCTTGGTCGGAGGCAAACAAATGCGGCAGCTGCGTGAAATGGAGGGAGCATTGGTTTATGAATCCCCTGCAGGTCTTGGGATCTCCGGCGTACCGGGGTGGTGAGGCCAAACGAAGTCTGGAAGCATCCGAAGAGGCTGCCACGGGAGCTGGAGCCGTGGATTGACTAGTGGAAGCCCGAGATGCTGAAGATGTCACTGACGCTTGTAGCGTGTTCAGGCGGGCGTCCACAGAAGACATGAATTGCAGCATGCGGGTCTGAGTCTCACGCTGGCGTGAGAGTTCCTCCTGTAAGGCTGCTAGTGCTGCAGCGGGATCCATGGCCTGTTCTTACTGTTAGGGCCAGGTGGACGGGCAGACCCAGGAGGTGGATCCACTGGGCCGAACTCCTTGATGATGGTAAGGGGTCCGGTAGCTGGAGCACTACAGGTAGCAGGACAGTCCGAGCACACGAGTATAATGGTGAAGTCCCTGGGACCACGGAGTCACTGATGGTAGTCCGGGTGACGGAGCTCAGGTTCGGAAGCCGAGATGATGTCAGGCGGAGTCCGGAACCGTTGGAGCGAGATGACGGGTCACCGCAGGGATCAGAGATGGTACGAACGGTCAGGATGGCAGATAGACAGCGTTCGGTGTTCGGGATTCGGCAGGACCGGATGGCAAGACAGGATCGGCTCTAGAAGAGAGAGAGGTGAGTATCTCACAGGAACACAAGGAGACCTGACTCCTAGCTTGGGAAACACGAAGAACAGGCCCCGCCCACTTGGACAATAAACCCCTTTATACCCTGTACCTGTGTGCTTCATTTCCTGTCAGTGGACGCTGGCCCTTTAAGAAAGGGTCAATGACCGCGCGCGCGCCCTAATGCGCATGCGCGCGGCCCGGGTGCCAGAAGCCAGAGCAGGAAGCTGAGAGGAGGAAGCAGCAGAGCCGGGCTGGGGCTGGGAAACCGACGGGCGCCGGGAGCGGGGACCAGGAGGCCTGGGAAGTGCAGGACATGGCGGCTGGAGAGCGGGGAGCGTGGCAGGTGAGCCGGGGATCAGAGCAGGGGACCCGGGGAGCGTGACACATACCCCATATAATGTGGAATAGAGGGACACAACTAAGTAAAGACATGGCCCCCTCATTTACTATCTAAAGCGGAATTATTGGCCAACCAGGATAACCTGGAAAAGTATAAAAGGCCAGAGGCAAATTATCGCCTTCATAATAAACATACTCAATAACTATAGAAAGTTTAGACTTCATACAAATGCCCCCCATAATGATATTACATAACCAATCATAGCCCCAACACAAGTGAGAATAATAGAAAAGTAGTAATAAAGAAAGAATGTATTACAATGTACAAAACTTTTTTTTTTAATAAGTGGAGATCAGTTTGGTGAGGACTAAAGATTAGATGACTATCATAATGAATCTGTGAAAACAAAACAATAATTATCAATACACAAAATAAAAATATAACTTCAATAAACCGTACACTGCTCTGTCCCAGCAGAGAATTCAGCGACTCGGAGAGCTGGCCATTACTGTAAATGAGTATTTGACATTGCTGTTACTGTCTTTGTGATCACAGTAATGAATGCATATCATTATTGTTTGGTGACAGCACCACCTGCTGATGATTTTGTGTATTGTAGTGGCTCAGTTTGGAAGGAATTAAGGGAAGCCCCAGGACGCAGTGTGGTGTGTCACAGGGTTCATCAGCCATTTTCATCCTTCCCTTTGATGAGAGAACATGTTAAATGCTCATCTGTATCTTGTTACATATTAAGCTGTGCGCTAGCATAGACGGTAAGAGGATTATCTGTGTTTTTAAATACTCTTGATCAGGGGCGCACACAGAAATCATGGGGAACCATAGAAAAAGTCTGAATGGGCCCCCCCCACCGATAAAAAACAAACAAACAAAAAAAGATTATCATAATAATCATGATACATGTTATTGGGGGCGGCTTATAGTCAGAAATAACACATACTACTACATAGTGTTACTGAACAACACCCACCATATAAAGGTTTGCAATGTATTATTACATTGCAAAATAATGCCGCCACACCATGACCAAATATCACCACATAGAGTCTGAATATAACCACCGTCCTGTTACTGAGCAAAGGCCACTGCACCAAAACCAGTGGATTCACACCGCAAATCCCTAAAAAATCTGCAATATGTGAACTTGGCCTAAAGTAGGGATGTCCTTCTTCGTGCCCCTCACTACACACAATATACATTTTCACATCTGTCTCCCCCATGTAATGGTAAGGATTATGACTCTTTATAGCCTTAGGATCTACAGTAAAACTTTGCAAAGTACAGGGATAATACACACACACACACACACACAGTATTGGCACAGGGGCAACACACACACACACACACACACACACACACAGACACACAGTGATGGTACAGCACAGGGCAGTTTTTCTGTAGTGTTACAGACAGGCAGACATTTGTACATTATAATACTCACCTGCTTCTGTGCTGTGAGAGATGATGATAGTGGCTCAGGCCTCACTGCTGCACTTCATGTGAGTCTTCCTGGCTGCTCCTCCTGTCCTCTGCTTTTTCTTTCTATTCCTTCTGTTCTCCACTTCTCATTGTTTTTCTGCTCTCTGTTTGCTTTTCTCTCTTTTTTGTGGTCTCTACTCCTTCACTCCTGCACTCTTTTCCTTTTCATCATTTCATTTTTCCACGTCTGCCCCCTCTCCTGATTGGCTGTTCTCCTCCTGGCATCTCTGCTGCCTGGCCACTCCCTCCTCAGCACAGGCCGTGCACAGTGTGGGCGCCTCTGAATCTCTGCGTTGGCCTGTCTGCAGCTATACAAACAGTGCCGGCTCTCAGCGGTGTTAATCAGCTGCTTGGTGACGGCCCCGAGAGCATGATGCATGAAAGTGAAAACGCACACACTGCGGGCAGCCGGTCCGGGCCCCTCCAGCCAGGGCTGCCACCAGGAATTTCCGGGCCCGATACTGACAAAATTTTCGGGCCCCCATCAGACTCCACCACAGCTCCGGCTCTACCCCTCGAACCTTCGGCAATAGAAAAAAGTTTCCAGCATCACGTCCTAGAAAAGGTTAAAAACCAATTTTATTCCATAAGGTTAAAACCAACACTAGCTTGGATGGATGTCCGCGAAGTATAAAACAATGTCTGACGTGTTTCCACCTAACAGAGGTTCTTAGTCTTAAGCGGGCTTTACACGCTGCGACATCGCTAGCTGATGCTAGCGATGTCGAGCGCGATAGCACCCGCCCCTATCGTTATGCCAATATTTGGTGATCCCTGCCGCAGCGAACATTATCGCTACGGCAGCGTCACACGCACTTACCTGGTCGCCGTCGTCGCTGTGATTGCCGAACAATCCCTCCCTCAAGGGGGAGGGACGTTCGGCATCACAGCGACGTCACCGCAACGTCACTAAGCGGCCGGCCAATCAAAGCGGAGGGGCGGAGATGAGCGGGACGAACATCCCGCCCACCTCCTTCCTTCCTCATTGCTGGAGTGTGGTAGGTAAGGAGAGGTTCCTCGTTCCTGCGGCGTCACACGTAGCGATGTGTGCTGCCGCAGGGACGAGGATCAACTTCGCCCACGCGACAACAGTGATATTTGAGAATGGACGCCCATGTCAATGAGGAGCGATTTTGGATGTTTTTGCAACGATCCAAAATCACTCCTAGCAGTCACACACAACGAGATCGCTACAGCGGCCGGATGTGCGTCACAAAATCCGTGACCCCAACGAGATCGCTGTAGCGATCTCGTAGCGTGTAAAGCCCGCTTCAGACATATCCTGTTGTATTTGCACAAGTTATGGAATAAAATTGGTTTTTAACCTCTTTTCTTGGCCATGATGCTGGAAACTACTTTTGTTCTATTGCCGGACTTTGCCTCTTTGAACATGGAGCTGCCCTCCCTGCACCGTCCCCCAGAGAGAGGACCCAGGTGATGCCTTTACCGTGGGAGCTGAGATCCTCCTTAGCATACTGACTTCCAACCTTCCACAATCCACCATCACTCTTGGAAAATCTCCAATTCTGCAAACACCAATCAAACATTAACCGCTAGTCGTCATTTTGACTGCCCGAAAAAAGCTAGATGCACCATTTTTTGGGTCACTAAAATGACGAACCCCAGACAGAATCGTCAGCCATATGTGTATATCTAATATATAAAGTTGTGTATGTGTGTGTTGATAGATTATATTATATATATATATATATATATATATATATATATATATATATATATATATATACATACACTGTATGTGTGTCCGCTATAGGAACCAGCACCGTCTCATTTACAATCACGATATTTTGCACAGACACCGCATGTGACTCAGGGAACGTCATAGACTATTTTTGAGGGAAAAATGTAACCCCGCGCTTTAGGCTGGGGCCACACAGGGCACTACTGTGATCCTCGCATGACACTCGGCTCACGCTGTGAGCACAGCAGGAGCCGACTGTCCTGCGAGTGTCACTGCGACTGGGCTCCGATCATGCAATCGGACCTCAGCTGCAGGGGACGGGCCGGCACTCAGGAGGGGCGGGCCAGTGCTGTGGAGGGGAGGGAGGTATTTATCTCTCTCTCCTCCATTGCCGGCTATTGCCATTCTCGCACTGCACTCGCGGTACACCGGTGTAATGCGAGTGCAGTGCGATTCTTCTCTCGCCCAATACACTTGAATGGGTGCGAGAGAGTCTCGCATAACAATCGCACCATGCTGCTATTGTTTTCTCGGTCCGATTGGGGCCGAGAAAATAATCGCTCATATGCGCTGGCAGATAGGCTAATGTTTGTCCGAGTGGAATACGATGTTTTATCGCATCCCACTCACTCCGATTTTCATGCCATGTGTCTTAATAATAATAATAATAATTTTATTCATTTATATAGCGCTATTAATTCCACAGCGCTTTACATACATTTGCAACACTGTCCCCATTGGGGCTCACAATCTAGAGTCCCTATCTGTATGTCTTTGGAGTGTTGGAGGAACCCGGAGGAAACCCACGCAAACACGGGGAGAACATACAAACTCCTTGCAGATGTTGTGCTTGGTGGGGTTTGAACCCAGGACCTCAGCGCTGCAAGGCTGCAGTGCTAACCACTGAGCCACCGTGCCGCCCTTACAGTTACTCTCCAAAAAAATTCCTTACATTAAAAAGTCAATGGAGCTAGTAGGTGAGGTCATTAATAGGAGCTGTGATTGGTTATTATAGGCAACAAAGGACATTGCTAGTGTAAATCTGGGTTCACACATAGCGACGCAGCAGCGATCACAACGGACGACCTGACCTTATCAGGATTGCTGCTGCGTCGTTACATGGTCGCTGGTGAGCTGTCAAACAGGCAGATCTCACCAGCGACCAGTGACCAGCCCCCAGCCAGCAGCGACGCGTGGAAGCGACGCTGCGCTTGGTAACTTAGGTAAATATCGGGTAACCATTACCCGATATTTACCTTGGTTACCAGCGCACACCGCTTAGCGCTGGCTCTCTGCACTCCTAGCCAGAGTACACATCAGGTTAATAAGCAAACCTTTGCTTATTTACCCAATGTGTAGTCCGACTACGTGTGAAGGGATCAGGGAGCCGTCACTGGCAGCGTGAGAGCGGCGGTGCTAGTAACTAATGTAAATATCGGGTAACCAAGGAAAGGGCTTCCCTTGGTTACCCGATATTTACCGTGGTTACAGCTTACCGCAGGCTGCCAGAAGCTGGCTCCCTGCTCGCTTCAGTTCGTCGCTCTCTCGCTGTCACACACAGTGATGTGTGCTTCACAGCGGGAGAGCAACGAGCAAAAAAATTAAGCAGGACATTCAGCAACGAACAGCGACCTCACAGCAGGGGCCAGCTCGTTGCTGGATGTCACACACAGCGACAGCGACGGGACGTCGCTGCTACGTCACAGAAAATGGTGACTCAGCAGTGACGTCGTCGCTATGTGTGAACCCAGCTTAAGAAGCTTCTGTGTGAGGTAATATGATACCGGTGGAGAGATGGATAGAGAGAGAGACAGACAGATAGGGAATGACAGAGAGAGAGAGACAGACAGATAGGGAATGAGAGACAGAAACAGACAGATAGGGAATGAGAGAGACAGAGACAGACAGATAGGGAATGAGAGAGAGAGACAGACAGGGAATGAGAGAGAAAGAGACGGACAGATTGGGAATGAGAGACAGAGACTGACAGATAGGGAATGAGAGCGAGAGAGACAGAAAGGGAATGAGAGAGAGAGATAGGGAATGAGAGAGAGAGATAGGGAATGAGAGAGACAGACAGATAGGGAATGAGAGAGACAGACAGATAGGGAATGAGAGACAGAGACCGACAGATAGGGAATGAGACAGACAGATAGGGAATGAGAGACAGACAGAAAGGGAATGAGAGCGAGAGAGACAGAGACAGATACGTAATGAGAGAGAGAGATAGGGAATGAGAGACAGACAGATAGGGAATGAGAGAGACAGACAGATAGGGAATGAGAGACAGAGACAGACAGTTAGGGAATGAAAGACAGAGACAGACAGATAGGGAATGAGAGACAGACAGATAGGGAATGAGAGACAGAGACAGACAGATAGGGAATGAAAGACAGAGACAGACAGATAGGGAATGAGAGACAGAGACCGACAGATAGGGAAGGAGAGACAGACAGATATGGAATGAGATAATTTTGTACAAAAAAGATCTGGCTCGACCACTAGTATCAATAGGTGCTCTGGAGAAAAAATCAATACAATAGCAAATATACTCCGGCACACCGAGAGAAATATATGAGAAAAGTCCAAAATGGTGCTCAAAAAATTGTTTTTATTATTCTATATTCTTATAATATTCATCATCCAACATTTCAACCCGAAGGTTTTCTTCAAGGACTGATTTTTTACATACAAAGAAAAAAAGAATATACATCGTCATACATATGCAATATACATGGATATTTCACAGGAAAGAAGGGCAGTGAGCCCCATAGGGGTGAACAGGCCCATGATGATCGGGAGGGTGCAGGGTAGTAAGGAGTTAAAGGTTTTGGTTGGGATTGAGGAGGTAGATGGGGGCATAGGATTGGTGGATGGTACTGGAGGGGGGATTGGTGGAGAGCAAGGAAGGGGTGGGGGTGTAGTATGAGGTATAAAGGGGGTGTAAAATGTGTTACCTCCCCTTTCGTCGCCGTGAACTTTGTGCCCCAGGACGTCCGTGCTGCATCCCCCTGCGATGGCTGACCTGGCCGCTTTGATGGACTTGGTGCGTGGGGCATCGGAGGTCCTGGGTGCGGACGTGCTGCGGGAGCAGCTGGCGGCGGTCTGCAGTGCTGGAGCAGTGATGCCTGCTGCTCCTGCGCCCGGGCCTGTCCTACGTGCTCGGCGGTCGCAGCTGCCGGTGCACTACTCCCCCAGCGGGGGGGGAGCAGGAGATCAAGGAGCCCCTTCGGGGACCCTCCGGCACGAGGAAGCCCCGCATCTGCTGCTGTGGAGCTGCCGGCCGCCGGGAGGAATCCTCGCCGGAGATCCCGCGGGTCGGAGGTGGGCGCAGCTTCGGCGAGGCCTACTTCCGGTCCGCGGCCTGCGTGGTGGAGCCCAGCGTCCCGGATTAGCGGCGGAGACTCCCTGCTGGCGGCAGGGGAGCGACTCAGGATGGGCAGCAGATGGGGAGCGCGGCGGCAGGCAGAGACGAGCGGGGGAGGACTACGGTGGCCCGGCGTGCCTGCTGCGGTTCCGGATTACGGTCTCCTCCGGCGATGATCGTGCTGGGGGGGGTTCCCAGCGTTTGTCAGAGGCAGGACGGCTTTCCTGCAGTCGGCAGGGAGGGAGCCCACTGAGCGGGGAGGACACAGCAGCGGCGCAGCAGTTACACCGGAGACCATCAGGGATGGACGGCGGTACGGCGCCACGTCGCGCCAAAAGACTTAGGTCCAGCAGGAGACGCCCGGAGGAGCGGGGTGCGGTGACCGTGGGGTCGACGGCCGCCAGGTGCGTGCTGTCCCCTCGCTGGTCCCCCCTGTGGCCTGCAGCGGCAGTTCGGACTCCGGAGAGGAAGAAGGGTCGATGGCAGCGACAGGTCGGACGGAGCGGCAGCAGGAAGATCGTGGCACGGCTGTGCCGACGTCGGTTCAACGGCAGCCTGGTGAGCGGACAACAGAAATGTTTAATGCTGTGGGTAGTGCGGGCGGGAGCGGGGGTTCCTCCGCAGGAAGCGTTACGCAGGGGGCGAGTGTGGTCGGTCAGTCTGGTTTACCAGGCCCGGAGTTTTGGGGGCAGCTTTTGGGGGTGTTGCAGGGGTTGTCGGCGGAACGGGTTAGTCGGATTGGGCCTGGGGCTCCGGTGGGGGCGTGGGTGGGCCCCTCGGAGGTGGTGCAGACAGAGGCGCCGGTGCGCGAGGTTGCGGCGCGGGACCCTACCTCGACGGTAGGTGCGGGACAGGCGGCCGGTGGGGCGGCTGACGTGGGTGCGAGTAAGGAGGCGGAAAAGGAAAAAGAAAAAGAGGATGAGGTTGTGCGGTTGGATGATAGGGCGCAGAGTGAAATTTATGTGTGTTTTGAAAGTCAGTTAGGGGTCCATTTGAAAAAGGAGGTGAGGGAAAAGATTTGTAAAGGGGAGTATGTGGACATTTTTTCCCTGCTTCCCTTGGAGAAGTTTAATTTGGATAAGGTGAAGCCCAGTGATACAAAAAAGGAGAAAGAGGACGATGAAAAACGAAGGTATAGGTTGATCCCGAGGACGTTTACTAACTGGCTACAGGCCTTTGCAATCTTAGCCAGTGTGATCGGGGAAAAGGAGCCGGAGCATTGTTCCGCCCTATTTGGATATATTGACGCGATAGGGGAGGCGTATAGAGTATACGGCGGTTTAGGGTGGTTAAGATATGACGAGCAGTTCCGGCAACGGAAGGCTCTGCGGCCTGGTGTCCAGTGGGGTCACAAAGATATTTCTTTGTGGATGCGGTTAATGACGGCTCCGGCTCAGCCCTTTCGAGGGGGTGCCGGGAGCCCGGGTGCGAGCGGCGGGTCCCCGGCTGGACAGAAAAAGGGGGCTTGTTGGCAATATAACGAGGGACAGTGTAAGTTCGGGGCCTCATGTCGATTCAAACATGAGTGTTCTGGATGTGGAGGTTCCCACTCCTTGGCCAGGTGCTTCAAGAAAGGAAAGGGAAAGGCGGGGGAGGGGTCTGGAAAAAGGGAGGACGCCAGTGAGGGTAGAGGCGATGCTTCCCTATTTAAATAGATACCCAGATGTTCGGGCGGCAGAGTTGTTGGTACGTGGTTTTACGGAGGGTTTTCGGATTCCGTTTGAATCTGAGGTGCCGGTGTTTCGCCCGGGGAATTTGAGGTCCGCGAAAGAGCATCCGGAGGTGGTGAAGGAAAAGCTGCAAAAGGAGGTGGAGTTGGGGAGGATGGCGGGCCCATTCCAGGACCCGCCATTCTCCAACCTAAGGATTTTCCCCCTTGGGGTGGTACCTAAGAAGGAGCCGAACAAATTTCGGCTTATTCATCATTTATCTTAAATAAATTGATTTTTTATTTTCCAAGATATTTTTCAAGCAATATTTGTGTTATCAAAAATCAACGTTTCGGTCACACGACCTTCATCAAGTATAATAACACTACAAAAAAGACAAAAAAATAAAATAAACACGTGAACAAATCATATGGCATGAAATAACATTAACATGCAATATACATAAATTGAAAGACGTGTCCTCAATTCATACAAAAAGGATCTTTTTGTCAATCAAAAAAATATGTCAAATATACATCATGTATAACTGGAACAACAGGGAACACTGGATATCAGAAAAAATGCTTTGTCCCTGGACTATAAAGCATAAATCTACATTCACAGAACATTGAAATCTGTTTCCTATAGAAAAAGGGAACAATAAAAATAAATGAAGGATAAACAGATAGATATCATCAAGACTGGAACTAACGAAATAAATTCCAATAATGCCTAGATTAGAAGTGTAGTAAAGCTTATTAAACTCACCAGAGCTTGTAAGATAGAATGAATGAATGTTTGTCAATATGAAGATAAGAAGCTGCCTCTCCGGGTCCGTAATGCATGTGACCTGCCTGTCTACTGCCTGGGTTTAAATAACCCACTTAATAGAACAATGGGCGTGTAATCAGGGTGTAGCGTAACATCACTTCCGGTATCAGGGTTTTAACCCTATCACCTCCTCTCCTATGTGGTAAAATCTGTTCTAAAATTTGGAAACGCAATTGGCTGACCCTATGACCTTGTTTGTGGAAATGGAACGGAAGAGGTAATGTCAGTTTCTCACACCGGATGGTGGACTTATGTTGAGAAATGCGGTCTTTAACTTGCTGTGTTGTTTCTCCTACATATAAAAGCCCGCATGGACATTTTATGACATAAACTACAAACGAGGTTTCACAGGTGAAAAAGCCTTTTATAGGATAACCCCTTTGTGCAATAGGAGTAATAAACCCCTAGTCTAAATGGGTCCTGTGCTGTACTCTAAATAGCAACAGCGTCGCTCCTTCTTACACATATACAAGCGTTTCCAGCCAAAATACGTGCAGGGGTTTGCCAACCAAACCCTTTTACATATTGCCATCCACGGACGCCACTTCCGGTTTGTTACCGGAAATGACGTTACGCTATCGTACACACACAGCATATTCTCTATTTCCATTTGAGCGGACGCTGATTAGTTCTGCGCAGGCGTTGGCCTGCCAACCAAGCCTGTGAACATAGTGCCATCCAGATTCGTCACTTCCTTTCATTATACCGGAAGTGACGTTACGCTACACCCTGATTACACGCCCATTGTTCTATTAAGCAGGTTATTTAAACCCAGGCAGTAGACAGGCAGGTCACATGCATTACGGACCCGGAGAGGCAGCTTCTTATCTTCATATTGACAAACATTCATTCATTCTATCTTACAAGCTCTGGTGAGTTTAATAAGCTTTACTACACTTCTAATCTAGGCATTATTGGAATTTATTTCGTTAGTTCCAGTCTTGATGATATCTATCTGTTTATCCTTCATTTATTTTTATTGTTCCCTTTTTCTATAGGAAACAGATTTCAATGTTCTGTGAATGTAGATTTATGCTTTATAGTCCAGGGACAAAGCATTTTTTCTGATATCCAGTGTTCCCTGTTGTTCCAGTTATACATGATGTATATTTGACATATTTTTTTGATTGACAAAAAGATCCTTTTTGTATGAATTGAGGACACGTCTTTCAATTTATGTATATTGCATGTTAATGTTATTTCATGCCATATGATTTGTTCACGTGTTTATTTTATTTTTTTGTCTTTTTTGTAGTGTTATTATACTTGATGAAGGTCGTGTGACCGAAACGTTGATTTTTGATAACACAAATATTGCTTGAAAAATATCTTGGAAAATAAAAAATCAATTTATTTTCAACCTGAGTGCCGAATTTAATATATTATTGATACGGGGTTGGACCCTATTCTGGCACCTTATCACAGCAGGAGTGCCGCACTTCTATATCTCATCATTTATCTTATCCGGCGGGATTGTCGGTGAATGATGGGATATCACCAGAGTTGTCGGCGGTATGTTATGTATCGTTCGATAACGCCTTGGAGTTGGTAAGGGTTGCGGGGCGGGGGACCCTGATGGCAAAGGCGGATGTGGAAGCAGCTTTTCGTTTACTCCCGGTGCATCCAGAGAGCCTTCATCTCTTAGGGTGTATGTGGGATGGTGATTACTATGTGGATCGCTGCCTGCCGATGGGCTGTTCCATTTCGTGTGCTTATTTTGAGGCATTCAGTACTTTTGTGGAATGGGTAGTCAAGGATGTGGCAGGAGTCCATTCAGTGATTCACTATTTGGATGATTTCTTTTGCGTGGGTCCGGCGGGCTCTTCGGTTTGCTCCTTGTTGTTATTTACGTTAGAGCGGATCGCGCGGAGCCTAGGTATTCCGTTGGCAAAAGAAAAAACGGAAGGGCCGGTGACAGCTCTATGTTTCTTAGGTATTGAAATTGATACATTGGCGATGGAATGCCGGTTGCCGGAGGGGAAACTTATGGATTTGAAGGCGTCGGTGCGGTTTTTGTCTCAGGCCAAGAAGGTGCGGTTGCGGGATTTGCAGTCAGTGCTTGGGAAATTGAATTTCACTTGTCGCATTATGCCGATGGGGCGGATATTTAATAGGAGACTGGCGAGCGCAACCGCGGGGGTGAAAGCTCCAAATCACTTTGTCAGAGTGACCAAAGTGATGAAGGGGGATTTGTTGGTTTGGGAGGAGTTCTTGGACCGGTACAACGGTCGGACCCTTTGGATGAGCGAGGCATTGTCCAATAGCCAGCTGGAATTGTATACTGATGCGGCTGGAGCGACAGGTTTTGGAGCAATTTTTCAGACGCGCTGGTGTGTGGGAAAGTGGCCACGGCTTTGGGTGGAAGCAGGTTTGGTAAGGAATTTGGCGCTGCTGGAATTGTTTCCCATTATTGTGGCGGTGGAGTTGTGGGGCCCCGTTTTTTCTGGAAGAAGGGTTTGCATGCATTGTGACAACATGGCGGTTTTGCATTCCATCAATGCTCGGCAAAATCCCCGCCGGTTGTGGGGTATTTAAGGCATCTGGTGTTGCGTTGCTTGGAGTTAAACATTTGCGTGGTGGCTCGGCATGTGCCAGGGGTTCGAAACGAGGTGGCTGACGCGCTATCACGGTTTCAGTTTTGCAGGTTCAGGATGCTGGTGCCGGGAGCGGACGCGGATGGAGAACCTTTCCCGGAATGGCTGTGGGGCCTGGCATCGGTATAGCATTTGAGGGAATTAGGAGATCGGTGTCTGAGGCTACTTGGTGCCGATATCAGGCGGTGTGGAAGGAATGGGCAGAGTTGGAAAGAGGAGACTTCATGGAGTCGGGTTACAAGGGCCGAGTGTTGGGGGTCCTGATGTTAATTAGTGGGGACTTTTCGGCGGGTCGGTCCATTTCGGTGATTGGTTGCAAGTTGGCGGCGTTGGCCTTCTTGTTTCAGATGCAAGGGGTTCGGGATGCGACTAAGGATTTTCTGGTGCGGCAGGCAATGAAGGGTTTTCGCAAAGGGGCCCAGTCGCGTGACATGAGGCGGCCGGTGTCATTGCCATTGTTGGTTTGTTTAGAGGGGTGTTTAGGGGAGTTGTGTTCGTCTCCTTATGAGCGGGTGTTGTTTTCGGTAGCTTTTGTATTGGCGTTTTTTGGGGCCTTTCGCATTGGTGAATTGGTCAGCCCGACTAAGCAAGCGATGGGTGGTTTGCTGATGGAGGATGTAATGCTGGGGGAGGATAGAGTGGAATGTTGGCTTCGTTTTTCGAAGACGGATCAGAGGGGTCGGGGGCGCTTAGTAGTGTTGTTTGCGTTATCGGGGCACCAGTTGTGCCCGGTGGTACAAGTTTCAGAGTTTTTAAGGGTGCGCGGTGGTTACCCCGGCGTTTTCCTTAGGCATGCGGACGGATTGGCTTTGTCGCGTTACCAATTCAATGCGGTGCTGAAGATGGCTTTAGCACGGGTGGGGGAGGAGCCAAGTGAGTACGGGTTTCACTCCTTCCGGATTGGGGCGGCAACGGAAGCCGCTAGATGGGGTTTGAGTGAGGATTGTATCCGGCGGATTGGGAGGTGGGAGTCTTCCAAGTTTCGCTTGTACATTAGGCCTCACTTGGTCAGGTGATGGTTTGAGGGTGGGGGATTCCTTGTTTGCGTTTTGATTCTGGTATGTGATAATTTTCTTGTTCTGTTGCTGTTTTTATTCGTGGTCTTTGTATTTTGTAGGTCCATGCCTTGTGTGGATCCTCGGGCACTCCTATGTGTATTGGGGAGCGTTGCGGGCGGATGTTCGTCGCGACGGTCGGCAGCTTGGAGTGGTGGTGACGGAAGCCCGAGTAAAGTGGCTTGGAATTTGGGGCATGACCTGGGGTAGAGTGCGCCCCGAGGTGGCTTATTATAGCCGCATGGATCGAGACCCGGATGTGTTGATTTTACATGTGGGGGGAATGATTTGGGAGTAAGGTCGGCGAGAGAATTAAAAAGGGACATAAAGCTGGACCTGTTACATTTGTGGAGGGCGTTCCCGGGCATTGTTATTGTGTGGTCGGATATCATAGCTCGGTCGCAGTGGCGTTTTGGTAGGTCGGTGGACCGTATCAACAGGGCTCGGAGCAAATTAAACCGGGCAATTGGCAGGTTTGTGGCGCGGAATGGTGGTTTGGTGGTGCGGCACAGAGAACTGGAGGAGTCCACGGAACAGTACCTAAGGCGAGATGGGGTCCATCTCACGGACGTGGGTTTAGATTTGTGGATGTTGGGATTGAGGGATGGTCTGGAGCAAGCGCTGGGGGTGTGGAGGGCCCGGGCCAAGTAAGGTGTCACGTGGCCGGTCTGTGGCGGGGTGATAGGTCCGTCTGAGAGGTTGGGAGTACCGACAGTCGGTTTGTTGGTACGAAGTCGCTCAAGGGGAGTGGCTGGGAACTTGTGGGCGGAGGTCCTGCAGGTTCTGGGTGGGGGTAATTAACGATGGAACGTTATTACCCCTCACCTCGGGCCGGTTGGTCACGGCCGAGGTGGTCCTCTGGGCCGGTTGGAGGTTACGGCTGGGGGGTTAAGAATGATAGTTTTTCCCTCTCGGATGGATCTATCGGTGGTTTTGGTTATAAGGGTATATATGTATAAGGTTATGTTTAACAATGGGTGGCATGTTGGAGCCACGAGTTTGGTATACATATATACGGTTAAAAATAAAGCTGTGGCCATTCCTTGCAATAAAGTCGTGGTTATCGTCTTTATTTAAGTAAATATGGTACGGGGGGTGTAGAACCTGGTAACCTGCCTATCCCTTATAGATGCGTCAAGAAGGGCAGTGAGCCCCATAGGGGTGAACAGGCCCATGACGATCGGGAGGGTGCAGGGTAGTAAGGAGTTAAAGGTTTTGGTTGGGATGGGGGAAGGAGATGGGGACATAGGATTGGTGGATGGTACTGGAGGGGGGATTGGTGGAGAGCAAGGAAGGAGTGGGGGTGTAGTATGAGGTATAAAGGGGGTGTAAAATGTGTTACCTCCCCTTTCGTCGCCGTGAACTTTGTGCCCACCCGCCCGCTTTTATTATTATTAAAAAAAAAAAAAAAAAAGAAGAAAAAGATAATATACACTTAAAAAAGAAAAAAAAAAAAAGGGGAAAAAAAATAAAAATGGATGTTTGTTTTGTTGTCACAGCGGGGTGATAGGTCCGTCTGAGAGGTTGGGAGTACCGACAGTCGGTTTGTTGGTACGAAGTCGCTCAAGGGGAGTGGCTTCGGAGTGGATGGGAACTTGTGGGCGGAGGTCCTGCAGGTTCTGGGTAAGGGTAATTAACGATGGAACGTTATTACCCCTCACCTCGGGCCGGTTGGTCACGGCCGAGGTGGTCCTCTGGGCCGGTTGGAGGTTACGGCCGGGGGGTTAAGAATGATGTTTTTTCCCTCTCGGATGGATCTATCGGTGGTTTTGGTTATAAGGGTATATATGTATAAGGTTATGTTTAACAATGGGTGGCATGTTGGAGCCACGAGTTTGGTATACATATATATACGGTTAAAAATAAAGCTGTGGCCATTCCTTGCAATAAAGTCGTGGTTATCGTCTTTATTTAAGTAAATATGGTACGGGGGGTGTGGAGCCTGGTAACCTGCCTATCCCTTATAGATGCGTCAAGGAAGGCATACATATTACATTAGTAAGATGGAAGACAAAAAAAGAAAGAGCTCTCCACAAGAATGTACATAGAGAGTTCCCATGATAACAGAGATCACACTAACAAGATATACAAAGTATGTTATAACGTAACAAAGAGCAGAGGTGAGTGACATACCTATGTTAAATTAGAGTACATTTTTGAATGAGTATTCAGAGGCGCACTCAGGTGTATCAGGCAGACACAGAAATTCTCATGTCAAAATTATGCTATGACGGTAAAAAGTACATAGTGTCAATACATATCACTGGATAAGGTACAGGGGGGAAAAAAGGGGAGGAGGGAGGGGGATAGCGGGGTATCAAGGGCATACCTGTTGCAGTGTTTACTAGGTGTCAAGTCACCAAGCAAAGTAATAGGATATGGAGGGGAAAAGGACCAAGTCCATCTAATGAACCAAACCGAGAAATACATGAATACACAAAAATGGTATAAGGTTACTGTGATATGAGTATCATATGTGGGTCTACCTTGTGTATACAGATAGGTGGACCTAAGGTCTGGAGTGTTATGTTATTCACCAAAGAGGAGTCTTTGTGGGTCCGTATTTATGTTACTGTAGCAATAAGAATAAACAGGTTGGTTAATTCCCACATGGGGTAGAAGGGTACCACTACTAATAAACAGGTTCAATAGATCCCACATGGGGTAGAAAGAGTGCCACTACAATTATGGATACCATAAAAAGGTCCCAAATGAATTAAACATTGTATGCAATATTATAATTACCGTAAGTATTAAGGATAAATGCACAAGGGTCATGAATTGGCTGATAACAGAAAAAATGGAGAGAAGGGGTGGTTGGTTTATGTTTACAGACAGATAGGGAATGAGAGAGACAGACAGACAGACAGGGAATGAGAGATGTGGCGCCCTGGGCAAGCCAGGACGTCACAAGCACTACACCAACACACCCCACACTCCCGGTCAGGCACACCAAAGTCAGACAAAAACCCTTGTTGCCTCCCTCCAGGGGGTGGGCCAGGCGGTTGGTCCCGCCCACCGAGGAGTTCACAGTCCTGGAGGCGGGAAAAACAGTTAGTTGAAGTTTGGAAGTGAAAGGGAGAGGAGAGAAAAGTGGTAAAGGAGCAGACAGAAAGTGGTCCGGGTGTGTGACGGAACAGCAAGGTTGGCAGACGGTGGTGACCGTCTGCAAGAGAGGCCTATTGGAGCTAGCCGAAAGGACCGTGGACGGGCGGTGGCCCGGCGGTACCGGACTGGTACGCAAAGAGAAGCCAGCACCATCCGGCAGGGGCTTACGGACCCCGGCCAGGCTAGGAGTCGCCGTGCAATTTGTCAAATCCGTTAGCGAAGGGAACCTCCTGGGTTTCCCAGCAGCCAAGTCCCGACAGAATGCAACAGTCCAACCGAGAGAGGGAAACACAGTCACCGCCAAGGCTAAAGTTCCCAGGGCCAGAGCCTGCGGGCAAAAAGGGCTCCTTCAGCAACCTTCAAGCTGGGGAGCGGGTTACCGGTGGGAACCCATTGGAACCGTTACACTACACAGGTGCAGGGAAAGGCAGTCACCATCAACCTGCCGGGAGGAGAAACACCGCAGCCGTCTGTGGGACCCCTCCATCCAGCCATTTGTTTTACCGGAGACTTTGTGTACATCATTGGCTGAGTGAGTACCACAGTGCCGTGCGGCACAGCGCTGCCCCCGCGACCCTGCACCTCGCCAGGCCCCGTAACCCGCCTGCCATCCATCCCTACCCCATCACCGGGCCCTGGGACAACCAACCCCCTACCCACGGAGGGGAGAACTAACATCCAGGCTGCTCCCGGGATCCCCGTCCAGAGCAGCGGTGGTGTCACCAACCTCACCACAACCGTGGGTGGCGTCACGGACAATATCAAATCCCCACAATCAATTCCCCCTTTTCACTCACGGGCGAGGAACGCCGCTTGAGTCCCAGGGATCCGGCCCACTGCTCGCGCCACCACCGAGCAGCAGCAGCAGCCGGACCCGAGCAGTGGGAGAGCGCAGGGTCCCCTCCTCCGCCCGCGACAACTTGGCGTCACGAACAGGATCTTACCGCTCTGCCGTCTGGTAGAGGTGCGCCTTGTGACCGCCAGAGGTGTCCGGCCGAAAAATTTGAGAAGCCGCCATCTTGGGCGCGGAAAATTCCCACTCGAGCGTCTCCTCGAGCAGTGGAGGCGCGAAGGCCAAAACCCCGCCCCTGTAGAGGAGGAGCTGGAAAGAGACTAAGGGGGACGGAAACAAGATGTCTGCGCCCGAGGAAGCCGCTGGAGGAGCGGCGATCGCAGTCGCGGGGGCACCTGTAGATGGGAATGGGCCCGCCCAGGTCCCGGCCACACTGGCGGGGGGCGCCGCGGCCCCAGCTCTCGCTCAGGTGATGCCGTTCTCCTTGCCCTATGTGCCCAGAGCTGCCTGGCTACCGCAGTACGATGGGAAACCTGATGCCTTGCAGGTTTTCCGGAAGAAGCTTAGTCCGCTACTGGAACTGTACCCCCTGACTGATAAGCAAAGTGCAGCGCTAGTGCTGGGGCAGCTAACCGGCGCGGCTGAGCAAGAGGCGGAGACCTGGGCCGAGGGGGACCGGTCCTCTGTAGCCACCATCTTTGAGAAGCTGCAGACTGCCTTTGAGACCCGTACCGAGGCAGAGTTGCGGATGCAGTTCTATCAATGCCAGCAACGGCCCGCAGATAGCATTCGGGACTATGCCTTGCGCCTGCAAACCGCACTCCGCACACTGAAGCAGGTGGACACCATCAACATTGCGGACAGTAACAAAATGTTAAGTGAGCAGTTTGTGCAGGGGATGAGGTCCTCAGAGGACCGCAAACAACTTCGGCTGTGGACCCTAGAACACCCTGATGTGGACTTTGCCGTGTTAAAGGAACGGGCCATCAAAGCTCTGCAACCCCCCGCATCTGAAGCCCCTGAGCCAGCCCCATGGCCGGTTGAGACTGCTCCCATCGTGGTGGCCCCTACCCCACCAGCACCTCCAGCACCTGCAGCCCCAAGCGGAATGATGGAAGAACTCGCTGCTCAGATTCGCATGGATGGGGACCTCGCTAAGATCCTCGCCGCAGTCCAGCCTCCGGCCATATACCAGGCCCCGGTGAAGATGCAGCTCGCCGACAGCCCTAAGGACGTCCCCTGGATGCAGCGGAGAAGGGCCAATGACTCACGGTATGGACCCCCAATCTGTTACAGGTGCAGCAAACCCAGCCACTACTCCCGACTGTGTCCGTTAAACGAGCAACCCCTGGGGCCACGGGCCAATCCTCAGGAGTAGAACCCCATGGCCCCCCAGACTGGCGGGTCAGGTATATCGGGGCCCTTCCCATCATCCCCGTGGCCGTGGACGGCATACCGGTGATGGCTCTCCTGGACACTGGTTCACAGGTAACCACTATACCATACACACTGTATCAACGGTATTTGGGAAAAGACGAACTAGCTCCCCCAGATGCCAGTATGACACTGATTGCTGCTGATGGACTCCCATTGACCCAAGTGGGGTACAAACAAGTGGCCATGACTGTGGGACGAGCTGAACTGCAACACCAGGGTATGATTGGGATAATGAATGAACCCAGTGATCATAACCCGAAGGTAGTGCTAGGGACTAACGTGATGGAGCACTGTATGAGTGACGTACTGACCCTACTGCAGCAGCTGGCCGCCACGGCGGCGGGGAGCCGACAGAGTGCTGTGCAGCGTGAGATCTGAGCCCTGATGTACCGCCAACATGTGAACTCGACAGGAGGAGAGATTGGTGGGGTGATAGTGATGGATGTTGCCCCTTTGATTGTACCTCCCAGGAGCGAGATGATGATTTGGTGTAGGGCAGCGGTAGGGCCCCAGGGGCGTGACTACCCCGCCATGATAGAGCCCATGCCCTCTGAACACTGGCCCACAGTAATGGCTGCCCGAGGGGTGGTAGACGTAAAGAAGGGGAGAGTGCCCGTGAGGGTGCTGAACTGCGGGGAGGAAGAAGACAGGCTTCCCCGGTACGCTACCCTTGCCAAGTTGCTCACTCTGGATCCCCACACCATCCGCGAGGCCGTTCCCCCAACCTCACTACCTACTGCCAGCACTCACCCATCCCAAGGGGAGTTAGACGAGTGGTGCCGACAGCTACACGTAGGCACAGACGATACCCCTACACATCACAAAGAAGGGGTATACCGGGTGGTACGGGAGTATGAGCGAGTTTTTAGCAAACATCCCCTAGACTTTGGGCAGATTAAAGGGGTCCAACACCATATCCCCACCGGTGAGCACCCCCCTATCAAAGAGAGGTACAGGCCTATTCCCCCTGCACACTACCAATGTGCCAAGGAGATGTTGAGGAACATGAAGGAGGCAGGGGTTATTAGGGACAGCTGTAGTCCCTGGGCCACCCCGTTGGTACTGGTTAAGAAGAAGGATGGCACCATGCGGATGTGTGTGGATTACCGAAAAATTAACCAGATAACGCATAAGGACGCCTACCCTCTGCCCCGCATTGAGGAATCCCAGGCTGCGCTGAGAACCGCTAACTACTTTTCCACCCTTGACCTCACCAGTGGGTACTGGCAGGTGGCTGTGGCGCCAGAAGACCGAGAGAAGACTGCATTTGCCACCCCTATGGGACTCTGTGAGTTTAATAGCATGCCGTTCGGGCTGTGCAATGCCCCTGGAACCTTCCAACGGCTGATGGAATGCTGTCTGGGGCATCTAAATTTCGAGACCGTCTTGCTGTACCTGGATGATGTGATTGTGTACTCCCAGACGTATAAAGCCCACCTGGAGCACCTAGCCAAGGTGTTCACGTCCCTTGCTAAATATGGGATGAAGTTGAAGCCCTCAAAGTGTCATCTGCTGAAACCCAGAGTGCAGTACCTAGGGCATGTGGTTGGTGCAGAAGGTGTCGCCCCTGACCCCGAGAAAATCACCGCCATCCAGGACTGGCCGAGGCCGACCACGGTGAGGGAGGTGAGGCAGTTCTTGGGCCTGGTGGGGTATTACCGCCGCTTCATCAAGGGGTACACAAAGATGGCTGCCCCCATGCAAGATCTCCTCGTGGGACAGACCAAAGGTGGTAAACCCCTAGGAGCCCCGCTGGTGTGGGAAGAAAGGCATGAGGAATCCTTCCGCCAGCTGAGAGCGGCCCTGACCGGAGAAGAAATCCTAGCGTACCCTGATTACAGCCACCCCTTCATCCTCTACACCAATGCCAGCAATGTAGGCTTGGGGGCAGTCCTATCCCAGGTCCAAGACGGAAAGGAAAAAGTGATTGCTTATGCTAGCCGAAAGCACCGACCGACTGAGAGGAACCCTGAGAACTACAGCTCTTTCAAGCTTGAGCTCCTGGCACTGGTGTGGGCTATCACCGAGCGGTTCCGCCATTACCTGGCAGCAGCTAAGCTCACCGCTTTCACGGATAATAACCCGCTGACCCACCTGGACACAGCCAAGCTGGGCGCGTTGGAACAGCGGTGGGTGGCCAGGCTATCCAACTACGATTTCACCATCAAGTACAGGGCCGGCCGTGCCAACGTTAATGCCGATGCACTCTCTCGGATGCCCCACCGGTTGGAAGAAGGGCCCGAGGATGACGACCTCGAAGAGATTGAGTTGCCCGCATTTCATCGGCCGCCAACTGAGAAGGTGCATGTCCATCAAAAACGGATAAACCTGGACCCGCTGCCCAGCCAGGAGTGGCAAGAAGCTCAGGACCAGGCACCCGCTGTCCGCCTAGTCAAGATCCTGGTGGAACAAGGTGCTGCTGGGATAGACCCTGCCGCCCCAGCCGAAGCCCAACGCCTGTGGCGAGAACGGACCTGGCTGTATCTACACCAGGGGAAGTTGTACCGTGAGCTGATTAACCCAAAGACCCATGAGAAGTGACTGTGCATGAGGCAGTTCCTTTATACCCGGAAATTGCTAGAGATGTTGCCCATGGGGTTACGGCTTTGCCTCCTACCCAAGTTACTGTAGAGAGGTTGTTCTCTAGCCTTAAAATTATTAGGTCAGATTTGAGGTCATCTATGAAGGAGGATCTGATGAAGTCAATTCTATTTCTTACAACAAATTCATAGACTGCACAAATGTTATTTAGTATGTTTTTGCTGAAAGCTGTTTTTTGCCACTTACACAGTTATACATAGTGTTATTTTATATATATATATATATATATATATATATATATATATATATATATATACACAGTGCCTACAAGTAGTATTCAACCCCCTGCAGATTTAGCAGGTTTGATAAGATGCAAATAAGTTAGAGCCTGCAAACTTCAAACAAGAGCAGGATTTATTAACAGATGCATAAATCTTACAAACCAACAAGTTATGTTGCTCAGTTAAATTTTAATAAATTTTCAACAGAAAAGTGTGGGTCAATTATTATTCAACGCCTAGATTTAATATTTTGTGGAATAACCCTTGTTTGCAATTACAGCTAATAATCGTCTTTTATAAGACCTGATCAGGCCGGCACAGGTCTCTGGAGTTATCTTGGCCCACTCCTCCATGCAGATCTTCTCCAACTTATCTAGGTTCTTTGGGTGACTCATGTGGACTTTAATCTTGAGCTCCTTCCACAAGTTTTCAATTGGGTTAAGGTCAGGAGACTGACTAGGCCACTGCAACACCTTGATTTTTTTCCCTCTTGAACCAGGCCTTGGTTTTCTTGGCTGTGTGCTTTGGGTCGTTGTCTTGTTGGAAGATGAAATGATGACCCATCTTAAGATCCTTGATGGAGGAGCGGAGGTTCTTGGCCAAAATCTCCAGGTAGGCTGTGCTATCCATCTTCCCATGGATGCGGACCAGATGGCCAGGCCCCTTGGCTGAGAAACAGCCCCACAGCATGATCCTGCCACCACCATGCTTGACTGTAGGGATGGTATTCTTGGGGTCGTATGCAGTGCCATCCAGTCTCCAAACGTCACGTGTGTGGTTGGCACCAAAGATCTCGATCTTGGTCTCATCGGACCAGAGAACCTTGAACCAGTATGTCTCAGAGTCCTCCAAGTGATCATGAGCAAACTGTAGACGAGCCTTGACATGACGCTTTGAAAGTAAAGGTACCTTACGGGCTCGTCTGGAACGGAGACCATTGCGGTGGAGTACGTTACTTATGGTATTGACTGAAACCAATGTCCCCACTGCCATGAGATCTTCCCGGAGCTCCTTCCTTGTTGTCCTTGGGTTAGCCTTGACTCTTTGGACAAGCCTGGCCTCGGCACGGGTGGAAACTTTCAAAGGCTGTCCAGGCCGTGGAAGGCTAACAGTAGTTCCATAAGCCTTCCACTTCCGGATGATGCTCCCAACAGTGGAGACAGGTAGGCCCAACTCCTTGGAAAGGGTTTTGTACCCCTTGCCAGCCTTGTGACCCTCCACGATCTTGTCTCTGATGGCCTTGGAATGCTCCTTTGTCTTTCCCATGTTGACCAAGTATGAGTGCTGTTCACAAGTTTGGGGAGGGTCTTAATTAGTCAGAAAAGGCTGGAAAAAGAGATAATTAATCCAAACATGTGAAGCTCATTGTTCTTTGTGCCTGAAATACTTCTTAATACTTTAGGGGAACCAAACAGAATTCTAGTGGATTGAGGGGTTGAATAATAAATGACACTCTGAATAAACTTTTCACAATTTAAAAAAAAAAAAAAAGAAATAACATTCTTTTTTGCTGCAGTGCATTTCACACTTCCAGGCTGATCTACAGTCCAAATGTCACAATGCCAAGTTAATTCCGAATGTGTAAACCTGCTAAATCTGCAGGGGGTTGAATACTACTTGTAGGCACTGTATATCCAGCAAAAAGGTTATGGCATAGAAAAAAACCACACTGCTGTCACCAATGCATAAATTGCAGTAAACTGGTGCAGTGTAAATGAGCAGGAACAAGCCAGGATATAAAGTGCAGAAAATGTCACCGCCACTTACCCATTGTGCCACACCGGGAAAAAATGTACGTCCACCAGATAGTGCAGGACCACCCCTACATGTTTCGTGCCATTATCGCCACTTCTTCAGGGGGGTGGTTAGTGTCAGGAAATGATTCCCCATTTAAAACCAGAAACAGCTGCAATTCGTCACATACTAATGGTGGGGGCGTGGCCGGGAGTCATAGCGATATCACATGGCATTCTGACACTGCATCCAGGGAGGAGAAAAACTCCTGAGACGTCAATTAACCCGGCGCAGTGACATCACAGAAGGCCATTTGATTGTTCCCCCGGACACACCCCACGTATGTTTAAAAGTAAAGGAGCCGCCATCTTTAAAGTAGGCAACAGGTGTGGGCAACAAGAATTACATATAAAAACATATATTTAAGCCCACAATATACCTCTGTACACACCACTAAGACCATAACAATGTACATATACATATAAATATATATACATACAAACTGGTAGGGTCTCCATTATGACATTCTTTAAAATGTCGTGGAATAGTCCGGAGAGTCTTGACATCATCGTTCTCAACAGACGCAACAATGTCAAGAACGTGTTCTCTCGTTCTACATCTCAGCTCTCGGGTGGTCAATCCATCATAGATTTTATTACAGCCACAAGTGGCATAGTAGATGACTCCTCGAGTGCTGCAAGAAATATAATGCCTAATCTGATAAGTCCTTCTACAGTCGGCGGATGAGAAAGTTATACATCCCACACATGAGCCACATGGATAATACCCAAAAGAGGTTGTTTGTGGCCAAAAAGGGGTCAGCTGATCGCTCTCACATTCCAGCTGCCGGGTGCTCAGCATAGCGCTCTCACATGCCGGCTGCCGGGCGCTCAGCTGAGTGCTCTCACATGCCGGCGGCCGGGCGCTCAGCTGAGTGCTCTCACATGCTGGCGGCCGGGCGCTCAGCTGAGAGCTCCCGGCCACCACCGGCCGGGAGCTCAGCTGAGCGCTCTCACATGCCGGCGGCCGTTCACTCAGCTGAGTGCTCTCACATGCCGGCGGCCGGGCGCCCAGCTGAGAGCTCTCACATGCCGGCGGCCGGGCGCTCAGCTGAACGTTCAGACACCGAGAAACAAAATAAAGTTTCTGTGATTTAAAAAATAAATAAATAAATAAAATGAGCACGCGCAGTGAAAAATATAGGTTTCCGCCGCTCAAAAAAACGTTACATGCTGCGTTCCCTCCGCCCGACGCAGCGTCAAAATAACGATGCTGCGTTGTCCAGCAGATGCAACGCTGACACTTGCGTTACAGTGCGTCGTCCATTCAAGTCTATGGAGAATAGCGCAGTGCGTTAACGGACTGCGCTATTCTCCATAGTGATGGACTGCGCTGAACGCAAGTGTGAAAGTACCCTAATACTGCGGCTGCCCAGATTCTCCTTTTATCCGATGCTGCTAGGGTTAAGTAATTTCTCTGGTCTCCTAAACTCTGGATGAAAGCTATATCCAGCTATTCTTTGTTGCTACTTACCTATGCTATAAAGACACCTCACCTAGCCCAGGTAATTGCTGGTGATAGCTATTGCTTAGCTTGCCTCTGGAGAGAACCTGTGAGCTGTGGACCAGGGAGTCATTCAGAGATCCATTGCTGCAGTTTGCTGTTTGAAATCTGAGTTTTTCCCTTCACTGTCTCTATTTGGTTTTGCCTCACTAGTCCATTCCTCAATACTTCGTCCTGACGTTTAGAGTGCTTTGTATGATTGCTGTTTATTTTAAATCTGTCTGTCTAAGCCTCTTTGTGTCTTTATCCTAGAACAGGACTAGCGTTCCCACTGCCATGCTCACTAGATAGGGCTGAGTCTAGACAGTGATAGGCACGTGATCGGCAGTGAAAAAACCCGTATAGGGACGTTAGGGAGTGTAGGGATCAGGATCAGGTGAATTTAGCGGTGACCCTGCTCCCCTTTCCCTAACACCAGGGTCCACCGTTTTGTCATGTTCCTGCAGTACCCTATGTGTTGCGGCACTTGTCGGGGCTTCCCGTGTACCTGGCGGAACCCTTGTAGTCAATATGTGACAGTAATCTGTCCCAGATTGAAGAGATGCCCTTTGCTTCAGAAAGGCATTTCACGAATTGGACTAAACCACAGGCATCTAACAGGTATGGCGCCACAGCACACATTTACTCAAATACACCATCAGTGTATTCCAGCACTAATGAAGCCACAAGGAACTCAGTGTGAACTGGTCACCAAGGAACTTGTAAAGTTTATCAATTGTGCCAAAAACTACAGAGCTTGGTAAGCCTCCTTCCAAAATGCCATGAGAGACATAGGTCTATCATGTAGTGAAGAACTTCATCTCCTGGTAAAATAGCTTGGAAGTGAGTATACTGAGCTCGCTAAGAAAATCAGAGACTTTAATGTGAATTATCCAGATATTGGTCTCAAAAGAATCTGGGATAGACTTGAATGTTATGGCTTGGTAGAAGCTATAGAAAGTACCTTGTTTAAGAGATTAGAGGTCTTTCCTTACATAGCGAACAAAGACAATCCACAGCTTAGAAAGTTAACTGACTAGTTAATAAAGTTGCGTGTGGCAACAGCAGAGGAGATCTAGTGGGACTGACATTCCTGGACACCGCGAGAGGTGTGAACTCCATAGTTCAAAAGATTCCGTATATTCCAGCCAAAATGGCGCTCCAACATTCAAATACTGTTCCTTCCCTTCAGAGCACTGCCGTTTTTCATATCTACGTTGCAACATTATAAAGTCCTGTGACACATCTGTAGGTTCTAAGTGCTTAAAATAGACATCCACAAATTCTTTGCGGGGTGTTTTTTTTACAATGAGATCACTTGTGTGGGGTCTCCTCTGTTTTGACATATCAGGGGCTCTTCAAATACAGCATGGAATCTGCAATCTACTTCAGCCAGAATTGCGCTCCATTATTAAACTGCTTATCTTTCCATTGCAAGCCCTCCTGTGTGCCCAAACTCAGGAAAAATTGCACAACAAATTGTGTGGTCCATTTTCTTCTGTTTCTCTTTTGAAAATGAAAAGTTTGGTCATAAATCAACATTTTTGTAGAAAAAAATATTTTTTTTTATTTTCATGTCCCAATGTGATAAACTTCTGTGAAATACCTTTGGAGTCAAAATGGTTATCACATACTTTGTTGAATTCCTTGATGGATGTACTTTCCAAAATGGGATCAGTTGAGGAGGGCTTTCACTGTTTTGGAATGTGTGGGGCTAAGCAAGCCTATTCTAGCCAAAATTGTGCTACAAAAATCAAATTGTGCTCTTTTCCCTTCCAAGACCTGCTGTGTTCACAAACAGCAGTTTCTGCACTTACAGTTAGGTCCAGAAATATTTGGACAGTGACACAAGTTTTGTTATTTTAGCTGTTTACAAAAACATGTTCAGAAATACAATTATATATATAATATGGGCTGAAAGTGCACACTCCCAGCTGCAATATGAGAGTTTTCACATCCAAATCGGAGAAAGGGTTTAGGAATCATAGCTCTGTAATGCATAGCCTCCTCTTTTTCAAGGGACCAAAAGTAATTGGACAAGGGACTCTAAGGGCTGCAATTAACTCTGAAGGCGTCTCCCTCGTTAACCTGTAATCAATGAAGTAGTTAAAAGGTCTGGGGTTGATTACAGGTATGTGGTTTTGCATTTGGAAGCTGTTGCTGTGACCAGACAACATGCGGTCTAAGGAACTCTCAATTGAGGTGAAGCAGAACATCCTGAGGCTGAAAAAAAAGAAAAAATCCATCAGAGAGATAGCAGACATGCTTGGAGTAGCAAAATCAACAGTCGGGTACATTCTGAGAAAAAAGGAATTGACTGGTGAGCTTGGGAACTCAAAAAGGCCTGGGCGTCCACGGATGACAACAGTGGTGGATGATCGCCGCATACTTTCTTTGGTGAAGAAGAACCCGTTCACAACATCAACTGAAGTCCAGAACACTCTCAGTGAAGTAGGTGTATCTGTCTCTAAGTCAACAATAAAGAGAAGACTCCATGAAAGTAAATACAAAGGGTTCACATCTAGATGCAAACCATTCATCAATTCCAAAAATAGACAGGCCAGAGTTAAATTTGCTGAAAAACACCTCATGAAGCCAGCTCAGTTCTGGAAAAGTATTCTATGGACAAATGAGACAAAGATCAACCTGTACCAGAATGATGAGAAGAAAAAAGTTTGGAGAAGAAAGGGAACGGCACATGATCCAAGGCACACCACATCCTCTGTAAAACATGTTGGAGGCAACGTGATGGCATGGGCATGCATGGCTTTCAATGGCACTGGGTCACTTGTGTTTATTGATGACATAACAGCAGACAAGAGTAGCCGGATGAATTCTGAAGTGTACAGGGATATACTTTCAGCCCAGATTCAGCCAAATGCCACAAAGTTGATCGGACGGCGCTTCAAATTGCTGGTAACTTTTTAATTATTTTACACTTGTAACAAAAAAATGTTTCTAAAATAATGCAGATGTAAAGTAAACTTAAAAATTGCTATTTTAATTTTTTTTAGTTGAATGATTCTTTTAAAGGCAAAAAAATTCAAAGTTGCCAATTTTTCAGTTTTTTCCATAAATACACTCAAACCATATTGATCTAAATGTACCGTTTTTTTACAGTAGCAGCTATTAATCATTAAAGGACCATTTACAGAAAAGCAACAGATGTGTGTTTTGAATCATTGTTATGTTGGAAAAGTGCATGCCTATTAAGGACAGAGAGTGATGGTAGTATCTTGTCTTTCAATATACAGCAGTTCATCTGTGAATTCATGATACCATCAATGAAAAATAGCACCCTGACACCAACAGCACTTTTATAATCAATCCCACATAAAGACACTGCCACCAGCATGTTTCACTGTAGGAACCATTTCTTTGTACTCCTAATCTCTGCCATTTGTTTTTGAAGCCATCAGTTCTAAAAACATGTATCTTGGATTTTGGCTTTTACTTCTTTAGCTTACTGCAATGAACTTGCACATCAATTTTCTTCAGAAAATTCTCATCAGAAAATGCTCCTGTTTAGGTTTTAATTTCTGAGGTCAGTGGTGTTTTGACTGAACTCTAAAACTTTCACGGGGATGGACAAACCAGGGGAAATGTAAAACCAGACATTCACAGGTCCCAAAACAGGCTAGAATTTGACCTACACTTGACCCAGAGTTGTCCCTGCCTAGGAGCGGAGTTTGGCACTGTAAGATCACGCAATAGAGCCCCCAGTCATTGACGGCTGACCCTGAGTGTCCTTAACTGCATCCTAAGCTATAAACCAAGTGTAACACCAAAACAACAATAAACAAATTAAATGCACACAGGCAGAGGTTAAGACACAGGACTTGGAACGTACAAACACAGTTGTACAGGCATGAAAAAATACAAGAAACCAAAAAGAATAACAGAATATGTGGAGACCCTCCCAGACCTAAGTGAAACAAAATAGGAGATAACTGGGAAGGGATTTACACAAACAAACTACAGGTAATAGCAATAGCAATGTCTCAGTAAGAAAACCTTACCAAGGAGCTGGGATTCCAGACAACCATTCATCTAGAAATATAGCCAGCACTGAGACATGTGAATAGTAAGTATAAATAGCACCTCCCAAAATGTGATTGGGTAAACAAAACGAGAAAGTGCACACACTAGAATAGAAGTGAAATAGGAAGGCAAGGCATTAGAAAGAAAGACAAGAGATCCTACAGCAATTGGTCCAACATAAAACAGGCTGTGGTCCAACCAAGAGGGAAACTGATCATCATCCAGAGATCATTGGTTCGAACTCTGGAGTGGAGCCATGACAGGCAGGATATCTCCATGAGATGCTTGTAGTTTCATCTATGTTAAATTGTTATGGCACTTTTACTACAGTATTCTAAGACTGATAACTAAAGCTTTCACCTCTCTAGTGTAAAGAAAATGTTGTCTTTCTCAGGTCTTGTGAGGTTTGTCTTCCTTGTAGCGATGTTGCTGATAGCGTGAAATGGGAATGAGTTTTCTTTGTTATTTAATATCATTTTAAAGTTAGCTGTCTGTTGGACACCTGTTTAATAGACTTACCTTTATTTGAATTCTTAATTAGAATTTTGTAGTCTAAGGGGCACTTTGCACACTGCGACATTGCAGGTGCGATGTCGGTGGGGTCAAATTGAAAGTGACGCACATCCGGCATCGCATGCGACATCGCAGTGTGTAAAGCCTGGATGATACGATTAACGAGCGCAAAAGCGTCGTAATCGTATCATCGTTACAGCGTCGGCGTAATCCATAATTACGCTGACGCCATGGTCCGATGTTGTTCCTCACTCCTGCGGCAGCACACATCGCTGTGTGTGAAGTCGCAGGAGCGAGGAACATCTCCTACCGGCCTCACTGCGGCTTCCGTAGGATATGCGGAAGGAAGGAGGTGGGCAGGATGTTTACATCCTGCTCATCTCCGCCCCTCCGCTCTGATTGGCCGCCTACCGTGTGACGTCGCAGTGACGCCGCACGACCCGCCCCCTTAACAAGGAGGCGGGCCGCCGGCCACAGGGACGTCGCACGGCAGGTGAGTGTGTGTGTGAAGCTGGCGTAGCGATAACTTTCGCTACGCCAGCTATCACCACATATCGCTGCTGCGACGGGGGCGGGGACTATCGCACTCGACATCGCAGCATCGGCCTGGGATGTCGTAGTGTGCAAAGCCCGCCTAAACCTTAGCTTTGCTCCTTTGATTCAAAGACTTTAATTGAGCTATACTCATTGTTGCAGCACGGTTTTGAATTTGTTAGGAAAATTACTTTTATTGGTGTGTAAAAACACTTCTTGTTTGCAATCATTGTCTCACATTTGTGGGCGCACAGAGTGTGGCATCTCATAGAAAATGTCGATTCTGAAAGGAAACAGATTTTTCTGACAAATTTCTTGGGGTTTACTGATTGATGTTGAGCACTGTAAGGTTTGTTTTATTCCCCTATCTATGCAGTAAGCTTGGTTCTGTTCCCCTGTTAATGGAGTAATTTTTAATTCTTTTTCTGTATCTATAAAGTAAAAGTGGCTTTGTTCCTGAATATATTTAATAAACTCAATTCTGTTGCTGAATCTAAGTGGTAAGCTAGATTCTGTTCCTGTGTCTGTGTTGTAATTTTTTTCTGTTACCGTACCATTGCAGTAAGCTCGGTTGTTTCCGAATCTGTTCCCATATCTATGTAGAGGGCTCAATGCTCTACCTGTATCTGTGCCATTAAAAAAGTATTGATACCTCGGGACCATATACACAATTTTTCACATTACATCCACAAACTTAAATGCCTTTTATTGAGATTCTATGGGATATACAGTGACAAGCAAAAGTCTAACAATGTTTTGAACTCTTGATTTCAGGCTCCATATTTCACCATCCACTACATTTTTGAGCGTGAGACTACCTCCATTTTATAGTCAATAATGTTGGCTATCTCATACATAAATTTGACTTGCAACTATTTAGTATATGATTATTTAAGCACTTTCTTATCATGTTACTGCATTGCTACTGTTTTGCTCCCGGTGTTTGAAAAAAAAAATTTCTTCCTGTATAGTAATCACATATATACACCATGTGCAGAATTATTAGGCAAGTTATATTTTAGAGGATTTTTTTAATTATTGATCAACAACTATGTTCTCAATCAACCCAAAAGACTCATAAATATCAAAGCTTAATATTTTTGGAAGTTGGAGTGTTTTTTTTTTTAGATTTGGCTATCTTAGGAGGATATCTGTTTATACAGTTAACTATTACTGTGCAGAATTATTAGGCAACTTAATAAAAACCAAATATAGTCCCATCTCACTTGTTTATTTTTACCAGGTAAACCAATATACCTGCACAAAATGTAGAAATAAACATTTCTGACATGCAAAAACAAAACCCCAAAAAATTAGTGAGCAATATAGCCACCTTTCTTTATGATGACACTCAACAGCCTACCATCCATAGATTCTGCCAGTTGCTTGATCTGTTTACGATCAAGATTGTGTGCAGCAGCCACCACAGCCTCCCAGACACTGTTCTGACAGATGTACTGTTTTCCCTCCCTGTAGATCTCACATTTTATGAGGGACCACAGGTACTCTATGGGGTTCAGATCAGGTGAACAAGAGGGCCATGTCATTATTTTTTCATCTTTTAGACCTTTACTGGCCAGCCACGCTGTGGAGTAGTTGGATGCATGTGATGGAGCATTGTCCTGCATGAAAATCATGTTTTTCTTGAACGATACCGAATTCTTCCTGTACCACTGCTTGAAGAAGTTGTCTTCCAGAAACTGGCAGTAGGTCTGGGAGTTGAGCTTCACTCCATCCTCAACCCGAAAAGGTCCCACAAGTTCATCTTTGATGATACCAGCCTATACCAGTACCCCACCTCCACCTTGCTGGCGTCTGAGTTGGAGTGGAGCTCTCTGCCCTTTACTGATCCAGCCTCTGGCCCATCCATCTGGCCCATCAAGAGTCACTCGCATTTCATCAGTCCATAAAACCTTTGAAAAATCAGTCTTAAGATATTTCTTGGCCCAGTCTTGACATTTTATCTTATGTTTCTTGTTCAGAGGTGGTCGTTTTTCAGCCTTCCTTACCTTGGCCATGTCCCTGAGTATGGCACACCTTGTGCTTTTTGATACTCCAATAACGTGGAGCTCTGAAATATTGCTAAACTGGTGGCAAATGGCATCTTGGCAGCTTCACACTTGATTTTCCTCAATTTTTGGGCAGTTATTTTGCGCCTTTATTGCCCAACATGCATCTTGCGACCCTGTTGGCTATTTGCCATGAAATGCTTGATTGTTCAGTGATCACACTTCAAAAGTTTGGCAATTTCAAGACTGCTGCATCCCTCTGCAAGACATCTCACAATTTTGGACTATTGAGAGCCTGTCAAATCTCTCTTCTGACCCATTTTGCCAAAGTAAAAAAAGTTGCTCAATAATTAAGCACACCATATATAGGGTGTTGATGTCATTACATCACACCCTTCCTCATTACAGAGATGCACATCACCTGATTTACTTAATTAGTAGTTGGCTCTCAAGCCTATACAGCTTGGAGTAGGACAACATGTATAAAAAGTATCATGTGATCAAAATACTCATTTGCCCAATAATTCTGCACACAGTGTATACAAAACTTGTTCTCACATTCCCTAATAGTTCAGTCTTTTATTAGGTTGACCCCAAGCGAAAGGTCCCTAGTTCGAATCGAGGAGCTGCCAAGAAGATTTCCCAAGGAACGAGAAACAGCATCGTCTAGCTCATCGATAGCGGTCTCTCGGCCAAGAAAATTCCCAAACTGCATTATGTGAGTGCTATGACAGTTGGAAGTATACGAAATGAAATCCATCCATCTATTCAAAAGCTAAGAGCTGGACGTCCAGGCAAAATATCAGAGTCGACAAGTCGGCTAATCGCAAGGTCTGTCAGTTCTAGTGCAACAAACACGGCAGTGGCCTGAAAAAAGAGGAAAAAGTCTTGACTTCAATAACATCACGAAAAACGTTGGCTCGAGTTTGCAAAGAAGTACGAAAAGTGGACAGTAGAAGATTGTAAATGGATGATTTGGTGCAATGAGACAAAAGTCAATAGACTAGGCTTTGATGGGTGCAAATGGGTCTAGAAGAAACAAGGGAGAAAGGGTCTAACGGATTGAAGAATTGAAGGAACTGTCAAGTTTGGTGGAGGAAGTCTGATGATATGGGATTGTTTCAGAACGAAAGGCATTGGATATTGGACCAGGATCCATGGTGGTCTCAATGCTGAGCTATATGTGAGTATTCTACAAGATGATTTACTTCGTACATTCGAGTACTATGAGTATGAAAAGGAAGACATAGTGTTCCAGCAGGACAATGACCTGAAATATGTGTCAAGATTGGCGAAGAAGTGATTCAATGACAATGAAGCAGAGGTGCTGGATTGGCCTTCCAAGCTCTTCATCACTAGCAGAAGCTCTGCCTATTTTACCTCACTGGCAGAATCCTTGCCTACCCCCACCTCAACCCCAAAGGGGAGGTGTCATTATTTTTATTTTTGTATTAATATGATAAATTATTTTTAATACACAATTAAACGCACTGGTTAAACATTTTTTATGAATTTTTTTCTTCAGTCACTGGGGGCTGCAAATTGCATTTGCTGGTGTGTAATTGTAATGAACCAGAACTGGGGATTACATTAATGTTCTTATTATACTGTGAATACTTGAAGTTTTTTTGTAAGTGGTGCGCAGCATACAGGTACACTAAGAGTTAAAGGGAACCTGTCACCAGTTTTTCGTATATGAGCTAATCTCACCACCTTCCTTTGCACCTATGCTGCATTCTAAAAATTGGTATATTTTGCCCTGACCCCCCTGCATATCCCATTAAAAAAACCTTTCTAAAAACTCCCCCGCTGTGTGCAAATGCGACCGGCCCAGTCCAATGGGTGTCTTTCCAAAAACCTATATAATAATGAAAAACAACATAAAAACAACCTCTACTCAAAATAGTATGTATTGCAAAGTGTGCACAGTACCAACATTCCAAGCTGTACTATTGAAAAATGAGATTTTTGGCAAAAAATTGCAATTTTTCGAGCTACCCCGCCACGTCACGGCAAATCTCTTGGGCAGTCCTACACTAAAATATTTTTATTTAAAGTGTGCCATGCGGCCTCACATATGCAAAAATAGGACAGCACAGCATGTACCTGGTGCTTTTCAGTTCCGTCTCCATGACTGATTCCTGGTTGTGGGCGGGACAGGCCCAAGCACATGCTGCTTGGAATAAATAGCCAGTGGACAGAGCTGGATGGCAATGTGTGAACAGCCACCAATCGCCAAAAATCAGGACAGATGGAAAAATAAAAATGAGGTGCACTGCAAGATGGGGACCAACCAAAAACCTATATAATAATGAAAAACAACATAAAAACAACTTCTACTCAAAATAGTATGTATTGCAAAGTGTGCACAGTACCAACATTCCAAGCAGTACTATTGAAAAAATGAGATTTTTGGCCAAAAATTGCAATTTTTCGAGCTACCCCGCCACGTCACGGCAATGGGTGTCTTTGCAGCGGCTCCTGTTCCTGCTCTCCTCTGGTAATTGCCGTTCTCCCGATGTGATTGATGTGGATGAAGCGTCCTGCGTCATTCACATAGCCAGACATAATCTCATGCCTCTGCAGGGTGATCACGGTTTGCGCAGGCACACTTTGCTTTGCTTTACTGCAGACTGAGCCTGACACCTAACTGAGCAAGAGTCAGCAGCAACTTGCAGTAGTGCAGAGCAAAGTGCAGCTGCGTGAACTGCAATCTCCCGGTGCAGGTGTGAGATTATGTTGAGCTATGTGGATGATGTAGGATGTGTCATCAACATCAATCAAATCGGGAGGACGGTGAATACCAGTAGAGACAAGGGACAGGAGCCCCTGCAAACACACCCATCGGACCGGACCGGTCCGGTTACATTTGCATATAGAGTAGAAGTTATTCAAATTGTTTTTTTGGGGATATGCAGGGGGTCAGGGCATAATATACCACTTTTTAGAATGCAACATAGGTGCTAAGAAAGGTGGTGGGATTACCTCATTCACTAAATAACTGGTGACAGGTTCCCTTTAACACTCCTCACTTAGTTTCAGAGAATGGCTAGGGTGGATGGAGTTTAATGAACAAAAGTGACAGTAGTTAATTTTGCAAATTAGTGAGACCTCAGCCAGTGTACAAGTTAGGAATATGTAGGGGCACTCTAAAGGCCGCTTTACTTGTAAACGACATCGCTAACGCGATGTCGTTGGGGTAACGGAATTCGTGACGCACATCCGGCCTTGTTAGCGACGTCATTGTGTGTGAAACGTACGAGCGACCGCTAACAAGCAAAAATAGTCACCTTATCATTGCTCGTTGACACACTCCTCCATTCCCACATATCGTTGCTGCTGCAGGTACGATGTTGATCGCTATGTGTGACACCGCAAGAATGAGAAACCTCACCTTTCCTGTGGCCACCGGCAATGAGGAAGGAAGGAGGTGGGCGGGATGTTCGTCCCGCTCATCTCCGCCCCTCCGCTTCGATTGGGTGCACGCTTAGTGATGTCGCTGTGACGCCGCACGAACCATCCCCTTAGAAAGGAAGCGGTTCTCCGGCAACAGCGACGTCGCTAGGCAGGTAAGTACGTATGACGGGTTCGAGCGATGTTGTGCAACTGTGCGCGACGGGCAGCAATTTGCTCGTGACTCCCAACCGAAGGGGGCGGGTGTGACGACGTGGACACCCAATGCCTCTCATGGGTTAAAGTTTCTTAACATTCAGCCAGACGTATTGTTCTATTGTGTATTACCTCATGTTTGCTTAGCTATTGTTTCTCCAGACCCTTGCAGTAACCATTGTAATGTAGTTGTGTATTGCTAATGTGATTACCTTAGTAGCCATTGTCGAGTTAGTGACTTGCAGACTTCATGTAGATCTCCTCAGTCTTGTTATGCACACCATTTAAATGAACATTATTCATGCAGCTTGAAATTCATCCAATGGGAGAGGCGATCTTGTCCAACCAATCAATGAGGACCCAGTGTATCCAAGTGGAAGGCTGTGGCTATAAAAGGGATTTCTTTAAGCCACCAGGAGGTTGTTGATGGATGCTGATGGATCTAGTCTAAGCTCTTAGGAGCTGACTAGAGGATCAGGATATCTTATGGCTTCAATCTAGGGACTCCGGTTCCGGTTGGAGACCATATCCACAGCCTAGGGATTTCGACTCCGGCTGCCAGGATTGTATCATCAAACCAAGGACTACTTAAGGAAGGAACTCAGGTTGGGACAGTTCAGTCACCTGTTACAGACTTTGCAGACCTCAGCCAGCTTCCTAAATCTGGCGTTATTCCAGTCACGGTGGGTGCCCGCCGAAAGCGGGGTGCTGTTGGATTGGAGTAAGTAGCCCTGGAACCTGTGAGGCATGGACATTCTAAATTCCTGGTGAGCCAGCGGAAGGGTGAGACTCTGTTGCCTGTTACATTTTTGTGTTTTGCTGGTTATGTGTTATGTGCCGTTAATTGTTTGGGATCCAATAAAGTCGAATTATTGTGGTTCCCTCACCTTGTGTTGTCTGAGTAGTGTTACACCCACGGTTAAGGAGGCCGGTGTTCAGTTGGGATGAGCCCTGAGCTACGCTGTCTTTCTAAAGGCAGCGGGTTTTAGTGGACAAGAGCACCCACTAAGCCCTGTGTCTCCACAATTGATGGCAGTGGTGGGATACTACTCAGCCTGGTTTATCCAGGGGAGCTGCAGCGGACTGGGGTTCGTGGACACCGTCCAGGGCTCAACAACCGGGGAGGCACATAAGCATACCCAGCAGGCCATAGGGGAGGCATTCAGGTTTCGGACGCTGCCATGTCCAACCCCACCAGCTCAGCCATGGGACAAGGACCAGAGAGGAGTTACGACCGCAGCAGTAAATGGATGCTACAGGATCTGTGCCAGAGGCGAAAGATTATCTACTGGAACGCTGAAACTCGGTCGGACTTGATTCAAAAATTAGTCCGTTGGGATGCCCAGAATGATGCAGGGGACGATGAGGATCCCGCCGATATTGACCCAGAGGATTTAATCTATGTGCCACATCATGGATCTAGTGACAATCGGGAATCAACTTTGTCCAAAATGGCCCAAGCCACAGTGTTGTTGGATGCATTGGGGCCTAGATCCTCAAGAGAAGAGAGGGCTTGGGTTCTGGAATATGTTTATGGGATTCCAGCTGTTGTACTGCTAGCACCAGCCGCTCGAGAAGGATGGTCCCGCTACCCAGCAGAAGCTGCACCAAAACAAAGAGGCCGCATGCTTGGAGGCCGTCTGCCACTCCAACCAGTCAACATATGCCGAGATGAACCAACGAGACCTGAGGAATGCTACTCACAAGAAACACCAATAGCTGAGGAAGTGGTTTATCCAGTCCACACCCTACGGCAGGCCGGACACCGTACACCAGCCATCCTCCATCCCCACATCCAGACGGTCAAGGTCGGTGATATACAGGCTCAGGGACTTCGAGACATTGGATCTACCATCACTCTGGTAAGCCCAGTAATTGTTTCCCCAGAAGACCATTTACCAGATTCCAAATTATCCATCTCCCTGGCTGAGGGCCAGCGCTCGGACGTCCCTCTGGCATGTGTGCAGTTGGACCTAAGGACCGACCAGGGAGAGGTCGAGGTAGGGATTGTGAACAGCCTCCCCATACCGGTCATTGTGGAGACTGACCAGAGCAAGGCTGATGTGGAGCTTATGAACAGCATCCCCACCCCTGGTATTTTGGGAACTAACCAGGAAGCGATCAATGTGGGACTTGTGAACAGTCTCCCTATACCTGTCATTGTGGAGACTGACCAGAGCAAGGCTGATGTGGAGCTTATGGACACCGTCCCCACACCAGTTACTTTGGGGTCTGACCAGGAAGAGGTCCATATGGAGTTTATGGACAGCCTCCCCACACCTGTTGTTTCGGGGACTAGCCAGGAGGAAGTTGAAGTGGGGTTCACAGATGGCCCCACCAAGCCTGTTGTTTCGGATACCACTCAGAGGGAAGTGAAAGTGGGGCTTGGGGATTACCTGCTCACACCAGTCATTTTGGAGAATGACCTAGGACAAGGACTATCCAGTCAGTTTGAAGCAGCCATCACCCACTTCCAAGCCAAGCAGGACCCTGATGTGGATCTTTCTAACATCTTTTCCAAGGATAATTCACATTCTCAGTCTCCAGCATCCACTTCTGACCCAAGAACCATGAGTAAGCCTAACCACACTGTGGCTATTGACTGGGGGAAGATTGATAGTAAGAAATGTATGCAAGCCCAACTCATGGACCCCATCTTAGTGCTTGCCCGCAATATGGCTGCTCAACTTGGGGGAGGTAATCAGGGGGAGGTGTATAGATGCGAGTCTCTGTTGCTGACCTCACCATTAAAAAGGACAATGCCGTCAAGAGGAGAAGGATGATCGGAAGCCTATCATGTCTGGCTAATATTAAGAAGGGGGAGGAATGTGACGACATGGACACCCAATGCCTCTCATGGGTTAAAGTTTCTTAACATTCAGCCAGACGTATTGTTCTATTGTGTATTACCTCATGTTTGCTTAGCTATTCTTTCTCCAGACCCTTGCAGTAACCATTGTAATGTAGTTGTGTATTGCTAATGTGATTACCTTAGTAGCCATTGTCGAGTCTGTGACTTGCAGACTTCATGTAGATATCCTCAGTCTTTCTATGCACACCATTTAAATGAACATTATCCATGCAGCTTGAAATTCATCCAATGGGAGAGGCGATCTTGTCCAACCAATCGATGAGGACGCAGTGTATCCAAGTGGAAGGCTGTGGCTATAAAAGGGATTTCTTTAAGCCACCAGGTGGTTGTTGATGGATGCTGATGGATCCAGTCTAAGCTCTTAGGAGCTGACTAGAGGATCAGGATACCTTATGGCTTCAATCTAGGGACTCCGGTTCCGGTTGGAGACCATATCCACAGTCTAGGGATTTCGACTCCGGCTCCCAGGATTGTATCATCAAACCAAGGACTACTTAAGGAAGAAACTCAGGTTGGGACAATTTGGTCACCTGGCTACAGACTTTGCAGACCTCAGCCAGCTTCCTAAATCTGGCGTTATTCCTTTCTCGGTGGGTGCCCGCTGAAAGCGGGGTGCTGCTGGATTGGAGTAAGTGGCCCTGGAAGCTCTGAGGCATGGACATTCTAAATCTCTGGTGAGTCAGCGGAATGGTGAGACTCTGTTGCCTGTTACATTTGTGTGTTTTGCTGGTTATGTGTTATATGCCGTTAATTGTTTGGGGATCCAATAAAGTCTAATTATTGTGATTCCCTCACCCTGTGTTGTCTGAGTAGTGTTACGCCCACGGTTAAGGAGGCCGGCGTTCAGTTGAGATGAGCCTTGAGGCACGCTGTCTTTCTAAAGGCGGCGGGTTTTAGTGGAGGAGAGCACCCACTGAGCTCCGTGTCTCCACAGCGGGTACGCACGCTAGCGATCTCGCTAGCAAGATCACAACGTGTAAAGCGGCCTTAACCCTTGCTCCAGAAAGCTGCATGGAACAGATGGATCTGAAGCACCTATAGAACCTCTGTGGACTTGCATCCCTGGGAGGTAGATGGATGCCCTTGTCAACACAGCAACTTAGCCTACCCGAAACAAAGAGTTGTTGGACATAGGAGGAGTACGAGCCTAGAAGGGGCAGGGCTGTATTTGGCATTCATGCTGCCCTAGGCACTTTAAGTGGTCGCACCCCTTAGTAACAACTCAAACTATGAGTATGTGCACACGACATCTATTTAAGGTGGACCTAGTCTGTAACACACTTGAAAAAGTGCTAAACGCTAAAAAAATGAACATCTATATTTGCTGAGCATACGTTCAGGTTTTTAAGCTTCTTTTAACAGTTTCAGGTTTTCAAAAACATTAAGTGGTTAAAATAGGTAACCTAGCAATTTTTCGGGAAGTTGCTGACTAATATTTAATACAATTTCAGTTTAAAAAAAAAAAAAAGATGCCAGTGTTTCCTAACCTGTCCTCAACCTGAACACAACTCAAGAGATGTCTAAAAGCTATGGTGTGCACATACCCTAACAGTTCACATACCCTTTAGATAGTACTGTAGTTAAGGTGCTTGTACACAGACTATAGTTGGCAAATCTGATTGGACTATCCCGTCCTAACAGGGAAAGTGACAATTCATTCTGGATTGAGTCATTGAAGGCCTAGTTTTTGAACGTGGCAGAAGTGTAGTCGGTTGGTCATGTAGGTCACATATAGTGGGTGGTTTGTGGCAGTGGAGGAAAGGAGACAGAAAGCAAGATAGCAAGTGCCTCGAGCACAGCATTATAAGTAGGGACTGATCTTTGAACTGAGTGGCACTAGGCGATAGGTGCTAGAGGATGGAACCCTAGCAGCCAGGTTCCTTAAACCGTCAAAGTACTGGGTGTCTTCTGCTTGTGCAGGACCCTAGTTACCAGACCCCTAACTGTCAAAGTGCCAGGTTTACCTTAATTGGCATGTGAACATAGTGAACCAATTAAGTGGTTTCCCGCTGGACGTCTGGGAGTGTAAAGCTTTGCCGTGGTCATTATGGGGACCTGAAGCAGACTGAACGTGGGACTGCAGAAAGGAATGGTGCACTGGGACTCACCATTCTAGTTAGATCAGCCGCAAACAAGAGGGAAGTTGAACTGGCAATGCTAATTAAAGCTGAAACATACTGGAAGATATATGACCTTTATCTGGAACATAAATTTGTGAAAGAGAATGAACAGTCCATTAAAGAGTTGTTTAAAGTGAACTGTTGGTCTCCTTGTGACTATGAGTCATCATCCAGTCCTGGCCAGTCAATATCAGCGGCAGTATGTGGCCTACATGGATTCCCAGCCCGCACGACGAAAGTCCAAAGATCCAATCAGGACCAGCTATTTCATGTAGAGTGCTGAGTTGTCCCGAGTCAATGCCTTGCCCACGACTGCTGCCCCGTGCCACCAGGGCTGTGGAGTCGGAGTCAGAGTCGTGGAGTCGGAGTCAGAGCTCATTTTGGTGGAGTCGGAGTCGGTATAAAATGGACCGAATCCGACTCCTAAAATATATAATAAATTGGGTACAGTAGTGCAGTGCTGAATGTGCAGAATATTTTTTCCTAGGAATTTGAGAAAGTTATGAAATGTCCTATAAATGGCTGTTCTATTCCTGATCTAAGGCTACATTCACACACAGCGCTTTTGCTGCATTTTTTGAGGATACGTTTTTCAGCTGCAAAAACAGATCAGCTTTTTAAAAAACCGCATCACCTGAAAGGTTTTTGAGCTCATAAAAAATGTTTTCAATAGCAAAAGCAGATTAGAAAAATAACGGACAATGCTTCAAACATGATAAGTACAATTAAACTGATGAATGAGAGTAATGAACAACAGCTAGAAGAAAATTTAGGATTCAGTATGTTAGAGATGGAAGGCCACAATGCTGTTCATGTAACGGAGGAACAAACAGATATTACAACAGAACAGCAAAATGATACTTTAGAATTAGATGATCTTGTTGAAGCTGCTTCAAAACACTTTCATATTCATCCCATGCGCTGTGTTGTGCACATGCTGCAGCTGGCAATAAGAGATAGTCTGCAAGACGGACATGCTGGAAATCTAATTGGAAAAGTGAGGAAATTGGTTATTGCCACCAGAAGCCCTAAAATTGATTCCATCTTGAAGCGATGTGCTGAGAAAGGGGCAATTGTCGATCAAGCCACTCAGTGGCACAGCCCTTATTTAATGATGGAGCGATTGCTTGAACTAAAACCGTTTCTTATAGATATGGCGAACCCTCACGTAACCCAAAACCAGGGATTGGAGAAGCAGGAAGCTCATTTGCATATTTCCAGTGAATTCTGGGAAGAGGAGAAGAGTCGCCATAAGCTGATCGATTGCTGGGACTTGCCGGGTCTCGCTGTTTGAGGACATCGCAAAACCAGGGATTGGAGAAGCAGGAAGCTCATTTGCATATTTCCAGTGAATTCTGGGAAGAGGAGAAGAGTCGCCGTAAGCTGATCGATTGCTGGGACTTGCCGGGTCTCGCTGTTTGAGGACATCGCAAAACCAGGGATTGGAGAAGCAGGAAGCTCATTTGCATATTTCCAGTGATTTCTGGGAAGAGGAGAAGAGTCGCCGTAAGCTGATCGATTGCTGGGACTTGCCGGGTCTCGCTGTTTGAGGACATTGCAAAACTACGCGCCTGACGGCGCGCGACTTTCGCCTTTCATACGCTACATCAGCAATATGGAAGAGAAGAAAATCCACATGGTCACCTGCAACACGTGCTACATCTTTTCGGATCTGCCGCACAATAAATCCAACTTCACCTGTCAAAAGTGCAAACTTGTTGCCCTTTTAGAGGAAAAGGTGCAGGGACTGGAAGAAAGAATAGCAACTTTGAAGCTAATTAAAGAACATGAGGACTTCTTGGACGAGGTAGAAGCAACCATTCAGGATATGGAAAGTGAGAAAAGCTTCAGAACACATACAGAGGCTGAAAAGTGGACACATGTGACCAAAAGAAGCCAGCGTATCAAGTGGTCGTCACCACCCACACAGTTTAGCAACCAATATGAAGCCCTTATGCTGGAGAACGAAAATGGCACAGCTCAGGATGATACCATATCTACAGGAGAAGACACAGTATCATCAAAAGAAGTTACTTTGTCACCAAAAGCAGAAACAAAAGACACTCAAAAGCACTCAGGAGCAACAAGCAGTGCATCCAGAAAGAAAAGAAGAGTGGTAGTTATGGGCGACTCACTACTAAGAGGCACGGAGGCAACTATCTGCAGGCCGGACATAACCGCACGAGAAGTATGCTGCCCCCCGGGAGCAAAAATCAAGGATGTGGCCAACAGGATACCAACTATCCTCGGATCCAAGGACGAATACCCGTTCCTATTGATACATGTAGGAACAAACGACACGGCAAGAAATGATCTACCAACTATTTGTGAAGACTTTGAAATTCTGGGGAAGAAAATAAAGGAACGGAACGTACAGGTTGTTTTCTCATCAATCCTCCCAGTCGATGGCCATGGTGTCAGAAGATGGAATAGGATATTAGATTTGAACAACTGGCTACGACGATGGTGCAGGCAGCAAGGATTTGGATTCTTGGAGTGAATTACCTCTACGATGGACTTCTCGCAAGAGACGGGATACATCTCACGAAACCTGGGAAACACACGTTCGCCAGAAGGCTTGCCACACTCATCAGGAGGGCTTTAAACTAGAAGAAGAGGGGATGGGAGAAAAAACAGCAGACAAGAACATGCAGCAGAAGGACAAACTAATCAAGGATACTAGATGCCGTAAAGATGACCCAAGACAGGGTACTAAGAAGGAAGCTAAGAAAAGGGGAGCAAAACTTCTTTCCTGCATGCTGACCAATGCAAGAAGCCTGACCAATAAGATGGAAGAACTGGAGCTGGTAATGTATGAGGAAAAATACGACATAGTAGGAATAACTGAGACATGGTTAGATGACAGTTATGACTGGGCGGCTAACCTGCAAGGATATGAATTGTTTAGGAGGGATCGTAAAAAAAGGAAAGGGGGTGGAGTCTGTCTATATATAAAGTCCAGTTTAAAGCCCAGACTAAGAGAAGATATTCAAGAGGGAAATGAAGAGGTGGAGTCTCTATGGGTGGAGATACAAGGAGGGAAAACTAATAAAATCCTCATAGGGGTTTGTTATAAGCCACCAAATATAACAGAAACCACTGAAAATGTATTATTGAAACAAATAGACAAAGCAGCAAATCACTTCAACTACCCCGATATAGACTGGGAAACTGAAACCTTCGTATCTCAGAAAGGAAACCGGTTTCTGTCAGTAACTAAGGATAATTATCTGTCCCAACTTGTGCCGGGCCCAACTAGAGGGGCAGCCCTTCTGGACTTAATTTTAAGCAGCATGCCAGATAGAATAACAGACGTACGAGTGGATGGGCACCTAGGGAATAGTGACCACAATATAATACAATTCCACTTGTCCTTCAGTAAGGTGCCTTGGAGGGGGGTTACAAAAACGCTGAATTTCAGGAAAGCAAAGTTTGATCAGCTTAGAGAAGACCTTCACCAAATTGATTGGGACAATGTCCTCAAAAATGGGAGCACAGAAAATAAGTGGGAAATTTTTAAATCGGTATTAAACACCCACTGTGAGCGAGCCATACCATACGGAAATAAAAGGGCTAGGAACAGGAGAAAACCAATGTGGCTAAATAAGGATGTAAAAGGGGCAATGAATAATAAGAAAAAGGCATGTAAAAAGCTAAAACAAGAAGGCAGCGAAGAAGCATTAAAAATATATAGAGAAAAAAATAAAATGTGTAAAAAACAAATACATTTAGCAAAAGTAGAAACTGAGAGACTCATTGCTAAGGAAAGCAAAACAAATCCCAAACTATTCTTTAATTATATAAACAGAAAAAAGATTAAAGTTGATGGTGTTGGCCCTTTAAAGAATAATGAGGGTAAAATCATAGAAAGCGATGTGGGAAAAGCAAATGTTTTAAATACTTTTTTCTCAACTGTGTTCACACAGGAAAAGCATATGCCACGGGAAATGCAGAGTGATCATGTAAACGCTTCATTAAGTATGACCTGCCTAACCCAGGAATAAGTGCAGAACCGACTTAGTAACATTAAAATTGACAAATCACCAGGCCCTGATGGCATTCACCCTCGGGTATTAAGGGAGTTAAGTAGTGTGATAGACAGGCCTCTGTTCCTTATATTTAAAGACTCTATAGAAACTGGGTCTGTTCCACTGGATTGGTGGCTAGCAAATGTGGTACCAATATTCAAAAAAGGGTGTAAAAGGGAACCTGGAAACTATAGGCCGGTAAGCTTAACATCTGTTGTGGGTAAAATGTTTGAAGGGTTTTTAAGGGATATTATTATGGAATGTCTCAATGTTAATAATTGTTTAACTCCATATCAACATGGATTTATGAAGGATCGCTCCTGTCAAACTAACCTGACCAGCTTCTATGAGGATGTAAGCTCTCACATGGACCGAGGAGAATCATTGGATGTCATTTATCTCAACTTCGGTAAAGCATTTGACACTGTCCCACATAAAAGATTGCTAAGTAAAATGAGAAAGCCTGGGCTCGGGGAAAATGTGTGTAGATGGGTAGGTAGCTGGCTTAGTGGTAGAAAACAAAGAGTGGTTATTAATGGCGCATACTCAGATTGGGCCAGGGTTACTAGTGGGGTGCCACAGGGGTCTGTATTGGGCACCCTACTATTTAATATATTTATTAATGATCTGGTAGATGGTTTACAGAGTAAAATATCAGTATTTGCAGATGATACAAAACTATGTAAGGTAATTAACACAAAGGAGGACAAATTTGCAACTACAGATGGATTTGAGTAAATTGGAGAATTGGGCTGAAAAATGGCAAATGAGGTTTAACACAGATAAGTGTAAGGTTATGCACGTGAGAAGGAGAAACAGATGCTACGATTACTTACTAAATGGGAAACCGCTGGGGAAATCAGACATAGAAAAAGACTTAGGCATCTTAGTCAATAAGAATCTAAATTGGAGTGCCCAGTGTCAGGCAGCAGCCACCAAAGCAAATAGGGTGATGGGATGCATTAGAAGAGGTCTGGGGGCACGAGATGAAAACATCATTCTCCCTCTGTACAAATCACTCGTCAGACCACACTTGGAGTATTGTGTGCAGTTTTGGGCGCCGGTGCTCAAGAAAGACATTACTGAACTTGAAAGGGTTCAGAGGCGGGCTACTAAAATAATAAATGGAGTGGGTGCATTACAATACATGGAAAGGTTATCAAAATTAGGTCTATTTACTCTAGAAAAGAGAAGACTTAGGGGAGACCTAATAAATATGTACAAATATCAGAGGGCCATATAGAGATCTCTCCCATGATCTGTTTGTACCAAGGACTATGACAAGAACAAGGGGGCATTCTCTTCGATTGGAGGAAAGAAAATTCCTACATCAGCATAGAAGATGGGTTCTTCACGGTAAGAGCAGTGAGGCTCTGGAACTCTCTTCCTGAGGAAGTGGTGATGGCCAACTCACTGAATGAATTTAAGAGAGGAATGGATGCTTTTCTTGATAGCAAAAGTATAGAAGGTTATAAATAGCATAACCTTACAGGTAGATAGAAGAGCGACCAAGATTATTAGAGGAACGGGTGGGCTGCAATACCAAGACAGGTTATTAAACTTGGGGTTATTTAGTTTGGAAAAACAAAGGCTTAGGGGGGATCTAACCACAATGTATAAACATATGAGGGGACAGTACAGAGACCTTTCCAAAGATCTCTCTACACCTAGGCCTACGACTGGAACAAGGGGCATCCGCTACGTTTTGAGGAAAGAAGGTTTAATCATAATCACAGACGAGGATTTTTACTGTACGAGCAGTGAGACTATGGAGCTCTCTGCCACATGATGTTGTAATGAGTGATTCACTACTAACATTTAAGCAGAGCCTGGACGCTCTTCTTGAAAAATATAATATTACCAGTTATGTATATTAGATTTTATGACAGGGTGTTGATCCAGGGAACTAGTCTGATTGCCGTATGTGGAGTCAGGAAGGAATTTTTTTCCCCATTGGAGCTTATTTGACACATTGGGGTTTTTTTTGCCTTCCTCTGGATCAACATGTTAGGCTACGGGTTGAACTAGATGGACTTAGAGTCTCCCTTCAACCTTAAAAACTATGAAACTATGAAACCCTAAATGAAGGTCAATAGACACAGGTGGCTGAATTGAAGGAATTGCTTAATTATCCATTTACGGTGACTAAAAAATTACAAGCTGAGGATTTAACTTCTGGCATTTTCATAAAGGAGTGGAAGAACTTGCTATTTTGCCTGTCCCAAAGAGGAGGCTTAATCGCCGATGGCATTTCTGCTTCAATGAAACAGAGAGATACAGCTATTGAAAAATAAAATTCTTCTGGCAGCTGTTTATGTGAACCCAAGTCATCATATACTGCTTGATGATCAACAGCTTACTAAAGGAAAAGAAGCTCTGACTGAGGTAGCAATTAGGATGAGTGGCCTACAGGACTGCCAGGCGCAAGAGGACTTGGGTCCTGACAGTGCTACTGCTGCCATATCTTCATCCTCATCAGATGAGGAGTTTAACTTTGACAAGTATTTGTATGACATGAAGCAGGCAAAGCGTTGCTGCAAGGAAAAAGATTTCACTCTGTCTCCTATAGCAGCAGATTGACCATATTTCAGCAAAATTTTTCACTTGCTCTCAAAGAAATAGAAAAATTCAACCGTTCATCAAAACTGACTGTGCATGAGGCAGTTCCTTTATACCCGGAAATTGCTAGAGATGTTGCCCATGGGGTTACGGCTTTGCCTCCTACCCAAGTTACTGTAGAGAGGTTGTTCTCTAGCCTTAAAATTATTAGGTCAGATTTGAGGTCATCAATGAAGGAGGATCTGATAAATTCAATTCTATTTCTTACAACAAATTCATATACTGCACAAATGTTATTTAGTATGTTTTTGCTGAAAACTGTTTTTTGCCACTTACACAGTTATACATAGTGTTTTTTATATATATATATATATATATATATATATATATATATATATATATATATATATATATATATTTTATATATATATATATATATACAGTGCCTACAAGTAGTATTCAACCCCCTGCAGATTTAGCAGGTTTGATAAGATGCAAATAAGTTAGAGCCTGCAAACTTCAAACAAGAGTAGGATTTATTAACAGATGCATAAATCTTACAAACCAACAAGTTATGTTGCTCAGTTAAATTTTAATAAATTTTCAACATAAAAGTGTGGGTCAATTATTATTCAACCCCTAGGTTTAATATTTTGTGGAATAACCCTTGTTTGCAATTACAGCTAATAATCGTCTTTTATAAGACCTGATCAGGCCGGCACAGGTCTCTGGAGTTATCTTGGCCCACTCCTCCATGCAAATCTTCTCCAACTTATCTAGGTTCTTTGGGTGTCTCATGTGGACTTTAATCTTGAGCTCCTTCCACAAGTTTTCAATTGGGTTAAGGTCAGGAGACTGACTAGGCCACTGCAACACCTTGATTTTTTCCCTCTTGAACCAGGCCTTGGTTTTCTTGGCTGTGTGCTTTGGGTCGTTGTCTTGTTGTAAGATGAAATGACGACCCATCTTAAGATACTTAATGGAGGAGCGGAGGTTCTTGGCCAAAATCTCCAGGTAGGCCGTGCTATCCATCTTCCCATGGATGCGGACCAGATGGCCAGGCCCCTTGGCTGAGAAACAGCCCCACAGCATGATGCTGCCACCACCATGCTTGACTGTAGGGATGGTATTCTTGGGGTCGTATGCAGTGCCATCCAGTCTCCAAACGTCACGTGTGTGGTTGGCACCAAAGATCTCGATCTTGAACCAGTCTGTCTCAGAGTCCTCCAAGTGATCATGAGCAAACTGTAGACGAGCCTTGACAGGACGCTTTGAAAGTAAAAGGTACCTTACGGGCTCGTCTGGAACGGAGACCATTGCGGTGGAGTACGTTACTTATGGTATTGACTGAAACCAATGTCCCCACTGCCATGAGATCTTCCTGGAGCTCCTTCCTTGTTGTCCTTGGGTTAGCCTTGACTCTTCGGACAAGCCTGGCCTCGGCACGGGTGGAAACTTTCAAAGGCTGTCCAGGCCGTGGAAGGCTAACAGTAGTTACATAAGCCTTCCACTTCCGGATGATGCTCCCAACAGTGGAGACAGGTAGGGCCAGCTCCTTGGAAAGGGTTTTGTACCCCTTGCCAGCCTTGTGACCCTCCACGATCTTGTCTCTGATGGCCTTGGAATGCTCCTTTGTCTTTCCCATGTTGACCAAGTATAAGTGCTGTTCACAAGTTTGGGGAGGGTCTTAATTAGCCAGAAAAGGCTGGAAAAAGAGATAATTAATCCAAACATGTGAAGCTCATTGTTCTTTGTGCCTGAAATACTTCTTAATACTTTAGGGGAACCAAACAGAATTCTTGTGGTTTGAGGGGTTGAATAATAAATGACCCTCTGAATAAACTTTTCACAATTTAAAAAAAAAAATAAAAAAAGAAATAACATTCTTTTTTGCTGCAGTGCATTTCACACTTCCAGGCTGATCTACAGTCCAAATGTCACAATGCCAAGTTAATTGCGAATGTGTAAACCTGCTAAATCTGCAGGGGGTTGAATACTACTAGTAGGCACTGTATATATATATATATATATATATATACAGTACAGACCAAAAGTTTGAATACACCTTCTCATTCAATAAAAAAATGAAAATATGCCTTATATTCTAGGTTCTTTAAAGTAGCCACCTTTTGCATCCATTACTACTTTGCACACTCTTGGCATTCTCTTGATGAGCTTAAAGAGGTATTCACCGGAAATGGTTTTCCAACAGTCTTGAAGGAGTTGCCAGAGATGCTTAGCACTAGTTGGCCCTTTTGCCTTCACTCTGCGGTCCAGCTCACCCCAAACCATCTCGATTAGGTTCAGGTCTGGTGACTGTGGAGGCCAAGTCATCTGGCGTAGCACCCCATCACTCTCCTTCTTAGTCAAATAGCCCTTACACAGCCTGGAGGTGTGTTTGGGGTCATTGTCCTGTTGAAAAATAAATGATGGTCCAACTAAACTCAAACCAGATGGAATAACATGCCGCTGCAAGATGCTGTGGTAGGCATGCTGGTTCTGTATGCCTTCAATTTTGAGTAAATTTCCAACAGTGTAACCAGCAAAGCACCCCCACACCATCACACCACCTCCTCCATGCTTCACGGTGGGAACCAGCCATGTAGAGTCCATCCGGTCACCTTTTCTACAAAGAGAATCCCCTTGCATAGTCACTGGTGTGCATACCTTATCTCCATATAGTGATGTTTTTTTAGGTTTTTGCACCCAGTTCAGACTTAGAATGGTGTTCCAAAAGTTATTCCTTATTTTTTACCTTTTCTACAAAGACACGATGGTTGGATCCAAAGATCTCAAATTTGGACTCATCAGACCAATGCACAGATTTCCACTGGTCTAATGTCCATTCCATGTGTTCTTTAGCCCAAACAAGTCTCTTCTGCTTGTTGCCTGTCCTTAGCAGTGGTTTCCTAGCAGCTATTTTACCATGAAGGCCTGCTGCACAAAGTCTCCTCTTAAAGCCTGCTTTACACGTTGCAATTAGTTGTACAATCGCATTTGCGATGTGACACGCCCAGGTTGCATACGGGATCTTATGAGATTGCACGTAGGTCGTTCATTTGCTGTCACACGAGCGTTAGTAGTCTATGTTAAATTGATCAATTTTGTGTGTGATCCTTTAGATCATGTGTTCTGTGACGTATGCATTGGGCACCCTTTTTTTTTTTTTTTTATTGACTTGCCAAGCGTGTGTAATGTGTAGGGATGCGTTTTTACTATGTCATCTGCCATTCAGCTCTGCTACATGGCCGCTAACAGCAGACACAGACAGCCATGTAGCAGAGCTGAATGGCAGATGACAGCAGACACAGACAGAGCCGCACTGTCAGAATGAACTCGGGTGAACCTTACCCGACTTCATTGTGATGCTTCGGCTCTGTCTGTGTCGCGTCCTGATTAGCGGTCACCAGTGAAGGACTCACCGGTGACCGCTAAACTCCTGAGATGGTCCAGCGTCGCTTCCAGGTCTGCTGCATGGAGGTGACCAGAGCTGCAGAAGACACAGCCGCTCCTGTCACCTCCACGCAGCAACTCAGGTGAGTAGTGCGATCAGCTGAGCTGTCACTGAGGTTACCCGCTGTCACTGGATACAGCGGTGGCCGCGGGTAACCTCAGTGACAGCTCAGCTGATCGCGCTACTCACCTCATTTGCTGCGTAGAGGTGACAGGAGCGGCTGTGTCTTCTGCAGCTCCGGTCACCTCCATGCAGCAGAGCTGGAAGCGACGCTGGACCATCCTGGATTACGCCGGACATGGAGGGCTTTTTCGGGCTTATTAAAGTGGTGAACCAGGATATATGTTTGTGTTTTTTATTTCTAATAAAGGATTTTTCGTGTGTGTGTGTTTATTTACTGTCACTTACAGATTAATCATGGAAGGTATCTCGGGGAGATGCCCGACATGATTAATCTAGGATTTAGTGGCAGCTATGGGCTGCCATTAACTCCTTATTACCTCGATTTGCCAACGCACCAGGGCAAATCGGGAAGAGCCGGGTACAGTCCCAGAACTGTCGCATCTAATGTATGCGGCAATTCTGGGCGGCTGCTGGCTGATATTGTTAGGCTGGGGGGCTCCCCATAACGTGGAGTTCCCCATCCTGAGAATACCAGCCTTCAGCCGTATGGCTTTATCTGGCTGGTTTTAAAATTGGGGGGACCGCACGCCGTTTTTTTTAATTATTTAATTATTTCACTGCACAGTATAGACACGCCCACCGGCTGCTGTGATTGGGTGCAGTGAGACACCTGTCATTCAGCGTGGGGGCGTGTCTCATTGCAACCAATCATAGGTGCCGGTGGGTGGGGAAAGCAGGGAATACGAGATTGTTTAATGGGCGGCCGGCTTTTTCAAAATAGTAAAAGCCGCCGCAGCAGTGTGAACGCCGTGCAGCGCCGCGCCGATGATCGGGGATCGGTGAGTATGAGAGAGGACTGCTCAATTCTGTTACTCAGGAGTTTAGCGGTCACCGGTGAGTCCTTCACGGGTGACCGCTAATCAGGACGCGACACACCGACAGAGCCGCAGCATGACAATGAAGTCGGGTGAAGTTAACCCGAGTTAATTCTGATCGTGCGGCTCTGTCTTTGTCTGCTGTCATCTGCCATTCAGCTCTGCTACATGGCTGTCTGTGTCTGCTGTTAGCGGCCATGTAGCAGAGCTGAATGGCAGATGACATAGTAAAAACGCATCCCTACACATTACACACACTTGGCAAGTCAATAAATAAAAAAAAAAAGGGTGCCCAATGCACACATTACAGAACACATGATCTAAAGGATCACACACAAAATTGATCAATTTAACATAGACTACTAACACACGTGTGACAGCAAATGAACGACCTACGTGCGATCTCATTAAATCGCATATGCGACCTGGGCGTGTCACATCGCATACGAGATCGCACACCTAATTGTAAGGTGTAAAGCTGGCTTTAGGAAAGCAGATTTCAACAAATTAAAGGAAAAGTTTAATCGTGTAGATTGGGACAAAGTCATGGTAACTGGGGATACCGAACATAAATGGGGCAAGTTTAAGGATATACCACTAGAGTCCTCTGGTATAGGGTGGCGCACTTTCTCGTGGCGATGATCCGCCTAGCTTCCTGCACTTGTCCACATTGATCCCGAGGCTCCAGCACACACAGCGAGTATGTTTGAAAAAGGTCTGGCAGACCGAAACATCCTGTGTACACATTTAACTGTTGAACCGCTATTAAATATACCTATTTATCACAAGCTTTTTTTGATTGCATGCTGTCTTCTTAGTTTACATAAGGAGCGGGACCCTACCTGAGAACCTTTATCTATAAGGAGTGTCGTATTGCTCTTACTATTATGCAATTGCAATAGCAATTAAACACTGCCTATATGCCTGCTCCAATCTAAGCTCTCCTTAATAGATCAACTCTCCCTGAACTGCTTCCAGAGGAGAGTGTGCCGAGCATCACATCACCGGATCTTATATGATGCAATGCGGTCGTCCAATCACAGTAATACCAGTAGCCAACATGGCTATGGCATTACCATGTGTACCACACCTGTGCCAGCAGCCGGGCTGCTCGGATCCGGACCCGCGGTGGCTCGAGGGGTCTCCGGACCCGGAGGTCATGCGGCCACTCGAATAAAAGGGGGGGAAGTATTTACACGGGGCTGTTTGGTTAAAGTTCGTGATGCCACTCGTGGTGCGTGGTAAGATGGAGTACCACCGCTGCGATCGGGAGTACCCGGTGGCAATGGTGTGGGCAGCTAGGTGTTTAACCCCTCCATGGGTAGGGGGAATGTCCTGGGACTCGGTGATGGTGATGGGAAGGTGCCGTTGGGACGGTAAGGGTCACTTGTGTACTCACTCAGTTCAATAACACTGACACTGACAACTGTGGTAAACCAAAGCTCTGGACACCGCTGCCGCTGAGAGGGAGCACGCCTGGATCCCGTGCCCGTTGGTGTTGCCTGTTAGTCTGTGACCTTTGCCTTGGCACCTATTCTTCTGGTTGGTCCCTCTAGTGTAAAACTAATCGGGTCCCGCTCACCAGTGTGGTTAACTGAGGGAGCTTGCTCTCAGGGTTCATGCTTGGGATTTTCTGGACTGTGTAGTGGAAAGTCCTATCCCCCTCATTGCGCTAGTACCCCGATTTTGGAGCAGAAGGGAACGAATTGGTGAACGAATCTTGAAGGCTCCGTTCTCGTCGGGTAAATTGTCAGGACGCCTGAAGCTTCTTCCTGACCTAGAGTCCACGTACCCCGTCGTGCCCTGGCCCCTGACCGGTGATGGCACAAGGCCGCTGGCTGTCCTCCTCGACAGTCCGTGCCCCTTGTCACGATCCCCTGCGACCGGAGTCCAGCTCCTACCAACGTCTGCCACCTAGTAGTCTCAAGGAGCCCGGCTCCTGACCTCTCCTCTCGAGAGGCACTCCTCAACTCCCTTTGTAACCTCTCCTCTTGAGAGTCACTGCTCAACTAACAGTCTCCTAACACTCCTGACCCCCCTTACCAACCCCTCAAGTGGGCAACCCTATTCCACTCAGGTCGGCCACTGGTGTGTCTGGTGGGTGTGGTGCAGAGTGTTCCTAGGATTTTGATTAGCTTGTTCTTAACAACACCAAAGGTCAGGGACCCGTAACCAAGGACGAGGTGGATATTGTACAGAAGGGCAGGTTGCACAATACCCTGTGACGACCTGATAGGCCAGGGCTTCACATTCCGCCGTGGTTAAACGTCCCCGAGCTACAGGACATCTGAGGTTTATTTTTATTTTTTTTTCATACTGTAATACTGTAGAAAAAGGTCAGAAAAGTTAACATTTTTATTCACACATACAGTTAGGTCCAGAAATATTTGGACAGTGACACAATTTTCGCGAGTTGGGCTCTGCATGCCACCACATTGGATTTGAAATGAAACCTCTACAACAGAATTCAAGTGCAGAGTGTAACGTTTAATTTGAAGGTTTGAACAAAAATATCTGATAGAAATTGTAGGAATTGTACACATTTCTTTACAAACACTCCACATTTTAGGAGGTCAAAAGTAATTGGACAAATAAACCAAACCCAAACAAAATATTTTTATTTTCAATATTTTGTTGCGAATCCTTGGAGGCAATCACTGTCTTAAGTCTGGAACCCATGGACATCACCAAACGCTGGGTTTCCTCCTTCTTAATGCTTTGCCAGGCCTTTACAGCCGCAGCCTTCAGGTCTTGCTTGTTTGTGGGTCTTTCCGTCTTAAGTCTGGATTTGAGCAAGTGAAATGCATGCTCAATTGGGTTAACATCTGGTGATTGACTTGGCCATTGCAGAATGTTCCACTTTTTCGCACTCATGAACTCCTGGGTAGCTTTGGCTGTATGCTTGGGGTCATTGTCCATCTGTACTATGAAGCGCCGTCCGATCAACTTTGCGGCATTTGGCTGAATCTGGGCTGAAAGTATATCCCGGTACACTTCAGAATTCATCCGGCTACTCTTGTCTGCTGTTATGTCATCAATAAACACAAGTGACCCAGTGCCATTGAAAGCCATGCATGCCCATGCCATCACGTTGTCTCCACCATGTTTTACAGAGGATGTGGTGTGCATTGGATCATGTGCCGTTCCCTTTCTTCTCCAAACTTTTTTCTTCCCATCATTCTGGTACAGGTTGATCTTTGTCTCATCTGTCCATAGAATACTTTTCCAGAACTGAGCTGGCTTCATGAGGTGTTTTTCAGCAAATTTAACTCTGGCCTGTCTATTTTTGGAATTGATGAATGGTTTGCATCTAGATGTGAACCCTTTGTATTTACTTTCATGGAGTCTTCTCTTTACTGTTGACTTAGAGACAGATACACCTACTTCACTGAGAGTGTTCTGGACTTCAGTTGATGTTGTGAACGGGTTCTTCTTCACCAAAGAAAGTATGCGGCGATCATCCACCACTGTTGTCATCCGTGGACGCCCAGGCCTTTTTGAGTTCCCAAGCTCACCAGTCAATTCCTTTTTTCTCGGAATGTACACGACTGTTGATTTTGCTACTCCAAGCATGTCTGCTATCTCTCTGATGGATTTTTTCTTTTTTTTCAGCCTCAGGATGTTCTGCTTCACCTCAATTGAGAGTTCCTTAGACCGCATGTTGTCTGGTCACAGCAACAGCTTCCAAATGCAAAACAACACACCTGTAATCAACCCCAGACCTTTTAACTACTTCATTGATTACAGGTTAACAAGGGAGACGCCTTCAGAGTTAATTGCAGCCCTTAGAGTCCCTTGTCCAACTACTTTTGGTCCCTTGAAAAAGAGGAGGCTATGCATTACAGAGTTATGATTCCTAAACCCTTTCTCCGATTTGGATGTGAAAACTCTCCTATTGCAGCTGGGAGTGTGCACTTTCAGCCCATATTATGTATATAATTGTATTTCTGAACATGTTTTTGTAAACAGCTAAAATAACAAAACTTGTGTCACTGTCCAAATATTTCTGGACCTAACTATACATCCCACATCAGGGAGGCTTTTCACGTAAACGTCACTAAACCTTTTTTTTTAAAGAGTTCATCCTTTTAACGGTGGGACGCTACCGGTTTCAATGGTAACGGAGACTCAACCTGCTCCATTGCAGCCTCTACCCACGACAGTCCAGTCCCAATGTCCCGGATCCCGTTAACCCACCACCCAAACAACCTGACCCGCTGCATACCTATGGTGGGTCCGTGACCAGGTTAAGGTCCCGGGCATTGTGTTAGACGACTCTGGTGGGCACAGGAGGTGCAACTATATACAAAACACAAGTTCGTGTTGGTCACGCCAGTCCTGTGACCGTGGTCCATTTTTACTAAATATATAACTCACAAAGTCCATGTACCGGGTGTACACATTTTAACAATCTTCTTGCAAATCAGATAACTTCTCCGTGCGTTAAAACCCTTATTGACTATGCATTTATTTACCAACATTTTCTCTATGGAAAATAACAAACTGTTAAAAACAATAAACGAAAGCACCAATACCTAACAATTCTATGGCATCGCTAAACCACTGGTATTTTCAACACTTTTTTTTTTTAAACTACCGGGACCTGTAGCCACGCTTCCTTGAGACTATGCACGTCCGATGCCTGCACAAACTCTTCTTCAGGCATCACATGCTTGGTCACCTCCAGGGCATACTAGCTCCGCTCTCCGCAATGCCGGGTGTAGGTGACCATTTCTTCAGGTTGGAGGTTGCGCTCGGGGTGCCCCCAGGGAAGGTGCTGTGCCACATCCGGCCCTCTAACTCGTGAAGCAGCGCTCCTCACCTGCTCCTTCTCCTCTCTGTTGTGGGTGGCAAGTTCCTGTTGTTACCGGTTTCTTGTTACTATTTCCGCTTGTAACTGCTGGTGATGTCGTTCCCACTAGGGGGCGTCAGCATTCGGCCTCAGCTCCCTAGCTGGCTCTGATTTTAAGTGGACTCTTGCAGCCCAAACAGCCATTGGGATGCCCCGCGGCAGTGGAACCTGTGGATCTTTAGGCTCCACTTCCACCTTGGCAGACTGAAAAACCGACTGCTCTGCAGCCGGGGTTGCAGGGTCTGGGTGCTCCGCCTCTGCTCATGACGGGGATGAGGGACAACACCGGGGTTTCTGCAGCTAGAGCTTCACTCAAAGGCACCGAAGGTTCCGCTGCCGGGATTGGCATGGGCAGCTCGGTGTCCGCCGAGGACGGAGTAGGTGACGGTGGAGTGCTCACCGCAAGCGGGTGCAGTCTGGATCCCTCAGCCGCTGTTGCCAGATTTGGGCAATCAGTAGGGACTGGGTAACCGCTTACCCTCTCTTCACGTGGGATTTTGATCTCACGGGCTCGCACCACCATCGCCAGGCTCCTCATCTCTTCCCTCCTGTGATTCAAGATAAACAGGAACTGCGTCCACATTCTCCTGCACAACTGCTCTGCCTCCTCCTCAATCCAGGTCGCGGTCCCGGGAACAGCTCGTTCCGGCGACCAGTCCCGCTCCGCAATCTTTCCTCTGCGTTATCCAGGAATGTTATGGCAGAGTCCTGGCGTCCCTGCTTCTCTTCCGCTGTGGTTACATTCCAGCACGCCCCCTCGGTTTTCACTCCGCACTCCTTCGCGCGCTGTGGCCTTCTGGGAACTTCAGGTTCCGGCCTCACATTCGGGACGAAGGGCGGGGCTTCTGCTTCGCGTGCTTTCACTGGGAAGATGGCGTTTTGATGCGAAAAGATGGCGGAAGATGGTGGAATTGGCGGGAAAAGGAATTATGACTCTCGGTTTTCGGCTCCAAGGCGCACGTCACCCAATTGAGTGGGCCCTGCTCGTATCCTGTTCGTGATTCCAAAGTTTCCGAGGTGTACCGCCCCCGTGCCAGCAGCCAGGCTGCTCGTTTCCAGATCCGCGGTGGCTCGAGGGGTCTCCGGACCCGGGAGTCATGCGGCCACTTGAATAAAAGGGGAGGGGAAGTATTTACATGGGGCTGTTTGGTTAAAGTTCGTGACGCCACCCGTGGTGCGTGGTAAGATGGAGTACCACCGCTGCGGTGGCGATGGTGTGGGCAGCTAGGTGTTTAACCCCTCCACGGGTAGGGGGAATGCCCTGGGACTCGGTGATGGTGACGGGCAGGTGCCGTTAGGACGGTAAGGGTCACTTGTGTACTCACTCAGTCCAATAATGCTGACACCGACAACTGTGGTAAACCACAGTTCTGGACACCGCTGCCGCTGAGAGGGAGCACACCTGGATCCCGTGTCCGTTGGTGTTGCCTGTTAGTTTGTGACCTTTGCTTTGGCACCTAGTCTTCTGGTTGGTCCCTCTAGTGTAAAACTAATCGGGTCCCGCTTACCAGTATGGCTAACTGGGTGAGCTTGCTCTCAGGGTTCACGCTTTGGATTTTCTGGACCGTGTAGTGGGAAAGTCCTATCCCCCTCGTTGCGCTAGTACCCCGATTTTTGGAGCGGGTGGAGAACGGATCTTGAAGGCTCCATTCTAGTCGGGTAAATTGTCAGGACGCCTGAAGCTTCTTCCTGACCTAGAATCCACGTACCAAGTCGTGCCCTGGCCCCTGCCAGGTGATGGCACAAGGCCGCTGGTTGTCCTCCTCGACAGTCCTTGCCCCTTGTCACGAACCCAGCTCCTACCAGGTCCAGACCAATGTCTGCCACCTAGTAGTTTCAAGGAGCCCAGCTCCTAACCTCTCCTCTCGAGAGTCACTCCTCAACTCCCTTTGTGACCTCTCCTCTTGAGAGTCACTGCTCAACTAACAGTCTCCTAACACTCTTGACCCCCCTTACCAACTCCCCAAGTGGGCGACCCTATACCACTCAGGTCGGCCACTGGTGTGTCTGGTGCTTGTTCTGGGCAACACCAAAGGCCAGGGATCCGTAACCAAGGAAGAGGTGGATATTGTACAGAAGGGCAGATTGCACAATACCCTGTGATGACCTGATAGGTCAGGGCGTCACACATGTATGGCAGCAATCCCCACATATTCATTGGCTGTCTAAAAGCCGTAAAACATGCAGGGTGGGGACTCGAGCATGGTGCTTGTGCACCAGCGATGGGCAATCATGAAATGAGCGTATTCTAGCACCCTGATGCTAGATCTAGTATCGAGCAATGACAAGCATGCTTGCTTATCAGTAATGGTAAGTCAAAATTGGCCATAATGTAGTTCCAACATACCTTTGTGTATGCTTTAATATCAGACACAAGAAGTCCATGTGCACAAGAAAAAGCGGAGTGGGTCATACAAAGAGTTGCCACACCACTTCTGAGCTACTCAGATAGCATACCAGAAAGAGAGAACAAAGAGTAGAAATGCTTCAAAATATTTTATTTAGTACAAAGAAGTCAGTATAGAGAATACAAGGTCCAAAAAGAACCATAATAAATAGGACACAAGAAAATGATGACAAAAGGGCAGGCAATAGAACTGGACTTATGCACATCCATAAAGAATACACTTATATATCCATGTAACACAGTCTTTAGGTCCTGACATATGGCTGCATATCATCCAGAAACTGTTGTGTGAACTAAATTCTAGATAATGCAATTGCTAGTATACTATCAATACACACAGTTTCTATCAGAAGTGCAAGCCAGGTCAGGAACATTATAGAACAGACAAACAGGAATGTCTAGGACACATGCATCATGGATCCTATGATACACAATAAATCAATGTGTTCATTGCAGAAAAAATACACTGGTACATGTGTGCAAATGCCCCAAACAGACCGCTAACCTGTGAGAGGGATAGGGTACCAAAAGGACGTGCAGAAATCCAGGGGTGACGGGGAGGGTAACCCCCAGTGCAAAACTCCGACGTACGTTTCACGTTGGTGATCTTTATCGCTTCATCAGGGAGTGATGTGATATAGGCTTAACATCACGCGAACTCCGCATCCGCATCAGAGAGCACGTGTGTGACATTGCGGCTGCCTTGACGGTGGATGACCTAGCCATCTTGAAGACACTGCCGCTCCATTTTAAATTATTTTATGGATGTGACCCCAAATCACTATCGGTTCGGGGCATTGAAGTCGTCCATCGCGGCATTCGTGGTGGCAATGTTAAGCGGAGATTGGCCCAACGGGAGACCAGATGGATGGTGACCCTTGGCACGGTTGCCCCATCTGATCTCAATGAGGCTTTGAGTTTTGCCTCTTTTCTTTGATATCACCCCTGGGTTCCCCCTTATAAGGGGTTTTTATTGTCTTTTTAATATTTTATTGTAATGGTATGCCTTTGGGTTTATGCTTTATATCTTATTTTTCTCCTTTTCCCCCTTTTTTTCTTGCATTTGGCACAGTTATGACCCCAGCTGTTACCCTCATTTCCTGGTCTAAAATATCTGCTGCTACATGTTTCAAGTTTCAAGTCACACACAGAATCCTAAAACCAATGCTATGCTGCTGGCTGAAGAATTGACTGTAGTGTTATCAATATTGTCTTTTAAAATGATTTTTGTGTATGACTATTCTGCTGGAAATATGCATAGTCCTATGTCATTGTTGTAACAACTGACCTTGATTTCAGGCTCTACGTTCCCACTGATGTGCGCGTGCCCACGTCTCGCCGCTGGCTTTGCTCTCCCCGGCTGTCTATGAATGACCTGTGCGAATATGCGGGCATTATGGAGACGCGTCCCCGCTCCCGCGCATGCGCCGGGTCATGACGGCCAGTGGGCATTCCTGCGCTCGGGCCACGCGATGAGCGCATGTGCTGTAATAATCAGTGAGGCATTCCAGCTGTACGCCTGGCTACTTATTGTAGCCCCGTTGTGTCAGTCCTTCACTCCCTGATGAAGCGCTAAAGATCACCAACGTGAAACGTACATCGGAGTTTTGCACTGGGGGTTACCCTCCCCGTCACCCCTGGATTTCCGCACGTCCTTTTGGTACCCTATCCCTCTCACAGGTTAGCAGTCTGTTTGGGGCATTTGCACACATGTACCAGTGTATTTTTTCTGCAATGAACACATTGATTTATTGTGGGCGGCACGGTGGCTCAGTGGCTAGCACTGCAGTCTTGCAGCGCTGGGGTCCTGGGTTCAAATCCCACCAAGGACACCATCTGCAAGGAGTTTGTATGTTCTCCCCGTGTTTGCGTGGGTTTCCTCCGGGTACTCCGGTTTCCTCCCACATTCCAAAGACATACAGATAGGGACTCTAGATTGTGAGCCCCAATGGGGACAGTGTTGCCAATGTATGTAAAGTGCTATGGAATTAATAGCGCTATATAAATGAATAAAATTATTATATTATTATTATTATAATTATTATTATTGTGTATCATGGGATCCATGATGCATGTGTCCTAGACATTCTTGTTTGCCTGTTCTATAATGTTCCTGACCTGGCTTGCACTTCTGATAGAAACTGTGTGTATCAATAGTATACTAGCAATTGCATTATCTAGAATTTAGTTCACACAACAGTTTCTGGATGATATGCAGCCATATGTCAGGACCTAAAGACTGGGTTACATGGATATATAAGTGTATTCTTTATGGATGTGCATAAGTCCAGTTCTATTGCCTGCACTTTTGTCATCATTTTTTTGTGTCCTATTTATTATAGTTCTTTTTGGACCTTGTATTCTCTATACTGACTTTTGTACTAAATAAAATGATATTTTGAAGCATTTCTACTCTTTGTTCTCTCTTTCTGGTATGCTTTAATATCAGCATCACTGTCAAAAAGAAATGTTAAAATCAGCATGTGCTTCTTACATAAATGCTAAGAAGGTGTTACTAAATGTTGCAGTCTCTTTAAATGAAGAGCTCCACCACACCTCTCCTATTTTATTACTCCATAAGGTACTTCGGCTTTAGTAACTGCCTTTCCCAAATGGTGTATGCTGGATGAAAACTTCTCAAAGTTCTATAGAAGTAAAACCCCACACAAACATATCGTATGTGTGAACTGCATTGTGCATCTTCTACCTAATGCTGTCAGCCCTTTCAGGGATACAAGTACTGATGAGCACCCTTTAATGGCAATATCCTTCCTTTCATATAGACTTGAATTATACATTTCCAAAAAATCTTGTGTCTATTTTTGTGTCTTATACTGTACATATAACTATAGACAATCGGAGATAAAAATGTATAACAAATGACTTTGTAACTGTTTCTCTTGACCTTGAGAGTATCAGAATTCACATAAAATCTAGCTGATGCCTGTATAGAATGACATTAATCTTGTACAATCTAGAAGCGTCTTACACTGTGAAGAAAACAGGTTCGCTTTAAGCTATAAGTCTAAACATAATAGTTACATGTTATGAATTTTAAGGAAACATCACAACAACCATTTCAATTAAACTGACCCATAATGATCTTTGCAGGAAAAGTTCAAACCAGTCCTCTCGTGGATATCAAACATCTTGAAAGAGTTGGCAAGTAGGAAGTTTCTAAGATCAAAGACTTGCTTGTACAAAGAGTAAACTCTCCGAGCCCCCAAGGAACACTTAAATTAGAAGTGAATATGATTTGGTGATTACAGCATACACCTCCTGAAGCAGTTTTAATGGCTAGCCTAATACCTTATGCTTAATAAGAAAAAGTGAAACTTTAAGTAAAACTCTGATAATACAGGAAAAAGAGCACGCAAGACTACATTTCAGAGAAAAGAGATAATGTTATTAATTTATTGTGTGTAGTTTAGGGATATTAAATTTCGCAGACCAAAAACCATAAAATATATATCTGGAAAATCCAGTAATGATAAGTGCCTTGCTGTGAGCAGTTCAGCCACATGTGTTTATGTACCGCCCCGCGGGCTCAGCTGCGACCGCCGAGCCGCTCGGATCCGTGCTCGTACTGTGGGTGGTGGCTCGAGCCTCTCACGGACCCGGGGGTCACGTCGCTTTGCAAGGGAGTTAGCACTACACGCAGGGACTTGGTGAGGAGTTCCACTGCCGGGGCCGCGGTGGTTTGGTGTGGATTGTAAGTTCGTGACGCCACCCACGGGTTGTGGTGATTGTAGACACCACCGCTGCGGTGAAGGTATGGGGGCTCCCGGGAGCGGTGTAATGGTGCAGCTAGGTGTTGACCCCTCCGTGGGTAGGGGAGGTTGGTCACGGGGCCCGGTTGGCGAGGGCCGAGGTGCAGGGTGAAGTGTTGCGGTGCGGTGCCTGATGGCACTGGTGTACTCACTCTGACACAACACACTGGAGTCTCTGGTAAACCAAACGGAGTGATGAACGGGGCCCGCTGCCGGCTGCAGCTTCTCCCAGAATAGGTTGGTGGTTTCCGCCTTTCTCCTGCACCTCTGTGTGTAAATGTTTGACTCCTATGCCTAGACATCGGTAGTCCGCTCTCCGACTTGTATATGCCGTAGGAGCCCGTTTGCCCGCAGACGCTGGACCTTTGGGTCTCTATGCCTTGGCGGTGGCTTTACCCTGTATGGTTGGGCTGTTGTCTTTTAACGGGACTTATGTGGGATAGGTCCTTAAGTCCAGTCCGCAATCAGTTGATTTGACTTGGCCCTGTCGGTTCAGGGCTTTGTCCGGGTCTGAGTACCACTCCTGGTGCTCTGGTTTCCAATCGGTTCCCCGGTTCGGTACCGGCGGGCCACCGCCCGACCCCGGTCCCTACGGTTCCACCGGCTGTAATCCCAGCTCCTTCAGGCGGCCACCCCCGTCTGCCTCCTTGCCAATGGTGACTGGGCTCCAACCCAGCCACCTGGTAGTCTCTTGGCAGGCCTGGACACAGGACTGCCCGTGAACGTGACTGCTCTCCACCTCCTCTAGACTACTCTGCACTTGAACTAGACTCTTTGTGCGTGTTTTCCTGCCTCTAGGAACTCCTCGGTGGGCGGAGCCAACCTCCTGGCTTCGCCCCCCCTGGTGTGGACATCACACCTGGAGGGTGGTGACAAGGTTTTTAGTTTGACTGATGTCACCTAATCGGGAGGGGGTGTGGTGTTGTGTGTGACTACCTGGGACGACCTGACTAGTCCAGGGCGTCACATTTATCATATATGAAGGTTCCTGTCCTTGTCTTGTAAAATAAAAACATGAGTGTTCTAATCTAATCAGTAACACTGTCTAAAACGGCACGATTAATAATACACTCCTCATTCTCAACAGAGAAATTGCAAAACTAAGAAAGAAAAGTCATGACTTGTGAAAATCACAGTATCTATAAGGATGCCTATCCTCTGCCCCGTATCGAGGAGTCCTTGTCCGCGCTGAGAACCACAAACTACTTCTCCACCCTTGACCTCACCATTGGGTACTGGCAGGTGGCCGTGGCGCCCGAAGACCGAGAGAAAACTGCCTTTACCACCCCTATGGGACTCTGTGAATTCAACAGTATACCATTCGGGCTGTGCAATGCCCCGGGTACCTTCCATCGGCTGATGGAGTGCTGTTTGGGGCACCTGAATTTCGAGACCGTCCTGTTGTATCTGGATGATGTAATTGTGTATTCACAGACATATGAAGCCCATCTGGAACACCTAGCCGAGGTGTTCGCGTCCCTTGCCAAGTACGGGATGAAGTTGAAGCCCTCCAAGTGTCATCTGCTGAAACCCAAAGTGCAGTACCTGGGGCATGTGGTGGGAGCAGAAGGTGTCTCCCCCGACCCCGGGAAGGTCACTGCCATCCAAGACTGGCCGAGGCCAACCACGGTGAGGGAAGTAAGGCAGTTTCTGGGTCTGGTAGGGTACTACCGTCGCTTCATCAAGGGATACACAAAGATGGCTGCCCCCATGCAAGACCTCCTCGTGGGACAGACCAAAGGTGGTAGACCCCTTGGAGCCCCACTGGTGTGGGAAGAGAGGCATGAGGAATCCTTCCATCAGCTGAAAGCGGCCTTGACCGGGGAGGAGATCCTAGTGTATCCTGATTACAGCCACCCGTTCATCCTTTACACCGATGCCAGCAATGTGGGCTTGAGGGCAGTCTTGTCCCAGGTCCAGGATGGGAAGGAAAAAGGGATTGCCTATGCTAGCCGAAAGCTTCGACCGACTGAAAGGAACCCTGAAAATTACAGCTCTTTCAAGCTGGAGCTCCTGGCGCTGGTGTGGGCTATCACCGAGCGGTTCCGCCATTACTTGGCCGCAGCAAAATTCACCGCTTTCATGGATAACAATCCGCTGACCCACCTGGACACGGCCAAGTTGGGTGCGTTGGAACAGCGGTGGGTGGCCAGGCTAGCCAACTACGACTTCACAATTAAATACAGGGCCGGTCGTGCCAACGTTAATGCTGATGCACTCTCTCGGATGCCCCACTTGTCAGAAGAAGGGTGCGAGGATGATGACCTCGAAGAGATCGAGCTGCCTGCATTTCACCAGCCACCAACTGAGAAGGTACATGTCCATCAACAACGGGTGAACCTGGATCCACTGCCCAGCCAGGAGTGGCAGGAAGCTCAAAACCAGGCGCCCGCTGTCCGCCTAGTCAAGACTCTGGTAGAGCAAGGCGCTGCTGGAATAGACCCTGCCACCCCAGCTGAAGCCCAACGCCTGTGGAAAGAACGGACCCGGCTGTATCTACACCAAGGGAAGTTGTACCGTGAGCTGATTAACCCAAAGACTCATGAGAAAATCCGCCAGTTGGTGATTCCCCAAGCTAATGTGCCCACCATTCTACAAGCGTACCATGATGGTGCCGGACACTTTGGATGGAAGAAATTGGAAATGCTGTTGAGGGAGCGGTTCTATTGGAGTGGGATACGGGAGTCTGTGGAGGCCTGGTGCTGAGAGTGTGGCCCGTGTACGCTGAGAAGGAAGGACGAGGCCAGCCAGAAGGCACCCCTGAACCCGATCGTTACACATCAACCGCTGGAGCTGGTCGCCCTGGACCATGTGAAGCTCACCCCCAGCCGAAGTGGGTATACTTACGCTCTCACCATAGTGGATCATTATTCAAGGTTCATGGTGGTTGGCCCGGTCAAAGACCTAACCGGCCGTACCGCCGCTAGAACATTCCAAGCTTACTTCTGTCGGCCACATGGATACCCTGAGAAGGTGCTTACTGACCAAGGCCCCGCCTTTGAAGCGGAGGTATTCCATGAGTTCTGTCAGCTGTACGGGTGCAAGAAGATCCGGACCACGCCTTACCATGCCCAAACCAACGGTATGTGTGAGAAGATGAACCATTTGGTCCTTGGCCTCCTCAAGACGTTGCCGCTAGAAGAGCGGAACCTGTGGCCGGAGAAGCTGCCTGACTTGGTCGATATGTACAACAATATCCCGTCCAGCTCAACGAAGTGCACCCCAGCATATCTGATGAGGGCTCGCCCCGGCCGATTGCCGGTGGATCTGGAAATGGGACTGGAAGCCCCAGAAACACTCCCCTCGACGGCTGAATGGGACACCCGGCGGAGGGCTCAGTACTGACAGATTCAGGAATATGTGGAGAAGAACTTAAGTCGGAGTCGGGAACAACAGGAGCGGCGCTTCAACCAGAAGGCGTCTGCTGGCTCTTTCCAGCCTGGAGATGTGGTGCTGAAGCGGAAAAGGAGAACCCACAAGCTGGATGATCAATGGGAACAAACCCCATACGTCATACAGCCCACAGGATGGGAAGATGGGAAGGCCTACCAGATCAGTCGTGACCAAGGGGGCACCTTGGCCATGGTTTCCCGGGACCATCTGAAAAGGTGCCCACCAGTATTGAGGGCAACGGCTGAAGTACCGGTTCCTCCACCAGCAGAGAAGGCAAAAGAGGTAATCCACACCGTGATGGGTGACTTCCCAGCGGACTGGCCTACACAGAACAGCGCGGTGATTCTTCCAGTGATGCTATTCCCACAACCCGTGGATGAAGAAATGATGGAGGTGGTCAACCGTGAGCCAGAACCAGTGCCAGTGCCCAGGGATGAACCTGTGCCCAGCTCCCCCATGCCTCCGCCTGCCCCACACGATAACAGGGAAGAGAGACTGATTGCTCCCTCTTCCCCGCTGCCTGTCACCACTGACACTGGACTCCGGAGGTCCACTCGCCCCAACCTAGGTAGACCCCCACTTAGGTACAGGGAAACTACTATTTAGGGGGGGGGGGACATGAGTGTTAAAAGTTTTGAAAGTTTTGAAAAATGATGAAAATGAGTGATCAACCGAAGTTCACCTGATTGTCTACTACTGTGATTTGAACCGGTCGTTGCCGGCACCGTTGTCCCCGAGGGGACAAGCCCGTGAACTTGCAGGGCAACCACAAACTTGTGAGATGTAAATAAAAATGTTTTGTTGCAGCTTCCACTGTTGCCGCCTCTGGAGAGGCAGATTGGAGGGAGGGCCCGCAGTGGAGCAGGCTGGGGCCCAGCCACCACAGGAACCGGTGGCTACCCTCTGGGGGTTCCAGGGGCTCCCCATGGACGTGGGTCCCATGGAAAGGACAGATCCCGCTCGGGTAACTTGGTGGAGGACTGGGGTCAAGGGGTGCTGCCTGTTTCTTAGGGGCAGCATCAGGGCCAGGTTGCTTGGGTGGGAGAGAGCGGAAGCCGTAACCGTTTAAAACCGTTTGCAACGTTTAAGAAAAGTGCCTACCGTTGTGGGATGATATTCTTCTACTTGTATGTGTTTTTATCTTTTTCAGAAAAATAAAACAGGTGTTGTACGGGCAGCCCGCGGACGGTCTGCATTTTGCTAAGGGGGAATGTGACGCCCTGGGCAAGCCAGGGGTCACAGGTAATGACATCACCACACCCTACACCCCGGTTAGGTACACCTAAGCTAGACCAGAAATCCTTGTTGCCTTCCCCAGGGGCTGATGTCCACACCAGGGGGTGGAGCCAGGCGGTTGGTCTCCACCCACCAAGGAGTTCACAGTCCTGGAGGAAGGAAAACACAGGCAGTTAGAGTTTGGAAGAGGAAGTGAGAGGAGAGATTAGTTGTGGAGGTTGAAGTAGAAGGAGGGAAAGTAGTGAAAGAGAAAAAGTGACAGTTTGAAAGCCTGAAGTTGGTCCGGGTGTGTGCCCCGGACCGAGACAGCAAGGTTAGCAGATGGCGGTGTCCGTCTGCAGGAGTGGCCTATCGGAGTTGCCGTGAGGACCGTGGACGGGTGGTGGCCCGGCGGTACCGGACCAGTACACAAGGAGAAGCCAGCACCATTGGCAGGGGCCTTTCGGATCCCGGCAAGGCTAGGAGTCGCCGTGAATTTGCCAAATCCGTCAGTAAAGGGGACCTCCGGGTCTCCAAACAACTAAGTCCCGATTGAAGGCAACCGTCCAACCGTATGAGAGAGACACCGCCACCGCCAAGGCACCAGTTTCTCAGGGCCAGTGCCTGCGGGCAAAGAGGGGCTCCTCCGGCCCATATCCAAGTCGGGGAGCGGGTTACCGGTGGGAACCCATCGCAACCAACAGAGGTACTAGGTGCAGGGAAAGAGACAGTCACCGTTAACTACTGGGGAAAAGCAACAGCAGCCGTCCGTGGTAACCGTCTTTCCAGCCGTGTGTTTTACCGAGAACTGTGTCAACGTCTCAGGCTGAGTGAGTACCACCGTGCCGTACGGCACAGCGCTGCCCCCGCGACCCTGCACCTCACCAGGCCCCGCACCCAGCCTGACATCCATCCCTACCCCATCACCGGGCCCCGGGACAATGCACCCCCTACCCACGGAGGGGAGAAATAACAACAAAGCTGCTCCCTGTCACCGCTCCCGGGATCCCCATACAGAGCAGCGGTGGTGTCCACACAATCACCACAACCGTGGGTGGCGTCACGGACAATAAATCCCCAAAACCAATCCCCCTTTTCACTCACGGGCGAGGAGCGCTGCTCGAGTCCCCGGGATCCGGCCCATCGCTCGAGCCACCGAGCAGCAGAGGCCGCAGCAGCAGCGGCAGCCGGACCCGAGCAGTGGGAGAGCGCAGCGTCCCCTCCTCTGCCCGCGACACTAGCTTCCTGTCCCCCTTTGCAGGGGACGTAGAACACCACTGTATGAGGATAAGGCTGCACATCAAACTTAGATAATGGTATAATGCCTCAAACATATGGAAAAATATTGGAAAATACAATGAAAAATGCTACTTGCTAACTTGAACATGTGAATAATGAATTGCATACCTGCCATGAATATGAGGATAAAGGAGATATTTAGCAATCGCATTGATCAATGTAACTGAGCCCCAAAACCTCGTCAAGGTATATCTCTATATTGGGGTCCCTAGCTCTGTGACCCTAACTGTGTGTCATCTCATTGCAATTAAAAACTGCTGTGGGTGGAGAGGGGTAACCAAGGACTGTCTTATATAGGAGATGGAAAAAACATGGCCGAAAGGGGCGGAGCTGTGTTCACATTCAGAAAAAAAACTACATATAACTGAATAGGATAACTGAAGTGAGCACTAATATATATATATATAATATATATATAATATATATATAATATATATTAGTGCTCACTTCAAAAACTCGCTGTTCTTTTATTTTTCCTTGTCCTGATGAAGAAGGCGGACATGCCTTTGAAACGCGTAGACCTTTGGAAATAAAGAAAAAGTTTTTTTACAACCTTGGATATTGTGGTCTTTAGCGCAGCATCAAACCCGATTCTTTATCTCAATTGTTTTTTTAGCCAAGAGTCTGGACCTCATAATCCTCATCTTGAACCTCCTTTCTCCCCCCATGGTGAGTCCCCAGAGTCAAGTGATCAGCTTTTTATGGCATCTTCTCGCCTCTCACTGTGCACATTTCAAAAGGGACATGAGGAGATCATGTGCGGTGATGCCCAAATCTTTGAGCAGTCACAGTAAGGCTGCTTTCACACATCAGTTTTTTGGCATCAGGCACGATCCGGCGTAAAAACTGATGCAACGGATCAGGCGAAAAAACGGATTAGTTGCATCAGTTTTTTCCATCAATTCCTTCAGTTTTTTGACAGATCCGGTGTGATACTGAGCATGCTTAGTTAAAAAAATGAATCCGGCGGCCGGATCCGTTTTTTGCCCCATTACGCCGGATCTGGCGTCCATAGGCTTCCATTATAAAACACGCCGTACGGCGCCACGATTCGTTTTTTTTGCCGGACACAAAAACGTTCACGTCAACGTTTCATCCAGCCACTGGTACTTTTTTTTACAGAAAGTGCAGAAGACAAGAAAACGGTAATTTTTAACCTGTGCTGTACTAAAAGCAGTGGCCTGACCACCACCGTCATACTCAGGCACGTGTCATCCAAGCAACTAACTAGGAAGGCCAAACGCCTGGGTCAACAATCAGTGTCTGTGGGTGACACACTTTACCTTCCCCTATGGTGGGGCAAGGAGTCCGGAACATGTAACTTTCCTAGAGGATTTTTAAAATGCTTCAATAAATCTTGAATTTTATAGAAATACAGACTACAGGATTTTTTTTTATTTTCCTTCTTTAATTTACATTGGTGGTTGGCATCCATCCTTCTTGGTCTGTGGATCCAATTCCAAGAGTGGTGAGACTACTTTTTCCTTGTTAGTGGTCAACAATCATTGTCTGCGGGTGACACACTTTGCCTCTTCCCATATGCTACACGCTGGGCAATCCCCTGTCCAGGATGCAAGCGCGGATGCCTCCCACCCCGCACCTGTCTTTGTACACTTGCAACCACCATCAGCAACCACGTCCATTTTCTTTTCCCAACGTAGTTTTCAGCTGTCTGTACCCCAGGCATTGGAACACGAGTGGAAATACGCAGGCATCCACCCATAGACCCAAATATTTGTTGCTGTTTAGGCTTGTGGACAATAAGGCTTTCGCAACCTCATGGGGGTAGCCATCCCTCAGTAATTGGTCTCCAGCCACCACTGTTTCTTACAGTGTGCCGTCCTCGCGTTACAGAAGCAAAAGTCTAATGATATCACCTGTGACCTGATCAACGCAGTTACTGGGAAAGTTCACTTAACCACGACACATGAATAAGTGCTTGTGGCCACAGGCGCTACATTTCTCTGACGGCACACTGAACCTTGTAAAGGCAGCAACCAAGTCGGAACCTGGGATGGCACATGTAATACCAACACCTATAATGCGGACCTAAGTTCTATCAGGGTTTCCCTTACCTCCTACACCAGTTCCTGCACCCCCAACTTCTCATCCTCTATCTCCGAATTGTCGTACTTATCAGTCACAAGCTGAAAGAACTTCGGTGAAGCGACAATAGGCTTTGCTGAAATTCAAATCTTTAGGTGACAAACAGCACACCGCTGCAAAGTTGTTGAATGGTCTAACAGATCAGGCAGATCTGTGGCTCTAAAGCCTGCTTTACATGTTGCAATTTCGCATACGATATCATAAGCGATTTGCAACGCCCCCATCGTATGTGCGGCACGTTCAATTTGTTGAACATGCCGCACAAACGAGTAACCTCCGTCACACGGACTTACCTTCCATACGACCTCGATGTGGGCGGCGAACGTCCACTTCCTGGAGTGGGAGGGACGTTTGGCGTCACATCGACGTCACGCGGCAGCCGGCCAATAGAAGCGGAGGGGTGGAGCTGAGTGGAACGTAAACATCCCGCCCACCTCCTTCCGTCCGCATTGTGGGCCGGTAGCCGCAGGAGGCAGGTGAGATCTGTTCATCGTTCCACACACTGCGATGTGCGCTACCCCGGGTACGATGAACAATCTGACGTTCAATTCGTCAGGAATGAACGACGTGTGTGCGATGAACGGTTTTTTGTTCAATCGCAATTGCACGTCGCTGTCACACGCTACAACATACCTTACGATGCCGGATGTGCGTCACTTACGACGTGACCCCGCCGACACATCGTAAGATATCTTGTAGCGTGTAAAGCAGGCTTAACCGCTGAACCTACAACCAGGCAAGATTGTCTATGATAATGGCCAAACCTGGTAGGAGCTCTGAAGCTTGGCAAGCTCCACAAGTTACTATCTGGCTCATGTTCTTAACTTAGTGGTTCATCAGTTTCTGAAAACCTCTCCAGATTTGCCTGAGCCACTTGTCAATAAACATGTACGCCCATTTCTGCAAGTCAGCTGCAGATGCCACCAGCCTGTCAGCACTGCAGCAGCACTAGCTAGTGTCAGGTCGCCGACTGATTTGTGACCTGCAACTCAACATTACATATGTTGGCAAGGCTGTGTGAGCAGTAGAGGGTAGTAGTTGAATACCAGCTACAACTCCAAAACCTTGAGGACTCAACCAAGATAGTGGGCGCCGATAATACCATAACCAGAGTAACCATCCTGAATCTGTGTCTACTGAAATGCTGTCTGCTCACAATTAAAGAGGAATTTTGTTCCGACCGGGTGGAGATGGAGAAAGAAAGTACGCAAGATGATAATACCCCGCTCAGCCTCATCTCATCTTCTCAACGTGAATTGGGTGATGAGGAGGAGAGTGAGGTGAAGGAGGAATAGTCCTGCACTACAGAGGATACTACCAACACCAGCTTCTCTTCTGTTCAGTGTCGATGACCTGAAGAGGAGGAGCAGGACAAGATGGAGAATCATCCTCCTGGTGGGGACAGGGTAGTCTTGCCAGTTGAGAGTTTCAATCAATGGAAGGAAGAAAAGGCTTAATCTCCTGCGCCACCAAACCAGTATAAATGATGTAGATAAAATATGATTTATTGGTCAATGTGTTTCAAAGCCTTCAGAGGCTTCTTCATCAGGACAATCATATACAGGTAAAAGGCACATATCTATATGGTCTAATAAACAAGGGGGCGGGTGTTCACAATGATCAGCAAAAAAAAAAAAAGAAAAGGATGAAATGACGTTGCAGAAAAATAACACAAATTTGTTATTAATAATTCTCAAAAAACTACTCTAAAGAAATACAATGTGACAACCACTATGTAAATTAAAATAAATAAATGCAAATTAGCGGGTATCAGAACACCAAAAAGGGAAAGAAAAAGGGGTATGTGTGTATTTATCTCTTAACCATTGGATCCACCAGAGGAGATTGGTGAAGACTTTAAATCCATTGGGTCTGAATGAAGTCACAAATATTTTTATTTAATTGTTTTACTAATTAATATAAGTAAAGGCTGCTTTACACGTCACAATTAATCGTGCGATCGCATTTGCGATTGCACCCTCCCCCATCGCTTGTGCAGCCCGGGCAATTTCTTGCCCGTGTTGAACAATGCTGTAACCCCCCGTCACATGCACTTACCTTCCAAACGACCTCGCTGTGGGCGGCGTACATCCACTTCCTGAAGGGGGAGCGACGGTTGGCTCACAGCGACGTCACACAGCGGCCGCCCAATAGATGCGGAGGGGCGTAGATGAGCGGGATGTAAACATCCCGATCACCTCCTTCCTTCCGCATTGCCGGCAGCCACAGGTAAGCTGCAGTTCATCATTCCCGGGGTGTCACACGGAGCGATGTGTGCTGCCTCGGGAACATTGAACAACTGGACGTTCGATTCAGTGTACTTTCACACATCCGGTTTGAGCAGTGCGGCTCAATCCGGCTGTGAAACCTATGCAACGGATGCGGTGAAAACACCGCATCCTTTGCATAAGTTTTTACATGCGGCCCGTCCGTTTTTTTCTGGCTGCGGCATGCTACTGAGCATGCGCAGTGGAAGAAACCGCATGCGGCGGCCGGATGCATTTTTTTTCCGCATCGCGCCGCATCCGGCGTCCATAGGCATGCATTGAAAAATGCGCCGCAGCGACTGGATGCGGCGTGATGCATTTTTTTTGCCGGAGCAAAAAACGTTCCAGGCAACGTTCCATCCGGCTGTGGCATCGGCTAAATCTGCCGCATGCGGCAAAAACCGGACCGAACGCAAGCCCATGCGGCACAATACGGCACTAATGTAAGTCTATGCAAAAAAAAACGCAACCGGCGGCAAAAAAAAACGGTTGCGGTTTTTCTGCAGAGCGCCGTATTGTGCCGCAGAGCAAAAACCGGATGTGTGAAAGTAGCCTTAGGTGAGTATTTCTGTTCGTTCATAGCTGTCACACCACACGCTACGATATCACTAACGATGCCGGATGTGTGTCATGACGTGACCCCGCCGACATCTCGTTAGATATATCGTAGCGTGTAAAGCCCGCTTAAGTTGTTTATCTATTCTCCATGTGGAAATCTAATAGTGCTTCTTGTCTCTCCTCTCGCCCTCGACTAAATGCTGGATTCTATTGTTACATCTTGTAACTTTTTAATGATTTATTATTTCATGATATTAATCAATGAGATATATGAATATTTTTACCAACCAATTTAATAAATACATAGCTACTATTTATTTTTTATACTAATACTTTTCATTGGACCAAATAGTATCCATTCTGTCTCTTAGAGGGTGGGTACTACTGTTTGTTTTAGTTTTATTTTATATGAGCTTGCATTCTCTTCTTCAGTAGATAAGCGTATATGAGATTTCTTGTTATTTTAGTCATTCCTTTTAAATGCACGCGATTGTGTGCACAACTAACTCCATAGGCTACCTCGTTTATTATTAATACAACAGTTTTGGTGCAATCACTGATCATCATGCCTAACTACTAGAGTTTAGCGCGGTTCGTGGTTCATGGTTCTCCAGTTCACGGTTCGAGTGATTTTGGGGGCTGTTCTAGATCGAACTAGAACTCGAGCTTTTTGCTAAAGCTCGATAGTTCTAGTTACGTTCGAGAGCGGTTCTAGCAGCAAAAAGCCAAGCTAATTTCTAGCTGGCTTTCCGCTGTAATACTGTAAGTCACTCTGTGACTCACACTATTATGAAATTTCAGAGTATAGTCTGCAGGAACAGAGCGTTCAGATCACTGCTGCTGGGATAATGTCAGCCAATCCCAAACACACACACAGCTAAATGGACTTTTAGCCAGAGAAGCAACGGCATGTGTGATAGGATGTCCATGTCACATGTCCCTGCATTATAAATACGGGCATCTGCCTGTCTGGACGCCATTATCTGCCTTCTGTGTCTGGGTGTCAGTCACCGCAGGTGCAGCTCCTGTCTCTGATACTGCTGTGTACGCTCTATACACAGTGCTATACAGAATAGGGATAGAAGTTTCTTTTAGCCCTTGTAAGGGCTAATTACAGCAGGCTCAGAGCCATAGGTGACAGTTAAGTCCGTGGAAAGAGGTTTTAACAGCTACAGATAAGAGCGTCTGTGTAGCTAAGGTCAGGGAGTTCCATGCTGCATTTCACCATTAGTGTTATGGACAAGATTCTGAATTATTATGAGTATATAAGAGTTACATGGAGATATCCATAAAGAACAGGATTTAAGATGGTGTTTGAACTGTACCACACATATCTCTTGGCATAAGACTCAGACAGACAGTCTGGGCTATTCTTGTGACAAGTGAATCATGCTGACATTGCTTAATATAAATGAGGAACCAAGCACATTACAGTAAATTGTATATCACAGAATAAGCTGTTCTACTTTATCCAATAGGAGACGTGTTACGTATTCTTGGCTCCTAGCCAAGAATTCCCTTTAAATGTTTGTACAACTTCCGGAATAAATCAGTCTTACTTTCTATTCATATCTGAGTACGTCTCTAGTGTGAGTGAAAGAGAGTGGTATGCATGCTACCACGAGTGACTCATAATTTGGACTGCAGACAGTTTAAGAGGGATGCATGACTAGATTGCATCAACCTAAATTAAGGCTTTATCATTTGGCGCCCAACGAACTTTAGGACGGAGCTCTGGATGGCGGACGGCCGTGCTGGCACCTTAATACGAAATGCAGCTACCAGGAGATGGAGATGCGCACTCCAGCTGCAGGTGAGAAAATTTGTCTAATCTCACCTTGCAAACCTCCTGCGTGTACTTGCATTTCGAAGGGGGGTTGGGCTGTCCCAGTCTAGACACCTAATGACCACCATCTCACATGAGATAAGCCGTCCTAAGAGATCCCACACCAAGGTGGTCAGGTTCACCTTAAGCTGTCTGTATAAATATAAAACTAAATCACATGAAATGTAATGTGGTTTGGGGGTTTTTGTCTGCTCTTTGAGAAAAGCAGAAGTTCTATGTTATTTTTCTCTGACTTAACTGCAGGGGAAAATGAGGAAGTTGTTATATACGCTGGTTATATGGATATATATGGTTATATCTGCAGGTGAGATCAGCCACCTGGATGGTGTATAAAGTGTCCTTATTGTTATGTCATTGTGTTGACCTGTGTCTACCTGTTGAAATGTCTGTCTATTTGCAGCAGGTGGAGTACTTGCTGGTTACGAGAAACGGGAAGTTCTGTGTGCTTTGTTCGTACGGCTGCCAAAAAGAGGAAGTGTTCATGATAATGTAGTGAGAGCTGTCTTTGAGTGAAGAAAAAAAAACTCTGAAGCTGTACTTTGAGGTTAACTGTATGTATACTGCGAGATACACTGGTGTGTGACGTGTCCGGTCGATGGTCAGTAGTTGATAAGGCCTTGGACCTGATCTTCAGGAATAGAAGATTTGGAAGGGTTTTCTATGTACAGGTGCAGTGTTGTATAAAGTGGGGGATGGACCCTGACTGTTACCTGGTACGGTTTTCCTGCTAAGCAGTGAGTTGAACGTGGTATGCGTACTCATTGGTCTTGTTTTAGTGGATGTCAGTGTATTCTTACCTAGGATTGAATACATTGGGGAAAACCCTTGATTTTAGGCTTAATCATTGAGTATTGATGTTCTGGACGGACCGTTCAAATGTGGTGTATATAGTGTGAACAGAGATTACTAGTACTTGAAGTAAGATATAGTGAGGGTGAATTTAGTTTCGATCACCCACGTGACACTTCTTCCCGTTTGTCAGCCTGTTTGTGTTGTGGACTGACATAGAAATCTGTGTATTCTGTGGAGGTAAAAAGTATATTAAAAATATGAAGTCATGAAGTCACTCCTGAAGGTGGCAGGGATCACTGCCAAGCGGGAGATTAGAGGAGCAAGAATGGAAAGATGTCTTGTTAAATAAGCGAGGGATCTTGAAAGATAAAGATCTCCTTATGGATGCTGAGGCATGGTATAGAACGTCAAAGGACGTTAGAAGATTGGAATGGAAAGAGGAATGGGATAGAGATAGTAAATATTTCTATATTGCACCAGCTCAGAAAATGTCCCCTCAGGAAGTGGCCAAGCCCATTAGGAAACAACGCCCCCCTCCTTATAAGTCGTCCCAAGAGGGTTGGACTTGTGTAGTTTGTCCCCCTGCCCACCAAACGCCCTCCCTAGCCTGCCCAGACGTCATTTCAGGTCGGGCCGCACCTAGTTCCCTTTTCCAGCCATCTTAAGTCCCAAGGCCACTGGCCTATTTGTGGCTGGAGCAACAGAAGACACTGAGGGGGGACAGGAAGATGACAATGATTTAACAATGATTCACCCCACCACCAAAACTGATTTGTATGGGCTCACCCAGATTAAAGCTGGGGATTCTTTCTGGCCAGTAATGGAGCCAGGTTTGCAGGTTTACAGTGAGGGTGCGTGTACCTTATCACCCAAGTGACACTGGAAGATGTTTTATGTATAATGTACGCAGTTTTTGGTGGGAAACACCGTAGGAGAGTTGAAATTGGGAAAAAAAAATAATAAGAGAAGTGTTATTTCATCTTCAGTGAAAATGAATTGTAAGTGACACATGTATATCGAAAAGGGAAATGGAGAATTCTCCCAAGGGGGGGAGATTAGATGAGAATTGATGAGTAATTCTGAATCTAGCAACTACACTATGTGTATTTTACCTGTCTGGGAAAATAAGAAACATAAGCTGATATATAGGGTGGACTTGTGTGCTGTCTGTGGAGCACTGTGTCCACGTAAGCCCACCCCATTATTTTCTGTCCTGAATGTAGATTTCTTTCTGTCACTCTGTGTTTTGCCCAGCCCTGGGTGGGGTATGGTATGGGGATAGTTATCAGGGTCTGACAGGAGATAGGGATACGCTGGAGGCTCGGCCCTGACCACCATTAGGTCTACCGTCGAGATGAGGGCAAGCACAGGGTCCCTAGTTACAGGGTCAGCCCAGGGGTCCCTATATAATCCATATTCCCAGTGACAGATTGAATAGCTCCTGAATGTAGATGTCACAATACATGTCACTCCCTCCCAGGCCTCTTCAGACGCCATTTTTGGCCAACACCTACTTCCTCTTTTAGCGGCCGTTTTAACTCAGACACTACATAGTTCATCTTTTGACGCCATTTTAGTCCAGCCAACACCCAGTTCCCTATTTTTGTGTCAGCAGCCAAAGCCACTGCTCTGTTTATTGCTGACATAGCAGGGACTGCAGAGGGGGGAGATAGGGTTGTTGCTGATAGTCCTGTGGAAACCTTTTCCCTTCACTTTTGCATGTTTGTTTTTGCTGTATCTAGTATACAGTTTAGTAGACCATGTAGACTGCTCACTATTAGTCCTGGTGGACAGTGAATATTTTTCTGCCTATGGCAGTTGCTGCTTAGCCTGGTTTTGAGATATTCTCACTTGTATGTTATCCTGCCTGGTATCTTGCACAAGAGTTCCCTGATAGAGAGGGTGGAGGTTCATGTGGTCCCAAGGGGACATTGATCATCAGGAGTTGGCATATATTAGGGTTTTTTTTCTTGGCAGCACCCAGTAATCCTTTGTGTCTTAGTTTGCAGGGTCTGACAGGAGAGAGGGATACGCTGAAGGCCCGACCCTGACCACCATCAGGTCTACCGTCGGGATGAGGGAGAGTGCAGGGCCCCCAGTTACAGGGTCAGCACAGGGGAGGTAGAGTAGGTACGCTCCACTGTTTTTTCCTAGTTGTGTATATGTAGTCAGGGGGTGCTGCTTGGTAGTTTCCAAACCCTCTTCTGCTCTTTTCTCTTTCCCCGGGGTTTTAGGGAGTCTTAGTTTTTAGAATTTCAGTGTTCTCCTGATCCCAAGTTACACCCATTGCTCTTTCTTACAAACCTGGGTATAGTCCTTTGTATCAGGTCTCCGAGAGCTCACATGCAAGCTACAGCTGGTAATGACCAAGACACCCTCCTTCAAGTAACAAGATGTCTGGAGATGAATTTAGCAGCTTATAAGATCACCCCACATACAGATGTGCTACAGTGACAGTCACCTGAGTTACAGTCACAGTCACCTGAAGAGTATCATCACGTCATCTCCAGCCCAGAAGTCATTCTACCTGTTTGCCATGGAGGAAGACAGCAGCCCTTTGGCTACTACTACTCAGCCAGATTGAACACCTACCTAAAGCACCAGTGACAAACTGCTCCCTGACAAACTCACCATCTCCCGGTGTGGGGTCCTTAATCCTGCTATACTTCTCCCTCTTCCAAGGGGGGAGTGTCCCACCTCTGACACCTTGGTGGAAGAGGAAGTCGACTCTGGCATAGCTGAGGAAACTCTGGATTCGATACAGTGACGGATACACCTTTGGACCCTGACTTAACCGCTTTGCGGATGGATCAAGATGTGCATCAAGAAGACGGTTCCACATGGGTATGGTGGTGGTAGCAGAAGACGCTGTGCTGATAGAGCAGTCGCTACCCGCATGCCTGTCTGTGAAGAAGCAGATGTATGTGCTCTTGCTGAAGCCTGCAAGATGGCAGCCAGCATCTACTCTGTATGGAAGACAAGAGACTTGATCACTGCCAATGGAACTGTACGCCGCCATAGAAGAACGGATGGAAGCTTTGCTATTACCAGACAGAGTCGCGGTGAGCAGGGTTGAGGCCTACATTGGAGGAGTCAAGGGAAGCAGTAAGAAGTGCCCTCACTGACAGAACATCCAAAGAAGCCCCAAGACCACTTACCAGAGAAACAGTCAGTCAAGCTGTGCTTTTTGAATGACCCCGATGTGAAGAAGAAAGGAAAGATGGAAAGTCTTGAGAAAACATTGTCCTGACCCTACAAGAGCAAGTCTCAGAAGAAGAAGAGGACTGAGATAGGGTGCAGCTGTGGGCTCCCGGAGACAATAGAAAGTGGCTAGTGACCTGCTTTCACTGCCAGCCAAAGAGATATGGCAGGCATTAGACACAGAACTGACTCTACACACCCCATACCAGCCACAGAATAGAGGGAAGGTTGGGAGGATGGGGCAGTGTAGAAAGCAAGGGCATGAGAGTCTTCCCCTTGAATTGTTCAGTGTCAGACACACCCGGCAGGGACCACTAGGTTGAGACCCTATGAAATCCTGTTTAGAAGTACCCCCAGATACTTCAACTAAGCTTGTTGTTTGTTTAAACATTTGCCTAATATACGTTTTTGAGTTTTCTTCTCCAGATCCAACCAGATCTAGATTTTTCTCTCTTTTCTTTTTCTCTCTCCTCTTTTCCTCTCTTTCATTCTCTCTTTCCACAATCTTTCTCTCTCTTCCTCTCTTCTCAATCTTTCTCTCTCTCTTTCTCTCTCTTCTCTCACTCTTTTTCTTCCGGACGAAGATCCATGCATTCCACTACAAAGAGATGTCGGACCTGCCTGAGACCAGGAGATGGCTGTCTTCCCTCTTCTACCCGATACTTTGTGCCAGGATGATGATATCTAAGCATGTGGACCAGAAGACGACTGTACATCCCACCTTTGATGTCCCACCATTACCGCCTGAGGACTGAGGAGCATGAGACTCTGAGTGAAACCAACCCTGATAAATATTAGCCAATTAGAGGACTACTGCCACGTTCCCCCTTCCTGAATAACGTGTGCCAGCGGAACATAGCCATGAGGACAGTCTAGAGAATACGGTCAGGATCTGGATTCCTATGCATAGTCTGTTGGGTGGGAAGATTCATCCACAAGGGATGGGGTATCTCGTATGTGAGTGAGGTAACCATCAGCATTAGACAGATCAATAGCAAGAAGGCCTGAGGAGACACCATCACATGTTTCTCAACGCTGGCAGGAAACTAGCCAGGTCTTTCACCGGGAAGGAACGACCACGGGAAGAGTAGTCTCCAGTCAAGGAGACCACCTATGCCAAACATGGTATCCATCCACAGACAGCTGTTTCGGGGTATTTGCCCCTCATCAGTGTGGAGTAGGAATCTGGCTAGTGGGACATTGCCTAGTAAAAGACTATGTGAGCAAGGATGGTTGACCTTAGGGAAATCAACATCCACCACTGCGGAGACACCATCACGTGTTTCTCAACGCAGTGATTCTAGAGCAATGCCCCCTGGGAAATATTCAAAGCAAGGCCTGCGGAGACACCATCACATGTTTCTCAACGCTGGCAGGAAACTAGCCAGGTCTTTCACCGGGAAGGAACAACCACGGGAAGGGCAGTCTCCAGTCAAGGAGACCACCTATGCCAAACATGGTATCCATCCACAGACAGCCGTTTCGGGGTATTTGCCCCTCATCAGTGTTGAGTAGGAATCTGGCTAGTGGGACATTGCCTAGTAAAAGCCTATGTGAGCAAGGATGGTTGACCTTAGGGAGATCAACATCCACCACTGCGGAGACACCATCACGTGTTTCTCAACGCAGTGATTCTAGAGCAATGCCCCCTGGAAAATATTCAAAGCAAGAAGGCCTGCGGAGACACCATCACATGTTTCTCTATGCTGACAGGAAACTAGCAAGGTCGTTCACCGGGAAGGAACAACCACGGGAAGGGCAGTCTCCAGTCAAGGAGACCACCTATGCCAAACATGGTATCCATCCACAGACAGCCGTTTCGGGGTATTTGCCCCTCATCAGTGTGGAGTAGGAATCTGGCTAGTGGGACATTGCCTAGTAAAAGCCTATGTGAGCAAGGATGGTTGACCTTAGGGAGATCAACATCCACCACTGCGGAGACACCATCACGTGTTTCTCAACGCAGTGATTCTAGAGCAATGCCCCCTGGGTAATATTCAAAGCAAGAAGGCCTGCGGAGACACCATCACATGTTTCTCAATGCTGCCAGGAAACTAGCCAGGTCTTTCACCGGGAAGGAACAACCACGGGAAGCGCAGTCTCCAGTCAAGGAGACCACCTATGCCAAACATGGTATCCATCCACAGACAGCCGTTTCGGGGTATTTGCTCCTCATCAGTGTGGAGTAGGAATCTGGCTAGTGGGACATTGCCTAGTAAAAGACTATGAGAGGAAGGATGGTTGACCTTAGGGAGATCAACATCCACCACTGCGGAGACACCATCACGTGTTTCTCAACGCAGTGATTCTAGAGCAATGCCCCCTGGGAAATATTCAAAGCAAGAAGGCCTGCGGAGACACCATCACGTTTCTCAACGCTGGCAGGAAACTAGCCAGGTCTTTCACCGGGAAGGAACAACCACGGGAGGGGCAGTCTCCAGTCAAAGAGACCACCTATGCCAAACATGGTATCCATCCACAGACAACCGTTTCAGGGTATTTGCCCCTCATCAATGTGGAGTAGGAATCTGGCGAGTGGGACATTGCCTAGTAAAAGACTATGTGAGCAAGGATGGTTGACCCTAGGGAGATCAACATCCACCACTGCGGAGACACCATCACGTGTTTCTCAACGCAGTGATTCTAGAGCAATGCCCCCTGGGAAATATTCAAATCAAGAAGGCCTGCGGATACACCATCACATGTTTCTCAACGCTGGCAGGAAACTAGCCAGGTCTTTCACCGGGAAGGAACAACCACGGGAAGGGCAGTCTCCAGTCAAGTAGACCACCTATGCCAAACATGGTATCCATCCACAGACAGCCGTTTCGGGGTATTTGCCCCTCATCAGTGTGGAGTAGGAATCTGGTTAGTGGGACATTGCCTAGTAAAAGAGTATGTGAGCAAGGATGGTTGACCTTAGGGAGATCAACATCCACCACTGCGGAGACACCATCACGTGTTTCTCAACGCAGTGCTTCTAGAGCAATGCCCCCTGGGAAATATTCAAAGCAAGAAGGCCTGCGGAGACACCATCACATGTTTCTCAACGCTGGCAGGAAACTAGCCAGGTCTTTCACTGGGAAGGAACAACCACAGGAAGGGCAGTCTCCAGTCAAGGAGACCACCTATGCCAAACATGGTATCCATCCAGAGACAGCTAATTCGTGGTATTTGCCCCTCATCAGTGTGGAGTAGGAATCTGGCTAGTGGGACATTGCCTAGTAAAAGACTATTTGAGCAAGGATGGTTGACCTTAGGGAGATCAACATCCACCACTGCGGAGACACCATCACGTGTTTCTCTATGCAGTGATTCTAGAGCAGTGCCCTCTGGGAAATATTCAAAGCAAGAAGGCCTGCGAAGACACCATCACATGTTTCTCAACGCTGGCAGGAATCTAGCCAGGTCTTTCACTGGGAAGGAACAACCACGGAAAGGGCAGTCTCCAGTCAAGGAGACCACCTATGCCAAAAATGGTATCCATCCACAGACAGCCGTTTCAGGGTATTTGCCCCTCATCAGTGGGGAGTAGGAATCTGGCTAGTGGGACATTGCCTAGTAAAAGACTATGTGAGCAAGGATGGTTTACCTTAGAGAGATCAACATCCACCACTGCGGAGACACCATCACGTGTTTCTCAACGCAGTGCTTCTAGAGCAATGCCCCCTGAGAAATATTCAAAGCAAGAAGGCATGCGGAGACACCATCACATGTTTCTCAATGCTGACAGGAAACTAGTCAGGTCGTTCACCGGGAAGGAACAACCACGGGAAGGGCAGTCTCCAGTCAAGGAGACCACCTATGCCAAACATGGTATCCATCCAGACAGCCGTTTCGGGGTATTTCCCCCTCATCAGTGTGGAGTAGGAATCTGGCTAGTGGGACATTGCCTAGTAAAAGATTATGTGAGCAAGGATGGTTTACCTTAGAGAGATCAACATCCACCACTGCGGAGACACCATCACGTGTTTCTCAACGCAGTGCTTCTAGAGCAATGCCCCCTGAGAAATATTCAAAGCAAGAAGGCCTGCGGAGACACCATCACATGTTTCTCAACACTGGCAGGAAACTAGCCAGGTCTTTCACTGAGAAGGAACAACCACGGGAAGGGCAGTCTCCAGTCAAGGAGACCACCTATGCCAAACATGGTATCCATCCACAGACAGCCGTTTCGGGGTATTTGCCCCTCATCAGTGTGGAGTAGGAATCTGGCTAGTGGGACATTGCCTAGTAAAAGACTATGTGATCAAGGATGGTTGACCTTAGGGAGATCAACATCCACCACTGTGGAGACACCATCACGTGTTTCTCAACGCAGTGATTCTAGAGCAATGCCCCCTGGGAAATATTCAAAGCAAGAATGCCTGCGGAGACACCATCACATGTTTCTCAACGCTGGCAGGAAACTAGCCAGGTCTTTCATCGGGAAGGAACAACCACAGGAAGGGCAGTCTCCAGTCAAGGAGACCACCTATGCCAAACATGGTATCCATCCACAGACAGCCGTTTCAGGGTATTTGCCCCTCATCAGTGTGGAGTAGGAATCTGGCTAGTGGGACATTGCCTAGTAAAAGACTATGTGAGCAAGGATGGTTGACCTTAGGGAAATCAACATCCACCACTGCGGAGACACCATCACGTGTTTCTCAACGCAGTGATTCTAGAGCAATGCCCCCTGGGAAATATTCAAAGCAAGAAGGCCTGCGGAGACACCATCACATGTTTCTCAACGCTGGCAGGAAACTAGCCAGGTCTTTCACCGGGAAGGAACAACCACGAGAAGGGCAGTCTCCAGTCAAGGAGACCACCTATGCCAAACATGGTATCCATCCACAGACAGCCGTTTCGGGGTATTTGCCCCTCATCAGTGTGGAGTAGGAATCTGGCTAGTGGGACATTGCCTAGTAAAAGACTATGTGATCAAGGATGGTTGACCTTAGGGAGATCAACATCCACCACTGTGGAGACACCATCACGTGTTTCTCAACGCAGTGATTCTAGAGCAATGCCCCCTGGGAAATATTCAAAGCAAGAAGGCCTGCGGAGACACCATCACATGTTTCTCAACGCTGGCAGGAAACTAGCCAGGTCTTTCATCGGGAAGGAACAACCACAGGAAGGGCAGTCTCCAGTCAAGGAGACCACCTATGCCAAACATGGTATCCATCCACAGACAGCCGTTTCAGGGTATTTGCCCCTCATCAGTGTGGAGTAGGAATCTGGCTAGTGGGACATTGCCTAGTAAAAGACTATGTGAGCAAGGATGGTTGACCTTAGGGAAATCAACATCCACCACTGCGGAGACACCATCACGTGTTTCTCAACGCAGTGATTCTAGAGCAATGCCCCCTGGGAAATATTCAAAGCAAGAAAGCCTGCGGAAACACCATCACATGTTTCTCAACGCTGGCAGGAAACTAGCCAGGTCTTTCACCGGGAAGGAACAACCACGGGAAGGGCAGTCTCCAGTCAAGGAGACCACCTATGCCAAACATGGTATCCATCCACAGACAGCCGTTTCAGGGTATTTGCCCCTCTTCAGTGTGGAGTAGGAATCTGGCTAGTGGGACATTGCCTAGTAAAAGACTATGTGAGCAAGGATGGTTGACCTTAGGGAGATCAACATCCACCACTGCGGAAACACCATCACGTGTTTCTCAACGCAGTGATTCTAGAGCAATGCCCCCTGGGAAATATTCAAAGCAAGAAGGCCTGTGGAGACACCATCACATGTTTCTCAACGCTGGCAGGAAACTAGCCAGGTCTTTCACCGGGAAGGAACAACCACGGGAAGGGCAGTCTCCAGTCAAGGAGACCACCCATGCCAAACATGGTATCCATCCACAGACAGCCGTTTCGGGGTATTTGCCCCTCATCAGTGTGGAGTAGGAATCTGGTTAGTGGGACATTGCCTAGTAAAAGACTATGTGAGCAAGGATGGTTGACCTTAGGGAGCTCAACATCCACCACTGCGGAGACACCATCACGTGTTTCTCAACGCAGTGATTCTAGTGCAATGCCGCCTGGGAAATATTCAAAGCAAGATGGCCTGCGGAGACATCATCACATGTTTCTCAACGCTGGCAGGAAACTAGCCAGGTCTTTCACCGGGAAGGAACAACCACGGGAAGGGCAGTCTCCAGTCAAGGAAACCACCTATGCCAAGCATGGTATCCATCCACAGACAGCCATTTCAGGATATTTGCCCCTCATCAGTGTGGAGTAGGAATCTGGCTAGTGAGACATTGCCTAGTAAAAGACTATGTGAGCAAGGATGGTTGACCTTAAGGAGATCAACATCCACCACTGCGGAGACACCATCACGTGTTTCTCAACGCAGTGATTCTAGAGCAATGCCCCCTGGAAAATATTCAAAGCAAGAAGTCCTGCGGAGACACCATACATGTTTCTCAACGCTGGCAGGAAACTAGCCAGGTCTTTTACTGGGAAGGAACAACCACAGGAAGAGCAGTCTCCAGTCAAGGAGACCACCTATGCCAAACATGGTATCTATCCACAGACAGCCGTTTCGGGGTATTTGCCCCTCATCAGTGTGGAGTAGGAATCTGGCTAGTGGGACATTGCCTAGTAAAAGACTATGTGAGCAAGGATGGTTGACCCTAGGGAGATCAACATCCACCACTGCGGAGACACCATCACGTGTTTCTCAACGCAGTGATTCTAGAGCAATGCCCCCTGGGAAATATTCAAATCAAGAAGGCCTGCGGAGACACCATCACATGTTTCTCAACGCTGGCAGGAAACTAGCCAGGTCTTTCACCGGGAAGGAACAACCACGGGAAGGGCAGTCTCCAGTCAAGGAGACCACCTATGCCAAACATGGTATCCATCCACAGACAGCTGTTTCGGGGTATTTGCCCCTCATTAGTGTGGAGTAGGAATCTGGCTAGTGGGACATTGCCTAGTAAAAGACTATGTGAGCAAGGATGGTTGACCTTAGGGAGATCAACATCCACCACTGCGGAGACACCATCACGTGTTTCTCAACGCAGTGATTCTAGAGCAATGCCCCCTGGGTAATATTCAAAGCAAGAAGGCCTGCGGAGACAACATCACATGTTTCTCAACGCTGGCAGGAAACTAGCCAGGTCTTTCACCGGGAAGGAACAACCACGGGAAGGGCAGTCTCCAGTCAAGGAGACCACCCATGCCAAACATGGTATCCATCCACAGACAGCCGTTTCGGGGTATTTGCCCCTCATCAGTGTGGAGTAGGAATCTAGTTAGTGGGACATTGCCTAGTAAAAAGACTATGTGAGCAAGGATGGTTGACCTTAGGGATCTCAACATCCACCACTGCGGAGACACCATCACGTGTTTCTCAACGCAGTAATTCTAGAGCAATGCCCCCTGGGAAATATTCAAAGCAAGAAGGCCTGCGGAGACACCATCACATGTTTCTCAACGCTGGCAGGAAACTAGCCAGGTCTTTCACCGGCAAGGAACAACCACGGGAAGGGCAGTCTCCAGTCAAGGAGACCACCTATGCCAAACATGGTATTCATCCAGACAGCCGTTTCGGGGTATTTGCCCCTCATCAGTGTGGAGTAGGAATCTGGCTAGTGGGACATTGCCTAGTAAAAGATTATGTGAGCAAGGATGGTTTACCTTAGAGAGATCAACATCCACCACTGCGGAGACACCATCACGTGTTTCTCAACGCAGTGCTTCTAGAGCAATGCCCCTTGAGAAATATTCAAAGCAAGAAGGCCTGCGGAGACACCATCCCATGTTTCTCAACGCTGGCAGGAAACTAGCCAGGTCTTTCACCGGGAAGGAACAACCACGAGAAGGGCAGTCTCCAGTCAAGGAGACCACCTATGCCAAACATGGTATCCATCCACAGACAGCCGTTTTGGGGTATTTGCCCCCCCATCAGTGTGGAGTAGGAATCTGGCTAGTGGGACATTGCCTAGTAAAAGACTATGTGAGCAAGGATGGTTGACCTTAGGGAGATCAACATCCACCACTGCGGAGACACCATCACGTGTTTCTCAACGCAGTGATTCTAGAGCAATGCCCCCTAGGAAATATTCAAAGCAAGAAGGCCTGCGGAGACACCATCACATGTTTCTCAATGCTGACAGGAAACTAGCCAGGTCGTTCACCGGGAAGGAACAACCACGGGAAGGGCAGTCTCCAGTCAAGGAGACCACCTATGCCAAACATGGTATCCATCCACATACAGCCGTTTCAGGGAATTTGCCCCTCATCAGTGTGGAGTAGGAATCTGGCTAGTGGGACATTGCCTAGTAAAAGACTATGTGAGCAAGGATGGTTGACCTTAGGGAAATCAACATCCACCACTGTGGAGACACCATCTTGTGTTTCTCAACGCTGGCAGGAAACTAGCCAGGTCTTTCACCGGGAAGGAACAGCCACGGGAAGGGCAGTCTCCTAGCCAGATTCCTACTCCACACTGATCAGGGGCAAATACCCCGAAACGGCTGTCTGTGGATGGATACCATGTTTGGCATAGGTGGTCTCCTTGACTGGAGACTGCCCTTCCCGTGGTTGTTCCTTCCCGGTGAAAGACCTGGCTAGTTTCCTGCCAGCGTTGCGAAACATGTGATGGTGTCTCCGCAGGCCTTTTTGCTTTGAATATTTCCCAGGGGGCATTGCTCTAGAATCACTGCGTTGAGAAACACGTGATGGTGTCTCCGCAGTGGTGGATGTTGATCTCCCTAAGGTCAACCATCCTTGCTCTCTTAGACAGATCAATAGACCTGGGAAAGTAAGGAAAGACTTTTTGGCTATCTCCAAAGGGGGGATTGTATCCATAAAGAACAGGATTTAAGATGGTGTTTGAACTGTACCACACATATCTCTTGGCATAAGACTCAGACAGACAGTCTGGGCTATTCTTGTGACAGGTGAATCATGCTGACATTGCTTAATATAAATGAGGAACCAAGCACATTACAGTAAATTGTATATCACAGAATAAGCTGTTCTACTTTATCCAATAGGAGACGTGTTACGTATTCTTGTCTCCTAGCCAAGAATTCCCTTTAAATGTTTGTACAACTTCCGGAATAAATCAGTCTTACTTTCTTTTCATATCTGAGTACATCTCTAGTGTGAGTGAAAGAGAGTGGTATGCATGCTACCACGAGTGACTCATAATTTGGACTGCAGACAGTTTAAGAGGGATGCATGACTAGATTGCATCAACCTAAATTAAGGCTTTATCATTAGCAGGGATAGAAAGTGAGGCTTCCTTTCCTCTACACTGACCAACAACCCGGCCACTGTACCCTCCTGCCCTTTGCACACTCAAGCTCATTGTTACTAAGCAATTATACTAGCAAACACTGAGGAAACTTAGTGGCATCCTAAAAGTGGCAGTTGGACTTCCATTAGTGTCCCACTAGTGCAAATCTATTTGCAGCACCTCTGCATTGCACACTCAAGCTCATTGTTACAAAGCCATTATAATACCAAACACTGAGGAAACTTAGTGGCATCCTAAAAGTGGCTGTTGGACTTCATTAGTGTCCCACTAGTGCAAATCTATTTGCAGCACCTCTGCATTGCACTCTCAAGCTCATTGTTACTAAGCCATTATACTAGCAAACACTGAGGAAACTTAGTGGCATCCTAAAAGTGGCTGTTGGACTTCATTAGTGTCCCACTGGTGCAAATCTATTTCCAGCACCTCTACATTGCACACTCAAGCTCATTGTTACTAAGCCATTATAACAGCAAACACTGAGGAAATTTAGTAGCATCCTAAAAGTGGCTGTTGGACTTCATTAGTGTCCCACTGGTGCAAATCTATTTCCAGCACCTCTGCATTGCACACTCAAGCTCATTGTTACTAAGCCATTATAACAGCAAACACTGAGGAAACTTAGTGGCATCCTAAATGTGGCTGTTGGACTTCCATTAGTGTCCCACTAGTGCAAATCTATTTGCAGCACCTCTGCATTGCACACTCAAGCTCATTGTTACTAAGCCGTTATACTAGCAAACACTGAGGAAACTTAGTGGCATCCTAAAAGTGGCTGTTGGACTTCATTAGTGTCCCAATGGCGCAAATCTATTTGCAGCACCTCTGCATTGCACACTCAAGCTCATTGTTACTAAGCCATTATACTAGCAAACACTGAGGAAACTTAGTGGCATCCTAAAAGTGGCTGTTGGACTTCCATTAGTGTCCCACTGGTACAAATCTATTTGCAGCACCTCTGCATTGCACACTCAAGCTCATTGTTACTAAGCCATTATAATAGCAAACACTGAGGAAACTTAGTGGCATCCTAAAAGTGGCTGTTGGACTTCCATTAGTGTCCCACTAGTGCAAATCTATTTGCAGCACCTCTGCATTGCACACTCAAGCTCATTGTTACGAAGCAATTATAATACCAAACACTGAGGAAACTTAGTGGCATCCTAAAAGTGGCTGTTGGACTTCATTAGTGTCCCACTGGTGCAAATCTATTTCCAGCACCTCTGCATTGCACACTCAAGCTCATTGTTACTAAGCCATTATAACAGCAAACACTGAGGAAACTTAGTGGCATCCTAAAACTGGCTGTTGGACTTCATTAGTGTCCCACTGGTGCAAATCTATTTCCAGCACCTCTGCATTGCACACTCAAGCTCATTGTTACTAAGCCATTATAACAGCAAACACTGAGGAAACTTAGTGGCATCCTAAATGTGGCTGTTGGACTTCCATTAGTGTCCCACTAGTGCAAATCTATTTGCAGCACCTCTGCATTGCACACTCAAGCTCATTGTTACTCAGCCATTATACTAGCAAACACTGAGGAAACTTAGGCGGCATACTAAAAGTGGCTGTTGGACTTCCATTAGTGTCCCACTAGTGCAAATCTATTTGCAGCACCTCTGCATTGCACACTCAAGCTCATTGTTACTAAGCCGTTATACTAGCAAACACTGAGGAAACTTAGTGGCATCCTAAAAGTGGCTGTTGGACTTCATTAGTGTCCCACTGGTGCAAATCTATTTGCAGCACCTCTGCATTGCACACTCAAGCTCATTGTTACTAAGCCATTATACTAGCAAACACTGAGGAAACTTAGTGGCATCCTAAAAGTGGCTGTTGGACTTCATTAGTGTCCCACTGGTGCAAATCTATTTGCAGCACCTCTGCATTGCACACTCAAGCTCATTATTACAAGGCCATTATAATACCAAACACTGAGGAAACTTAGTGGCATCCTAAAAGTGGCTGTTGGACTTCATTAGTGTCCCACTGGTGCAAATCTATTTGCAGCACCTCTGCATTGCACACTCAAGCTCATTGTTACTAAGCCATTATACTAGCAAACACTGAGGAAACTTAGTGGCATCCTAAAAGTGGCTGTTGGACTTCATTAGTGTCCCACTGGTGCAAATCTATTTGCAGCACCTCTGCATTGCACACTCAAGCTCATTATTACAAGGCCATTATAATACCAAACACTGAGGAAACTTAGTGGCATCCTAAAAGTGGCTGTTGGACTTCCATTAGTGTCCCACTAGTGCAAATCTATTTGCAGCACCTCTGCATTGCACACTCAAGCTCATTGTTACAAAGCCATTATAATAGCAAACACTGAGGAAACTTAGTGGCATCCTAAAAGTAGCTGTTGGACTTCATTAGTGTCCCACTGGTGCAAATCTAGTTGCAGCACCTCTGCATTACACACTCAAGCTCATTGTTACTAAGCCATTATAATAGCAAACACTGGGGAAACTTAGTGGCATCCTAAAAGTGGCTGCTGGACTTCCTTTAGTGTCCCACTAGTGCAAATCTATTTGCAGCATCTCTGCATTGCACACTCAAACTCATTTTTACTAAGCTATTATACTAGCAAACTGTGATGCCATTTTAAGGGCCATAGTTTCATTGTCCGGGATAGTTATTGTTGTTTATTCTGCTGTCAATAAAGGTAGACCACCGCTGCAATCTACACCACCTCTCAATTTTTACTACCACATTTTAAGTGGACATTCTTGTCGCTAGCAAAATGAGTGGCAAAATGACAGATGCTGGTGGAAAGGGGAACAGGCGTGTTGGAAAAGGAAAAAAAAATTGTGTCCGTGGGGAAGGTGGCAAAGCTCCATTAACATCTGCTGAAGATAGGCCATCTTCCAGCAAAAGTAAGATGTCTACTACTTTCCGTGGTCAATCCGATGTGCTCCCTTTTTTACGAACACGAACAACTGGAACAAAGGTAGATGTTGCCCAAAAAAAGAAAATGCTTGAATGGATCTCAAGTGGTCCAACAAGCGCCCTCTCCTCCACCTCAACTACCGCATCCGAAAAACACCAGTCCTCTGAGTTGTCATCCCAATCACACTTGCTTTCTCCCAGCTCTCAAGTCTCCATCCGCCCTGCACAGTATGGTGGAACAGAGATGGCTGAGTCTGCAGAGCTGTTCAGTCACACTATAGCCTGGGAATCAGAGGTCTGCTCCCAAGCTACAGTGAGTACAGACCAGGAAATGGTCTGCAGTGATGCTCAGAACCTTTGTGACTCAGATTCAGGAAGTGATGACCAAGTTCATGAGCATAATGTTGACCCCTATTCACAAACTGAAACACCTGTTGTAATAGACAATGAGGAACATACTGATGATGATGAGAAGCAGATACCAGATTGGGATGACAACTTAAATATTCGTTCAGGGCAGGAAGAGGCTCGATCTGAGGGGGAGGGGAGTGCAAACAACGCTTGATGAGGAACTTCTAGATCCCACCTACTGTCAACCCCCAGTCAGGTACTCGAGGAGGTCAACAGAGGCGGTGAAGGAGGATGCTACTGATGACGAAGTTACCTTGCGCCTTCCTGGACAGAGGAGGAGTACTGGTAGCACATCTACAACTGTATCATCAGCCACCACTCTGCCTCTGAGTACTATTTGGGGTGGCTCAGCAGGTCGCATGCCCTCTAAGCCTTGCCTAGCCTGGTCTTTTTTTGACATAGCAAAAGATCGCCCAAATCATGTGATATGTAAAATTTGTCGTGATTCTGTTAGTAGAGGGCAAAACCTCTGCAGTTTGACAACTTCTTCCATGAATCGTCACATGAATAAATATCATATGTCCCAGTGGGAAGCTCATCGTGCTGCAATGTGGCCTAGCGGAGCGGACCATCCACCGCCTGCCCCTTCCAGTGCATCCACGCGCTCGTCATCTTCTAGGACTGTGGGGACAGCTGTCAAACCTGGTTTTCCACGCACAACTTCCACCACTGTAACCACAACAGGCAGTTTGCTTGGTAGGTCGTCAGTTGGTTTGGAAGGGGAAACAAGTGCATGTGTACAGCTCTCTCAGACATCGATAGCACCAATGTTGGATGAAGGCAACATCATGTCTACGCCTGCACTTTCCTCACAAACCTGCATTTTTCCAGAGACACCCTACTCACCACCATCTACACACAGCAGCCAGTTCTCTGTCCCTCAGATGTGGACAAATAAAAGGCCATTTCCTGCGACCCATGACAAAGCTAAGAGGTTGACTTTATCCCTCTGTAAGCTCTTGGCTACCGAAATGCTGCCTTTCCACCTGGTGGACACACAGGATTTTAGAGACCTTATGTCTGTCACTGTGCCCCAGTACCAGATGCCCAGTCGCCACTACTTCTCTAAGAAAGGTGTGCCTGCGCTACACCAGCATATCGCACACAACATCACCGCTTCCTTGAGAAACTCTGTGTGTGAACGGGTGCATTTCACCACAGATACTTGGACCAGTAAGCATGGACAGGGATGTTACATGTCGCTGACTGGACACTGGGTAACTATGGTGATAGATGGTGAAGAGTCTGCTGCACAAGTCTTGCCGTCCCCACGACTTGTGTGTCAATCCTCTGTCTGTCTAAGTTCCTCCACTGCTTCTGCCTCCTCAATCTCGTCTGGGTCCTCCACCTCCGCCCCAAGCCTGCCTGGTCAGGCCACCAGCGTTGTAACTGCGCAGAAGGAATCACGCACCCCTCATTACTATGCTGGCAGCAGAGCGCAACGGCATCAGGCGGTCTTTGTCTTGAAATGTCTTGGAACTAGAGTCACACAGTGGCTGAGTTGTGGGCAGCTCTGGAGACTGAGTTTGGTGAATGGTTGTCTCCACTCAACCTGCAGCCTTGTAAGGCCGTGTGCGACAATGCTGCAAACCTGGGTGCGGCCCTTCGCCTGGGCAAGGTGACACACGTGCCTTGTATGTCTATGTATGTATGTATCTATGTATCATATGTATCTATGTATGTATGTATGTACGTGCCTTGTCCAGCAATTTTTAACACACTATCCCGGCCTAGATGGCCTTCTGAACAGGGCACGAAAACTGTCTGCTCACTTCCGCCGTTCAACTGCCGCAGCTGAGCGACTTGCATCGCTCCAGAAGTCTTTCGGCCTGCTGGTTCATCGCCTGAAATGTCGACACGCTGGAATTCGACTCTCCACATGTTACAGCGACTGTGGCAGCACCGCCGAGCCCTGGTGCAATACGTCATGACGTATAGCCTGGGCCAACAAGATGCAGAGGTGGGGCAGATCACCCTGATGGAGTGGTCTCAGATCAAGGACCTATGCACCCTTCTGCACAGTTTCGACATGGCGACGAATATGTTTAGCGCTGACAATGCCATTATCAGCATGACAATTCCAGTCATTTACATGCTGGAGCACACGCTAAACACTATTCGGACTCAGGGGGTGGGACAACAGGAATGGGAGGAACTACAGGAGGATTCATATGCGCAAGAGACAACAACATCACCAAGGTCCAGACGTTCATCATCACCAAGGCGGCAGGCATGGGACCATGGGGGACAGGGATCAACAAGGGCGCATGGTAGCAGGCGAAATATTGAGGAAGGTGCAGGAGAACATGAAGAAATGGAGGATGAACTGTCCATGGACATGGAAGACTCAGCGGATGAGGGAGACCTTGGTCAAGTTTCAGTTGAAAGAGGTTGGGGGGGAGATGTCAGAGGAAGAAAGAACGGTTAGCACCTCTATGCCACAAACCCAGCGTGGACTTGGTCCGCATGGCTGCGCCAGACACATGAGCGCCTTCTTGCTGCATCACCTCCAACATGACCCACGTATTGTCAAAATTAAAAGTGATGATGAGTACTGGCTTGCCACACTATTAGATCCCCAGTACAAGTTCAAATTTTGTGACATAATTCCAGCCATAGAAAGGGACGCACGTATGCAGGAGTATCAGCAAAAGCTGTTACTCGATCTTAACTTGGCTTTTCCACCAAACACCCGTGGTGCACGGAGTGAATCTCCCAGTTGTAACTCGACAAACATGGGACGGTCTCGTCATCTTCAACAGTCTAACCGTACCAGCAGCACCGTATCTGGTGCTGGTAACAGCAATTTTATTGAATCTTTTCATAATTTTTTTAGACCATCCTTTGCAAGGCCACCAGAGACAACAAGTCTGACACATAGTCAACGGCTGGAGAGGATGATACAGGAGTATCTCCAAATGAACATCGATGCCATGACTTTGCAACTGGGCCTTGCTTATTTTGGGCTTCAAATCTTGAAAAATGGCCAGAGCTCTCCACTTACGCCTTGGAGATCTTGTCGTGTCCAGCTGCCAGCGTTGTCTCTGAACGTGTCTTCAGTGCTGCAGGGTGTGTGCTGATAGATAAGTGCACGCATCTGTCCAGTGACAATGTGGACAGACTAACGTTCATCAAAATGAACAAGTCATGGATCCACATAGAATTTACTACCCCTGTGTCATCCTGGGGAAAGTAAATGCTTGTGGATTTGGAATGTGCTTGATGCAAATCTACAGTGGTGTTCATAAGTCCTGCATAGGCTTAAAGAAAACTATATATTTCATACTTCTGCATCTCTACAGTGAAACTGGTGGAGCATATATGTTTTTGTAATTCCTCATTGTATGCCATACTCATTTTTTAATGTCCCAAGTGTATAAATTGTTATGGTATGTGCATTTTTGATATTTTTTTTACAGCATAACCATACCTACACCAGTACAGTGTGTAGAATGGTGAACAGGTTTCTAAGTTCATTAACGTCCAATGCAAGTTCACACAGACTTAAATTTTACTTTTTAAGATTTATTATTTTTTATGTAATTCAGAGTCCTGAAAAGGGCCTTTTGAGTGCATCTTTCGCTTCTAATACTTTATTGGCCAGCCTTTGCATCTCTGTGGCATTGAGTGAACAAGCTTCTGCAGATGTTCACGAGTGATGATGTGGTTCCAGGCCTGTATCGGAGCCTCAATCAACTCTCTCTTGGTCCTTTGCTGTTTTTTAGATATCTCTATTGATACCTTGTGCCACAAATTTTCAACTGGATTGAGGTCTGGGGACTGGGCTGGCCAGTCAGTAGTAGCCACCTTGTTCTTTTTTTTTTTCCATTCTGTTACTGTCTTAGCTCTGTGACAAGGAGCATTATCATCCTGGAAGATATAATCCCCTGAAAACAGGTGTTGAGCAGAAGGCAGCATTTTCTTATTAAGGATGTCCATGTATTTTTATGCATTAACCATACCCTCCACAATATGAAACCTTACAACACCATTGGCTGCCATACAGCGCCAGACCATTACTTTCATCGGATGTGTCACAGAGAAGCTCAAACACTCTGGCTTGTACTCTTCATGTGGAAACCTTCTCACATAAGACTTGCCATCATTTCCTAAAATGCAAAAAGTGCTTTCATCACTAAATAGCACTTTTTCCCACTCCTCCTTCCTCCATTTTGAATATTTCAATGTCCACAGTTTTCACCTTTGTCTTTGTATGGCTGTCATCAATGGCTTCTTTCGGGCCTTGCACCCTCTCAATCCTGCTTCCAAACATCTCTTCCTAACAGTAGATGTTGCTACCTCAATATTGCACTTTTCTTGCCATTCTCGCAGAAGCTGAGGAGAGCTGAGCTTTCCATTGGCAAGGGATGTTCTTATCAGTACTCTATCCTCCCTTTTAGTTGACTTTCTCGGCCAACCAGATCTGGGCCTGTCCTGGGTAATTCCAAGCTGCTTATGTTTCTGCAAAATTCTTACAACTGTCCTCTGATTACAGCCGACCTTCCTTGCGATCTTGGGGCCAGTATAACCCTCTTCATGTAGCACCACAACTCGCACACGATCCTCCGCTGACAAAAATCTGAAGGCTCCCATCATAAAGCTCTACAGTATGATTCACTAGATAGACCTACAGATCAAACTAACAAACTAAGCAGCAGATGTGAGGCAATGTAATGGCATGTGATTGGCTGCCATATCCAGGTTATGATTGGTCACATGAACCTCATCTGTGATTGGCTAATTTTGGATCTGAAGCTGTACAATATTTAGTTGTGCTTTCAATTCCCATATTGTTTCAATAATTTCAGGCAAAACTGCTTCAAAAGCTAAAAATATTACAGGGAGAGAATGCAAAATTGTTTTCTGAACAAAACCATATATAATATGTCATATTAGCATCGAAGATATTCGACAGAAAACGTTTAAAACTTGAAAAATCAATTTATCCTATGCAGGACTTATGAACACCACTGTACCTGTGAAGTGTACAACTGGGGCACAAGTACTGCCACTGAAGGGGTGGGTGTCTGTGTGGCCCAATTTTTGGAAAAAGGGAGACTCCACTTGGAGTAACCCTTGCTTAAAGTGTTTCTAGAAATGATCCAAGATGAACAGATCTGGGATCAGGAAAAATTTTGCTACCTACCCCGGTGTCATCCTGGGGACGGTTAAGGATGGCATATTTTTGAATGTGCTTGATGCAAATCCACCTGTGAAGTGTACAACTGGGGCACAAGTGCTGCCACTGAAGGGGTGGGTGTCTGTGTGGCCCAATTTTTGGAAAAAAGGGAGACTCCGCTTGGAGTAACCCTTGCTTGCAGTGTTTTTAAAAAGGAGCCAAGATGAACAAGTCATGGTTCAACAAAGACTTTGCTACCTACCCCGGTGCAATCCTGGGGACGGTTAAGGATGGCGTATTTTTGAATGTGGTTGATGCAAATCTACCTGTCCAGTTTGCAACTGGGGCACAAGTGCTGCTACTGAAGTTGTGTCTGTGGGGCTCAATTTTTGGAAAAAAGGGAGACTCTGCTTGGAGTCCCCTTGCGGTGTTATACATGATTTTAGAAGGGCATGCCATGCCTATATCTGTGTCTCGTCCTCTTTTTCCTCGTAACGCTGTTTTGTTTTCGCATGAGAATTTGTTCTTGTCACTTTCCTATGTGTTTGTGTTGTGAGTTCTTTGTCACCTTTTGGACACCTTTGAGGGTGTTTTTTAAGTGTTTTTATGTGTTTGTGATTGCCTCCCATTGTTTCCTATGCGGTTCGAGTGATTCGCCGAATCGGTTCGCCGTACCGAACTCGAACGAGACCTCCGTTCGGCGAACCGAGCTCAAGCCGAACCACGACTGGTTCGCTCATCTCTACTAACTACTTATGGTATTAATGATTGATACATACACAGGGTCTATACAGGTTCTACATATCTCTCTTACTTTATTTGGTTCCCTCCTCCAGAACTTTTCACTGCCATGATGGCATAGTTTTATTACTATGTTGGAGCTGTTTTTTCTTTCTATCTGATTGGGGGACATCTATGGTTTAATGTCTTCCATTGTTTCATTTTCTTTATCACCCTCCTTACCAGGTGTAGACCTGGTCCTGTGGCTCGCTGCTCGCTATACCACTGCTGAAAGACTAACTTCACAGTTTGGTGAGTTTTCATACACTCTCCTCATGATGCTTTCCCCTTTCTTAGTTTTAGTTTTGGTTTATGTTTTTTTTATACAATTTACCTGATGTTGATAGGGGTTTTTTTTTTAATAATTTTTTATCTGTTATTAATGTCCTGAGCATATAGTAGGTGTATTTATAAGAACTATTAATTTGTGTTTGCATTCATTTCTGTTCTTGTATTCACAATTCTATCTCTCATGATTACGAGCAATTTGGATTATGCCACTGATTTCCTCTGGTGGCTCCAATGGTTAAGGGATAAATACACACATTCCCCTTCTTTTTCCTTTTTGGTGTTCTGATCCCCATTGATTTGTATTTATTTATTTTATTTTATTTTAGTTTATATAGTGGTTATCACATTGTATTTCTTTACCGTAGTTTTATGAGAATTATTAACAACAAATTTGTATTATTTTTCTGCAATATGTCATTTGATCCTTTTATTATTTTTTCTGATCATTGTGAATATCCGCCCCTCGTTTATTAGACCATATATATATGTGCATGATTGTCCTGATGAAGAAGCCTTTGAAACGCGTTGACCAATAAATCATAGTTTATCTACATCTTTTGGACTGGTTTGACGTGTAGGAGATAAACCCTTTTCTTCCTTTCATTGTTGATATCTCCACGTGGGTTCTGCAGCGGCCTCAGGCGTTTTATGGTGGTTGTGACTTGCACAATCACATAAGGTGAGCCTTTCTACTTTGATTTTAACTGGATTTTGCCCTATTTTGCACAATTTCTCTTTCCATCTTCTATTTACTATCTTGTTGAGAGCTTGGCAGACATAGTATTCTTTATGTCTTGCTGCCTTTCCCGTGACTCTCGCATTATTTGTATTTTGGCCAACAATGATTACCATTACTGGTTGTGCACCCTTCTCAACCCATGCTAGAAGGTGAACTTTCCATCACTCCTTCCTGCATTGAAGAAATCTACTAAAATGGTGCATTATCAGAAGGCCATAATTAAAGAATTGGGCAAAACAATTAATCCGTCTTACAATGCTGACGGCAGAGGCCATAGGTCTTTGGACAAGCAAGGAGTGGAGAGGAGTGAGACACACAGCAGGACCAACAGAGGCAGGGGAACAGTATCAAAAGTCTTGGACAGTTTCATTAGAGCCTCCCAGCGCACAGGCCCTGATTCCCGGGGTACTCTGACAAGGAGGGAAAAGTTTATGAAGATGGTGACTTCTGTTTCGCCATCCTCTGTGATTCCTCTGTATCATACAAAATGCTTGAGTTTCCCCTTGACATTCATTATACTTGTTACGTGAGATGAGCACCCCAGCAGTCTGGTTTCCTCGAATGAAGTACCGAGCACCTGAGCATTTTGGTGCTCATGCAGCATCCTGGGATTTGCTACCCCAGTGGTCTGCAGGATCCTAAGGCTTTCTGGAACACCCTCTGCTGACAACCCACACCTCACACACAGGTAGGGGCACATTCCCTGACAACTGGGCACAGCATGTAGAGGGTTAACAGTGGTCAGATGTGAGAACCAATCCCTTAGCTGTTAGCCTGGGGAAGGGGCGTGGCTAGTGGGAAGCGACAGGGGTTGCTAGGCAGACTAGAGAGAGTCAAAATGACAGTTGAAGGAGTGACAGTTGAAAGGAGGCAGTGAGTGAGAAGGGTGTGAGGATTGTGAGGAGACCCCAAAAAGGTCTACTAGAAGGTAGTAGCCTGAGGGTAGACAGAAGATCCCAGGTACTACGCATGACGGGGTACTGGACCCCAGAGTCGATAATAGCTCCAGGCGGTCTGCTGATCCAGCCATGTGTGGTGATTTCCAGGTACCACACCACTCATAGGCTCAGGGACACAGCCTCATATATAGGACCCGGGAGAGGGCACCGAGAAGTAGCCTACCCCACAAGGGACCACGAGTCCTGTCATACTGGACCCGGAAAGACAAAGGAGCGGAGCGCCGCAGGTCACCAACAGCTTCAGGCAAGGGGACCATCAGCTCTGCATGTGCACGGAGGCCTCAACAGGGTCTCAAGTCAGCACTGGGACAAAGGAAAGTCGGTTGACCAGCCGTACCAAACTGCACTTGCAACATCAAGTGAGTAAATACCAGTTAATCTGCAAGAACTGTGTCGTGTCTATTACTGGCGAACCACAAGGCACAGCACACCTACATGGAACTTAAGCCCCTACTGGTGGAGGGTGCGAACACACTTGCTGCTATACCATCTGTCCCTAAAACCACAGCAGCAGCGGGACACCTTATTACCGCAACCCGCCAGTGGCGTCACAAATGACATATAAAATAACCCTGTTACCGAGCACCCCCAGGTCACGGAACCGGGCACGGCCACCTGTGATGGTGATCCCTGTTATCCACCTCCCGGATCCGAGTATCCCAAGGGCCTGAGGTGTGACAGCTCTCTACAATTGGCGTCACGAACAGGATATAAACTAGGCCCAGCAACCCTGGGTGCCGTGTGCCTTAAACCGTGTAAAACTGCATATAGACTTTTGCCGCCACTTTGCCTCAGTAAAAACTACTGCGCTATCTCTCTGGCTATAAAAGAACGTGAAGTTTGAAAAAGTGCGCAGGAAAACGTGGCTCCGCCCCCCCCACAGGGAGTCTGCAGAGAAGCCGAACACCGTGCAGTGCCTGACTTCAGGAGCTCCCGACCCGCTCGAGATCCCCATTGAGAAGGTTGGTGAAATTAACCAAGGGGGACTAAAATGGAAGCGCAAGAGAACAGAGATGCTGTCGGACTGAGTCTGGGCGCAGACGCTGCGGCGGTGGCACCGATCATACCGCTCATGCTACCCTACCTCCCAGGTGCCCCAGTACAATGGCAAATCGGATACCTTAGCCGGGTTCAAAAAGAAAATAAATACTGCAATGGACATGTATCCCTTAACCGGCAAGCAAAGGACGTCCATTATACTGGGTCAGCTTAAAGGGGCAGCAGAGCTAGAAGCAGAAACTTGGTCAGACGCTGAACGTGAGTCAGTAACTGCCATCTTTGACAAACTGAAACTTGCATTTGAGACCCGCACTGATGCGGAACTGCGGATGGAGTTCTACAACTGCAGGCAGAAACCGCAGCATAACATCAGGGACTATGCCCTGAGACTCCAAGCATCATTAAGGACATTAAAACATGTCAATCCTCTCAGTGCCAGAGAGGAAAACCGGATGCTAACGGAGCAGTTCATACAGGGCCTGTTGTCATCAGAGGACCGCAAGCAGCTGCGCCTGTGGTTCCTTAAACATGCTGATGCTGAGTTTGCAACTCTAAACGACTGGACTATCAAGGCGTTGCAGCCTCCAGCAACCTCAGACTCTACCCTGGTGGTGCCACCTGCCAGTGTGCCTTCCTTCGAAGTGGAACCCGCCTCCTCTATTCCAGAAAAGGCCAACGGGCAGGCTGCAACTCCTGGTGGGCCAGAGGACCTGCGTTCCCAAGTGCAGCGATAGAGTGAGGATGTAGCAAAGATCCTCAAAGCCATGCAGCTTGCTCCAGAGCCCAAGCCACCGAACCGGATCCTGCTTGCTGACTGCCCTGAGAACGACCCGTGGATGAGGAACCAGAGGGGTCCCCCACTGCAAGGAAGACCCACCGATCGCTATTGTTCTTCAGGACAACCCATCTGCCGGCGTTGCGCTAAAACAGGCCATCTAGCAAGAAGGTGTCCTTTAAATCCGCAACCCCTGGGGCCAAGGGCCAATCCCCATGTGTAAGTCGACAAGGACCAATGGAATGGTGTGACCGGTATGTGGGAGGACGTCCGATTCTGTCCATTACCTTGGATGGGATCCCCACTTCTGCACTGTTGGACACCGGTTCACAGGTAACCACCATTCCCTATGTGCTGTACCACCGATTCTGGTGTGATGAAGAACTCACCCGACCTGATCCAAGCCTCACCATATATGCTGTAAACGGGTTACCGGTAGAGCAGATAGGATTTAAAGAAGTAACCATAAAGCTGGGGAGGGTGGAGCTTAGGGGTCAGGGATTGATTGTTGTCAAAACTGATGCAAATGATAGAAATCCCCATATGATCCTAGGTACCAATGTCATCGAAAATTGTTTGGGAGAAGTATTGTTCTTGCTCTAACAGATTGCCAAGACTGCTGATGCCAGGCAGCAGAGGGTCCTGCAGAAGGAGATTAAAGCTCTCTTGCTAAAACAACAGGTAAACCAGTCTAGTGGAGAACTGGGTAGTGTGCGGGTAATGGATTGTAACCCAATGGTGTTACCTCCAAGAAGTGAAATGATGGTGTGGTGTCGGGCATCCATAGGTCCTAGAGGGCAAAATTACCAGGCGGTGGTAGAGCCCGTGTATTCAGAATACGTTCCTGTACGTATATTAAATTGTGGGGAAGAGGAAGCCAAATTGCCCAGGTACGCTACCATTGGTAAATTGTTTACCGTCACTGACAGTGCCATTCAAGCAGCAGAACCACTTGCCCCAACAGACCTGGCAGATGAGGAATTAACAAACTGGGGCCAGGAACTCCTTGTTGGTACCGACTCCACGCCTTCTTACCAGAAGCAAGGAGTATACCGGGTTGTGCAGGAATATGAACCAGTCTTCAGTAAGCATCCATTGGATTTCAGGAGAATTAAAGTGGTACAACACCATATACCCACTGGGAACCATCCTCCCATCAGAAAGCGATACAGACCTGTACCACCAAAACACTACCAGAGTGTTACGGGGGAACCAGCAGATTAGGACCAGGGGGTATATATCCTAATCGCCAGTCGGGGCCCACCGTGCTCCAGATGACAAAGGAGCTGCTGGCACCTGAGGGTTAGGCGGAGACTATAGAGCTGGATGGCTCTGAGATAACCCAGGAACTCTGGGAACCGGTCACGTGTGTTGGGACACGTCAGACCGGACGACAACCCGATTAGCGTTTTGGTGCACCTAGCGCTACACCAACCACGTGTGCAGGAAACACGTCAGGCCGGGTGGTAACCAGGTAGCGTTGACCGGAAGACCGCCACGAAAGCGCCCTGTCGGCCACGTGTGTAGGACACGTCAGGCCGAGCGGTCCTCCGATTAGCGTTTCTGGCCACCTCTCGACTGGCCACGTGTGTGTAGGACACATCAGGCCAGATGGGTACACCAGTAGCGTTGACCGGGAAGCCGAGGAAAATAAGGAACACCCTGTTAACTCCACAGGGGTCCTGGAGTACGCTGTCCGTGCGCGTAGGGGGCACAACCGGACAGGTGGCGCAGCAGGTGCGTTGTCCGTGTGCGTAGGGGACACAATCGGACAGGTGGCGCAGCAGGTGCGTTGTCCGTGTGCGTAGGGGGCACAATCAGACAGGTGGCGCAGCAGGTGCGTTGTCCGTGTGCGTAGGGAGCACAATCGGACAGAAGCACAGCAGCCGCAGCCCAGTTAACGCCACTGGGCTGCTATAGCAAGACTGGAACGGCAGGAAGGAAGCACGGTGCCTGACCCTGATGTGCCGAGCCACGAATCTTGGCGTGACAGGCACCGTTCGCCTAACCCTACCTACCGCTTCCCAACATAGGCTTATGCCGCAATGAGGCTCTAACATGGAGGTGTGCTCTGACTGAGCAAAAGTGAAGACTGCGCACCTCCATGTTGTCTCCAGCCCCTTTTATAACCTGGGTCCGCCCCAAACCCAGGGTGGAACCACCAAGGTCCAATAGCAGAGTGCCATGTCATCAGTGACGTCACATGCGACCTATCCGGAACCGCCACATCATTGATGACCTCATGGCAGCCACGCCCCAAACACTTCACCAGTCATCGTCTGACGACCAATACTGAGGTGCCAGATCATAGGGGCGGGCCTCTGCGAGCCAGTCCGGAGTTGCCACGTCATCAGGACACCTGACACCCTCTGCCCTATCAAGGCCTGCCACCTCACGGACATGCTCAGTGAGGTCCTTACCGGACCTAGCCTCTGGTGCACTAAGTGCCTGAGCATGCCCAGTAGCCTGAACTGAGGACTTAGTCTCAGACATAACACAATCAGGCTGAGCATGCTCACTGGGCAAAACACCAGGCTTAAACTCTGGCTGGGGTAAATCGGCGCACGCATGCGCACTAGCCGCCTCTCCACACTTAGACGTGGTGGAAGGAACAGCCAACTGGACGACCCGAGGCACGGCCAAGAACGGCAGCCGGCGCCTGGGCGCAACAGGAACCGCAGCAGGCTGCTTGCGGCTATGGCGGCGCCGGTTCGTAACAGTACCCCCCCCTCTAGCGGCCCTCCCACTCGAATGGTCTATAGTCGCCACAGATACCACTGAGCGACGGGCGGAAGATGGAGACATGCAGTGGGAGCTACAAGACTCGCTCCACCGCGTAATCACCCCAGACGACCAGTCGATATGTGGGGAATGCCGCTTCAACCAAGGAATACCCAGCAGAATATCATCTGCACCCTTAGGGAGAACCAGAAATGAAATGGTCTCCCTATGCCCAGATGACATGGCAAGGGTAATGGGCATTGTCCGCTGGTGAATTACCTTGGGCAACAAGGACCCATCCACCACACGGACTCTCACTGGCCTTGGCATTTGCACCAGCGGGATGGCATGCTGCCGGGCAAAAGAGGAGGAGATGAAACTATCCCCAACACCTGTGTCCACACTTGCCCTTGTGGACCATGTTGACCCCTTAAAGGAAATGGACGTGGGAAACGTCACCCTAATGGATGACGCAGAGTCCAGTCTACCTCCAGCTATGGTCACCAATCGTGGTCGCTTATCCTGACGCTTTGGGCAACGGTTGGCATAATGACCATACTGCCCACAAGCGAAACAGGAAATGCCCTGGCGACTCGAAGACCTAGCAACACCAACCCTAGCGATGTCCATAGGGACAGAGATGTCCTCTAAGGGAGGTGCAGTAGGAGAGACCACTACAGTGGCTGAACGGCCCTCTGACCTGCGCTCCAGCTGACGTTCGGAGGTCCGCAGATCAATACGGGTAGCCAGAGTCATGAGGCCCTCAAGGGTAGTTGGTACCTCACGCGACGCTAATGCGTCCTTCACGTGCGAGGCTAACCCCCTCCAGAACAGTGGAATGAGAGTCCTCTCTGACCACCCCAGTTCTGCAGCAAGTGTCCTGAAACTCACAGCATATTGACTTGAGGAGGTACGCCCTTGCTCCAAAGTCAGTAGCTGTAGGGCCGAGTCGTGAGTGACCTGAGGCCCCAGGAACACTTGTCGCAAGGACTCCAAAAACTCCTTAGAGTCCTGTACTACGGGGTCATTCCTCTCCCACAATGGTGTAGCCCACTCCAGTGCTGTCAGGTTTCCAGGTTTTCCAGTTCTCTTTTGACTGCCCTTGCCCTCGGTTAACATGGAGGTTACCGTTCTGTTGCCCTACTTCCTGTCCAGCAGCTTAAAAGGCCGCCTCCCAGCCCAGTCCAGTGCCTGAGTATACTGCCTGCTGTGTGCTCCTGCTGTGTTTGCTGCTTATTCCGGATTGCCTCGGGATTCCCCTAAAGGATTACCTACCGATTGTCTCAGGACTGTACCCGGCTCTTAAGGCTGTGCCCGGATTCCGTTTACCATCTTCGGTCAGCACTCCGCCTGGTTCTCTTTTGGTTCGTAACCATCCTGGATAAACATTTCCGTACGGACACTCATTGACTTTACCGCTTGCTCCTTATCCCGGCCGCTGCGCATTTAGGCCTTCCGGGGTAGATTGCCGGACAGTCCCTGTATAGGGGTTCGCTCCGGTGGTCTCCCTGGGGGAGTCCGGTGCGTGGTCCCGGGAATCCCCTGCGCGTCTATTCCGGAAAGTATTGTATGTGTTATTGTATTGTTGTGTTTGTTCTGTTTCTACCGTGGTGACATACTATAAAACATCTTGTACCCGGAACTCGTCTCTGATTGTCATTGCCCTACGCTATCGAAATCCTCAGAATATAGAATAAGTATTACATTATACTCAGGCCATTAGAGGATTTCGCTGGGGCAATGACTGAGACACGAGTAGATCAGCTGTTCTCCATGATTAACTCCCTGCAGCAGGAGATGGAGGTGGTGCAGACTAAGCTTAGAGATGTGGAAACGCAGCTGGGCCATGATCACCAGGTACTGGGTCCGGCTATACAGGATTTGCAAGTCAGAGTGGAGGCTCAGGAAGCCGTCCCCACTACGTCCGTACCAGCTGCCGGTATGCCTAGGTTACCCCCATTCCGTTTCAATGGTGATCGTAGTCAGTTCCGTGGATTTATTAACCAATGTATACTGTTTTTCGATGTACATGCTGAATATTACCGTTCTGACCGGTCAAAGGTGTTATGTATCATCATGTTATTAACCTCACGAGCACTGGCTTGGGCTAATCCGATGATAGAAAACCGGGACATCCGTTTAAATCACCTAGATGACTTTCTGAACGCAATGGCGCAGATGTTTGATGATCCGAATCGCCGTGCTACCGCTGAATCTGCTCTCCTTTCCTTACGTCAGGGAAAGCGCTCTGTCATTGAATACGCCACTGAGTTCAGGAGGTTAGTGGTAGACACCGACTGGGGAAACAATGCATTATTGTCCGTTTTCAGAAAGGGTTTGTCCGGTACCATCAAGGACGAGTTAGCCCGTTCCGAATCCCCAGGGGATTTTGACCTGTTTCTCCAGCACTGTGTGCGCATAGATACCCGTTTAACGGAACGTAGACAGGAAAAATGGGCAGCTATAAACCGTATAAATAATAATACATTTCCTTCCAGAGAACCGGTTTTCAGGACGCCACGGGAGGCTGAGGACGTTCCTATGCAAGTGGACTCTCTACAAAAGCGAGAGACCAACGAACGTCGTGAACACCGGCTCCGTGAGCGTTTGTGTTTCTACTGCGGTCAATCGGACCATTTTTTAATCGACTGCCCGAAACGTCCGAATCGCCCAAATAAGGTATTGGCAGCCATGGCAGAGTGTGATAACACGGACGCAGAGTCTGATATCTCTGAGGCAAGTGGACACTTGGATGCGGTATTTCCCTTGACGGTAATGTCTACCTCACCGAAGGACTCAGAAGGGAAATATACCCATTGTTCACTCCCCATTCAGATCCGGTGGGAGGGACAGCTAATTCCTACCTCTGCAATGATAGACTCTGGGGCAGGGGGAAATTTCATGGACTTTTCTTTTGCTAGTAAACACGGTATCCGGACTCAGCAAAGATCCTTACCGGTTACCATGGAGACGGTAGACGGATCTCCGTTAACATCTGGACCAGTGGATCGGGAAACAGTACCGCTAGAATGCGTGATGAAACCAGGTCAGCAGGAGACTCTTGTTTTCATGATGATCTCTTCTCCACATTTTCCGATTATTCTAGGTATTCCGTGGCTACGGTCTACAAATCCGGTCATCAATTGGGAAACTAAGGAGATATCCTTCCCACCGCAGAGTGATCCGGCCATTTGTCCAACTGTTCCGGTTCCGGTAACACCACATGCAGAAGGCACGGTACAGGTACCCGTTTTACCCTCGGTTTATCGTGACTTCGCTGACATATGCGACAAAAGAAAGGCCGATCGGCTTCCTCCGCATAGACCGTATGATTGCCCCATAGACTTACTCCCAGGGGCAGAAATCCCGTTTGGTCATGTTTACCCGTTGGCGGCACCTGAGCTAGAAGCCCTAAAGGAGTATATTGATGAAAGCCTGGCCAAGGGATTTATTCGCCCGTCTACCTCGCCCGCAGGGGCACCCATCTTTTTTGTGAAAAAGAAGGAGGGGACTCTGAGACCCTGTATTGACTACCGGGAACTGAATAAAATAACCATCCGGAACCGGTATCCGTTACCGTTGATTCCGGAGCTATTGGAGAGAGTCCAACAGGCAAAGATATTCACCAAATTGGACCTCCGTGGGGCATATAATCTGCTTCGTATACGTCCCGGAGACGAGTGGAAGACCGCGTTCCGATGTCGGTACGGACATTTTGAGTATTTAGTGATGCCTTTTGGACTTTGTAACGCTCCTGCGGCATTTCAACATCTAGTTAATGATATTTTCAGGGATATCATGGACCAATTCATGGTGATCTATCTGGATGATATTCTAATCTTTTCTGATTCTCTCCAGGAACACCAGGAGCACGTCAAGACCGTACTTACCCGGCTGAGGGACAACCACCTGTACATTAAACTGGAGAAATGTGAGTTCCACTGCTCACAAATACAATTCTTAGGTTATGTCATCTCTCCTCAGGGACTGAACATGGAATCTAGCAAGATACAAGCCATTCTCGACTGGCCGGAACCGGGAAACATCAAAGAGGTACAACGCTTTGTCGGTTTTGCCAACTTTTACCGACGCTTTATCCGTAACTTTTCAGAGATTGTTCGTCCCATCACCCTGTTGACTAAGAAAGGACAGAAGTTTGTATGGTCCGCCCAGGCTCAGGAAGCGTTCCATCGTCTCAAGGGATGTTTTACCTCAGCACCCATACTAGTGCATCCGAATCCCGCACTTCCCTTCATCGTGGAGGTCGACGCTTCCGACTACGCATTAGGGGCCATTCTTTCTCAAAGGACCGGGGACAAGAGTCTCCTGCATCCGTGTGCCTTCTTCTCCCGCAGGTTGTCCCCTGCGGAAAGGAACTACGACATTGCGGATAAGGAATTATTGGCGATTATTGCCGCCTTCAAGGAATGGAGACACCACTTACAGGGAGCCGCGCAGCAAGTGATAGTACTCACAGATCACCGTAATCTGGAATTTCTCAAGTCTGCCAGGTGCCTGTCTCCACGACAAGCCCGTTGGAGCCTATTTCTTAACCAATTCAATTTTGTTGTTACATACCGTCCAGGTTCACGTAATGGGAAAGCCGATGCCTTGTCCCGAATCCCTGCCGTGGACTCCGTGCCTGGAACCCCGTCGCAGACCGTGTTAACAGATGCCAATTTCGTTGGAGTAATCCAGGACCAGGACTTGTGGAAGGACATCAAGCTGGCCTATGATGGTGATGTATTTCTTGCTGCCCCCCCGAATGATGTAACTCTTGTTCTTCGGAATGGTGTGTGGTTAAGAGAACGACGCATTTATGTCCCGGAGGCCGTAAGACTTCGGGTTCTCAAGTTGGTTCATGACTCCGTGTTGGCCGGTCATAGGGGGGTACAGAAGACGCAGGAATTTCTGAGCCGGTTTTTCTGGTGGCCTACCTGTTTAAAGGACGTGAAGGACTATGTCCACTCATGTGTGGTTTGTGCCCGGTGCAAGGTCCCTCGTGTGGCTCCTACGGGACTCCTCCAACCGTTACCCGTGCCATCTCGCCCTTGGGGGTCTATCTCCATGGATTTTATTGTGGAGTTGCCGGTCTCAGGCGGGCATAATACCATTTTAGTGGTGGTGGATCGATTGACTAAAGCTGCTCACTTCATTCCGTGTACCGGTCTTCCCTCAGCCGCAGAGACAGTGGATTTGGTTGTCCAGAACGTATTCCGATTGCATGGGGTACCGGATGAGATCATCTCCGATCGGGGCGTGCAGTTCACGTCGAGATTCTGGAAGGGGTTTTGTACGGCACTCCAGATTGATGTCTGTTTGTCTTCTGCATACCATCCTCAGACAAATGGACAAACCGAACGGACGAATCAAACCCTGGAACAATATCTTCGCTGTTATGTCAGCCATCTCCAAGACGATTGGTTGAAGATGCTTCCGTTGGCGGAGTTCTCCTACAACAACACTCAGAGCAGCTCCACTAAGGTAACGCCCTTTTTCGCTAACCTGGGTTACCATCCGACTATTTTGCCTAGGTCACCGGTTGCGGTTTCGGTACCAGCGGTGGAGGACAGAGTGACAGAACTACGACAAAATCTGGAGGTTCTAAGGAACACCGTAGCTACGGCCCAGGAGCGTTACAAGAGGTCGGCGGACACTCACCGGAAACCGGCACCCATGTACAAGGTAGGGGACTCTGTATGGTTATCCACCAAAAACCTGAGATTGGGTGTTCCTTCGCAGAAACTGGGACAAAAATTCATCGGTCCGTTCAAAATCACCGGGATCGTGAGCCCTGTGGCCTGTCGGCTACGGTTACCGCACCATCTAAAGGTACACCCGGTCTTTCATGTGTCTCTCCTCAAACCCGTTTCCCCTAATACTTTTCATGGTCGTATTGTGCCTCCTCCTCCGCCTGTGATGGTCGACGGCGAGGAGCAGTTCGTGGTTGAGGACATTATTGACTCCCGGCTCCATCGTCGTCGGCTTCAGTATCTGGTACGTTGGCAGGGGTACGCCCCCGAGGACGATTCCTGGGAACCGGTGGGTAACATTCGGGCACCCCGGAAGATTGCTCAGTTTCATCGCCGGTACCCGGACAAACCTGGCCCTGATCCGTCCTGAGGCCGTCTCTGGGGGGGGGAGTAATGTCAGGTTTCCAGGTTTTCCAGTTCTCTTTTGACTGCCCTTGCCCTCGGTTAACATGGAGGTTACCGTTCTGTTGCCCTACTTCCTGTCCAGCAGCTTAAAAGGCCGCCTCCCAGCCCAGTCCAGTGCCTGAGTATACTGCCTGCTGTGTGCTCCTGCTGTGTTTGCTGCTTATTCCGGATTGCCTCGGGATTCCCCTAAAGGATTACCTACCGATTGTCTCAGGACTGTACCCGGCTCTTAAGGCTGTGCCCGGATTCCGTTTACCATCTTCGGTCAGCACTCCGCCTGGTTCTCTTTTGGTTCGTAACCATCCTGGATAAACATTTCCGTACGGACACTCATTGACTTTACCGCTTGCTCCTTATCCCGGCCGCTGCGCATTTAGGCCTTCCGGGGTAGATTGCCGGACAGTCCCTGTATAGGGGTTCGCTCCGGTGGTCTCCCTGGGGGAGTCCGGTGCGTGGTCCCGGGAATCCCCTGCGCGTCTATTCCGGAAAGTATTGTATGTGTTATTGTATTGTTGTGTTTGTTCTGTTTCTACCGTGGTGACATACTATAAAACATCTTGTACCCGGAACTCGTCTCTGATTGTCATTGCCCTACGCTATCGAAATCCTCAGAATATAGAATAAGTATTACAAGTGCTCTATCAGAGAGCAAGGAGATGATAAACCCCACCTTCGACCTCTCTGTAGGAAACCGTGCAGCCAACAGCTCTAGATGGACTGAGCACTGGTTCACGAATCCCCTACATGCCTTGCTGTTCCCCGTAAACTTGTTGGGCAGCGAGAGGTGAGGGAGGGTTGGAGTAGGCTTGGTGACTGACACCATTGCAGCCACTTGAGCCACCACATCATTCATATCAGCAGCAAGAGCAGACTTCTCCAGAGACCTCACTCTGGCATCAAGCTGCAGCATGAACTGACGTAGCTGCTCCATCTCCGCCATGCCAGCCAGACCCTGGCGCAGTCTTACTGTTACGGGGGAACCAGCAGATTAGGACCAGGGGGTATATATCCTAATCGCCAGTCGGGGCCCACCGTGCTCCAGATGACAAAGGAGCTGCTGGCACCTGAGGGTTAGGCGGAGACTATAGAGCTGGATGGCTCTGAGATAACCCAGGAACTCTGGGAACCGGTCACGTGTGTTGGGACACGTCAGACCGGACGACAACCCGATTAGCGTTTTGGTGCACCTAGCGCTACACCAACCACGTGTGCAGGAAACACGTCAGGCCGGGTGGTAACCAGGTAGCGTTGACCGGAAGACCGCCACGAAAGCGCCCTGTCGGCCACGTGTGTAGGACACGTCAGGCCGAGCGGTCCTCCGATTAGCGTTTCTGGCCACCTCTCGACTGGCCACGTGTGTGTAGGACACGTCAGGCCAGATGGGTACACCAGTAGCGTTGACCGGGAAGCCGAGGAAAATAAGGAACACCCTGTTAACTCCACAGGGGTCCTGGAGTACGCTGTCCGTGCGCGTAGGGGGCACAACCGGACAGGTGGCGCAGCAGGTGCGTTGTCCGTGTGCGTAGGGGACACAATCGGACAGGTGGCGCAGCAGGTGCGTTGTCCGTGTGCGTAGGGGGCACAATCAGACAGGTGGCGCAGCAGGTGCGTTGTCCGTGTGCGTAGGGAGCACAATCGGACAGAAGCACAGCAGCCGCAGCCCAGTTAACGCCACTGGGCTGCTATAGCAAGACTGGAACGGCAGGAAGGAAGCACGGTGCCTGACCCTGATGTGCCGAGCCACGAATCTTGGCGTGACAGGCACCGTTCGCCTAACCCTACCTACCGCTTCCCAACATAGGCTTATGCCGCAATGAGGCTCTAACATGGAGGTGTGCTCTGACTGAGCAAAAGTGAAGACTGCGCACCTCCATGTTGTCTCCAGCCCCTTTTATAACCTGGGTCCGCCCCAAACCCAGGGTGGAACCACCAAGGTCCAATAGCAGAGTGCCATGTCATCAGTGACGTCACATGCGACCTATCCGGAACCGCCACATCATTGATGACCTCATGGCAGCCATGCCCCAAACACTTCACCAGTCATCGTCTGACGACCAATACTGAGGTGCCAGATCATAGGGGCGGGCCTCTGCGAGCCAGTCCGGAGTTGCCACGTCATCAGGACACCTGACACCCTCTGCCCTATCAAGGCCTGCCACCTCACGGACATGCTCAGTGAGGTCCTTACCGGACCTAGCCTCTGGTGCACTAAGTGCCTGAGCATGCCCAGTAGCCTGAACTGAGGACTTAGTCTCAGACATAACACAATCAGGCTGAGCATGCTCACTGGGCAAAACACCGGGCTTAAACTCTGGCTGGGGTAAATCGGCGCACGCATGCGCACTAGCCGCCTCTCCACACTTAGACGTGGTGGAAGGAACAGCCAACTGGACGACCCGAGGCACGGCCAAGAACGGCAGCCGGCGCCTGGGCGCAACAGGAACCGCAGCAGGCTGCTTGCGGCTATGGCGGCGCCGGTTCGTAACACAGAGTGCCAAAGAAATGCCACATGACATGAAGGAGGCTGGGGTTATCCGAGATAGTTGTAGCCCTTGGGCAGCTCCACTAGTCTTAGTCAGAAAAAAAGATGGCACCATGCAGATGTGTGTAGATTACAGGCAGATAAATCACATTACACATAAGGATGCTTACCCATTACCCGGCATAGAAGAGTCACTAGCTGCACTCAAGACTGCTAATTACTTTTCCACCTTAGACCTTACTAGTGTGTATTGGCAGGTCTCTGTAGCAGAGGAAGACCGGGAGAAGACTGTGTTTGCCACCCCGATGGGCCTGTGCGAGTTCAAAAGTATGCCGTTTGGACTCTGTAACGCACCTGGAACTTTCCAGCGCCTGATGGACTGTTGTCTGGGGCACCTGAACTTTGAGACTGTACTACTCTATTTAGATGACGCCATTGTGTTCTCCAAGTCCTACGAAGACCATCTGGAACATCTGGCAGCGGTGTTTGAAGCACAATCCAAGTACGGCATGAAGCTGAAACCATCCAAGTGCCATCTCCTTAAACCCAAGGTTCAGTGTCTGGGACACTTAGTCAGTGGTGAGGGAGTCGCGCCAGATCCAGATAAGATAACAGTTATCAAGAGCTGGCCAAGATCAACTACTATCAAAGAGGTACATCAGTTCCTGGGCTTGGTAGGATACTACCGAAGATTCATCAAAGGTTACACCAAGATGGCTGCCCCCTTGCAAGACCTCCTAGTTGGTCAACCCAAGAAAGGCAAGAAGTCTGGTCCTCCATTCGAATGGGGCGAAAAACAAGAAAGTTCCTTCATACAAATGAAGTGGACTCTGACGGGAGAAGAAATTCTAGCTTATCCAGACTACAACTTACCCTTTGTGCTGTACACGGATGCCACCAACGTGGGATTAGGAGCAGTGTTGTCACAGGTCCAGAATGGGAAAGAGCGAGTAATTTCCTACGCTAGCAGGAAGATTCGGCCTACTGAGAGAAATCTGGAAAATTACAGCTCTTTCAAGTTGGAGTTGCAGGCCATGGTCTGGGCTATCACTGAGAGGTTCAAGCACTATCTAGTAACCACTAAGTTTACAGTCTTCACTGACAATAATCCTCTTATCCATCTAGATACAGCAAAGTTGGGCGCATTAGAACAACGCTGGGCAGCTCGGTTATCCAACTATGATTTTACCATCAGGTACAGAGCTGGATGTAAGAACGCAAATGCAGATGCGCTGTCAAGAATGCCCCATTTGCAAGAAGAGGGAGAAGACATAGATGAGCTAGAAGAGATAGAGTTACCTGCCTTCCATCGCAAGAGAACATGCCAATGTCAACAAACTGGTTCTAGACCAAAAGAGGCAACCTTGAACCCCTTATCACATTTTAGTTGGAAAGAGACACAGGACAGTGATCCCGCTGTCAGCCTAATCAAGAGACTGGTAAGTCAAACTGATTCTCATCTTGCACCAGAGGCTCCACAAGAAGCCCAACATCTGTGGAAGAACAGGAATAAGTTGTTTATCCACCGGGGATCACTCTGTAGACGATTCATCAATCCAAAAACTCACGAGATGAGGTGGCAAGTGATAATACTAAAAAGAGACGTCCCAATAGTGTTAGAAGCATACCTCAATGACGCCAGACACTTCGGTTGGAAGAAGCTTGAGATGTTACTCCGTGAAAGATTCTACTGGGTTGGAATGAGATGTTCTATCGAAAGCTAGTGTAGAAATTGTGGTCCATGTGGTTTGAGAAGAAAAGACAGAGATAGTCAAAGAGCACCACTGCAGCCTATTGTTACCAAGCAACCTCTAGAACTAGTCGCCTTAGATCATGTAAAATTAACACTGAGTACCAAAGGTTATACTTACGCCCTTACCATTGTAGACCACTATTCAAGATTTCTTGTAGTAGTGCCAGTCAAGGACTTAACAGCACAAACAGCAGCAAAAGCGTTTCAAGTCTACTTTTGCAGACCTCATGGCTATCCAGAGCAAGTAATTGCAGATCAAGGACCAGCGTTTAAAGCAGAAGTTTTTCAAGCGTTCTGTAATATGCATGGTTGTAAAAATATTCGTACTTCGTCCTATCACCCTCAAGGAAATGGAATGTGTGAGAAAATGAATCAGATCATCAATGACGTGCTAAAGACCCTACCACTGGAAGATAGAAACAAATGGCCAGAAAAATTGCCTCACCTAGTGGATATGTATAACAACATCCCCGTAGGGTCTACAAACTTCACCCCATCTTATCTTATGAGAGCAAGACCAGGAAGATTAACCGTCGACTTAGACATGGGAGTCCTAAACCCTGAAGACCATCCACAAAGTGATTGGAATACAGCACGTCAAGCTCAATACAAGAAGGTTCAAGAATGTGTTGAAAGAAATTTAGATCAAAGTAGGGAAAAACAAGAAAGAGATTACAACAAAAAAGCAAAAGCGGTACCATTGACAACTGGAGAAAGGGTACTAAAAAGAAAAAGAAGACTTCACAAACTTGATGATCAATGAGTAGAAGAACCTTACATTGTCCAAACATCTAACTTTGACAACAAAAAAGTCTGTATTGTTAGCAAAGATGAAGGAAAAACATCAACAGCTGTTTCTAGAGACCATTTAAAGAAATGCCCAGAACAGTTGGTGCCAAAAGAAAGTACAGAAATAATTGTAAATCTACCTCAACCTGAACCAAAGAAGAAAATGATCCATACTGTATTATTAGATTTCCCAGAAGATTGGCCGCAATACAATGACAATACAATACAAAGGTGATACAATACAATACCTTGTATCACCTTTCCACAAGTACCAGAATAACCTGTACCAAGATAAGAAGAACTTGTACCAGTACAAGAACCAGAACAAATCTCAGGGGAGGTTGAACCAGAATGTACTACAAACATTGACCTTGTCAATCCTACAGTAAAGGTAAGAACACGTAGATATTTACCAAGTCAACCTACCGTACCAAGTCTAGTACAAAACACAGACAACATTGACACACCAGAGTTGCATAGGTCAAGCAGAAGCAACATTGATCAGCCCCCATCTAGATTAGGAGAGTGGGAATACTACTAAAGATTGTAATTAAATGCATATTAACTGTATGTAAAATGTAAATAATGTATATTAAGCATGTTGACCCTACAGAGACTAACCTTTATGAACTTTTGTGTCACTAATAACTGTTCGTAACGTTTGTTTAAGAACTGTGCCTCCCTTTGGGAAGAATCCAGGTTTTTCCCCATCCTTTGTTTTCATGGACTTAAGGCACAGGACTTGCGTGGCACAAAAACAATTGTATATAGTTACACACGTGGTGATTTTCATTGGGATTACCCAGGAACTGAACTTTTGTTCCCAACACCCTAAAGGAGAGCCGGAGTCGCAGGGAGGGTCTGCAGTGGAGCAGGCTGAGACCCCCATCACCATCATAACTGGTGATGTGCTCCCTAGGACAGTCCCCACAAGGAACAGTCACCAAGACGTTGGGAGAGGTGCACCGGATAGTGGCCTCAGAGACTGTGGGTGATGGGAAGGAAAGTACTAAACATGTTGCAAATGTATATATGTTATTTATTGCCGTTTTAAAAATAATATATATTTTGCAGATTTTCTTGTTTTGCAGCCCGCGGACGTGCTAGTCGTGACCAAGGGGGAATGCAGCACCCTGGGATATGCTACCCCAGTGGTCTGCAGGATCCTAAGGCTTTCTGGAACACCCTCTGCTGACAACCCACACCTCACACACAGGTAGGGGCGCATTCCCTGAGAACTGGGCGCAGCATGTAGAGGGTTAACAGTAGAGATGAGCGAACCGGTCCCGGTTCGGCTCAAGGTCGGTTCGCCGAACGGAGGTCCCGTTCGAGTTCGGCTCGTCGAACGTTCGACGAACCGAACTCGAACTGCATAGGAAACAATGGCAGGCAATCACAAACACAGAAAAACACCTAGAAAGCACCCTCAAAGGTGTCCAAAAGGTGACAAACAACTCACAACACATGGGAAAGTGACAAGGACATATACTCATGCGAAAACAAAAGAGCTGGACAAGGAAAAAGAGGAGGACACACAGATATATGAGTATATGCAAGGAAACATCGATTCCATTAATGTGCAACTTGAGCCCTGCTCATTTTAGGCTTCCAATCTGGATAAATTGCCTGAGCTCGCCACGTACGCCTTGGGGATCTTGTCGTGTCCTGCAGCCAGCGTTCTCTCGGAACCTGTCTTCAGTGCTGCTGGGGGTCTGCTGGCAGATAAGCACACGTGTCTGTCCACTGACAATGTGGACATGGCTCTCAGAGGACTTTTCTTCCCCTGGGTCAGCCAGGGGACGGGAAAGGCACGCGTATTTTTGAGAGTGCTTCATGCAAAGCATCTTTTTCATTTTGAAAAGGGGCATCAACTGATGTCAGTCAAGAGGGGTGTGTGTGGCCCAGTTAGTGGAAACGAGGGAGACTGTGGTTGGAGTCCCCTCGCTGTGTCTCTAAAAGAACCAAGATGAACAAGTCATGGCTCTCAGAGGACTTTTCTTCCCCTGGGTCAGCCAGGGAACGGGAAAGGCACGCGTATTTTTGAGAGTGCTTCATGCAAAGCATCTTTTTCATTTTGAAAAGGGGCACCAACTGATGTCAGTCAAGAGGGGTGTGTGTGGCCCAGTTAGTGGAAACGAGGGAGACTGTGGTTGGAGTCCCCTCGCTGTGTCTCTAAAAGAACCAAGATGAACAAGTCATGGCTCTCAGAGGACTTTTCTTCCCCTGGGTCAGCCAGGGGACGGGAAAGGCACGCGTATTTTTGAGAGTGCTTCATGCAAAGCATCTTTTTCATTTTGAAAAGGGGCATCAACTGATGTCAGTCAAGAGGGGTGTGTGTGGCCCAGTTAGTGGAAACGAGGGAGACTGTGGTTGGAGTCCCCTCGCTGTGTCTCTAAAAGAACCAAGATGAACAAGTCATGGCTCTCAGAGGACTTTTCTTCCCCTGGGTCAGCCAGGGGACGGGAAAGGCACGCGTATTTTTGAGAGTGCTTCATGCAAAGCATCTTTTTCTTTTTCAAAAGGGGGCTCAACCGATGCCAGTCAAGTGGGGTGTGTGTGGCCCAGTTAGTGGAAACGAGGGAGACTGTGGTTGGAGTCCCCTCGCTGTGTTTTACATGCTTTTAGAAGGGCATGACATGGCTTGGAGGTTGACTTTCATCATCTGCAAACTGTTGGCTACCAAAATGCTGCCTTTCCAACAACTGTGGTTATAGACAATGAGGAACATACTGATGAAGATGAGACGCAGATACCCGATTGGGATGACAACTTAAATATTCGGTCAGGGCAAGAAGAGGCTCGGTCTGAGGGGGAGGGGAGTGCAAACACAACAATTGATGATGAAGTTCTAGATCCCACCTACTGTCAACCCACAGTCAGACACTCGAGGAGGTCAACAGAGGCGGTGGAGGAGGATGCAACCGACGTCGAAGTAACCTTGCGCCTTCCTGGACACAGTCGGAGCACTGGTAGCACGTCTACAACTGCATCCTCAGCCACCACTCTGCCTCTGAGCATTATTCGGGGTGAATCAACAGGTCGCATGGCCTCTAAGCCTTGCCTAGCCTGGTCCTTTTTTGACATAAAAAAAGATCGCCCAAATTATGTGATCTGTAACATTTGGCATGGTTATCTTAGTAGAGGTCAAAACCTCAGCAGTTTGACAACTTCTTCCATGAATCGTCACATGAATAAATATCATATGGCCTGGTGGGAAGCTCACCGTGCTGCAATGCGGCCTAGCGGAGCCAACCATCCACCGCCTGCCCCTTCCAGTGCATCCGCGCGCTTGTCATCTTCTAGGACTGTGGGGACAGCTGTCACACCTGTTTTTCCACCCACAATTTCCACCACTGTAACCGCAACAGGCAGTTTGCTTGGTAGGTCGTCAGTTGGTTTGGAAGGGGAAACAAGTGATTGTGTACAGCTCTCTCAAACATCGATAGCACCAACGTTGGATGAAGGCAACATCATGTCTCCGCCTGCACTTTCCTCACAAACCTGCATTTTTCCAGGGACACCCTACTCAACACCGTCTACACACAGCAGCCAGATCTCTGTCCCTCAGATGTGGTCAAATAAAAGGCCACTTCCTGCGACCCATGACAAAGCTAAGAGGTTGACTCTATCCCTCTGTAAGCTGTTGGCTACCGAAATGCTGCCTTTCCGCCTAGTGGACACACAGGATTTTAGAGACCTTATGTCTGTCGCTGTGCCCCAGTACCAGATGCCTAGTCGCCACTACTTCTCTAAGAAAGGTGTGCCCGCGCTACACCAGCATGTCACACACAACATCACCGCTTCCTTGAGAAACTCTGTGTGTGAACGGGTGCATTTCACCACCGATACTTGGACCAGTAAGCATGGACAGGGACGTTACATGTCGCTGACTGGCCACTGGGTAACTATGGTGATAGATGGTGAAGGGTCTGCTGCACAAGTCTTGCCGTCCCCACGACTTGTGTGTCAATCCTCTGTCTGTCCAAGTTCCGCCACTGCTTCTGCATCCTCCACCTCATCTGGGTCCTCCACCTCCGCCCCAAGCCTGCCTGGTCAGGCCACCAGCGTTCTCACTGCGCAGAAGGAATCACGCACCCCTCATTACTATGCTGGCAGCAGAGCGCAACGGCATCAGGCGGTCTTTAGCTTGACATGTCTTGGGAATAAGAGTCACACAGCTGAGGAGTTGTGGTCAGCTCTGCGGTCCGAGTTTAATAAATGGTTGTCTCCACTCAACCTGCAGCCTGGTAAGGCCGTGTGCGACAATGCTGCAAACCTGGGTGCGGCCCTTCGCCTGGGCAAGCTGGCACACGTGCCTTGTATGGCTCACGTGTTTAACCTTGTTGTCCAGCAATTTTAACCCACTATCACGGCCTAGATGGGCTTCTGCACAGGGCATGGTCACTCTCTGCTCACTTCTGCCGTTTAAACGCCGCAGCTGACTTGACTTGCATTGCTCCAGAAGTCTTTCAGCCTGCCGGTTCATCACCTGAAATGCGATGTATCGACACGCTGGAATTCGACTCTCCACATGATACAGAGACAGCACCACCGAGCCCTGGTGCATTACGTCATGACGTATAGCCTAGGCCAATGAGATGCAGAGGTGGGGCAGATTACACTGCTAGAGTGGTCTCAGATCAAGGACCTATGCACCCTTCTGCACAGTTTCGACATGGCGACGAATATGTTTAGCGCTGACAATGCCATTATCAGCATGACGATTCCAGTCATTTACATGCTGGAGCACACGCTAAACACTATTCGGAGTCAGGGGGTGGGACAACAGGAAGGGGAGGAACTACAGGAGGATTCATATGCGCAAGACACAACAACATCACCAAGGTCCAGACGTTCATCATCACCAACGCGGCAGGCATGGGACCATGGGGGACAGGGATCAACAAGGGCGCATGGTAGCAGGCGAGATGTTGAGGAAGGTGCAGGAGGACATGAAGATATGGAGGACGAACTGTCCATGGACATGGAAGACTCAGCAGATGAGGGGGACCTTGGTCAAATTTCAGTTGAAAGAGGTTGGGGGGAGATGTCAGAGGAAGAAAGAACGGTTAGCACCTCTATGCCACAAACACAGCGTGGACTTGGTCCGCATGGCTGCGCAAGACACATGAGTGCCTTCTTGTTGCACTACCTCCAACATGACCCTCGTATTGTCAAAATTAGAAGTGATGATGACTACTGGCTTGCCACACTATTAGATCCCCGGTACAAGTCCAAATTTTGTGACATAATTCCAGCCATAGAAAGGGACGCACTTATGCAGGAGTATCAGCAGAAGCTGTTACTCGATCTTAGATCCGCTTTTCCACCAAACAACCGTGCAGGTGCAGGGAGGGAATCTCCCAGTTGTAACTTGACAAACATGGGACGGTCTCGTCATCTTCAACAGTCTACACGTACCAGTAGGACCGTATCTGGTGCTGGTAACAGCAATTTAATGGAATCTTTTCATAATTTTTTTAGACCCTCCTTTGCAAGGCCACCAGAGACAACAAGTCTGACACATAGTCAACGGCTGGAGAGGATGATACAGGAGTATCTACAAATGAACATCGATGCCATGACTTTGCAAATAGAGCCTTGCTCATTTTGGGCTTCAAATCTAGAAAAATGGCCAGAGCTATCCAGTTACGCCTTGGAGATTTTGTCGTGTCCAGCTGCCAGCGTTGTCTCTGAACGTGTCTTCAGTGCTGCTGGGTGTGTGCTGACAGATAAGCGCACGCGTCTGTCCAGTGACAATGTGGACAGACTGACGTTCATCAAAATGAACAAGTCATGGATCCAGAAGGAATTTACAACCCCTGTGTCATCCTGGGGAGAGTAAATGCTTGTGGATTTGGAATGTGCTTGATGCAAATCTAGCTGTGAAGTGTACAACTATGGCACAACTGCTGCCACTGAATGGGTGGGTGTGTGTGGGGCACAATTTTTGGAAAAAAGGGAGGCTCCGCTTGGAGTAACCCTTGCTTACATTGTTTTTAAAAGGAGCCAAGATGACCAAGTCATGGTTCAGCAAAGACTTTATCTACCTACCCCGGTGTCATGCTGGGGACGGTTAATTATGGCGTATTTTTGAATGTGGTTGATGCAAATCAAAACATCCTGTTTGCAACTAGGGCACAAGTGCTGCCACTGATGGGGTGTCTGTGTGCCCAATTTTTGGAAAAAAGGTAGACTCCGCTTGGAGTAACCCTTGCTTGCTGTGTTTTTTAAAAATGATACAAGATGAACAGATCTGAAGGCAAGATGAAGGCAACATCATGTCTCCGCCTGCACTTTCCTCACAAACCTGCATTTTTCCAGGGACACCCTACTCAACACCGTCTACAGACAGCAGCCAGATCTCTGTCCCTCAGATGTGGTAAAATAAAAGGCCACTTACTGCGACCCATGACAAAGCTAAGTGGTTGACTCTATCCCTCTGTAAGCTGTTGGCTACCGAAATGCAGCCTTTACGCCTAGTGGACACACAGGATTTTACAGACCTTATGTCTGTCGCTGTGCCCCAGTACCAGATGCCCAATCACCACTGCTTCTCCAAGAAAAGCATGCCCGCGCTATACCAGCATGTCGCACACAACATCACCACTTCCTTGAGAAAATCTGTGTGCGACAGGGTGCATTTCAACACAGATACTTGGACCAGTAAGCATAGACAGGGTCATTACATGTCACTGACTGGGCACTGGCAAACTATGGTGAGAGATGGAGAAGGGTCTGCTGTACAAGTCTTGCCGTCCCCACGAGTTGTTTCAATCCTTCTTCTGTATGTAGAAGTTAATACACTGCTTCTGCCTCTTCAACCTCGTGTGGGTCCTCCACCTTGGCGCAAACCCTGTGTGGTCAGGCCACCGTTCCTTGCAACTGCGCACAAGGACTACCACACACCTCCTTACTATGCTGGCAGCAGAGCTCAATGCCATCAGGCGGTCAAAGTTTTACTTTGAAATGTATGGGAAATGTGAGTCACACCGCTATTCCAGAGAATAGTAGTCAGGCAGGGTCAAAACATTAATTGAGGAACAGGAACAGAATGGGACGGCCAGGACTTAATCAGAAAACAAGCAGAGGTGAAATGCGGATCGGCCAACAAGGTACATAAACAGCAAGCAGGAAAAGTAGTCAGGTAACAAGCACACAAAATCATAAAACTGAACTGGGGGTAAAATTAACCAGAGGTTCATAGCTATGTCTGGCAGTGGTCTGCAGACAGGATGGGCATAAAAAAGGGTGTGGTGTCTTCCCATTGGTTGTAGCTGAATGATGGTATTTCATCTGTGAGATACCCACCAGCTACATTCAGCCAGAGATTCTGCATCTGTCAAGGTAATGCAGCCCAGTGGGTGAGCATAACCTGCGTCCACCTGCGCCGCTGGCATCGACTCCTCTCCCATCATCAGCACTATGCATGAAAGGAACACGTTGTCACCTGGCGACGGGAGTACAAATTGACGGAGCGGACTCCGTTGGTGACTTAACAGCCGTGTGCGGCAATGATGCAAACCTGGCTGCGGGCCATCCTCAGGGCAATGTGACACACGTGCCTTGTATGGCTCACGTGTTGAACCGAATTCTCCAGCAATTTTTAAAACACCATCACGGCCTACATGGCCTTGTGCAGCGGGCACGCTCGCTATGTGCTCACTTCCATCGTGCGCACACAGCAGCTCAACAACTTTCATCACTCCGGAAGTCTTAGGGTCTGGCAGTTAAACGCCGGAAATGCGATGTTCCGACACGCAGGAATTGGAATCTGCACATGTTGCAGCGTGTGTGGCAGCACCGCAGAGCCCTGCTGAAATACGGTATGACATATATCCTGGGATAACTTGATCAAGAGGTGGTGCAGATCACGCTGCTGGAGTGGTGTCAGATCAAGGACCTATGCACCCTGCTACACAGTTCACAAATGTCGACGAAGATGTTTAGCACTGGCAATGTCATTCTCAGCGTGACAATTCTGGTCATCTACATGATGGAGCACACTGTAATTATTATTCGGAGTCAGGTGTTGGGACAAGAGGAAGGGGAGGAAGTACAGGAGGAGTCATATGCGGAAGGGATAACAAGATCTACGAGGTCCAGATGGTCAGCGGCACCTATGCGGCAGTCATGGTGAGGGAGAGGGATTAACAAGGGCGCATAGTATCAGCAAAAAGTGTTGATGAAAGTGCAGGAGCCCATGAAGAAATGGAGGACGAACTGGCGATGGGCATGGAAGACTCAGCAGATGAGTGAGAGCTTGCTCACATTTCGGTTGTGCGAGGTTGTGGGGAGAGGGCAGAGGAAGGATGCACGATTCTCACCTCTCTGCCACCAACACACCAAGGACTTGGTCCTCCTGGATGCACAAGACACATGAGCGCCTTCTTGCTGCACTACCTAGATGACCCTCGGATTGTATGAATTTGAAGTAATCCTGAATACTGGGTTGCCACACTGTTAGATCCCCGGTACAAGACAAAATTTGGCGAACTAATTCCTGCCATAGAAATGGACGCACGTATACAGGAGTATCTGCAGAATGTGGTACGCAATCTTAGATCTACTTTTCCACTAAACACCAGTGCTGCACAGAGTGAATCTCAACGCTTTGTCATGGATAGGAGGAAATGGTCTTTTACTTGTCCACATCGGAGGGACCAAGGGATGGCTGCTGTGCTGAGATGGCGTTGAGTACGGTGTCCCTGCACAGTTGCACTTTTGGTCATATCCCAAAATGAGTTGAAAAAGGACAGATGCTGTTGGAAAGGGGAACAGGTGTGTTGGAAAGGGGAAAAAAGTTTTGGTCCGTGGATTTGGTGGTTAAGCAACTGTAACATTTGCTGAAGAAACACCATCTGTTACAGTGGGACTGGCAGATTTGGATAAAGTGGTATATAATCTGTGACCGCTATATAACGAAAATTAATAAGAAAAGAAGAGAAAGGTATATATCCCCATCAGCAGTCAGTGTCCACCGTGCTCCCAGTTGGAAAAGGAGAGGTTGGCAACTGGAAGGTTTGGTGGAGGATACAGAGCTGTGTGGCTATGAAACTAATAGTAGCCTGAACCGAGTTAGACGCCATTCGGATCTGGAGACTGTGAGCCCTGTTAGCGTCACAGGGTCCACATGCCCACCCAGCCCAGGAACTCCCTGTTAACAACACAGGGGCCATTGAGTACGCTGACCGTGTGCGTAGGGGCACACCTGTGGACAGCAGGCGCATCAGCAGCAGCAGGAGGCCTGTTAATGCCACTGGGCTGCACAAGCAGGACTGGTAGGACAGGAGCTGGTCTTAACCGTTCTGCGTTACCAACTGTGGTGGTGGCCTGCATCGACACCCTATCCCTGCCTACCTCTGGCCTAAAGCCGCAATGGGTTCAACACATGGAGGTGTGCTCTTTCGGAGCATAATAGAAGACTGCGCACCTCCTTGTTGGCTCCAGCCCCTTTTATAACCTGGGTCCGCCCCAAACCAGGGTGAACCACAATGCACCTCCTGGAGACAAAAGTAGAGTGACACGTCATGAGTGGCATAACTAGCGTCCTATTTGGAACCGCAACTTCAATGATGACCTCATGGCTGCCATGACCCAAACACCTCACCAGTCATCGTCTGACCATCAATAATGCGGTGACAAGTCATAGGTGTGGGCCTCTGCAAGCCATTTGGGAGGACACCTGATGCCCTGTGGTCTATATGGGACCCCCACATCAGGGCCAGGGCCAAAGAGTTCATTACCGGACCTAGTCTCTGATGCAGGAAGTGCCTGAGCATGCTCAGTAGCATGAAATACAGTCTCTGAAAAAAGACTATCAGCTTTAGCATGGTGTCTAGGCACAAAACAGGACTTAGACCCGGCACGGAATGCAAGCACCTGTGCAAAGAGGCTTTTCACACTTAGTGTGGGAGCATGCGCTGTATCCCGAAAAGAAGACTTAGCGTCAGGAATAACACAGTCAGGCTGAGCATACTCACTACGCGAAACATTGTAATTATGCTGCAGCTGGGGTACATCGGCACACGCATGCGCACTAGCTGCCTCTCCACACTTAGACGTGGAGGGGAAATTGCTCTTGGAGATGCTATGTCTATGAACAGAAGGAAAAGCTAAAGGAAGCCTGACTTTCTATCCCTCCGAATTATGAAATGCAGCAATGAATTCCATGAGTTTGCTATAACATTAGCGTAGCAAAATGTGCATGAGGGTGTGATGTAGAGGTGCTAGAAATAGCTTGTCACCAGTGGGGCACTAATGGAATACAACAGCCAGTTCTATGATGCCACTAAATGGCAGTATTTTGTGCTATCATTATAGCTTATTAAAAACAGAGCAGGAGGTTGTCATGCAGAGGTGCTGCACATAGATTTGCAGTAGTGTGAATAGACAAAAGTACAATAGCCACGTTTAGGATGCCACTAGGTACACTGAGTGTTTGTTAGTATAATGGCTGAGTTTAAAAAAGTTGGAGTGTGCAATGCAGGCAGACGTGCTGCAAATATGTTTACAATAGTGTGAATAGACAAAAGTACAATAGCCACGTTTAGGATTCCACTAGGTACACTGAGTGTTTGCTAGTATAATGGCTTAGTTTAAAAAAGTTGGAGTGTGCAATGCAGGCAGACGTGCTGCAAATATCGTTACAATAGTGTGAATAGACAAAAGTACAATAGCCACGTTTAGGATGCCACTAGGTACACTGAGTGTTTGCTAGTATAATGGCTTAGTTTAAAAAAGTTGGAGTGTGCAATGCAGGCAGACGTGCTGCAAATATCGTTACAATAGTGTGAATAGACAAAAGTACAATAGCCACGTTTAGGATGCCACTAGGTACACTGAGTGTTTGCTAGTATAATGGCTTAGTTTAAAAAGTTTGAGTGTGCAATGCAGGCAGACGTGCTCTGCAAATGTCTTTGCACTAGTGGGACTATAGCAAAGTCCAATAGCCACGTTTAGGATGCCACTAGGTACACTGACTGTTTGCTAGTATAATGGCTTAGTTAAAAAGAGTTGGAGTCTGCAATGCAGGCAGACGTGCTCTGCAAATGTCTTTGCACTAGTGGGACTATAGCAAAGTCCAATAGCCACGTTTAGGATGCCACTAGGTACACTGACTGTTTGCTAGTATAATGGCTTAGTTTAAAAAAGTTGGAGTGTGCAATGCAGGCAGACGTGCTCTGCAAATGTCTTTGCACTAGTGGGACTATAGCAAAGTCCAATAGCCACGTTTAGGATGCCACTAGGTACACTGACTGTTTGCTAGTATAATGGCTTAGTTAAAAAGAGTTGGAGTGTGCAATGCAGGCAGACGTGCTCTGCAAATGTCTTTGCACTAGTGGGACTATAGCAAAGTCCAATAGCCACGTTTAGGATGCCACTAGGTACACTGAGTGTTTGCTAGTAAAATGGCTTAGTTAAAAAGAGTTGGAGTCTGCAATGCAGGCAGACGTGCTCTGCAAATGTCTTTGCACTAGTGGGACTATAGCAAAGTCCAATAGCCACGTTTAGGATGCCACTAGGTACACTGAGTGTTTGCTAGTATAATGGCTTAGTTTAAAAAAGTTGGAGTGTGCAATGCAGGCAGACGTGCTGCAAATATCGTTACAATAGTGTGAATAGACAAAAGTCCAATAGCCACGTTTAGGATGCCACTAGGTACACTGACTGTTTGCTAGTATAATGGCTTAGTTAAAAAGAGTTGGAGTCGGCAATGCAGGCAGACGTGCTCTGCAAATGTCTTTGCACTAGTGGGACTATAGCAAAGTCCAATAGCCACGTTTAGGATGCCACTAGGTACACTGAGTGTTTGCTAGTATAATGGCTTAGTTTAAAAAAGTTGGAGTGTGCAATGCAGGCAGACGTGCTCTGCAAATGTCTTTGCACTAGTGGGACTATAGCAAAGTCCAATAGCCACGTTTAGGATGCCACTAGGTACACTGACTGTTTGCTAGTATAATGGCTTAGTTAAAAAGAGTTGGAGTCTGCAATGCAGGCAGACGTGCTCTGCAAATGTCTTTGCACTAGTGGGACTATAGCAAAGTCCAATAGCCACGTTTAGGATGCCACTAGGTACACTGAGTGTTTGCTAGTATAATGGCTTAGTTTAAAAAAGTTGGAGTGTGCAATGCAGGCAGACGTGCTCTGCAAATGTCTTTGCACTAGTGGGACTATAGCAAAGTCCAATAGCCACGTTTAGGATGCCACTAGGTACACTGAGTGTTTGCTAGTAAAATGGCTTAGTTTAAAAAAGTTGGAGTGTGCAATGCAGGCAGACGTGCTCTGCAAATGTCTTTGCACTAGTGGGACTATAGCAAAGTCCAATAGCCACGTTTAGGATGCCACTAGGTACACTGACTGTTTGCTAGTATAATGGCTTAGTTTAAAAAAGTTGGAGTGTGCAATGCAGGCAGACATGCTCTGCAAATGTCTTTGCACTAGTGGGACTATAGCAAAGTCCAATAGCCACGTTTAGGATGCCACTAGGTACACTGAGTGTTTGCTAGTAAAATTGCTTAGTTTAAAAAAGTTGGATTGTGCAATGCAGGCAGACGTGCTCTGCAAATGTCTTTGCACTAGTGGGACTATAGCAAGGTCCAATAGCCACGTTTAGGATGCCACTAGGTACACTGAGTGTTTGCTAGTATAATGGCTTAGTTATAATGAGTTGGAGTGTGCAGAGGACAAGAGGGTACAGTGGCAGGATTGTGGTGCTCTGGGTAGAGGAATGGAAGCCTGCCTTTCTATTCCCTCCTAATGGTGAAATGCAGGGAGGAAATTCCTGACCTTGGCTACACAGACGCTGTTGCTGTTTTCAGGACCTGTCACCTATGGCTCTCTGACCCTGCCGGTTTGAGCCCTTAAAAGGACTGCTATAAAGTGCTCTCTCTAAGCTGTCTAACGCTGTGTATGCAGCGCATACAGCTGTATCGGCGATAGGACTCAGGAGGACGGAGCTGCGACAGTGATGTCTGACACCAAAGACGCAGAAGGCAGATAATGGCGTCCTGGAAGAAAATGTCCGGTTTTATAATGCAGGGACATGTGACATGGACATCCTATCACACATGCCGTTGCTTCTCTGGCTCAAAGTCCACTTAGCTGTGTGTGTGTCTGGGATTGGCTGACATGCTGGCCCGCCCCACTACACGCGCGCGCTTAGGGAAGGAAGACAAGAAAAAAAAAAAAAAATGGCGATCGCCATTATAGAAACAGCAGTGATCTGAAGGCGCTGTTCACGCACACTATACACTGAAATGTCATAATAGTGTGATTCACAGAGTGACTTACACTATTACAGCAGAAACCAAGCTAGGATTTAGCTGGTTTTTTGCTGCTAGAACCGTTCTCGAACGTTTCTAGAACTATCGAGCTTTTGCAAAAAGCTCGAGTTCTAGTTCGATCTAGAACATGCCCCAAAATCACTCGAGCCTAGAACTGGAGAACCACGAACCACGAACCGCGCTCAACTCTAGTTAACAGTGGTCAGATGTGAGAACCAATCCCTTAGCTGTTAGCCTGGGGAAGGGGAGTGGCTAGTGGGAAGCAACAGGGGTTGCTAGGCAAACTAGATAGAGGAAAAATGACAGTTGAAGGAGTGACAGTTGAAAGGAGGCAGTGAGTGAGAAGGGTGTGAGGATTGTGAGGAGACCCCAAAAAGGGCGACTAGGAGGTAGTAGCCTGAGGGTAGACAGAAGATCCCAGGTACTACGTACGATGGGGTACTGGACCCCAGAGTAGACGACAGCTCCAGGCAGTCTGCTGATCCAGCCGTGTGTGGTGATTTCCAGGTACCACACCACTCATAGGCTCAGGGACACAGCCTCATATATAGGACCCGGGAGAGGGCACCGAGAAGTAGCCTACCCCACAAGGGACCCCGAAGCCTGTCATACTGGGCCTGGAAAGACAAAGGAGCGGAGCGCCGCAGGTCACCAACAGCTTCAGTCAAGGGGACCATCAGCTCTGTATGTGCACGGAGGACTCAACAGGGTCTCAAGTCAGCACTGGGACAAAGGAAAGTCAGTTGACCAGCCGTACCAAACTGCACTTGCAACATCCAGTGAGTAAATACCAGTTAATCTGCAAGAACTGTGTCTTTTCTATTACTGGCGAACCACAAGGCGCAGCACACTTATATGGGACATACAGTGCCTACAAGTAGTATTCAACCCCCTGCAGATTTAGCAGGTTTGATAAGATGCAAATAAGTTAGAGCCTGCAAACTTCAAACAAGAGCAGGATTTATTAACAGATGCATAAATCTTACAAACCAACAAGTTATGTTGCTCAGTTAAATTTTAATAAATTTTCAACATAAAAGTGTGGGTCAATTATTATTCAACCCCTAGGTTTAATATTTTGTGGAATAACCCTTGTTTGCAATTACAGCTAATAATCGTCTTTTATAAGACCTGATCAGGCAGGCACAGGTCTCTGGAGTTATCTTGGCCCACTCCTCCATGCAGATCTTCTCCAAGTTATCTAGGTTCTTTGGGTGTCTCATGTGGACTTTAATCTTGAGCTCCTTCCACAAGTTTTCAATTGGGTTAAGGTCAGGAGACTGACTAGGCCACTGCAACACCTTGATTTTTTCCTACTTGAACCAGGCCTTGGTTTTCTTGGCTGTGTGCTTTGGGTCATTGTCTTGTTGGAAGATGAAATGACGACCCATCTTAAGATCCTTGATGGAGGAGCGGAGGTTCTTGGCCAAAATCTCCAGGTAGGTCGTGCTATCCATCTTCCCATGGATGCGGACCAGATGGCCAGGCCCCTTGGCTGAGAAACAGCCCCACAGCATGATGCTGCCACCACCATGCTTGACTGTAGGGATGGTATTCTTGGGTTCGTATGCAGTGCCATCCAATCTCCAAACGTCACATGTGTGGTTGGCACCAAAGATCTCGATCTTGGTCTCATCAGACCAAAGAACCTTGAACCAGTCTGTCTCAGAGTCCTCCAAGTGATCATGAGCAAACTGTAGACGAGCCTTGACATGACGCTTTGAAAGTAAAGGTACCTTACGGGCTCGTCTGGAACGGAGACCATTGCGGTGGAGTACGTTACTTATGGTATTGACTGAAACCAATGTTCCCACTGCCATGAGATCTTCCCGGAGCTCCTTCCTTGTTGTCCTTTTGTTAGCCTTGACTCTTCGGACAAGCCTGGCCTCGGCACAGGTGGAAACGTTCAAAGGCTGTCCAGGCCGTAGAAGGCTAACAGTAGTTCCATAAGCCTTCCACTTCCGGATGATGCTCCCAACAGTGGAGACAGGTAGGCCCAACTCCTTGGAAAGGGTTTTGTACCCCTTGCCAGCCTTGTGACCCTCCACGATCTTGTCTCTGATGGCCTTGGAATGCTCCTTTGTCTTTCCCATGTTGACCAAGTATGAGTGCTGTTCACAAGTTTGGGGAGGGTCTTAATTAGTCAAAAAAGGCTGGAAAAAGAGATAATTAATCCAAACATGTGAAGCTCATTGTTCTTTGTGCCTGAAATACTTCTTAATACTTTAGGGGAACCAAACAGAATTCTTGTGGTTTGAGGGGTTGAATAATAAATGACCCTCTGAATAAACTTTTCACAATTTAAAAAAAAAAATAAATAAATAACATTCTTTTTTGCTGCAGTGCATTTCACACTTCCAGGCTGATCTACAGTCCAAATGTCACAATGCCAAGTTAATTCCGAATGTGTAAACCTGCTAAATCTGCAGGGGGTTGAATACTACTTGTAGGCACTGTAAGCCCCTACTGGCGGAGGGTGCGAATACACTTGCTGCTATACCATCTGTCCCTAAAACCACAGCAGCAGCGGGACATCTTACTACCGCAACCCGCCAGTGGCGTCACAAGTGACATATAAAATAACCCTGTTACCGATCACCCCCAGGTCACGGAACCTGGCACGGCCACCTGTGACGGTGATCCCTGTTATCCACCGCCTGGAACCGAGTATCCCAAGGGCTTGGGGCGTGGCAGCTCTCTACACTCACTTATCACTATGTACCACACCCATGATATATGGTAATTTAAGGAAAGGCAGCAACATTGGCACTTTGAAAAAAGGGGGTGCAGTCCTCAAAGAACTTGATCCAACTGTCAATAAATCTGGAGAGTGAAGCAGCACAACCAGTGAAATTAACTTTTCTTTAACCCACGCAATGTTTCAGCTCCAATGGAGCTGAAACGTTGCATGAGTAAATTTCACTGAATATGCTGTCCTACTGTCCATATCTATTATTCATGATACAGATCGGTGTTCAGTATTCTACTTGCACATAGATATGAATTCTAATGGGTACTAGTAACCAGGGTTTGACTGGGGTGCCAGGGGCCTACCAGGGAAATTGACTCTACGGGCCCACACTATGGCTACCATAAATGTTTTTATTAATTGATCATTTTCGGCTTCTCTCACTAAAACATGGGCCTTTTAGCAAACTATACAGTGTGCAAAAGAAAACTGTATTGTGCACTGCACTATATCAGAGTATTTCTTGTTAAGCATCTTATTTATTGTAGTTACAATCAGTACCAGTTTTTCTTACACACGGACATTCCTTGTCCTAAACCACCAAGTATGCCACCATCTATCCACCCATATAGGGTCTTTCCGAATTGACTTGGGAAATCCCCTATAAGGGGCACTTTGCACACTACGACATCGCAGGTGCGATGTCGGTGGGGTCAAATCGAAAGTGACGCACATCCGGTGTCACTGTCGACATCGTAGTGTGTAAATCCTTTTTGATAGGATTAACGAGCGCAAAAGCGTCGTAATCGTATCATCGGTGTAGCGTCGGTCATTTCCATGAATTGGGAAAGACCGATGTTACGATGTTGTTCCTCGTTTCTGCGGCAGCACACATCGCTGTGTGTGAAGCTGCAGGAGCGAGGAACATCTCCTACCTACGTCCCGGCCGGCTATGCGGAAGGAAGGAGGTGGGCGGGATGTTTACGTCCCGCTCATCTCCACCCCTCCGCTTCTATTGACCGCCTGCCGTGTGACGTCGCTATGACGCCGCACGACCCGCCCCCTTAATAAGGAGGCGGTTCGCCCGCCAGTGTGACATCGCAGGGCAGGTGAGTGCATGTGAAGCTGCCGTAGCGATAATGTTCGCTACTGCAGCTATCACCATGATATCGCAGCTGCGACGGGAGCGGGGACTATTGCGCTCGGCATCGCAGAATCGGCTTGCGATGTTGTAGTGTGCAAAGTGCCCCTAAGAGTCAGCATGTGGTGGTGTGAAGCATTACCACTCCGATACACTTTTCCATTTGGAGACTCTGGTGAATGTTTAGCAAAACAAAATTCCATACAAACATGGCTGACATAGATTTAGGCTATATATATATATATATATATATATATATATGATAATGAATTCTGACATGAAGAGGCAGAAACAACTCCAAGGAATAATACTTACAGGAGGACATGGAGTACAGTTACACACACCAAAAGTTTTATTTTTGAAACATTACAAAACTAAATTGTTAAAAAGCAGGTAAAAACAAACAGCGGAAATGGATTTAGAGTGAAAGTAAAAAAGGGGGAGAGAGAAAAAGAATGGGATCTATTCCTGCCGAAAATGAGAGATACTCCAGATGAAAAATATGCGGTAAATATGCAATAAATATTACAAGGTAAATGACCAAACCATCGGAAGAAGTAAGTGTGGCAAAGATAAGTCGGAAATCATGTCGACATATGCACTGAGAACAATAGGGAGTCATGAAACAATTTCATACCTGTGGACATACAGTAAATGTCGACCATGATACAGACATGTGCCCAAAAAGCACCAAAAATAAACACTTACTTCGATCCGTGGTGGCCAAGGCAGGGAATAAGACACCGCAGGAGAGTAGAAAAAAGACCTAACGTACGTTTCGCATATGGAAAATATTACAAGTTCATCAGAGGAGGCAGAGGATCATAGCGCCTGCTTGGAACAATAGCCCTTATATAGTCCCATAGAGAAAACATGTGACCATAATCCCGGTCACATGACCGCCGAAGCGGCACCTGCGTACACCCTCCATGAAATCACATGGTCACACAACCAAGTCATGTGAAATTATCCATGCTAGGCAAATCTACGTACAACACTTATTAACTCAGGCTAGAATGGGGAGCTCAAGACCTGCTTTAGGGAGAGCTTCCCTGTGCATTCTGGTCTGGGGATGGGTTAGAATACATTTACAGGCATACACCGAAAGTGAAACTAAAAGAACAGTTTAGTTGAGCAGTGCATACAGACGCTGAGGAGAGCTGTGTGATATAGCCCTCTCAGGACCTAGCGCAGGAACAGGGCACTGGGGCCCTAGGCTGTGTGGGTGCTTAAGCCACATCAATGAAGCCCGGAAGGCAGGCAATATCACGTCCTCTGGCCCAAAGAAAGACCAAAGGTTCAGCAACACAATAGAGCCCGGGATCACAGCTAAGCAGACGGTGCCCCTGACAGAGTCGCGCTGCCCGCCATAAGAGTAGGACAGGCAAGGATAATTTGGAAAAGGGTTACTGTAGGGCTCCAAGCCATAGAGACATGTACACTAAAGTGCTACAAGGAAGGCCTCCAACCACCTGGCAAGGTGAATCTCCTCATTGCTTCCAGGCTGACCAGATCACCGTCATCTTCTGGACCAGACTCCCGGGCCTGTAATAACAACTGCCAAGTAAAGGTAAAGGAAACTACATCCCTGTGTTGTCCAGTTATTATCGGCGTCCTCAGTCCTGCACCCCAATGTTACAACACAATAGACTATTACTACTCTCAACATCCGTGGGGCCTAGTTCTGCCTGTGGGGATCTGTAACAACCAAGCTGCATCACCATCCGCCCCAGTGAGGAAGCCCCGGAGCGGCGGCTAATAATTGGCCTCATACCACAGGTGGCGTCACGAATAACTACTCCCATCATCCCCAACCCCATCTTTATTGACTCCACTGGGGTTACAAAACTGGGCTAGGCCACTGTGGCATCCAAACCGACACCGGCCAGGTGACGAGTAACCCCCAATACCCGGTGGGCGCGTCAACTTGGCATCACGAACAGGATTTCCTGCCTGCAACCGACGGTTACTGTGCGTCTAACGGACTGTGTATATAGTGTTCACTAAAACAGCGGTCGCCACCATTAGCCGCGCAGCGTGTGTGAAGTAAGGGGGCATGACTTCGTGGACTGAACACAGGAAAGTGCTCAAAGAGAAGCCCTGTCACCAGAGCAGCTGTGTGTTAACCCCCGATTCCCCAGGAGAGATCCTGACCCTGACCCTGACCCGGAACCTGGCTGAGGTTCACTAGGGGGGAGAAGGATGTCCAACTAAGAATGGCAGGCTGCCGTGGCAGTCACAGTGCTGGTAATGCCGCTTTCTATGCCATACATACTGGGAGCAGCGTGGCTACTGCAATATTCAGGGGAATCGGATACCCTGAATGACTTCCAAGAAAGACTATGTAGCTTGCTAACGGCCAGAAAGGGAGCATTCTAATCGGCCAGCTAACCGGTGCAGCTCAGCGGGAAGTAAAGTCCTGGCCGGACACTGACAAAAGAGCTGTAAAACAAGTCCTGAGCTGGCTGAGAGACACCTTTGATACCCGCATGGTAGCGGAGATAAAAGTGAAATTCTTCAGGTGCAAGCAAAGGGTGCAGGACAGTGTACGGGACTATGCTTGAAACCTTCAAGAGGGGATGAGGGTCATTAAACAAGTGGATCCTGGATGTGTGCATGAGGAGGACAGGATGTTATCCGAGCAGTTTATTGAGGGGCTTCTGTCTGGCACCCACCGGACAAAGCCATGCATAATGGCCCTACAGAACCCTGACCTTGACTTTGCACAATTCAAGGGCTGTGCCATCCAGGTGCTGCGAGACTCAACTCCAGGTGAAGCTACACCACTCCGGCTCCCTGCCATCACGTACCCGGAAGTGGCGCTCTCTGCTCAGATCATCATGGGGGCGGATGCACAGACCCTGGGTAATGACTCTTCTGCAGACCTAAGGCTCCAGGTCCAAGAACTGACTAGAAACATGGCCGCTCTAACCAGAACTGTGCAGGCGTTGCATGCCCTCCCTCATCCCTCATTACCAGGCACATCTCCTTCGGCAGCGGCGTCCCAACGGTCTAAGGAGCCGCGGCTGCAGGTCATTTTAATACACCCAGTTTGGGCCCCTGCAGGCTGTCGGAGACAGCTTAGACTGCTTAGATTGAAGGCAAGATCGGGGCCTACCGGGGGTTTCCCGGTACCCTGGCAAGCCAGACCAATGCTGCTAGTAACAGAGGCTAATAGCTGCCCAGTACCCTCTAAGAACAGCCCACCACATACTGACGCTATGATCTAAGCCAGTGAGTGGCTGATGTATCAGTATTTTGAGTGATGTGGGAACTAGGAAGGCCAGGTAGAGACATATCACAAAAGATTTTGCAGCAGTAATTGCAGAGAATGGTGGTCCTATAAATTATTGAATCAGGCGGACTGAATACAAATGCACATCACAATTTTCAGATTTCTTTTTTAAGTATTAGAAAACCATGATTCCACAAATACTTGCTACTTAGTGTTGGTGTTTCATATAAAATCCCAATAAAATACATTTGTTTGTTGATGTAACATGAAATATGTGTAAAAGTTCATGGGGCATAAATAATTTTTCCAAGCACTGTATGTCTACTGAATTTTTACATTCAGCCTATAAAAACTAAGAAAATATGAAACTATGAAGCGCGTAGATGAGAACTTGATATAATCATGTAATATTTTTGTGAATGAGTTGCTGCATGCAGATTACTTGAAGCAGTTTTGGCAGTCTTACCAGTATTAACATTAAGAATCCATTCTAACTTTTTATTTAGCTAACCAAAACACAGAAATAGACCCCAAAAGAGATAATATTGTTCCTTTTACCTTATTAGGGGAGGATTGACTCAAAAAAACCCTTAAGATTAGTCATGCACAAGCGCGCTTGCTAGGGATGAGCGAGTAGTGAAATACTCGGACTCGCTATACTCGTAACGAGTAGGTCCTAATACTCGGGTACTCGTTATGAGTAGCGAGTCCAATGCAAGTCAATGGGAAATGCAAGTAATTGTCTGTTCAATCCTACAAAGTGATCTGGGGGCTGAGTAAAAGGCTGAAATGGATGCATGATTGTTTAAAAGCCAGGCGGTAAAAAGCCGCCGGCTTTTTTAAACAATCAGCTGATGCACGCTCCCCGCCCGGGTCCTTCGCTCCCTAGTGCTGCACTCTCTGCTGCCCTGTGCTTCGCTCCCCACTCTGTAATGCTGCGTGTGGGAGCGAAGCACCGGGCAGCGGGGAGAAAAGCACCAGGCAGGGGAGCGAGGCAGCGGGGAGGGAAGCATCAGACGGGAAAGCTGTCGGCGAAGTCTTACCTGGCTCCCCGCTGCTGTCCGCGGTGCTGTTCCTCTACTTCCGGAGCCGCTCATTATACCTAATGTAATATGCACTGCATCACCCTGCCCACTTCATGTAACAGCCGAGTGTGTAAAAAAAATAAATTAATTAATTAAAAAAACAACGTATGGTCCCCCCCACTTTTAATAGTCAGCCAAGATAAAACAGACACATGGGGGTTGGTATTCACCCCCTGGGGGGGGCACATAGTTATTACCCTCCCAGGGTAAGAATAGCAACCGACAGCCGCCCCAGATTTGGCGCATCCATTAGATATGCCATATCTGGCGTTTATCCCAGTTCATCCTGATTGCCCTGGTGCGGTGGCAGTTGGGGTAATTGAAGGAGTTATTGACAGGTGTCCAGTCATTCTGTTGTTAGTGGCGGTAGAGAGAGGATTAACTCTCACTACCATCACTGACATGGAGCTGAGCTGATGACTGCGTGTGACCTTGTATTGGACTACTTCGGGAGGATTTGGGGAATTTAATAAAATGATAAATGAGGGTTTGTCTAATTTTATTTACAATAAGTTTTTTGTCTGTTTCATTTTGAATAAAGGTGTTTTAAGTGTGTGTTATTTTACTTTACTACAAGTGAATTAATAAAGTCCGGTTTCAATTGAAGCTGAACTTTATTAATTCACGGCTTAATGTCACCTGGTAAAATTCAGGTGACATTAACCCCTTATTACCCAGTTTGCCAATGCACCAGGGCAGCTCGGCGAGCCGGGTAAGCGCCAGATGTGGCATATCTCATAGATACAGTCATATGAAAAAGTTTGGGCACCCCTATTAATGTTAACCTTTTTTCTTTATAACAATTTGGGTTTTTGCAACAGCTATTTCAGTTTCATATATCTAATAACTGATGGACTGAGTAATATTTCTGGATTGAAATGAGGTTTATTGTACTAACAGAAAATGTGCAATCCGCATTTAAACAAAATTTGACCGGTGCAAAAGTATGGGTACCCTTATCAATTTCTTGATTTGAACACTCCTAACTACTTTTTACTGACTTACTAAAGCACTAAATTGGTTTTGTAACCTCATTGAGCTTTGAACTTCATAGGCAGGTGTATCCAATCATGAGAAAAGGTATTTAAGGTGGCCACTTGCAAGTTGTTGTCCTATTTGAATCTCTTATGAAGAGTGGCATCATGGGCTCCTCAAAACAACTCTCAAATTATCTGAAAACAAAGATTATTCAACATAGTTGTTCAGGGGAAGGATAAAAAAAAGTTGTCTCAGAGATTTAAACTCAGTTTCCACTGTGAGGAACATAGTAAGGAAATGGAAGAACACATGTACAGTTCTTGTTAAGTCCAGAAGTGGCAGGCCAAGAAAAATATCAGAAAGGCAGAGAAGAAGAATGGTGAGAATAGTCAAGGACAATCCACAGACCACCTCCAAAGACCTGCAGCATCATCTTGCTGCAGATGGTGTCAATGTGCATCGGTCAACAATACAGCGCACGTTGCACAAGGAGAAGCTGTATAGGAGAGTGATGCGAAAGAAGAAGTTTCTGAAAGCACTCCACAAACAGAGTCGCCTGAGGTATGCAAAAGCACATTTGGACAAGCCAGTTACATTTTGGAAGAAGGTCCTGTGGACTGATGAAACAAAGATTGAGTTGTTTGGTCATACAAAAAGGCGTTATGCATGGAGGCAAAAAAACACGGCATTCCAAGAAAAGCACTTGCTACCCACAGTAAAATTTGGTGGAGGTTCCATCATGCTTTGGGGCTGTGTGGCCAATGCCGTCACTGGGAATCTTGTTAAAGTTGAGGGTCGCATGGATTCAACTCAGTATCAGCAGATTCTTGACAATAATGTGCAAGAATCAGTGACGAAGTTGAAGTTACGCAGGGGATGGATATTTCAGCAAGACAATGATCCAAAACACCGCTCCAAATCTACTCAGGCATTCATGCAGAAGAACAATTACAATGTTCTGGAATGGCCATCCCAGTCCCCAGACCTGAATATCATTGAAAATCTGTGGGATGATTTGAAGCGTGCTGCCCATGCTCGGCGACCATCAAACTTAACTGAACTGGAATTGTTTTGTAAACAGGAATGGTCAAATATACCTTCATCCAGGATCCAGGAACTCATTAAAAGCTACAGGAAGCAACTAGAGGCTGTTATTTTTTGCAAAAGGAGGATCTACAAAATATTAATGTCACTTTTATGTTGAGGTGCCCATACTTTTGCACCGTCAAATTTTGTTTAAATGCGGATTGCACATTTTCTGTTAGTACAATAAACCTCATTTCAATCCAGAAATATTACTCAGTCGATCAGTTATTAGATATATGAAACTGAAATAGCTGTTGCAAAAACCCAAATTGTTATAAAGAAAAAAGGTTAACATTAATAGGGGTGCCCAAACTTTTTCATATGACTGTATGCGACATCTGGGACAGCTGGGGGCTGCAATTGTCAGCCTGGGGTGCACAAATAGCATGAGTACCACCACGCTGACAATCCCAGCTGCCAGCTAATTGGCTTTACCTAGCTGGCATACAAAAATACGGGGGCACCAATGTCAATTTTTTTTTAATTATTTATTAAAATAATTTAAAAAAAAAAAAGGGTTCCACTGTATTTTTGCTTTCCAGCAAAGGTGAAGCCAGGCACCTGGGGGTGGCAGTCCCTAGCTGTTTGCTTGACCTGTGCTTGAAATACAAAACACTGCAGAGTGCATTGCATTTTTTTTCAGCAAATAAGCAGTTAGTTCATGCAAAACACACACCGAACATCTTCTTTTAATTAAAAAAAAAATTGTATGATTATATTGGTGGGTAAAAACTCTGCACATAGCCGGCGGGAAAAAGTGCTAGCGCAGCTCGTTGTGCTCTGTCAGCGGTGACTCGCTCATGACAGCAGCCATTCCATGGGCAGTGGAGCTGTGGCACACGGCGCTGTGTACGGCGCTGTACTCCCTGCTCTTCCTGGTGGTATCCAAAGAGTTAGGAGTGTCCAGCAGCTGCGTCCATAAGGATTCAAAGGAGAATTTCCGTTTTTTTAAAAATCCATATTTATATAACCAACCAGCGTTGTGCGATGTAACGCGTTTTGAACCCGTCAGGTCCTTATGGACTGTAGTGAATAAGGACCTGACTGCACAAGCACAGGGGAGCGGGGAGTGCAGCACCAGAGAGTGAAGGACCCAGGCGGGGAGCATGCATCAGCTGATTGTTTAAAAAAGCCGACCCTTTTTACCACCCGGCTTTTAAGCAATCATGCATCCATTTCAGCCTTTTACTCAGCCCCCAGACCGCTTTGTAGGGTCCAGCAGACAATTACTCACATTTCCCATTGACTTACATTAGACTCGCTACTCCTAATGAGTAATTACAAGGATTTTTGCGGAGTAACGAGTAGCCCGAATACCGTACTACTCAACGAGTATCGAGTAGTAACGAGTATACTCGCTGATCCCTAGTGCTCACCACTGCTCGATACTCAATTTTGCATCGGGGTATTTGGGCATACTTGTTACTCGATTGAGTATTACAGGTGTTCAAAAACCATGCTTGAGTCCCCACCCCGTATGTTTCACAGCTTTTACACAGCTAATCAACATGAAAGCATTGCCTGCATTACACTGTAATGCTGTAGCCATGTTGGCTGCTGGCATTACTGTGATTGGCCGGCCTTATCATCAGGTCTTATATAAGACCCAGGGGAGTGTTCAGTTCAGGGAGCGTTGATTTAAGGCCCCCTTCACACGTCTGTGAAACACGGGCGTGTTTGGTCCATTTCTGTATGTACCGGAGACACGGACACACGTACTCCAATGTTTATCAATGTTTGGAGTTACACGTGCGTTTTGTGTATACGTATAGCACGGATGCATGTCCGTTTTCTGTACGGAACACGCACACACGCACCCATTGAAAGTCTATGGTTCCGTGAGCAAACGTACGTGACACAGATGCATCTCCGTATGGTCCGTGTACGTTGTGTGCTTTTTTGAAGCGATGTCGGTCATTCTTTTTTTTTCTGTGTCAGTCAATCTCCCTCAGTCCGTTGGTCAGTCTCTCTCTCTCTGTCTGTCGGTCGGTCTCTCTCTCTTGTCTGTCCCTCTCTCAGTCTGTCGGTCAGTCTCTCCCCCCCTCTCATACTCACCGTTCCCCGATCTCCAGCGCGGCACTGCACAGCTGTTAAAAAAGCTCCGGCGGCTTTTACTATTTTGAAAAAGTCGGCCGCTCATTAATCAATCTTGTATTCCCTGCTTTCCCCACCCACCGGTGCCTATGATTGCATGCAGTGAGACACGCCCTCACGTTGAGTGACAGCTGTCTCACTGCAACCAATCACAGCTGCCGGTGGGCGTGTCTATATCGAGCTGTAAAAAAAATAAATAAATAATTAATAAAAAACGACGTGCGGTTCCCCCCAATTTTGATAACAGCCAGGGTAGAGCCAAATGGCTGGAGGCTGGTATTCTCAGGATGGGGAGCTCCACGTTATGGGGAGCCCCCCAGCCTAACAAAATCAACCAGCAGCTGCCCGGAATGGCCGCATCCATTAGATGCGACAGTCCCGGGACTGTACCCGGCTTATCCCGATTTGCCCTGGTGCGTTGGCAATCGGGGTAATAAGGAGCTAATGGCAGCAGCCCATAGCTGCCACTAAGTCCAAGATTCATCATGGCAGGCGTCTCCCTGAGATACCTTCCATGATTAACCTGTAAGTTAAAGAAAATAAGCATACACAACGAAAAATCCTTTATTTGAAATAATACACAAAAAAAAACACCCTTGTTCACCACTTTATTAATCCCCGAAAACTCCTCCAGCTCCGGCGTAATCCACGGAGGTCCTGCGATGCTCTCAGCTCTGTTACATGAAGGTGACAGGAGCTGCAGTAGAACACCTCCGCTCACTGTGAGCTCCATGCAGCAACTGAGGTGAGCTGCGCGATCAGCGATGATGTCACTCAGGCTACTCACGGCCACCGCTGGATCCTCCAACTGTGACAGCAAGTCGCCCGAGTGACAGCGATGAAGTCACAGGTGAGTTGCGTTCTCGGGTGGAGAACTCCAGGTGGTCGCGGGTAACCTGAGTGACAGCAGCGCTAATCGTGCTGCTCACTTCAGTCACTCTGAGGATTAGTGGCCACCGGTGAGTCCTTCACGTGTGACCGTTAATCAGGACACGACACACAGACAGAGCCGCGGGATGACAATGAAGTCGGGTAAAGTTCACCTGAGTTCATTCTCATCGCGCGTCGCTGTCTGCTGTCAGCCGGCATGTAGCAACGTCATTGTGCATCACACACGGACATGTCACTTACGTATCTCACGCACACACGGACATTCCACACGCACACACGGATAGCATATGCCATTCACATGGATGCCACACGTACCATAAAAACGGACATAAAAATGGAACACGGACCCGAAAAATGGAACATAACACATGTGCGTGTTTTTCACGGACGTGTGAAGGGGGCCTAAGGGAAAGAGGGCTTAGAGTAGAGCAGACATATAAGCAGGGTTTATTGCAAAACAGTCCTATACTTATACTGCTGCTGCAAGCTAAAACAAAAAGTAATTTTCAGAGCTAAATACTGTTCTTTCTTGTCCTAAAACGACTGTTACCTACATTCACTGTAGGGATAGCTGCTGGAGGAGGGATAATGTGGGATTAGAGCAAGCATATAGGCAGGGTTTATTGCAAAACAGTCCTTCTATACTTATTCTGCTTCTGCAACCAAAAACCAAAAGTCCTTTTTAGGGCTACTTATTTTAATTCCCCTGCTAATACCAAAACGTTTTCTGGCATACATAGTGTCTGTCTAATTTAAAATGTGCATGGCATGCGGTAAAGGATGGGGAAGTAGATGTGCTGCTGATTGTGCAGCCTGTGGGCCAGGTGAAACTGTGCCTGATGTGGGAGCACCACAAACATTCATCTATGAAACCTATTTTCCTGTCCCACTTTGCAGGGGGGTGCAGGATACCATTCCTGAACCACAACAGCAGGAATAGGTGGTTGGTTGGATGGCAGATAATGCTTCCAGTATGTTGACCAGCACAACCCTGTCTTCCACACAGTCCAAGTTCACTAGCCAAGAGTCTAAAGAGTCTAGACCACATAACCCTCATCCTGATCCTTCTTCCTCCCATCTAGGTGAGTCCCAGGATAAATGTTATCCCTATGTGATCAACTACAGCTGCCCCCGGTCTGGCAGTGCAGCAGCAGTGCTTGCAAGTGTCTGTTGACCAACTGGTATGCAACATGCCCACGCTCTGGAACTCCATATTACAAACATTGGTAAGGGTTTGTGAGCAGCGGAGGTCAATAGTTGAATACCAGCTACAATATGCCCATCGGTATTCCGGTCAGCCTGTGCACATAAGGAGCAATGAGTGGCCATGAGTGCTTGACATCTGTTAGGTTCTACAAAAATTTGAGGAATCAACCAAGATGATAAGTGGTGATGACTAGTGATGAGCAAGGGTATTCGTTACTATTTGCAGAATAGTACGGTACTCGGGCTATTCATTATATAGCGAGTAATGGTGTATTTCGCCTCGCTATATTCGGATGTCCCGCCCAGCTGTTTTGGCATTTTGTTTGCAGCCAATAAAAATGCTGGCCTTCTTAACCAATCACAGTAATCTTAGTTGTGGCGTTACTGTGATTGGCTGGCCGCTTAGCGTCATAGAGTCTATAAAATACCTGCCGCTGTCCATTTTGTCCATAACTGCGTCCAGAGCATTTTCTCTGTATCAGTGAAGGGATAGGGTAAGTTCACACTGTGCGTTTTTTGCAGCATTTTTGCGCGTTTTTTGGGTGCGTTTTTGCTCAGAAAACTGCATGACTTTGCTTCCCCAGCAAAGTCTATGAGTTTTCATTTTTGCTGTCTGCACACAGCGTTTTTTTTAGCTGCGTTTTTGTGGTGCCCACAAAAATGCAGCATGTCAATTATTTTTGCATTTTTCACTGCGGCAAAAAACGCACAAAAACGCAGCATCAAAAAAACGCAGTGTGTGAACTTAGCCTAAAGGCCACGTCTCACTAAGCAACATCGCTAGCAACATTGCTGCTGAGGCACGACTTTTGTGACGCAACAGCGATGTTGCTAGCGATGTTGCTGTGTGTAACATCCAGCAACAACCTGGCCCCTGCTGTGAGGTCGTTGGTTGTTGCTGAATGTCCTGGACCATTTTTTAGTTGTTGCTCTCCCGCTGTGAAGCACAGATCGCTGTGTGTGACAGCGAGAGAGCAACAACTGAATGTGCAGTGAGCAGGGAGCCGGCTTCTGCTGACGCTGGTAACCAATGTAAATACATACCTCCCAACATTTAAAGATGAGAAAGAGGGACAACTATGCGCCGCGGCAATTTTAAGCCATGCCCCCTAACCACACCCATTTTGCAATCTGTCACACTTACATCCAATCCTTTTCAGCACTGCTGATCAGATTGTTTAAGGCTGCGTGCCCACGATCAGTATTTGCAGCATTTTGGATGTAGCGTGTTTTTGCTGTGTCTAAAACACTGCATTGTACATTACAAGCACAGTGGAGGGATTTCTAGAAATCCCGTGCCCACTGTGCTTGTTTTTTCTGCAGCAAACACTGACCTGCGGAGCGTCTTTCCAGACTGCAGCATATCAATTGTTTGCTGCAGTTGCATGCGTCCTCCGTAGGGAGAACACAGCAGGAGACCGCAGTGCACTCAACCCTGATCGTGGGCACAGGCAGCTGTGGTCTCCTGCGGAGGAGACGTGCAGCCCCGCAGGTCAGGACGCGCTGCCTCCAGGACACAGTGAGTCCTGATCGTGGGCACAGGCATATCCACATATACGGTACATATTTGAAGACAAATTCCCTAAAATACATATAAACAGACAAATCCATACACAGTCATTTGCACTGATATACATAGATATATACAGCATACATATACACACATTGGAGGTAATAACATGGGGAAGCCGGCAGCAGCCGCACTCACCTACCCTGCTTGTCTCTGTCCAGCTCCTCCTCGGCATGTAATCACTTGGCAACTTGGCAACACTTTAATAGACCTAGCCATGCACAGTGCACACTGACACCGCTGTGTATGTATCACAAGGGAGGATGGGGGTTTTAGAAACGATATATATATATATATATATATATATATATATACACTGTATATATACAGTATATACAGCACAGGAGGGGCTGGGGGCTACAGTATATACAGCACAGGAGGGGCTGGGGGCTACAGTGTATACAGCACAGGAGGGGCTGGGGGCAACAGTATATACAGCACAGGAGGGGCTGGGGGCTACAGTATATACAGCACAGGAGAGGCTGGGGGCTACAGTATATACAGCACAGGAGGGTCTTGGGTCATAGACAGTACTTGAGGGGCATACATATTAGGCCTGTTTCAGATGTCAGTGATTCTGGTATCTATGTGCTAGTTTTTATACGTACCAGAATCACTGACCTATGCAGACCCATTATAATCAATGGGTCTGCATACACATCAGTGATTTTTCACTGACCGTGTCTCCGTGCGGCGTACATGCGTATCCGTGATTGCTGCACAGAAAAATGTCTTTTTTTCTGTCATCACTGATGTCCCACAGACCACACTATGGTGTGATCCGTGAAACACGTACCAGAAAAACACGAACATTTAAAATAAAAAGCTTTTTCAACTCACCTTCTCCAGCGATGCTGAGTTTGGCAGCTGCTCTCTGCTTCTTCCTGACCGGCACATTATGGCATGCATATTCATTTATGCAGCAAGAACCGGCCCGGAAGTATCTGCAGAGGTGAGAGAGCGGTGGCTGGATGCTGAATCGCGGGACTCTTCAGCACCAAGGAGAGCAGGAGAGGGGGCAGGTGAGTATATGTCCATGTGCAATCACGGAGTATGGATAACGTATCATGGATTGCACATGGACAACCACTGTGTGCCGTGAATCACGGAGTATGAAGGAACATATGCATGTTTAACACATCAGTGAAGAACGTCTGTTTTTCACTGAGGGGCATACACGTTACTAAGGGAAGAAGAAAATCCAGCACTCATGTCCAAAAATTGTGTAAAATCTTGCTTTATTTAATTCATAATAAAATGGAAATGTATCATATCCATAGAGTATAAAAAATCCCCATACAGATGAGATGAGATGTCAGGGGGGTACGCGTTTCGAGCTACATGCTCTTAATCTCAATCCAGGTGGATTGAGATTAAGAGCATGTAGCTCGAAACGCGTACCCCCCTGACATCTCATCTCATCTGTATGGGGATTTTTTATACTCTATGGATATGATACATTTCCATTTTATTATGAATTAAATAAAGCAAGATTTTACACAATTTTTGGACACAAGTGCTGGATTTTCTTCTTCTTGGAGTTTCACAGCCGGGCCGGCTTTACCGTGCACCTGTCTTTTATGGGAGTCTCCATGATGTCTGGGTGAGCTGATTCTATCCCTTTGTTTCCATGTTACTAAGGGGTATACACATTAGTGGGGGAAATACACTTTACTGTGGGGCATACAAATTACTGGTAGCATAGATATTACTAAGGGGCATATAGCTCTGGTGTTGGGGCTTATACAGCTCTGGGGGCAGATACAGCTCCGATGGGGGGAGATGGGGGCATACAAATCTGGTGTGGGGGCTGGGGGGCACACAGATCTGGTGAGGAGGGGGGCTGGATGCATATAGCTCTGGTGAGGAGAGGGCTGCTGGGGCATACAGATCTGGTGAGGGGGGCTGGGATACATATCTGGTGGGAGGGGGCTGGAGGCATACAGAGCTGGGGAGTGCTGGGGGGCATATAGATCTGGTGGTGGGGCTGGGGGGCATACAAATCTGGTGTGGGGACTAAGGGGCATACAAATCTGGTGTGGGGGCTGGGGGTATACAAATCTGGTGTGAGGGCTGGGGGGTATACAAATCTGGTGTGGGAGCTGGGGGGCATACAGATCTGGTGATGGGGGTGGCTGGAGGCATATAGCTCTGGTGAGGAGAGGGCTGCTGGGGCATACAAAACTGGTGAGGGGGGGCTGGGACATACAGCTCTGGGTAGGCGGGGGGGGGTCACATACAGTGTTTCTTGGTGTTGCAGCTCCTCTTCCTCCAGTCTGTTCATCTGCGGACAGAGCCCAGCATGTTGCTCGGTAGCTCCGCCCACAGATGCACTTCCTTGCGTACCCAGCTGAGAGCAGTGCACGCTGAGCTGCAGGTGCCGATTAAAGCGCCAGTAGCGAGGAAAGTGCTGCTGCCGCCCACTAATAACAGCGGCAGCACAGAGCCAAGCAGTGAAGCAGCGCTCGGCTCTGCTCATGTGCATTAGGAGGGGGAGAAAGTCAGACGGGGAGAGAGCGATTGGGCGGAGCCACGGGACAAAAGCCTCACGATCGTGACACCGGGACACCCGCTGAAATCTGGTACAGTCCCGCTGTATCCGGGACGGTTGGGAGGTATGGTAAATATCGGGTAACCAAGAAGCCATTTCCTTGGTTACCCGATATTTACCTTCCTTACCAGCGTCCGTCGCTCTCACGCTGTCAGTGCCGGCTCCCTCCTCCCTGCACACAGCCAGACTACACATTGGGTAATTAACCCAATGTGTACTCTGGCTAGGAGTGCAGGGAGCCAGCGCTAAGCAGTGTGCGGTGGTAACCAAGGTAAATATCGGGTTGGTTACCCGATATTTACCTTAGTTACCAAGCGCAGCATCGCTTCCACGCGTTGCTGCTGGCTGGGGGCTGGTCACTGGTTGCTGGTGAGATCTGCCTGTTTGACAGCTCACCAGCAACCCGTGTAGCGATGCTCCAGCGATCCCTGCCAGGTCAGGTTGCTGGTGGGATTGCTGGAGCGTCGCTTAGTGTGACGGTACCTTAAAGCAGTGTGTGTCTCTACCTCCATTGTACCGTCCAGAAACCAGAATACAATAGCTTTTTTAAGAGCTGATAGTGTGATGCCCTGGACAACAGGGGTCACAGAATAACATCACATACATACACCCCCCTCGCCGGTCAGGAACACCAGTCAAACAAAACCCTTGTTGCCTCCCTCCAGGGTCTGATGTCCACACCAGGTGGGGCGGAGCCAGGCAGTTGGCCCCGCCCACCGAGGAGTTCACAGGCCTGGAGGTGGGAAAAGTAGGCAGTCAAGTTCAGGAGTTGAAGTGGAGAGGTGGTAGTGAGAGTAGAAAGTCTGTGTGTTTCTGGGTCGGAGCCCAGGCACAATCAGCAAGGTCGGCAGACGGTGGTGGCCGTCTGCAGGAGTTGGTGGAGGCTTGCAGAACCGTAGGACCGGAGTCAGGCGATGGCCCGCCGGTACCGAACCGGGGAGCAGATTAAAGCCAAGCACCAAGGCAGGGTACTCAGACCCCGACTAGGCACGGAAGCCGCCGCAAAGGTCGAATTCTCTGATTGTGGTCTGGACCTCAGGGGTTCATTCCCAACCAAGTCCCGTCAGAAGGCAACAGCCCAGCCCGTCCGGATAAGAGCCACCGCCAACGGCCAGAGATCCAAGGGCCAGCGCCTGCAGGCAAAACGGGCTCTCCCGACACGTACACGCCGGGGAGCGGACTACCCGTGGGAATCTATAGGAGTCAAACACTTACACATAGGTGCAGGGAACGACAGCCACCATCAACCCGTCCGGGGAGAGTGAAGACACCGCAGCCGACTGTGGACCCCATCTATCCAGCCGTTTGGTTTACCAGAGACTCTGTTCTTGTCTACCTGAGTGAGTACACCAGTGCCATCCGGCACCGCGCTGCACCGCAACATTGCCCCCGCGTCCACGCTGCCTCCCCGCATCGGCATCTGCACCTATACCTACTCCCTACTCCCCAACCGGGGCCCCGGGACCAACAGCCCCTATCCACGGAGGGGTCAACACCTTAGCTGCTCTCCGACATCGCTCCCGGGATTCCCCGTCATTAGCAGCGGTGGTGCCCACCATCACCACAACCCGTGGGTGGTGTCACAATCGACATCCCACCAAAAACCAACCTTACCTCCCTTTTCACTTGTGGGCAAGGAGGCGCTGCTCGAGCCCCCGGGTCCGGCCCCGTGCTCGAGCGACCGAGGAGCAGAAGCACCAGACCCGAGCGCCAGCAAACCCCCAGGCGAGCGGCATTCCCAACCCCTCCGCCCACGACAATAGCACTGAACAGTCAGAGCAGGGAGGGAGAGATTGTGGATTAGAAAGGGAATTAGGAACTGTTTTTGACACACCTCACCAGGGCTTGGGGACACTTGAAACCGGGCCGGTTCTGTTCTTAGGGAGGTCACGGTGGCAGGGCCCGACTCTGTGACCATGGCGGTGTCGCTTTAAATGAGTGGGGGGATGTATTTACAGGGGATGATGCTTCGTGACGCTGATATGACCAACGCTGCTTAGACAGGACAGCTGAGGCAGATAGTGACGCAGCTGAAATGGTACAGCTCCCCACAGTTGGAGCTGGGACCCCAGGGCAACTGCAGGCAGTTTGCAGCCAGTGGAAAATTTGAATAAAGCAGGGCTGTCAGCGCAGGCAATGAGTCCAGGACACAGTGAGATGCAGTCACAAGTTCTTTACTCACAGTTGTCAGTTCCAGATTATCACAACCGGTCAAATGCTGCCCTTGGAGTGCTGAGTCCTGCGGTGATGGAATCCAGCCGATCCCCAGGTAATTCGGAGGCACAAGACCGGTGTACCTTTCTGTGTCCCTTTCATGGTCATCTTCTTACGCTGGCTTCGCCCCCCTGCCCTGCGTCTCACACACAGTGCCCTGAGCCGGTGTCCGCAGACCCTATTCTGGGAGGCTCTTCTGCCTAATCCACTGGCCCTCTGTGGTCACCTTTTTAGTGGATTTGTGTGTGGTTGTGGCTTGGGCACTTGAAGTTACCTCAACCTCTGGTTTTGCTAGCTGAGCCTGGTTGTTTTCCACTAGTCTAGGGGCCAAGTCCTTTCACACTGGTGTGTCAGATGTGGATTTTCTTTCTTTCTTGTCCTAGAACAAGCTCCCCCAGCTCCAGTCCCCAGGACCTGTCCCCTCTGCTTCCTTCTTCGTTCTTCTCCTCACTCCAACTAACTAGTTTCACTTTCTGTACATGTGATGCCCTGGACCCCAGGGGTCACAGGTAACAACACCTACCACATTACACACACACACCCATCCCTTGTGAGGACACACCCGTCACCCGAAAGGGAGACCTGATGCCTCCCTCAGGGCAAGAAGGGCACACCAAGTGGGCGGTGTCAGGCGGAAAGGCACGCCCACCGAGGAGACTACTGTCCTGAGGCAGGAAACAAAAACAGAGAAGTTCTAGTCAGGGTGTTGACAGGAGGTGTGAGAGAGAAGCTGTCAGGGACCCGGGTTGGAGCCTGGGATCCCTGTAACATCAGGCAGGCAGACGGTGGTGGCCGCCTGCAGGAGTACCGATACAGCAACTGGCGGAACCGTAGGGACCGGGCCAGGGTTGGAGCCCGCCGGACCTGAACCGGGGAGTCAACCATTTACCGGACCACCAGAAACCAGATACTCAGACCCCGTCCTAGCTTGGAAGCCACTGAGTGTAGGCAAATTAACTGATTGCAGTCTGGACCTCACGGGTTCATCCTTACCCAAAGTCCCGAAAGAAGGCAAAAGCCCACCGATACCGGGTGAGAGCCGGCTGCGGAACCCGACCATACCCGAACTTTGGTTTACCAGTGACTCTGCGTGTGAATTAATAGTGAGTACACCAGTGCCATCTGGGCACGACACTGCACCGCAGCACGGCACCCTGCACCCCGACAACATCACCGTCGCCCGTACCACCGGGCCCCGGGACACACCGCCCCTACCCACGGAGGGGCTAACATCTAGGCTGCGGCCACAACACCGCTCCCGGGAGCCCCCCCTTCACTCCAGCCGCAGCGGTGGTGCATCCCGTCACCACGACCCGTGGGTGGCGTCACAACCCGTACAACGACAACGCGGCCCCCGGCTGCGAACCTCGTCCCACACCACCACCCCACTGCCTCCCCTTAACAGAGCGACGTGACCCCCGGTCCGGAGGCGCTCGTGCAACCAAAAACCCGAGCCCGGACCTCGAGCAGCTCGGCCTGGCGAGGGAGCAGCCAAGCCCCTCTCAGGGCGGTACACATCGACTCTTCTGGCGTCACAAACAGGATTCGGACAGTCCACTTACTTGTGGAAGTGCGCCTTAGAAGTATCCATCAGCAGCATCCTGCCTAAAAAGTTGAAGTTCCGCCATCTTGGCGCAAAAGTTTCCCGCTCAAGTCGTCTTCCCCGAGCAGTGAAGGCGCGAAGGTGAAGCCCCGCCCCCGAAGGAGAAGTGTTGAAGGAAAACTAAGTGGGAGGCGGGCGAAGAGGCTGCCTGATGTGACCGAGAAGATAAAAAGGCAGGGACTCCAGGACCCTGCATCTGTTCCGTTCCTGGACCCTGTCAGTGCAGCAGCAGCATGGCAACTCCCGTCCAGAGTCCCAAATTCCCGGAGCCCGCGCTAGGAACAGCGGTGTGGGTGAAGGCCCGGACAGAGGAGATGTGCCGCCGCCTCCAGCACCAGGTAAGCTTTCTGGTGGAGCACTGGGCGGCGGAGATGGGGGAGATAGTGGCTGCCATGCGGTCCCGTGAGAGGATGACTGTGTTGGCGGGGTGGGAAGGCGACCCACGTCCCTATGCCCTTGAGGGGTCGGCCATCGTGGCTGACGTGCTTGGTCTGCTGCTGCCCGCCATACCGCCTCCTCCATTGCCCACAGTGGTTGTCACTGCTCCTCTGCCCATATCCCCACCCCCGACACCGGTGGCGGAGTCCGTCCCAGGCACTCATGGGAAGCTGCTTGGGGAGGCTGGCCCCCGGACCTGCTGTGGAATCCACCGGCGCTGTGCCCGTTGCCCGAGAAGACCCGTCCCCGGCCAGCGTTTGATCCCGAAGCGGCGCTGGCTGTACCGGAAGTAACCGTGCCCAAGAGCGCACCGGCCCCGGCAGTGCGCCCAGCCAAAAAGGCCCAGAAGGGTAGGCAGGCCGCTCCAGGGTCGTGGGCCTCGGCTGAGGTTCCGCGGGGAGGCAGCTGTAAGGCAGCAGAGCCGGCCGCGACACAGCGGGGCTCCCCTTTGAGAGTGCCGATCGTGGTCAACACCGGGGAGCGCCGGCTGGGCCAGACCCCCACTGAAATAGACCCCGGGCATGCGGCTGCCCCGTATTGGGAGCGGCAGCCTAGCCAACTGAGTCGGGAGATCGCGGCCAGAGAGAAGAGAAGAGAGGAGGTCCTTGCCCACACCATCGAAGGGAAGGAGCATCTGAGGAGTGCCGGATACTGGGTGCAGGGCCTGACCTACCGGGGCCAGGTCAGAAGCTTTAACCGGGACAAAGGCTGGGGGTTCCTGTATGACCCCAATCTGGAAGGTGAGGTCTTCTTCTCCCGGCGGGATGTAAATGCCCATCTCCCGTTTGTGCACCCCGACCGTGACCTCCTGCCCGGTGATTTGGTGCACTACACCCAGCACCGAGGGGAGAGGGGCTGGTTTGCCCTGGATGTCCTGAGCGGCAGACAGCCCCCTCCTCCACCGTACAGCCCCGAAGTGGAGGTGGAAGAGGAATATCCCACCGATTAAGGAGCTGGTAGCCCGTTGGCTAAAACGGACCCGTCCCCGTTGGGACTTGTGAGACCCCAGTTTAACCCTGTTGCGTGAGCGACTGCTCATGGACAAGGCCGTGGACTTGCCGGCCACCCAAAAACTATTGGGCTTGTAAATATTGCCCCATCCTGCCCCTTTTAACATGCCTTCTAGTTCCGTTAGCCTCCGGAGAGGCAGATTGGAGGTAGGACCCGCAGCAGAGCAGGCTGGGGTCCGGTCCCCACCGGGACCGGTGACCATCCTCCGGGGAGTCCTTGAGCAACTGCCGGGTGCGCTGCACCGTACCCGTTCCAGCCTGGGTGATCTGGCCATGTTCCTGTTTCTGGACTGTTAAAAAGGGGTGCTGCCCGTTTCTTAGGGGCAGCATCAAGGCTAGGTTGTTTGGGAGGGAAAGGCGGAAGGACATGAACCCATTCCATAATAAAGTTATGCAACGTTAAAGTAATATGCCTCCCGTTATGGGAAGACCTTCAGTAATCTTGTGTTTGTAAAAATGTTATTATAATTGTAAATGTTTCCCGTTTTACCGTTTTTACAGTTAAAAGAAAAAGAAAACAAAAATAAACCGGAGTTGGTCGGGCAGCCTGCGGACGGTCTGCATTAAACCAAGGGGGAATGTGACACCCTGGACCCCAGGGGTCACAGGTAACAACACCTACCACATTACACACACACACCCCCATCCCTTGTGAGGACACACCCGTCACCCAAAAGGGAGACCTGATGCCTCCCTCAGGGCAAGAAGGGCACACCAGGTGGGCAGAGTCAGGCGGAAAGGCACGCCCACCGAGGAAACTACTGTCCTGAGGCAGGAAACAAAATCAGAGAAGTTCTAGTCAGAGAGTTGACAGGAGGTGTGAGAGAGAAGCTGTCAGGGACCCGGGTTGGAGCCTGGGATCCCTGTAACGTCAGGCAGGCAGACGGTGGTGGCCGCCTGCAGGAGTACCGGTACAGCAACCGGCGGAACTGTAGGGACCGGGCCAGGGTTGGAGCCCGCCGGACCTGAACCGGGGAGTCAACCGTTTACCGGAGCACCAGAAACCGGGTACTCAGACCCCGTCCTAGCTTGGAAGCCACTGAGTGTAGGCAAATTAACTGATTGCAGTCTGGCCTTCACGGGTTCATCCTCACCCAAAGTCCTTAAAGATGGCAAAAGCCCACCGATACCGGGTGAGAGCCACCACCAAACACCTGACGGGCCAGCACCTGCGGGCAACCGAGGGCTCTTCCGGCAGCTAAACGCCGGGGAGCGGGCTACCACTGTCCAGGCAGGGGAGCCAACAGTCAAAACAAGAGGTGCAAGGGAAAGGGGCCACCATCAGCCTCACAAGGGATACAAGCAGCCGGCTGCGGAACCCGACCATACCCGAACTTTGGTTTACCAGTGACTCTGAGTGAGAATTAATAGTGAGTACACCAGTGCCATCTGGACACGACACTGTACCGCAGCACGGCACCCTGCACCCTGACAACATCACCGTTGCCCGTACCACTGGGCCCCGGGACACACCGCTCCTACCCACGGAGGGGCTAACACCTAGGCTGCGGCCACAACACCGCTCCCGGGAGCCCTCCCTTCACTCCAGCCGCAGCGGTGGTGCATCCCGTCACCACGACCCGTGGGTGGCGTCACGACCCGTACAACGACAACGCAGCCCCCGGCTGCAAACCTCGTCCCACACCACCACGCCACTGCCTCCCCTTAAAAGAGCGATGTGGCCCCCGGTCCGGAGGCGCTCATGCCACCGACAACCCGAGCCCGGACCTCGAGCGGCTCGGCCCAGCGAGGGAGCAGCCGAGCCCCTCTCAGGGTGGTACATACACCGTTATAAGTGTTCACCCACTAACTAACTCCACCTCCAGACTGGCTCCGGGACTGTGCTCTCCCTAAGGCACAACTCGCCCTAACCACGACCTGGTGGAGTGTAGCTGTACTAAGAGTGTGTGTGTGTACTGTGGTCTGCGTGATCCTTCTTACCAGAGATGGGGCTCCACACCTCTGGCTGAGGTTCAGTACCTCTATGGCGACTGGACCCTCAGGGGCACCACATTTCCACAATTCCACAATAGTCAGGGGTTAACAGGCTGACTTATGACATCAGTCAACATCAGTCACATTCATACATTGCTAGTGGCCTTTGCAAATACCAAGCAGGACGCCACCATTTTGTGGTGCTTGATACAGTAAAGCACCATTCCTGTTTCCACAATATTTAGGGGTTCACAGGCTGACTTGTGCCGTCCATCCACATCAGTCACATTCATACGTTGCTAGTGGCCTTTGCAAATACAAAGCAGAACTCTACCATTTTGTGGTGCCTAAGGCTAAGTTCACATTTCCGCTAAAATCTATCAGTCACAATCCGCTGCTCTTGTAAACAGCGGAATCCGTTTAGCGGATTCCGCTGCTCCCATAGACTTGTATGAGCAGCGGATTGTGACTGATGATGCTGCGTTGCACCCTCCGCCCGACTGATCAGTCGTGGAACGACTGACCGCCGGGCGGGGGGAACGCAGCATGTAACGTTTTTTGAGCAGCGAGATCCGTCGGATTTCGCTGCGCATGCTCTCTGGCTCCCTGCACACGTCACCAGCTTTGGTTGGTTACCCGATATTTACCCTGGTTACGGTGCAAGGAGCCAGCGCTAAGCGGTGTAGGCCCGTAACCAAGGTAAATATCGGGTAACCAAGGTAAACATCGGGTGCTTTGCTGTTACCCAATATTTAGGCTGGTTACGTGTGCAGGGAGGCCGACACTTCCCCGCTCGGCCCCGCCCCCTCCCGCACTCCGCACATGTATGTACACACACACACACACACACACACACCTGTCCCCAGCCATGCAGACAAGCACTGACACCCTCGTCTGGCCCCGCCCCCTGCTCGGCTCCGCCCCCTCCCGCACTTTGCATGTGCACACACACACATACATACATACATACATACATGCACATACACACACTCACTCACACATACACTCACCTGTCCCCAGCCATGCAGACCGCAGCACTTCTACTGACATCCTCAGCGCCTGGCCCCGCCCCCCGCTCGGCTCCGCCCCCTCCCGCACTTTGCATGTGCACACACATACATACATACATACATACATACATACATACATACATACATACATACATGCACATACACACACTCACTCACTCACAGATACACTCACCTGTCCCCAGCCATGCAGACCGCAGCACTTCCACTGACATCCTCAGCGCCTGGCCCCGCCCCCCGCTCGGCTCTGCCCCCGAACTCCGCCCCCCCGCACACAACGGAATCCGACAAAGAATTCTGTTCTTTGTCATCCGTTGTACAGCGTTGAACAGCGCATCAGTCACATGCGTCAAGCGACGCATGTGACTGATACAAATCAACGGAAATGTGAACTTAGCCTAATACAGTAAAGCACCATTCCTATTTCACAATAGTCAGGGTATCACAGCCTGACTTGTGCCGTAAGTCCACATCAGCCACACTTATACGTTACTAGTGGCTTTTACAAATACAAAGCAGTACTCTACCATTTTGTGGTGCCTGGTACAAAGTACTCATTTGTACTTTCTCCTTATTTTTTTGGGGTCAAAGCATTCTTGGGTTGGGCTATCAACATCTACGAATATGTCCGCAAATCCAAAAATGACGAAAAAGGCAGTTGTTAAGGGACATGGACGTGGGCGTGGTGTAGTCAGTTGTGAGTGACAAGGCACTGAGTCTGTGTAAGGTCAGAAAAAGCTTGACGCATCCGCTATGTTTCTTGCGCATTTCTCGGTTTGGAACGTATACATGAGTGGAAGCCAGAAGAGCGAGAGCAGATTCTATGTTGGATGACAGACAAGGCCTCTTCGCATTTGTCAAGCAGCAACCAATCTTCCACGACCACACAGTCTACTGTGGATACACACGAAGACTGGCCCATCCAATTTTCAACCTGGTCCTCCTTCCTCCCCCCTTGATCAGTCCCAGGAGACATATGACCCCAATTTTGGCCTTTCAGAGGATGTTTTGTACGTACCCATTGGTTGGCTCTGGCTTCTCACCATGCAGCATAGAAGAGGGATGTGAGGAGGTGGCATGCATTGATGCGCAAATATTTGAGGACCACGGCCAGAAGAAAACCATTTTGAGGAACCTAATTTACTTTCTCCTGAGGTGGAGGCTGATGATGGTGAGACACAGTTGCCATCAGGTCAGCCTACAATCTCAAGTGGGTAGGAGGATGAGATTGAAGACGAGGTGGTCGATGATGAGCCCACTGATCAACCTGGACTGTTGACATGCATAGCCAGCACAGCAACACAGAGGAAGATGGATATGTAGCACCAACACAGGCACCAAGGGGTAGTGGTTTGCCCAGAGTGAGAACTGGGTCAACTCTTCCCAATAGCACCACCAGCATGGCCCAAGTCAGTGCAAGGGGGCATTCAGCCGCTGTCTGGAATTTGTTTTCATAAAGTCCTTCAGAGCAAAACATTGTAATCTGTAGCATCTGCCATACCAAGTTGAGCAGAGGCCAGGGCAAAGGCAACCTGAGGAACACCAGTATGCAGAACCACATGGCAGCCAAGCACCCCAGTAGGTGGGCCAAACACCAGGGTACCGAATTTGTGTCTGCGGGTCAAACCACTGCCATGTCGCCTGTGCAATCTCCTTCACAACCTGCTGTCTAGGAAGCAGGCGTTTATACATCCTGCCCACAAGGTGCAATTGCACAGACACAGCAAACATCAACCACCTCTACTTCCTTGTCACAGGGAAGCATCCAGTTGTCTGTGCCTGAGATCTTGGAAAGGAAGCATAAATACCCAGGCACGCACCCACAAGCACAAAACCTAAATTCGCACATTGCCAAATTGCTAGCCATGGAGATGTTGCCATTTAGGCTTGTGGGAGTATTTCCGTGATTTCTTGGCTGCGGCTGCCCCATAATACAGTGTTCCCAGCCGCCACTATTTTGCCCGTTGTGCCGTCCCCGCATTACACAAGCACGTGTTAAACAATTTCAACCGTGCTTTTACCAACGCCGTAACTGGGAAGGTCCACCTAACAACAGACACGTGGACAAGTTGTTGTGGACAGGGACAATAAATATCTGTCACGGCACACTGGGTGAACTTGGTGGAGGCTGGGACAAACTTGCAAACTGTAACATCACACATCCTACTCACACTAAGAATAGCGGTCCCAACTTTTACCAGCATTTCCACCTCATCATATGCCACTTCCTGTCTCCCTTCCTCCTCCTGCTGCTGCTCATCCTCTGCTGAATTACCCTCCCCATTACTTCCAAGCTGGGAGCTGTGCAGCAGCGCATCGGCAAAGTGGCAACACGCTCTGCTGAAGCTGATCTGTTTAGGTCTCAAACCACACACAGCAGCAGAGCAGTGGCAAGGTATAAAAGAGCAGACCGATCAGTGGCTCTCCCCTCTGCACCTCCAACCCGGCCTGGTTGTTTGCAACAATGCGCATAACCTGGTGGTCACTTTTAAGGTCGGCAAGCTGGTACACGTGTCATGCATGGCTCACGTGCTGAACCTAGTTGTTCAGAAATTTATGAAAACATACTCTGACTTTGCGTACTTACTTGAGAAGGTGTGCCGTATTAGTACCCATTTCTGCCATTCCTCTATCGCTTTTGCTGGTCTTACTGCGTTTGAAAAGCATTTTAATATGCCAAGTCACCGACTCATGTGCGACATGCCTACGAGGTGAAACTCCAACATGCCCGTCAGACAGAGTCAGCCACCACACATAATAACTGTCAAGTGGGTGTGGATCGCTGACATTTGTGAGGTTCTTGAGAACTTTGAGTACTGCACCAAGCTCGTGAGCAGTAATCAGGCTATTATCAGCTTAAACATCCCGCTGCTGTGTCTGTTGAAACAATCACTGCATAAGCTCAAAGAGGAAGCTTTGAGTGCCCAGCATGTGGCTATAGAGCCAGATTTCCCCATGGGTGATACTACCCAGCCCAGCCAATATTCTGAGGCAACATTGGGTAATGATGAGGAAGATGGGGTGGATGAGGAGGAAGAATAATATTGTTTTGGTGCTACTCAGGGCACTGCCAATGCTACACAGGGGACTCTCAACCCCAGCTTCATGTCTGCCCAGCAAGGATGGGCTGGAGAGGAGGAAGTGGAGGAGGAGGAGGCGAGTCAGCTTGAGGTGAGAATGGGTATCGATTCTCCTGGTGAGGATACAGAACCTTTGCCTGTTTGCAGCTTGGCCCACATGGCACAGTTCATGTGTAAGTGTCTGTGGCAAGACCCTAACATCATACACATTTTATCCAACACCCTATACTGGTTGGCCACCTTTCTGGACCCACGGTACAAGGAGAAATTTCTTTCTCTCCTTTTGGAGTCACCAAAGGGTTGCATAATGGAATCCTTCAAAAGGGTCGCTGTAGATCACTTGATGAAAACATCACCCTCAGGCAACACTGGCGGTAGAGTTAGCTACTCTTTTCAACACCAAGGGAGAGACACCAACACCAGGTCTAACAGAGGTGGGGGGAAAATGTGCGCAAACTGGGCTATTTTCAATAAACCAGGACATCAGCAAGGGCTATCTGTGCCTGTAACAATGCCAAGGAGGGAGAAGTTGCACAACATCGTCAAGGGGTACTTAAGTGACCATAACTATGTCCTTTCTGATGCTTCAGTTCCCTTTAATTATTGGGTGTACAAGCTGAACACTTGGTCCGACCTCTCCTTATACGCCGTGGAGGTGCTGGCCTGCCCAGCTGCTAGTGTGATGTCAGAGCGTGTTTTCAGTTCTGCAGGGGCAATCATCACTGATAGGCGCTCACGCCTCTCCACAGAAAATGTAGACAGACTTACTCTGATTAAATTCAACAAGGACTGGATTTCTCCAGAGTTTGCAATCCATCCAGATGAGAGCACGCCAAATTGTTCATTTCGGCTACTGCTGTTAACGTCCACCCCTTTCCATATAAATCTGTTTCTTTCCTGTGTCAACCATGACTCAGGCCATACTATTTGTCATTGGAGGCCCTTGTGATGGTGACTCCCTGCGTCAACAATGACTTAGGCCATAGGGCTAATTTTTGTAAACACTATGCACATTGTGCAGTAGACAAACCAGGACAGTACTCCTACTCCAGCGTTACCACTATTTGTCATTGGAGGCCCTTGCCATGGGGACTTCCTGCGTCAACCATGACTCAGCCCATAAAGCTGATTTTTGTAGACACTATGCATATTGTGCAGTAGACAAACCAGGACAGTACTCCTGCTCCAGCGTTATTACTATTTGTCATTTGATGCCCTTGTTATGGGGACTTCCTGCGTCAAAAATGACTCAGGCCATAGAGCTAATTTTTTAAACAATGCACATCCGTGTGACAACTGCATCCTTTCCGTTCTGTATACGGTCCATTTTACATCCGTGTGCCTTCCGTTGTTTTTTTTTAGCCAAAAACAAAATGGGAGGGTTACATATAGTCAAAAGCTAAAAAGATAGATAGCTGGATAGATAGATAGATAGATAGATAGCTGGATGTATAGAAAGATATAATGTCCCACTCCAATACATTTTGTAATTTTGCACCCTTTGGTGCCTTTCATGTGGCACTAAAGGGTGCTTAGCCTTATATTTAGCCAAAAACTAAATAAATAATTAAAAAAATGAGTCCCCCCTATTTTTTGTAGCCAGCTCAGGTAAAGTAGACGGCTGCAGCCTGCAGACCACAGCTTGCAGCTTCACCTTGGCTGGTAATCTGAAACAGAGGGCACCCCATGCTGTTATTTTAAAGTAAATAAATAATTTAAAACAAAAAACGTGGGGTCCCCCCAAATTGGATCACCAGCTAAGGTAAGCTGACAGCTGTGGTCTTGTATTCTCAGACTAGGGAGGTCAATGGTTATTGGGCCCTACCCAGCCTAAAAATAGCAGGCCGCAGCCACCCCAGAAGTAATCCTGGCACTTTCCCCCAGCTCATCCCGTTGCCCTGGTGCAGTGGCAAACTAGGTAATATATGGTGTTGATACTAGCTGTGCAATGTCACCTGGCATCAAGCCCTGGCATTAGTGATGTCATGGCATCTATCAGATACCTGACATCACTAACCCAGTCAGTAATAAAAATAAATAGACAAAAAAAAATAATTTTATTTGAAAAATACTCCCCAAAACATTCCCTCTTTCACCAATTTATTGAAAAGAAAAACAAATCCGGGTCCGGCATAATCCAATAAGGGGGTCCCATGACGATCCATATCATACTCACTGTCCCAGTTAATGAAGAACAGAATGTGCCCCATTGGCTGGGAGAGCAGTGCAGTGACCTGAGCTAACATCATTAGGTCAGGCCAGGTCACTGCAGGTCATAACAAGCGCCGACGTCATGAACTTGTGAGGTAAGCATTTGTCACTGAGTTCCATGGCCGCTCCGTTCTCACGGGAACTGTCCTGTGAGCCCATGTCGTTACTGGTAGTCACAGTCTCGAGCTGTTTGCGAGACTTGAGGTGAGAATGCGATGTCATGGAAGTCAGTGACGAGTGCTGATGTCGAGCACTGACATCATGAGTTGAGCAGAGATTATCACAGCCGGTAATGATCTGAGCTAACCTCCTGATGTCGGCACTTGTCATCCTGTAGATGCTTGCACACTGCTGTGTGAGTCACTGCGGGGCTGGCCAGAACAGTGCGACATACACTGCAGGTGCACCGATAGACTGAAAGTACACGGAACTTCTTCCTTGTGGCTTCAGGGGCTTCCGGAAACCACATGTGAATCAGAAATGCATGCAGGCATCTTCTCCAGGCTCTCCCCATTTAGTTTCATCACTTTCCTATCCATTTCAGCCTTTTCTTCAGGCCCCCAGACCTTTTTCTTGGGTGCAGCAGAAAATGACTTGCATTTCCCATTGATTTGCATTGTACTCGCTATTCGGAACAAATACACGAATATTACAAAGTATATATATATATATATATATATATATATATATAGCGCGATTACGAATATAACGGTACTCGCTCATCTCTAGCGATAACACCATAATCAGCGTCACCATCCCATTTTTGTGTTTATTTACTGCTAGTCACAATTAAAGAGAATGCTTTACATGTGGATCTTTTGGAGATGGAGGAAGATACTACACAGTCTGATACAATCCATCTTCTCAACACGGATTGAGTGATAATAAGGAAGAGGAACAGAAGATGGTTGCCTGCGGTACAGAGTGTACTACCCACACCAGCTTTATCCAGTCTGTTCAGCGTGGATGGGCTGAAAAAGCAGTGGAGGAGGAGGAGATGGAGAGTCGTCCACCTGGTAGGAAAATGGAAGTCTTGCCTGGGAGTCTGGCACATATGTCTGACTTTATGTCCTTCTGCCTTTCCCGTGACTCTTGCGTTATAAGCATTTTGTTCATCAATGATTACTGGTTGTTCACACTTTACAATCCATTTTAGAAGAAGAACTTTTCATTTCTCCTTCCTGCAGTGGATAGGGCTAGCAAAATGGTGCAATACTAGAAGGTACTAGTGGAACAATTAGTACAAAAATTCATATTGACTAATGATGGCAGGAGAGGTCGTAGTTTCTTGGCCAACCAAGGAGAAGAGATGAAGGAGACACGCACCAGGTCCTATAGAGACAGAGGAACACTATCAAAGGTCTGGGACAGTTTCATTAGACAATCCCAGTGCCCAGGCCCTGATGTGCAGGGTAGTATGACAAGGAGGGAAAGGTTTTGGAAGATGGTGGAGTACCTAGCCGATTGTACCAGCATCCTCCGTGTCATATACAGTCATATGAAAAAGTTTGGGCACCCCTATTAATGTTAACCTTTTTTCTTTATAACAATTTGGGTTTTTGCAACAGCTATTATAGTTTCATATATCTAATAACTGATGGACTGAGTAATATTTCTGGATTGAAATGAGGTTTATTGTACTAACAGAAAATGTGCAATCCGCATTTAAACAAAATTTGACCAGTGCAAAAGTATGGGCACCCTTATCAATTTCTTGATTTGAACACGCCTAACTACTTTTTACTGACTTACTAAAACACTAAATTGGTTTTGTAACCTCATTGAGCTTTGAACTTCATAGGCAGGTGTATCCAATCGTGAAAAAAGGTATTTTAGGTGGCCACTTGCAAGCTGTTCTCCTATTTGAATCTCCTATGAAGAGTGACATCATGGGCTCCTCAAAACAACTCTCAAATGATCTGAAAACAAAGATTATTCAACATAGTTGTTCAGGGGAAGGATACAAAAAGTTGTCTCAGCGATTTAAACTGTCAGTTTCATCTGTGAGGAACATAGTAAGGAAATGGAAGAACACAGGTACAGTTCTTGTTAAGCCCAGAAGTGGCAGGCCAAGAAAAATATCAGAAAGGCAGAGAAGAAGAATGGTGAGAACAGTCAAGGACAATCCACAGACCAACTCCAAAGACCTGCAGCATCATCTTGCTGCAGATGGTGTCAATGTGCATCGGTCAACAATACAGCGCACTTTGCACAAGGAGAAGCTGTATGGGAGAGTGATGCGAAAGAAGCCATTTCTGCAAGCACGCCACAAACAGAGTCGCCTGAGGTATGCAAAAGCACATTTGGACAAGCCAGTTACATTTTGGAAGAAGGTCCTGTGGACTGATGAAACAAAGATTGAGTTGTTTGGTCATACATAAAGGCGTTATGCATGGAGGCAAAAAAACACGGCATTCCAAGAAAAGCACTTGCTACCCCCAGTAAATTTGGTGGAGGTTCCATCATGGTTTGGGGCTGTGTGGCCAATGCTGGCACCGGGAATATTGTTAAAGTTGAGGGTCGCATGGATTCAACTCAGTATCAGCAGATTCTTGACAATAATGTGCAAGAATCAGTGACGAAGTTGAAGTTACGCAGGGGATGGATATTTCAGCAAGACAATGATCCAAAACACTGCTCCAAATCTACTCAGGCATTCATGCAGAGGAACAATTACAATGTTCTGGAATGGCCATCCCAGTCCCCAGACCTGAATATCATTGAAAATCTGTGGGATGATTTGAAGCGTGCTGTCCATGCTCGGCGATCATCAAACTTAACTGAACTGGAATTGTTTTGTAAGCAGGAATGGTCAAATATACCTTCATCCAGGATCCAGGAACTCATTAAAAGCTACAGGAAGCGACTAGAGGCTGTGATTTTTGCCAAAGGAGGATCTACAAAATATTAATGTCACTTTTATGTTGAGGTGCCCATACTTTTGCACCGATCAAATTTTGTTTAAATGTGGATTGCACATTTTCTGTTAGTACAATAAACCTCATTTCAATCCAGAAATATTACTCAGTCGATCAGTTATTAGATATATGAAACTGAAATAGCTGTTGCAAAAACCCAAATTGTTATGAAGAAAAAAGGTTAACATTAATAGGGGTGCTTGTAACTTTGGCGCGGGTGAGATATTGATTCGCAAACCTCTCGGCACTATATTATGTTTGATATAATTTTCAAAAGCTTTGGTTTCCCACCATGCCCTTGAGTTTTCAAAATACAAGTCTTGCAGTTCTTTAAAGACCTGTTTCAAAGAGGGGGAATCGGAGTCAACAGAGCTACATTCATCTGTTGAAAAGACCTGAGCTGCATCCTTCAACCAACTGTCGGCATTAAGTGGGCCTGATAGAAAACTCGCCATAAGTGAATTAATCCAAGAACTAACAGAGTTAAATAGATGGGTAGAGTGCTCAAAAAGGGACTAACATGTAATCTCAACCCTATTTTAAAATGTGCAATTTTTATTAATATTCATTAAAATGTACCCACAAACAGACACACAAACATAAATGAGAATGGATCACGATATCCTTGTAAATAACCAAGGAATTTTATATACACACTCACTTTTGGAAAGGGAAGGGGAACTAATATAGCCCTATAAGGGTAGTGTATCCCTACCTAACAACGGAGGGTATGACACCATAAGTTACCGGGCGCCCCCGTTCCACGTCGGCTCTCCCTCTCCCTGACCCTGATATAGGGATGGGATGGAAAGCCCTATAGTGGTGCTTGCACAGTACAATATATATGAGTTCCCAAATGGTAAAACTCTTCCCTGTATTGTTTTCCTTAGATCAAGAAGGTATCAATTTACTGATCTACAACCAGGAATTCCTATTCATGATACTAGCACTGTACAAGACGTATAGACTTCTATTCCTAATAAATTATCTTTATGCAAGGTAGTGATCCATAAGAGTTATTTACAACCACACATGTTACAGGGTGGTATACCCCACAAGTATATTACAGTCACCTAGAGTCATATCACAAGGGGCTCAGATAATCTCCCCATTATACCACAGGAGCTGAAAGAAAAATGGGATACAGACACCCCTGCAAATTACTGCAAAATAGAAAAGGTTGCTCCAATCATATTCTATATAATATAGTATAACAGGGAGAAAAGATGAATAACTTCCCTGAGAAGCAGGAATCCAGGCCTGCCAGGCCTCAACGCGTTTCTCCTCTCCCTTTAGAGGGTCATCAGGAGGCTAAGGGGAGATGGCAGCGGGTCCTGTTCAATAACAATCCATGGCTGTAAGCAATGCTCCTGGGCTGGTGGTAGGAAAGTGCCATCTTCACCGATGACTCCCCCTGGTGGATCCCATTGATCCAGTTCTGGGGGAGATACATCGATGATGTTTTTATTATTTGGTCTGGCAGTAGGGACGAATTTAGGGAGTTCATGAGTTGCATCAATTCTAATCAGTTTGGATTATCCTTCACAAGCGAAATTCCCGAAAACACTCTGTCTTTCTTGGATGTCACATTTACAATTGATGAGTCTGGATCCCTTGTCTCAAAAACGTATCGAAAACCAACTTCCACAAATAGTCTCCTGAGGTGGGATAGTTTCCATCCATGCCCCCTCAGGAGTGGAATTCCGAAGGGACAATATTTGCGCCTAAGGCGCAATTGTTCCCGGGAGCAGGATTTTCATACGCAAGCTGGAGACTTGAGAATGAGATTCCAAGATAGAGGATACCCGGACAATATACTACTAGGTGCTTTTAAAAACACCTTAGAGCGCACAAGGGAGTCTTTGTTACAAACATAAACAGGTAACAATGATAAAGAACCCATTCGAGTCATTGGTACCTTTGACTCTCGTTCTGAACAGGTGCGCTCTATCTTTAATAAGCACTGGGGTATCCTTCTAGCGCATCCGGATCTTCAGGATGTGCTCACCACTCGTCCTTCTATAACCTATAGAAGGGGGGCCTCACTAAGGGACCAGTTGGTGCATAGTCTGTACACGAGACCAACTCCACCAGGCACGTGGCTGGATAGAAAGCCATTGGGCTGCTACCGGTGTGGAAATTGCAAGTACTGCAGCTGGATTACAGTTACGAAATCTTTCTCCAGGGCTATTACCGGTAAGCAGTACGAGATAAGAGACTTCGCCAATTGTAAATCAAGTGGAGTGGTCTATATGGCCCCCTGCAGTTGCCCCCTAAACTATGTGGGCAAAACGATAAGAGAGGTCCGAAGACGCATTGGTGAGCATATCGGTGACATCCGGCAGAAGAGAGATACACCCCTGGCTCGTCACATCTGGGAGAGCCATGGTGGGAATGAAAAGTGCGTAACGTTTGTGATATTGGAAGTCATCCGCCCTAACCTCAGGGGTGGTGATTTGGATAGGAGAATCCTACAGAAGGAGAGTCAGTGGATTTTCCGCCTTAGGTCCCAGACGCCCTTGGGTCTTAACATTAATAGGGGTGCACAAACTTTTTCATATGACTGTAACTATTGGGTATCCATGCGGATACATGGCATGAACTGTCCCTCTATGCCTTGTAGGTGCTAACGGGGGCACAATAACCAATAGGTGCATCCGCCTGTCAACTAAAAATGTTGCCAGGGTGATTCTTGTCAAAATGAACAAAGTCTGGATTGGCAAAGACTTTTCAACCTTACTGGATGACAGCTGCGGAACCTGAAGCTAATTGAAATGTTTCTTTGTTTCTGTTGTATTCCCATGCACCCCTTAAACCCTAAAAAAGATTAAAAAAAGGTTCAGGGTTTCTTCATTTTTTTTTCCTCCTCCACCATATAAACTGGGTCATTGTTCAGCCCTCGATCTTAATTTTTACAGGGTGTGTATGATGACCTCCATAATGTTTTCCGGTGTGTGAGGCCTACCTCCCCAATTCTCTTACAAATATAGATGTATACCGCCCAGGGGTAAATGTTTTTCAAGCCTTGCGTTTAGTGCATAGACTTTACCAGTCTAAAAGTCCATATAATTTAAAATGGGGAAAACATTTTGAGGTCCTTCTTTACATGTTTTCCAGTGTGTATTGCAGTCCCTTCTTCTAATTTTTGCACTTAGTGCATTGGATTTCCCAGTCTTGGCATCGCACTCCTTTGAAATGGTAAAAGGTTTTCTGTGGCCCTGTTCTCTGTGTGTTGCAGGGTGTATTGCAGTCCAGCCTTCTAATTTTTGGCAGCCTTTGCATTTAGTGCATAGATTTGAGTTTCAGAGTCACACCAGAAATTAAACAGGATGTGTATGGCCATGTCACACATATCACATGCCTAGATAAGGTAATAAAATGTTAAAATTACATTTACTGGTGACTACTGGTGGGTGAGAGGGGAGCCAGCACGATCTGAAATTGGCATGCATCATATAAAAAGTGAAAATTCACAGATTTATTCCAACTGTACTACAATAAAAAAAATGAGATTTTTAGCAAATAATTGATCAATTTTTTGAGCCACCCCTGCCAACGTCACGGCAAATCTCAATAGGGGGGTCCTACTCTACATTCTGTATTTCATGTGCCATGCGGCCTCCTAGATAAAGTTAAAAGCAGAACCATAATAGAGCACACATGCCTGTAACCTGTATATAACTGCTTCTATGTTGCAAAAAAGGCACTTGTGGATAGAGACCAGCCCAGGTCCCAGCATGTGGAGCAAGCTCTGCACCATACCAGGACTATATCAGAACTGATCCTCCCAGTGCCAAACAGCAACCATTGATAAAGGCGGACCAGATCCAAGATGGTGCTTAATTAGCATTGCCTGTGGAAAGGGGTGAGGTAACTGAATCTGAACAGCTACCAACAGGAGGAATACATAGCAAACCAAAATCAGGCGTGCATGGCATGGTGGTGACCGGCCACCAGAATTTGTAGCATAACTACGACCAAACAGAGAGAGAGGGGAGCCAGCACGATCTGAAATTGGCATGCATCATATAAAAAGTGAAAATTCACAGATTTATTCCAACTGTACTACAATAAAAAAAATGAGATTTTTAGCAAATAATTGATCAATTTTTTGAGCCACCCCTGCCAACGTCACGGCAAATCTCAATAGGGGGGTCCTACTCTACATTCTGTATTTCATGTGCCATGCGGCCTCCTAGATAAAGTTAAAAGCAGAACCATAATAGAGCACACATACCTGTAACCTGTATATAACCGCTTCTATGTTGCAAAAAAGGCACTTGTGGATAGAGACCAGCCCAGGTCCCAGCATGTGGAGCAAGCTCTGCACCATACCAGGACTATATCAGAACTGATCCTCCCAGTGTCAAACAGCAATCATTGATAAAGGCGGACCAGATCCAAGATGGTGCTTAATTAGCATTGCCTGTGGAAAGGGGTGAGGTAACTGAATCTGAACAGCTACCAACAGGAGGAATACATAGCAAACCAAAATCAGGCGTGCATGGCATGGTGGTGACCGGCCACCAGAATTTGTAGCATAACTACGACCAAACAGAGAGAGAGGGGAGCCAGCACGATCTGAATTGGCATGCATCATATAAAAAGTGAAAATTCACAGATTTATTCCAACTGTACTACAATAAAAAAAAAAAAACAACTCATTTTTTTATTATAGTACAGTTGGAATAAATTTGTGAATTTTTCACTTTTTATATGATGCATGCCAATTCAGATCGTGCTGGTTCCCTTTCTTTTCTCTGTTTTGACCGTAGTTATGCTACAATTCTGGTGACTGACCAACACCATACCATGCACGCCTGATTTTGGTTTGCAATGTATTCCTCCTGTTGGTAGCTGTTCAGATTCAGCTACCTCACCCCTTTCCACAGGCAATGCTAATTAAGCACCATTCTTGGATCTGGTCCGCCTTTATCAATGGTTGCTGTTTGGCACTGGGATGATCAGTTCTGATATAGTCCTGGTATGTGTAGCGCTTGCTCCACATGCTGGGACCTGGGCTGGTCTCTATCCACAAGTGCCTTTTTTGCAACATAGAAGCGGCTATATACAGGTTGCAGGTATGTGTGCTCCATTATGGTTCTGCTTTTAATTTTATCTAGGAGGCCGCATGGCATATGAAATACAGAATGTAGAGTAGGACCCCCCTATTGAGATTTGCCGTGACGTTGGCAGGGGTGGCTCAAAAAATTGATCAATTATTTGCTAAAAATCTCATTTTTTTATTATAGTACAGTTGGAATAAATTTGTGAATTTTTCACTTTTTATATGATGCATGCCAATTCAGATCGTGCTGGTTCCCTTTCTTTTCTCTGTTTTGACCGTAGTTATGCTACAATTCTGGTGACTGACCAACACCATACCATGCACGCCTGATTTTGGTTTGCAATGTATTCCTCCTGTTGGTAGCTGTTCAGATTCAGCTACCTCACCCCTTTCCACAGGCAATGCTAATTAAGCACCATTCTTGGATCTGGTCCGCCTTTATCAATGGTTGCTGTTTGGCACTGGGAGGATCAGTTCTGATATAGTCCTGGTATGTGTAGCGCTTGCTCCACATGCTGGGACCTGGGCTGGTCTCTATCCACAAGTGCCTTTTTTGCAACATAGAAGCGGTTATATACAGGTTGCAGGTATGTGTGCTCCATTATGGTTCTGCTTTTAATTTTATCTAGGAGGCCGCATGGCATATGAAATACAGAATGTAGAGTAGGACCCCCCTATTGAGATTTGCCGTGACGTTGGCAGGGGTGGCTCAAAAAATTGATCAATTATTTGCTAAAAATCTCATTTTTTTATTATAGTACAGTTGGAATAAATTTGTGAATTTTTCACTTTTTATATGATGCATGCCAATTCAGATCATGCTGGTTCCCTTTCTTTTCTCTGTTTTGACCATAGTTATGCTACAATTCTGGTGACTGACCAACACCATACCATGCACGCCTGATTTTGGTTTGCAATGTATTCCTCCTGTTGGTAGCTGTTCAGATTCAGCTACCTCACCCCTTTCCACAGGCAATGCTAATTAAGCACCATTCTTGGATCTGGTCCGCCTTTATCCAAGATGGTACTTAATTAGCATTGCCTGTGGAAAGGGGTGAGGTAACTGAATCTGAACAGCTACCAACAGGAGGAATACATAGCAAACCAAAATCAGGCGTGCATGGCATGGTGGTGACCGGCCACCAGAATTTGTAGCATAACTACGACCAAACAGAGAGAGAGGGGAGCCAGCACGATCTGAAATTGGCATGCATCATATAAAAAGTGAAAATTCACAGATTTATTCCAACTGTACTACAATAAAAAAAAAAAAAATCTCATTTTTTTTATTATAGTACAGTTGGAATAAATTTGTGAATTTTTCACTTTTTATATGATGCATGCCAATTCAGATCGTGCTGGTTCCCTTTCTTTTGACTACTGGTGGGTGTAGTTTTATTTCCCCTGCTACTATGTCATCTACTGTACTCATAGGCGACAGGGAAATATGTTGAGAGATTTACCAATTATTAGGTGGTGAAGGAGGCATTTTTTTTTCTCTTGTTCTTTTTGCTTTATATACAAGTCATTATACAGGAAATATTGTTTCCTAAAATGTTTGTAAAATCTATCTTATCGTTGGTTTTCTATGTTTTATTGTCAGTCCGTAAAAGTGGAGTATTTTCTGCACCAAAATCACAGCAGATTTCTGAAGTGACAAGTAGTCCAAAAAAACGTACTCGCCTGCAATAAAACCAGGAGCAAAATTTGATGGCAGAAGGCACCGAGGTTTCAGTTTGCAGAGTGGGGTGCATATTAAATGCAGTAGGTCTCCATAGCTCCAAGACAAACACCTGTACGGACTCAAAAACACAAGAAAAATAAGCTCCAATATGCTCAAAATCATAGAAACAAGATTTGGGATTCTGTACTGTGGAGTGATGGATCAAAACTGGAACATTTAGAACTTATTAATCAGTAGAATGCCTGGAGAAAGAGTGACACATACGCTGTAAAGAATACCCTGCATGTAGTAAGACATGGTGGTAGTGTGGCGCCCCTGAGGCTTCCGTCGCCACAGGACATTGCACCCCATCCAGCGGTGTGATGCCCCATTCTGGGTGAGGAAAGGAGTGAACACCGGTCCCCTGGTAAATCTACACAACACCCATTGTTAGGTACATACTGGGACCAGGGACAGTGGCAGTTACCCTCCCATGCTGCATGCTGGGAGGGGCCGTAAGACCCATCCCTGCTCCTATAGGGTACAGCTTAGCAACTGGGGAGGTGGGAGGAGCCACCAGAGAGCAGACACAGAAAGGAAAGTCTAGTGTGAGCGGATAGAGAGAGGGTGGGGAAGGAGAAGGAGGTCTGCAGGAGGCAGGCAAGGAGGAGAGAAAGGAAGAGAGCTCCAAGTCAGTCAGGAGCTGAAACGAAGAAAGAGACGCTTCCTGGTGAAGATCCTGGGACTCAGAGGGTCCAGGTGCCACCAAGCAGGGAACAGAAGGGGTCCCAGGGCCACGGGTAGCTGTAGAGCTGCGGTGGCCTGTTCCACAGGAACATCGGTGGAGGGATCAAGCTGCAACAGGGGACGGTCCCTAGAAACCGGAGGAGTGCAAAATCATCTCCAAACAGTAAAAACCGAGGCCCAGGGAAAGTTGTAAACTCCCCGGGCCACAGCCCACAGCAGAACCTCTAGAAAAGGGGTAATCAGCCGACAGGTGACCCCCCAGCCTGGAGGCTGTTGTGGAGGCCAAGCCAGGTTTACCCTACAAAAGGCAAGGCTTAGGAAGACAGCGGAAGACAGAGACACTTAAGAGAAGGGCACCGGGTTTTGCTCCAAGAATCACCCAGAAACGGCGGAGGTCCCTGACAGTGGTCCCAGCAGTCCAAGGGTTCCTGCCGGCCTTGACAAGAATTGTGAGTAAAGAACTTGAACTGCACCCTTGGAGTGGTCTCTGTTATTTTAGCTGCTTAGACTTCAACTACACCATAGACTCTCACGAGCACCAAGAGTGCCCCGGGGCATTGCTCCACCTGTGGGGAGCAGTATCATCATTGCTGCCACTTCATCACCCCGGAGGCTTTACACAGCAGCGGCGGCTTAATAGCCGCATACCACAGGTGGCGTCACGAACACAAACTTTAATTCATCAGCCATATTTTAACTGACACCCACCAGGGCCACGGAGCCGGGCCCCGCCACCACTGACGACCCCCGGACTAGTCCGGCCCGGCACCGGGTGTCCCATAGCCCTGGGGTGGGCGAGTCAGTAGCTCCATGCTGATTTTGGGCTGCTTGGCTTTCTCTATCACTGGAAACCTGCAGTACATGAAGTGCAAGATTGTTTTAACCATGCATCAGAACAATCTAGGAGAAAATTAAATGACTTCTGTGAGAAAGCTGAATCTTGGGCATAATTGGACCTTCCAACAGGGCTAAGATACAAAAATACTTAAAAGTCCAACAAAGCTTGTTTCAGAAGACATTCTGGATGATTCTGGAGTGACTGTCTTCTGACTTAAACTCCATAATAAATCTTTGCTGAGCTATGAAGATAGCAGTTGCACCATTGCTCATGAAATGGGCTAAGATTCTTCAGGAATGGTGTCTGGCTATGCATCATAGTTGTAGCAGGTCATAAAATACAAAGGTGTGTTACTAAGTGCCGAAGACATTTGTCACAAAGTAGTAGAACAATAAAAAAGGTGTAATTTTGCGTTGAAATTTAAAAAACCACTTCTTCTATATCATGTTATATTAGTTCTGTTGACATAGATAAATTGCTTTTATTTGATTGCAATAAAACATTCAGTAGAAAGTTTGTAAAATTTGCTAATAAACCTAATTTGCAATGGGGATCGAATAATTTTAATTGCGACTAAAAGCTGACTTTTCTTTTCTTCACTTTTCTGGCCTCACATTTCCATTGACATAGACAATACATAATTTTTTGATGGAGAGAGTAAATGCAAAAATTAAGTAATAAAATATTCCACCTGTCATTATTTAGTGCTCAGAATGTGCAAAAAGAACCAACACCCATGACAGTATTACGCATTACGCTGACATTGTTTTGTATTAACACCCTATAGTGTTTAGACCACAAAGATCCTTCTGTGAGCTGGTGCAAAGCCATTCACAAGACATTAATATTATGGCATGTTAATGTGGCTGTGGAATGATGTCCTCTACAAAGAGCGCTAACAAGGGAATATGATGTGCACAGCTCTCCGCTTAACCGTAAATGGGAAATCTGTGGTATGAAATTCATTCAGCAAAAGCATTTCAAACCAAAGGAATTCATGCGAGAACTTTTCTGGAAACATTTAGTGATCACTCACCACAATATGTTGCGCAAGCTCATGAAAATGAATGACACTAGATGCCAGCCATTTATTACTATGTCCACAGCTACAAGCTACCATTAGTACAAAGAGAAGAACAGGATTTGTATACTTCACATCACATGTGTAAAAAATCTAATGTGTTGTCAAGATTCTTGGACTTTATTCTTAAAAATTCCATCTAGCATGACATATGTGCTAGTATTTTGTGTGGCATTTCCTCGACTTTAATAGGGTAAAATAAGGAAAGAGACCAATTGTAGAACACATGATTTTTCCTGTAAGTAACTGCTAAATCAAACATTTCTTACAAGCGCTTACAATAAAAACTGGTGAAAATGTACATTTTATAATCATTTTGTTGTACTATGGTGAGAAGACGGAACATTGGCCTAAAACATTGCTACACTGTATTCTACTTCAATTTAAAATAATCTGTTCCTGATAATGTCTCATAATTTAATTATATAATGGAAATAATCCCATGGGCATGAATGAAAAAAAGGAACCTTACGACACTGTACAATTACAGAAACTGCACCCTTGATATTGTATGTAGAGTGGGAAAAAGATTCCTAGAAAGAAAAAGAGAAAGGCAACACCTTTCTGGGTGCAGTGTTTTGGGATCACAAGGAGTGGATGGTAGTGCACCTCACCTTGGGGTAAAATGGATCGTGCATGTAATGCGAAAACTCATCTATCCGGCGGCGGCTAGTCGGCCCACTGAATCGGAGTCCTACCCTGGTCTCTGAGCAGAGAACAATGAGACAAAAGGAGAATGGTCCACACTGACCAGATCTACTACCATGTTTCCCCAAAAATAAGACCTCCCCCAAAAATAAGACCTAGCAGGAGTTTTCAGGGAGTCTTAAGTATAAGACATCCCCAAAAATAAGACCTAGCCACGGTCAATAATGAAGGGTCCATGCAGCGGTAAAAAAGTTAAAGATACTTATAGACAGCGGACACCCACAAAAGGACAGACAAAAGAAGATAGAAGACCCCGCGATCATACTCACCAGACGCTGACTGGGAGCAGGGGAGTGCATAAAGGTCCTGTGGTGGAACACATACACATATCAGATCACATATACACAGACACAATCACACTACAGATCGCATCCACACACTCACCATATCCAGCGATATCGCTTGCTTCTCTGCAGCATAAGAACCTTCGACACTGTGCACTGAGCTTCCAGGACCTACAGGATGATCACATGGGCGGAAGCACGTGGTATCACTGGATGTTGTGAGTGTGTGCGCACAATTGTACTGGTATATGCGATTTCGTGACTGGGTGTTCTGATGTGTGACTGTGTGCTCTGATGTGTGACTGTGTGCTCTGATGTGTGACTGTGTGTTCTGCTATGTGACTGTGTGTTTTGATGTGTGAGTGTGTGTTCTGATGTATGAGTGTGTGTTCTGATTTGAGACTGTGTGTTCTGATGTGTGACTGTGTTCTGATGTGTGTGTGTTCTGATTTGTGACTGTGTTCTGATGTGTGACTGTGTATTCTGATGTGTGACTGTGCGTTCTGATGTGTGTGTTCTGACGTGAGTGTGTGTTCTGATGTGAGTGTGTGTTCTGATGTGTGAGTGTGTGTTCTGGTGTGTGACTGTGTTCTGATGTGTGTGTGTTCTGATGTGTGTGTGTTCTGATGTGTGACTGTGTGTTCTGATGTGTGACTGTGTGTTCTGATGTGTGACTGTATTCTGATGTGTGACTGTGTGTTCTGATGTGTGTGTTCTGACGTGAGTGTGTGTTCTGATGTGTGAGTGTGTGTTCTGATGTGTGACTGTGTGTTCTGATGTGTGACTGTGTGTTCTGATGTGTGACTGTGTTCTGATGTGTGACTGTGTGTTCTGATGTGTGACTGTGTTCTGATGTGAGTGTGTGTTCTGACGTGTGACTGTGTTCTGAGACTGTGTGTTCTGATGTGTGACTGTGTTCTGATTTGAGACTGTGTGTTCTGATGTGTGACTGTGTGTTCTGATGTGACTGGTGTTCTGATGTGTGTATTCTGATTTGTGACTGTGTTCTGATGTGTGACTGTGTTCTGATGTGTGTGTGTTCTGATGTGTGACTGTGTTCTGATATGTGACTGTGTGTTCTGATGTGTGACTATGTGTTCTGATGTGTGACTGTGTTCTGATGTGTGACTGTGTTCTGATGTGTGAGTGTGTGTTCTGACGTGTGACTGTGTTCTGATTTGAGACTGTGTGTTCTGATGTGTGACTGTGTGTTCTGATGTGTGACTGTGTTCTGATGTGTGACTGTGTGTTCTGATGTGTGACTGTGTTCTGATGTGAGTGTGTGTTCTGACGTGTGACTGTGTTCTGAGACTGTGTGTTCTGATGTGTGACTGTGTTCTGATTTGAGACTGTGTGTTCTGATGTGTGACTGTGTGTTCTGATGTGACTGGTGTTCTGATGTGTGTATTCTGATTTGTGACTGTGTTCTGATGTGTGACTGTGTTCTGATGTGTGTGTGTTCTGATGTGTGACTGTGTTCTGATATGTGACTGTGTGTTCTGATGTGTGACTATGTGTTCTGATGTGTGACTGTGTTCTGATGTGTGACTGTGTTCTGATGTGTGAGTGTGTGTTCTGACGTGTGACTGTGTTCTGATTTGAGACTGTGTGTTCTGATGTGTAACTGTGTTGATGTGTGACTGTGTTCTGATTTGAGACTGTGTGTTCTGATGTGTGACTGTGCGTTCTGATGTGTGTGTGTTCTGATGTGTGTGTTCTGATGTGTGTGTGTTCTGATGTGTATGAGTTCTGATGTGTGACTGTGTTCTTATGTGTGACTGTGTGTTCTGATGTGTGTGTGTTCTGATGTGTGACTGTGTGTTCTGATGTGTGAGTGTGTGTTCTGATGTGTGACTGTGTGTTCTGATGTGTGACTGTGTGTTCTGATGTGTGAGTGTCGGCCAGATGCAGGAAAGGACAGCGTGCAGCATACCTGCTGGGACATCACAGGGAGGAATGATGTGGAATCTGATGTGTGTGTGTGTGTGTGTGTGTGTGTGATCTGATCTATGCGAGTGTCCGCCAGATGCAGGGGAGGACAGCATGCAGCATACCTGCTGGGAGATCATAGGGAGATCTGGGAGCCATACAGACGCCCGGGGCTGGAAAGTATGATGATTCTAGGAAGGGGGGTCTGCTTTTTGTGGGGGGTAAACTTACCCCCAACCATGTCTCCATGAGAATAAGACATCCCCTGAAGATAAGACCTAGTGTTTTTTTTCAGGGTAAAAAAAAATATAAGAAAAGACAGTATCTTATTTTCAGGGAAACAGGGTAGTAGTCTTCTTGTCTTTATAAAAAATTTAAAATCGCTTGCTGTACAAGACGTTTCAGCAATATCTTCCTTCATCAGGTGCACAATAGTGCTCCTATGAGTGTGACATTTTATATATGTATGTATATATATATATACAGTACAGACCAAAGGTTTGGACACACCTGCGCATTCAAAGAGTTTTCTTTATTTTCATGACTCTAAAAATTGTAGATTCACATTGAAGGCATCAAAACTATAAATTAACACATGTGGAATTAAATACTTAAAAAAGTGTGAAACAACTGAAAATATGTCTTATATTCTAGGTTCTTCAAAATAGCCACCTTTTGCATTCATTACTACTTTGCACACTCTTGGCATTCTCTTAATGAGCTTCAAGAGGTAGTCACCGGAAATGGTTTTCCAACAGTCTTGAAGGAGTTCCCAGAGATGCTTAGCACTTGTTGGCCCTTTTGCCTTCACTCTGTGGTCCAGCTTACCCCAAACCTTCTCGATTGGGTTCAGGTCTGGTGACTGTCGAGACCAGGTCATCTGGCGTAGCACCCCATCACTCTCCTTCTTAGTCAAATAGCCTTTACACAGCCTGGAGGTGTGTTTGGGGTCATTGTCCTGTTGAAAAATAAATGATGGTCCAACTAAATGCAAACCGGATGGAATAGCACACCGCTGCAAGATGCTGTGGTAGGCATGCTGGTTCTGTATGCTTTCAATTTTGAATAAATCCCCAACAGTGTCACCAGCAAAACACCCCCACACCATCACACCTCCTCCTCCATGCTTCACGGTGGGAACCAGGCATGTAGAGTCCATCCGTTCACCTTTTCTACAAAGACACAGTGGTTGGATCCAAAGATCTCAAATTTGGACTCATCAGACCAAAGCACAGATTTCCACTGGTCTAATGTCCATTTCTTGTGTTCTTTAGCCCAAACAAGTCTCTTCTGCTTGTTGCCTGTCCTTAGCAGTGGTTTCCTAGCAGCTATTTTACCATGAAGGCCTGCTGCACAAAGTCTCCGCTTAATAGTTGTTCTAGAGATGAGAAGGTGTGTCCAAACTTTTGGTCTGTACTGTGTGTGTATATATATACTAGATGTACTACCCGGCTTCGCCCGGGTTAATAACTGCTGTTAACAAAATAGAATGTATTAACAAAAATGTATTCTGCACACAAAAACCACAAAACAAATAGATAGACATGGAATTATTAAATTGTTGCCTATATTAACCAATCAGAGCTCAGATTAATTAACTGTAGCAAAATAGAAGCTAAGCTGTGATTGGTTGCTATTGGCAGCCTGATAAATCTCCAGGCAACAGAAAGCCCTCCCCCCTGACAGTATATATTAGCTCACACATACACATAATAGACAGGTCATGTGACTGACAGCTGCCGTATTTCCTGTGGTACATTTGTTGTTCTTGTAGTTTGGCTGCTTATTAATCAGATTTTTATTTTTGAAGGATAATACCAGACTTGTGTGTGTTTTAGGGCCATTATGTGGTGAGGTTCGTGTATGTGTGGTGAAACGTGTGCTGAGGGTGGTATATGTGTTCAAGCACGTGGTAGTGTGTGGCGCATTTTGTGTGTGTGTTCATATCCCCGAGTCCGGTGAGTATCCCATGTCGGGGCCCCACCTTAGCAACTGTACGGTATATACTGTTGGCGCCATTGCCTGATTTTTAAGTCCCCCTTGTTCACATCTGGCAGCTGTCAATTTGCCTCCAACACTTTTCGTTTCACTTTTTCCCCATTATGTAGATAGGGGCAAAATTGATTGGTAAATCGGAACGCGTGGTGTTAAAATTTCGCCTCACAACATAGCACCCGGCACTCCCCGGGATAGTAACTGTCTCTCTGTTTCTCTCCCATTCTCTGTCTGTCTCCCCCTCTGTATATATCTCTCTGTCTCTCTCTCTATCTCTTTGTCTATCTATCTCTGTCACTTTCCCTGTCTCTTTCCCTCTTTCCCTATCTGTCTCTTCCCCTCTCTTTCCCTGTCAGTCTGTCTCTTTGTCTGTGTCTGTCTCTTTGTGTCTGCCTCTTTCCCTGGCTGCATTGTGACACGCCAACATTCCATATAAGGGTGTGGCTGCGCATTCTTCTGAAGTTCTGGCTGCACTGTGGCTCCCAGCTCCATTCGCTTTAATGGAGGCAGGTTTTTTGGCGAATAACTGTAAAGCGCGGGGTTAAAATTTCCCCTCGAAACATAGCCTATGACGCTCTCGGGGTCCAGAAGTGTGAGTGTGCAAAATTTTGTGGCTGTAGCTGCGATGGTGCGGATGCCAATCCCGGACATACACACATAAACACACACATACACACATTCAGCTTTATATATTAGATATATATATATCTAATATATAAAGCTGAATGTGTGTATGTGTGTGTGTATGTATGTCCGGGATTGGCATCTGCACCGTCGCAGCTACAGCCACAAAATTTTGCACACTCACACTTCTGGACCCCGAGAGCGTCATAGGTTATATTTTGAAGGGAAATTTTAACCCCGCTCTTTACAGTTATTCACCAAAAAAACTGCCTCCATTAAAGCGAATGGAGCTGGGAGCCACAGTGCAGCCAGAACTTCAGAAGAGTGCGCAGCCACGCCCTTATATGGAATGTTGGCGTGTCACAATGCAGCCAGGGAAAGAGACAGCCACAGACAGGGTAAGAAACAGACATAGACAGGGTAAAAGACAGACACAAAGAGACAAAGAGACAGACAGACAAAGAGACAGACTGACAGGGAAAGAGACAGACAGGGAAAGAGACAGAGAGGAAAAGTGACAGAGATAGATAGACAGGGAAAGAGATAGACAGACAGGGAAAGAGATTGAGACAGATGGAGAAAGAGATTGAGATAGACGGAGAGACAGACAGGTTAAGAGACAGACAGACAAAGAGATAGAGAGAGACAGAGAGATATATACTGAGGGTGAGACAGACAGAGAGTGGGAGAGAAACAGAGAGACAGTTACTATCCCGGGCAGCGCCGGGTGCTATGTTGTGAGGCGAAATTTTAACCCCGCGCGTTCCAATTTACCAATCAATTTTGCCCCTATCTACATAATGGGGAAAAAGTGAAACAAAAAGTGTTGGAGGCAAATTCACAGCTGCCAGATTTGAACAAGGGGGACTTAAAGAATGAGAGCGATAGCGCCAAAGAGTATATACCGTACAGTTGCTAAGGTGGGGCCCCGACATGGGATACTCACCACACTCGGGGATATGAACACACACACAAAATGCACCACACACTATCACGTACTTGAACACATATACCACCCTCAGCACACATTTCACCACACATACACCAACCTCGCCACATAATCGCCCTAAAACACACACAAGTCTGGTATTATCCTTCAAAAATAAAAATCTAATTAATAAGCAGCCAAACTACAAGAACAACAAATGTACCATATAGGAAATACGGCAGCTGTCAGTCACATGACCTGTCTATTTTGTCATAGGCTATGTTTTGAGGGAAAATTGTAACCCCGCACTTTACAGTTATTCACCAAAAAACCTGCCTCCATTAAAGCGAATGGAGCTGGGAGCCACATTGCAGCTAGAACTTCAGAGGAATGCGCAGCCACGCCCTTAAATGGAATGTTGGCGTGTCACAATGCAGCCAGGGAAAGAGACAGACACAGACAGGGTAAGAAACAGACATAGACAGGATAAGAGACAGACACAAAGAGACAGACACAGACAAAGAGACAGACTGACAGGGAAAGATACAGACAGGGAAAGAGAGGGAAAGAGAGAGACAGGTGAAGAGACAGACACAGACAGGAAAAGAGATAGACAAAGAGACAGACACAGGGAAAGAGAGGGAAAGAGGGAAAGAGACAGACAGGGAAAGAGAGGGAAAGAGACAGACAGGGAAAGAGACAGACAGAGAAAGAGATAGACAGACAGGGAAAGAGATTGAGACAGATGGAGAAAGAGACAGAGAGTCAGAGATAGACAGGGAAAGAGATAGAGAGACAGAGAGATATATACAGAGGGGGAGACAGACAGAGAATGGGAGAGAAACAGAGAAACAGTTACTATCCCGGGCAGTGCCGGGTGCTATGTTGTGAGGCGAAATTTTAACCCCGCGCATTCCAATTTACCAATCAATTTTGCCCCTATCTACATAATGGGGAAAAAGTGAAACGAAAAGTGTTGGGGGCAAATTGACAGCTGCCAGATGTGAACAAGGGGGACTTAAAGAATGAGAGCGATGGCGCCAAAGAGTATATACCGTACAGTTGCTAAGGTGGGGCCCCGACATGGGATACTCACCACATTCGGGGATATGAACACACACACAAAATGTGCCACACACTACCACGTACTTGAACACATATACCACCCTCAGCACACATTTCACCACAAATACACCAACCTCGCCACATAATCGCCCTAAAACACACACACGTCTGGTATTATCCTTCGAAAATAAAAATCTGATTAATAAGCAGCCAAACTACAAGAACAACAAATGTACCATATAGGAAATACGGCAGCTGTCAGTCACATGACCTGTCTATTTTGTGTATGTGTGAGCTAATATATACTGTCAGGGGGGAGGGCTTTCTGTTGCCGGGAGATTTATCAGGCTGCCAATAGCAACCAATCACAGCTTAGCTTCTATTTTGCTACAGTTAATTAATCTGAGCTCTGATTGGTTAATATAGGCAACAATTTAATAATTACATTTCTATCTATTTGTTTTGTGGTTTTTGTGTGCAGAATACATTTTTGTTAATACATTCTATTTTGTTAACAGCAGTTATTAACCCGGGCGAAGCCGGGTAGTACAGCTAGTGTATATATATATATATATATATATATATATATATGTATATATATATATAATCTAATATGTAAAGCTGAGTGTGTGTGTGTGTGTGTATGTATGTCCGCTAAGGGAATCCGCACCGTCGCATTTACAATCACGAAATTTTGCAGACACTCCATGTGACCCAGGGAACATCATAGACTATGTTTGGGCGGCAAATTTTAACTCCGCGCTTTACAATTACTCTTCAAAAATCCTGCCGCCATTAAACTGAATGGAGGTGGGAGCTATAGGTTATTAATAGCAACTGTCAGTGGTTGCTATAGGAACAAAATAAACTGTTAGTATAAAAAGCTTTAATAGGAAACTCCTGTCTATTTAACAAACATAGTTTGAGTGTCCACTACTTGTCTCGCTTTGCTATGAGTTGCATAGTCAGTTTTATCTGAAACACCATTCAGCCTGAGAACTTCTAACCATAATCTTATTGAAAAAAAACCCCACAACAATAATAGAAAAATGTTTTATGATTTTTTTTTTTCCTTTTAAAAATTTTCCATGATTTCATTTAAACCATCTGGATGAAGACTCTGAAATTTCCTGTTCAGTGTGTTTACCCTGTTTAATGAATGTGATGGGATCTGTTCTATTGGAATGACTCTGGTCTCCTGAAAATTCCCTTTATGCTTAAGGGTTATATGTCTTGATAGACTTTGTATCAGAAAACCTTTATTTATTTATTTTTTAACTATTGTGCTGATGTCCATTTATTTGAGCTCACGGAGAGTGTGTGGTACGACCTACATTAAGGAGGCCGCATTTGCATTTGACTACATAAATCATAAATTCTGAGTGGCTATAAAGCTGTTATTTAATGGGAAATATTTCATTTGTGCTGCTGGATGTAACACTATCAGCTCCATGTTCTATCATTTTACAGCAACGGCATTTTTTTTGGAGCCGCATCTAAAAATTCCACCCTCAAGCATAAAGGGAATTTTGTGATCAGAGTAATTCCAACTCAAGAGATCCCATCACATTAAACAGGGCAAACACACTGAACAGGAAAGAATCCTATTGGATCTTTAAATTGCAGAGTCTTCATCCAGATGATTTAAATGAAATTAAAGAACATTTTTAAAAGGAAAAAAGAAAAGACCATAAATCATTTTTCTATTATCTTTTGTGTATTCTAATCAGTATAGTTCGTATTAGTAGTAGAATCATCATTGGGTCTGTTCTATGAGATGTCTCTGGTTCCCTCATTGCCAAAATTCATTTTATTTACATAATTTTTAGAATTTCCTTTTTTTTTCAATAAGATTATGGATCCAAATTCTCAGGTTGAATGGCGTTTCAGATAAAATTGATTATACAACCCATAGCAAAACGAGATGAGTAGTGGGCACTCAAACTATGCTTGTTAAATAGCTAGGAATTTCTCATCTTGCCCGTGGGCGGTACTAGAGGAGACTATATGTATGTGTATATACAGTATGTCCCACTCATACGAGCACTATTAGGTACATGATGAAGCTAGATACTATATGGCTGTTTTGTGTATACACATATGACCTGTTGCTCTGAGTGACTTACTATCCCCGGGCCTGTTCATTGGATTACTTTTACAGGTTGCTGTGTAAAACCATAGGGATTCTACTTGCCTGACTCTCTTTCATACTGGCAGACTTGCTCCCCACCACTCTGGTTTACAGGTTACTTTCCCTCGTATAAGCGCTGTGCAGGTAGATGTTGTTTGTCTTCTCAAAATAATATATCCCTCTATTAACGTATATGTACGTATATATATATATATATATATATATATATATACGTATTAACGTATACTCTTATATTTTGTATAGATCGTTATACATATTGTATATTCACAGAAACACAGTATTCTAGGACACGTATATATTTGGGACCAGTTTTTGCTAAATCAAGCGCACCGATTCTTGGATATACAGGTAATTAAGGGCTGTAATTGCTATAAATGATATGAGGCACATGCGATTTCTTTCTTTTTTTCATGATCTTTTTCTCTTCTTCATCCTTGTAGTTTCTTATACATATGATCGATTTACAGTCAAGATCTATCATTTACAAGGTTTCATTTCAATAGGCACCCTGTTGGTGAGTGCATGTCCGTACATGTAACAAACACCTTGGTATATCACACTGAGTCTACTTACCATACCACGAATTTCCCTTTCCAGACGCGTCGTGCATATTTCTCTCAACATTCACATTTCCGCATCAGCACAAATCTTCATTAATTCTGGCTTTTCCTTTTACAATTGCTAATGATTCTATATGCATTATGTTCACTATTTCTTTCTGTTATGGAATATTCATATTGTAACTATGATGTAATATGTATATGTAAAACTGGTTATTGATAAAATGTTTTTTGTCATTTAGACAGTATGTTTGACAAAGGCTACCATAGCCGGATCGTCACCATCTGACTGTCCATTTCCTTGCATCAATTTTTCTCAATAAAATTATTCTGCTAATTATATTTGCATTCTGGACTTTTCCCATTTTTTTCTCATTGAGTTATATTTTCTTGGTTATAAAATACAAACATTGTTCGCAATTAAACAAGATTTAATATCGGCTAGGGTATATAGGGTTAATCTTTTGACTAACGACACACCCATTGTTTTGATTGTTTTTGCTATGTATAAATGTGAATGTTTTTATGGTCATTTTATATCACCTGAGGAAGACAACGTATGAGTTGTCGAGATGCGTTGTGGCTATAAGGAACCACCAATAAAAGTTTAGTGGTCTCAAAAAACCCTTTGAATTTTTCCTTTAATTAGCGCTTCATGAGACCGACCCTTTTTTGTCCTTCATGTACACATTCCCCTTGAGGGAAGTTCGACAGGAGCTGCTGTAAGGAAAGATTAATTGGATTAGAACTATTGTTTGCAGGGTGCTTACACGGAGTACAGGGATCCGCTGTAACGGTGAGCAGATGCAGTGTGTGGATTCATGTGACACCCAGAGCAAATCTATTCCAGACCCAGCGCTGAAGATGGGCGGCTGAAATCTCTCCTTGGAAATTAATAGAACCTACTACTGGGGTTGTGTGTGGGGGCACACAACCCTGTAAGGCAGGGGTCTCAAATTCAGCTGGGTGTATGGGCCGCACAGAGGAAAAAAAATAATTTGGGGGGGCCGCATTCTTTGCAGGACAAAGTAACATTTTTATTGGTACCACATTTTTTTTTTTTTCACACACCTTTGGATCTCTGATTTTGAACATTTTTCACTTGTTTATTATAACAAATGTGCACATTCTTTGTATATATATATATATATATATATATATATATATATATATATATATATATATATATATATATATATATATATATATAAAATATTGATGGTAAAAAAAATGTCATGCCTTATTTTTTATTTTTACATTTTATCCCTTTCTTGTAACTAATTGTAACACTATTAGTACTATATAGAAATTTTGGCCAACATCTTTTAGTAACGTTCTCCATCTTGTTGTAATGTGCCCATCCTTGTCCCCCTGTAGTATTGTGCCCCATCCTAGTCCCCATCCTACAGTAATGTGCTCATCCTTGTCCCCAACCTATAGTAATGTGCGCCGTCCTTGTCCCCATCTTAGCGTAATGTGCCCTTCCTGTAGTAATGTGTCTATCCTTGTCTCCATCTTATAGTAATGTTCCCCATCCTTGTCCCCTTGTAGCAATCTCCCTATCCTGTAGTACTGTCCCCATCATATATGGTAGTTGTCCCATTTTATAGTAATGTGCCCTTCCTACAGTAATGTCCCCATCCTATAGTAATGTGCCAACCTTGCCCCATCCTATAGTAATGTCCCCAGCCAATAGTAATGTGCCTATCCTTGTCTCCATCCTATACTAATGTCCCTATCCTATAGTAATGTCCCCATCCTTATCCCTATCCTATAGTAATGTTTCTCATCCTTGACCCCTTGTAGTAATGTCCCTATCCTGTAGTACTTTGCCCAACCTTGTCCCCATCCCATAGTAATGTCCCCATCCTATAGTAATATTCCCACCTTGTCCTCATCCTATAGTAATGTCCCCAGCCTGAAGTAATGTCCCCATCCCATAGTAATGTGCCCACCTTGTCCCCCATTCTATAGTAATGTCCCCATCCAATAGTATTGTGCCCATCCTTGTAATGTCCCCAGCCTTGTCCCTATCCAAAAGTAATGTGCCCACCTTGTCCCTATGCTAAAGTAATGTGCCCACCTTGTCCCTATCCTATAGTAATGTCCCCATCCTATAGTAATATGGTGGCAGCGGCTGAAAGGGAGCAGTGTCTATATCTTACTGATCGCTCTCCTCTGCTCCCCTCAGCCTCACTCCGGCGTCTGTGGAAGCTGTCTCCGGCCCCAGATCCACAGTGATTGGAGAGATTGGTCACAAGGCCAGTTTCTCCAATCAGAGCATGGGGCGGGTGAAACAGAGGTCACCCAGCTCCACCCAATGATCAGTGCTATCAAATAAGGAATAACGTTTGGAACACCATTCTAAGTCCGAACTGGGTGCAAAAACCTAAAAAAAATCACTATGGGGAGATAAGGTATGCACACCAGTGACTATGTAAGAGGAATACATAGTATCATAGTTTTTAAGGTTGAAGGGAGACTCTAAGTCCATCTAGTTCAACCCGTAGCCTAACATGTTGATCCAGAGGAAGGCAAAAAACCCCAATGTGGCAAACAAGTTCCAATGGGGAAAAAATTTCCTTCCCGACTCCACATCCGGCAATCAGACTAGTTCCCTGGATCAATACCCTGTCATAAAATCTAATATACATAACTGGTAATATTACATTTTTCAAGAAAGGCGTCCAGGCTCTGCTTAAATGTTAGTAGTGAATCACTCATTACAACATCATGTGGCAGAGAGTTCCATAGTCTCACTGCTCGTACAGTAAAGAATCCTCGTCTGTGATTATGATTAAACCTTCTTTCCTCAAGACGTAGCGGATGCCCCCCGTGTTCCAGTCGCAGGCCTAGGTGTAAAAAGATCTTTGGAAAGGTCTCTGTACTGTCCCCTCATATATTTATACATTGTGATTAGATCCCCCCTAAGCCTTCGTTTTTCCAAACTAAATAACCCCAAGTTTAATAACCTGTCTTGGTATTGCAGCCCACCCATTCCTCTAATAATCTTGGTGGCTCTTCTCTGCACCCTCTCCAGTTCAGCTATGTCCTTCTTATATATCGGTGACCAGAATTGTACACAGTATTCTAAGTGCGGTCGCACTAGTGACTTGTACAGGGGTAGAACTATATTTTTTTCATGAACACTTATACCTCTTTTAATACATCCCATTATTTTATTAGCCCTGGCAGCAGCTGCCTGACACTGTCCACTAAAGTGAAGTTTACCATCCACCCATACACCCAAGTCTTTTTCTGTGTCTGTTTTACCTATACATGGAATAGCAGAAACTGCTGTGTGAATACTGACTTGAAAAATCCAATAGCTATATGTAAGAGTGAAAATGTGAAAAATGGAATCTGCATTACTGCCATGAACATATGAATCAAGAGAAATTTAGCTACTGAATTGATCAATGCAATAGAGCCCCAACACTACGCCAAAGTATTTCTCTACTTTGGGATCCCTAGCTTGTGTGTGTGCTCTCATGCAGTTAAAAAACTTACCGTATATGGGAAGCTGAGACCCAGGCTATTTATGCGTATGATATGGATTGGCAATAGGTGTGGTTGGGGAGGGTTCACAAACGAAAAACTACTAACAAATAAGGAATAACGTTTGGAACACCATTCTAAGTCCGAACTGGGTGCAAAAACCTAAAAAAAAAATCACTATGGGGAGATAAGGTATGCACACCAGTGACTATGTAAGGGGAATACATGAAATAGCAAAAACTGCTGTGTGAATACTGACTTGAAAAATCCAATAGCTATATGCAAGAGTGAAAATGTGAAAAATGGAATCTGCATTACTGCCATGAACATATGAATCAAGAGAAATTTAGCTACTGAATTGATCAATGCAATAGAGCCCCAACACTACGCCAAAGTATTTCTCTACGTTGGGGTCCCTAGCTTGTGTGTGTCCTCTCATGCAGTTAAAAAACTTACCATGTATGGGAAGCTGAGACCCAGGCTATTTATGCATATGATATGGATTGGCAATAGGTGTGGTTGGGGAGGGTTCACAAACGAAAAACTACTAACAAATAAGGAATAACGTTTGGAACACCATTCTAAGTCCGAACTGGGTGCAAAAACCTAAAAAAAACATCACTATGGGGAGATAAGGTATGCACACCAGTGACTATGTAAGGGGAATACATGAAATAGCAAAAACTGCTGTGTGAATACTGACTTGAAAAATCCAATAGCTACAGTTAGGACCAGAAATATTTGGACAGTGACACAAGTTTTGTTATTTTAGCTGTTTACAAAAACATGTTCAGAAATACAATTATATATATAATATGGGCTGAAAGTGCACACTCCCAGCTGCAATATGAGAGTTTTCACATCCAAATCAGAGAAAGGGTTTAGGAATCATAGCTCTGTAATGCATAGCCTCCTCTTTTTCAAGGGACCAAAAGTAATTGGACAAGGGACTCTAAGGGCTGCAATTAACTCTGAAGGCATCTCCCTCGTTAACCTGTAATCAATGAAGTAGTTAAAAGGTCTGGGGTTGATTACAGGTGTGTGGTTTTGCATTTGGAAGCTGTTGCTGTGACCAGACAACATGCAATCTAAGTAACTCTCAATTGAGGTGAAGCAGAACATCCTGAGGCTGAAAAAAAAGAAAAAATCCATCAGAGAGATAGCAGACATGCTTGGAGTAACAAAATCAACAGTCGGGTACATTCTGAGAAAAAAGGAATTGACTGGTGAGCTTGGGAACTCAAAAAGGCCTAGGCGTCCACGGATGACAACAGTGGTGGATGATCGCCGCATACTTTCTTTGGTGAAGAAGAACCCGTTCACAACATCAACTGAAGTCCAGAACACTCTCAGTGAAGTAGGTGTATCTGTCTCTAAGTCAACAGTAAAGAGAAGACTCCATGAAAGTAAATACAAAGGGTTCACATCTAGATGCAAACCATTCATCAATTCCAAAAATAGACAGGCCAGAGTTAAATTTGCTGAAAAACACCTCATGAAGCCAGCTCAGTTCTGGAAAAGTATTCTATGGACAGATGAGACAAAGATCAACCTGTACCAGAAAGATGGGAAGAAAAAGGTTTGGAGAAGAAAGGGAACGGCACATGATCCAAGGCACACCAAATCCTCTGTAAAACATGGTGGAGGCAACGTGATGGCATGGGCATGCATGGCTTTCAATGGCACTGGGTCACTTGTGTTTATTGATGACATAACAGCAGACAAGAGTAGCCGGATGTATTCTGAAGTGTACCGGGATATACTTTCAGCCCAGATTCAGCCAAATGCCGCAAAGTTGATCGGACGGCGCTTCATAGTACAGATGGACAATGACCCCAAGCATACAGCCAAAGCTACCCAGGAGTTCATGAGTGCAAAAAAGTGGAACATTCTGCAATGGCCAAGTCAATCACCAGATCTTAACCCAATTGAACATGCATTTCACTTGCTCAAATCCAGACTTAAGAAGGAAAGACCCACAAACAAGCAAGACCTGAAGGCTGCGTCTGTAAAGGCCTGGCAAAGCATTAAGAAGGAGGAAACCCAGCGTTTGGTGATGTCCATGGGTTCCAGACTTAAGGCAGTGATTGCCTCCAAAGGATTCGCAACAAAATATTGAAAATAAAAATATTTTGTTTGGGTTTGGTTTATTTGTCCAATTACTTTTGACCTCCTAAAATGTGGAGTGTTTGTAAAGAAATGTGTACAATTCCTACAATTTCTATCAGATATTTTTGTTTAAACCTTCAAATTAAACGTTACAATCTGCACTTGAATTCTGTAGTAGAGGTTTCATTTCAAATCCAATGTGGTGGCATGCAGAGCCCAACTCGCGAAAATTGTGTCACTGTCCAAATATTTCTGGACCTAACTGTATATGCAAGAGTGAAAATGTGAAAAATGGAATCTGCATTACTGCCATGAACATATGAATCAAGAGAAATTTAGCTACTGAATTGATCAATGCAATAGAGCCCCAACACTACGCCAAAGTATTTCTCTACGTTGGGGTCCCTAGCTTGTGTGTGTCCTCTCATGCAGTTAAAAAACTTACCGTGTATGGGAAGCTGAGACCCAGGCTATTTATGCGTATGATATGGATTGGCAATAGGTGTGGTTGGGGAGGGTTCACAAACGAAAAACTACTAACAAATAAGGAATAACGTTTGGAACACCATTCTAAGTCCGAACTGGGTGCAAAAACCTAAAAAAACATCACTATGGGGAGATAAGGTATGCACACCAGTGACTATGTAAGGGGAATACATGAAATAGCAGAAACTGCTGTGTGAATACTGACTTGAAAAATCCAATAGCTATATGCAAGAGTGAAAATGTGAAAAATGGAATCTGCATTACTGCCATAAACATATGAATCAAGAGAAATACAAGGGGAATACATGTCACTGGTGTGCATACCTTATCTCCCCATAGTGATGTTTTTTTAGGTTTTTGCACCCAGTTCGGACTTAGAATGGTGTTCCAAACGTTATTCCTTATTTGTTAGTAGTTTTTCGTTTGTGAACCCTCCCCAACCACACCTATTGCCAATCCATATCATACGCATAAATAGCCTGGGTCTCATCTTCCAATACACAGTAAGTTTTTTAACTGCATGAGAGGACACACACAAGCTAGGGACCCCAACGTACAGAAATACTTTGGCGTAGTGTTGGGGCTCTATTGCATTGATCAATTCAGTAGCTAAATTTCTCTTCATTCATATGTTCATGGCAGTAATGCAGATTCCATTTTTCACATTTTCACTCTTGCATATAGCTTTTGGATTTTTCAAGTCAGTATTTACACAGCAGTTTCTGCTATTTCATGTATTCCCCTTACATAGTCACTGGTGTGCATACCTTATCTCCCCATAATGATCAGTGCTATAGCTGCAGTGATCATGGCTGGATTTCAATGTTTAAGCCATTTTCAATGGCTAAAAAATTACAGTGGCTGTGATTGGCTGAGTGGCGTTCGTCAGCCAATCACCGCCTCCGTAGGTCTGGGGAGGAGACACCACCCCTCCTGAGGTCAGGCAGATGTCCCCTCCTCCCCGAATCTAAGGTATTTGCAAAGCGATCGCAGCCACCGAGGCTACGATTTTGCCATGACGTACTGGGTACGTCATGGGTTTTTAAGTACCAGGGAGTCATGACGTACCCAGTACGTCATAGGTCACTAAGGGGTTAATGTGCCATCCTTCTCACGCACAGAGAAAAACATTCCTCTCACCTGTCCCACGTTCCCTCAGCTGTCTCATCTTTGCTTCTTGCTGTATGCTGGCCCCTGCCCCCGTTGACTATCGCGGCAGGTGCAGGGGTGGCAGCCAGTGTCAGCAATTTTGTCAGATGATTATTTTGCCGGCGCTGTGCATGCAGAGTCAAGCTCTCTATGCTCAACGTTTCTAATGCAGCCGTCTGCCAATCAGAGGTAAGCAGCTGAGGTCAGGCAGTTTCCATTGGAGGAATAGTTGTGCTCAGAGCGCTGGACTTCATCTGACATAAAGCGCAGACAGTGGCTGCGGCCCCTGCACCGGCCACGATAGTCAAAAGGGGCACTGGCCTGGGGGCCGCACAAAGCAGCCTGAGGGGCCGCATGCGGCCCACGTATTTCAGACCTCTGCTGTAAGGTAAGCAGTATTTAGGAACTTTTTAGGTTTTAAAACCGCAGGTGCTCATCATTGCACCCCCCTCTCCTTTTTTTCTTTTTGCACTAGATTAGTAATGGGGAGTCTAAAAAAATCCTTTATTTGAAATAAAATACAAAACCCTCTTTGACCACTTTATTAACCCCAAAATACCCCTGCAGGTCTGACGTAATCCACACAAGGTCCATGACAATTACAGCTCTGCTACATCTGAACTGACAGCGTACGATCATGGAACATCTTGGATCATGAACTCCAGGCAGAGAATGAATGAGCTGCAGGGATCACGTCACTCAGGTTAGTTGCGGTCACAGCTGCAGTCCTCCACGTGTGACCACAGTTAACCTGAACTCAGAGGACCTCATTAAACTCAGTGAACTCACCTGCATCTCCTGGCAGAAAACCATATTTTCTTTTTGCCAAGAGATGCAGATTTAATGCTGATATTTTTACACATATTCCTGCACCCATTCTACACCTACATTGCGCAGCTCAGTCTCTGCCTGAAGTTACAGCTTGGAGTCATGTTCCATAATCGTGCTCTGTGACTTCAGATATCTAGTAGAGCTGGAATCGTCGTGTGACTTCGTGTGGATTACATCGGACCTGCAGGGGTGTTTTGGAAGTTAATAAAGTGGTGAAAGGGTGTTTTTTTGTATTTTATTTCAAATAAAGGATTTTTTTCGGTACTTGTGTTTACTTTCCATACAGATTAGTAATGGAGGGGTCTCACAGACCCTCCCCATTACTAATCTACGGCTTTGTTACAGCTGTGGTCTATTATTAACCCCTTTGTACCCAGATTGCCATGAACCAGGGCAATCGGGAAGAGTCAGGTAAAGTTTCAAGAATGAAGCATCTAATGGATGCAACATTTCTGGGTGGCTACAGGCTGCTATTTTTAGGCTGAGAACAGCCAAATAAGCATGGGTCTTCCTATCCTGAGAATACCTGCCCCCAGCTGTTGGTTTTTATTTTGGCTAGGTATCAAAATTGTGGGGACCGCATGTTTTTTTTTTTTAATTTAAAACAAAAAAATCGCATGCGGCTCCTATTTTGATACACCACCAAGATAAGCGCACGGTTAGGGGCTGAAGCCTGTAGCCATATGCTTTAGCTGTGCTGGGTAACCTAATATGGGGGGACCCTACTCAAAATATTTCATTTATTCTTACTGTATGATATAGACCCGCAGACAGCGCCTGTGATTGGTTGCAGGCAGACGCTGTCACATAGGCTGGGGGGCGCGTCTGACTGCAACCAATCACAGAAACCAGGATGGCCGGTGGGTGGGGAAGGCAGTGCATATGCAATGAAAGTAATGAGTTGCCCTGGAAGTGAATGGGGGGCTGCGGGAGCAGCTACAGCCACACCGTGGCCTCGGTAAGTATAAAGAGCTTGCTTCATTCTTATTTTCCCTTATTTATTTATTTTTATTTCCTGAGTTGCCAGATCCAGATGAATACCCAGAATCCCGGACCCGGCACTCGACTAAGTTTGAAACCGCGCAAATCTGGACTTTAACAGTTCAGGTCTGCCCATCACTACATGTGAGCCATGAAAATAGTATTCAGACCTCTGCCAACATTTGCCATTACATATTTTAAAGTGAAAGTCTACATTGGTAATGTAGACAGGCAACCGTGGCACACAAGCTTGACTAAAAAATGGAAACGAGCTTACATGATTTCTGAGCGGAGATGGAAGAGGTCTCATTCCACCGAGCACTTCATCACATACAGACAGACACCACTTTCAAATCTGCACACTGCTGCAAAACAAACCTACTTATCCTCTCATGTCCCCTTATTTTACAACCCTAAACAACTATTCAACTCTCTCCTCTGTCCCCCAGCGCCATCTCCCTCTCCTCTGAGCTGAAGACTTTGACTCTTTCCTAAAGCAGATTTACCACATCAGAGCAAACTTTGGCCCACAATCCCCACAGCCCCTCCTTCTAACTACACTGTGTGAAGAATTATTAGGCAAATGAGTATTTTGATCACATGATACTTTTTATACATATTGTCCTTCTCCAAGCTGTATAGGCTTGAGAGCAAACTACCAATTAAGTAAATCAGGTGATGTGCATCTCTGTAATGAGGAGGGGTGTGGTGTAATAACATCAACACTCTATATCAGGTATGCTTAATTATTAGGCAACTTCCTTTCCTTTGGCAAAATTGTGAGATGTCTTGCAGAGGGATGCAGCAGTCTTGAAATTGCCAAACTTTTGAAGTGTGATCACTGAACAATCAAGCATTTCATGGCTAATAGCCAACAGGGTCGCAAGATGCATGTTGGGCAATAAAGGCGCAAAATAACTGCCCAAATATTGAGGAAAATCAAGTGTGAAGCTGCCAAGATGCCATTTGCCACCAGTTTAGCAATATTTCAGAGCTGCAACGTTACTGGAGTATCAAAAAGCACACGGTGTGCCATACTCAGGGACATATAACTGAATAGGATAACTGAAGTGAGCACTAATATATATATGAGTGCAAGCCAAAAAATACATACTATATAAGAATAAGGCTGCACATCAAACTTAGATAATGGTATAATGCCTCAAGCATATGGAAAAATATTGGAATATACAATGAAAAATGCTACTTGCTAATTTGAACATGTGAATAATGAATTGCATACCTGCCATGAATATTAGGAAAAAGGAGATATTTAGCAATCGCATTGATCAATGTAACTGAGCCCCAAGACCTCGTCAAGGTATATCTCTATATTGGGGTCCCTAGCTCTGTGACCCTAACTGTGTGTCATCTCATTGCAATTAAAAACTGCTATGGGTGGAGAGGGGTAACTAAGGACTTTCTTATATAGGGGATGGAAAAAACATGGCCGAAAGGGGCGGAGCTGTGTTCACATTCAGAAAAAGCTACATATAACTGAATAGGATAACTGAAGTGAGCACTAATATATATATATATATATATATATATATATATATATATATATATATATATATATATATATATATATATATATATATATATATATATGAGTGCAAGCCAAAAAATACATACTATATAAGAATAAGGCTGCACATCAAACTTAGATAATGGTATAATGCCTCAAACATATGGAAAAATATTGGAATATACAATGAAAAATGCTTGAGGCATTATACCATTATCTAAGTTTGATGTGCAGCCTTATTCTTATATAGTATGTATTTTTTGGCTTGCACTCATATATATATATATATATATATATATATATATATATATATATTAGTGCTCACTTCAGTTATCCTATTCAGTTATATGTAGTTTCTTTCTGAATGTGAACACAGCTCCGCCCCTTTCGGCCATGTTTTTTCCATCCCCTATATAAGAAAGTCCTTAGTTACCCCTCTCCACCCATAGCAGTTTTTAATTGCAATGAGATGACACACAGTTAGGGTCACAGAGCTAGGGACCCCAATATAGAGATATACCTTGACGAGGTCTTGGGGCTCAGTTACATTGATCAATGCGATTGCTAAATATCTCCTTTTTCCTAATATTCATGGCAGGTATGCAATTCATTATTCACATGTTCAAATTAGCAAGTAGCATTTTTCATTGTATATTCCAATATTTTTCCATATGCTTGAGGCATTATACCATTATCTAAGTTTGATGTGCAGCCTTATTCTTATATACTCAGGGACATGGCCAAGGTAAGGAGGGCTGAAAAATGACCACCTTTGAACAAGAATCATAAGATAAAACGTCAAGACTGGGCCAAGAAATATCTTAAAACTGATTTTTCAAAGGTTTTATGGACTGATGAAATGAGACTGACTCTCGCTGGCCCAGATGGATGGGCCAGAGGATGGATCAGTAAAGGGCAGAGAGCTCCACTCTGACTCAGACGCCAGCAAGTTGGAGGTGGGGTACTGGTATGGGCTGGTATCATCAAAGATGAACTTGTGGGACCTTTTCGGGTTGAGGATGGAGTGAAGCTCAACTCCCAGACCTACTGCCAGTTTCTGAAAGACAACTTCTTCAAGCAGTGGTACAGGAAGAAGAAAAACATGATTTTCATGCAGGAAATCAAATGCATCCAACTACTCCACAGCGTGGCTGGCCAGTAAAGGTCTAAAAGATGAAAAAATAATGACATAGCCCCCTTGTTCATCTGATCTGAACCAAATAGAGAACCTGTGGTCCCTCATAAAATGTGAGATCTACAGCGAGGGAAAACAGTACACCTCTCGGAACAGTGTCTGGGAGGCTGTGATGGCTGCTGCATGCAATGTTGATCGGAAACAGATCAAAGCAACTGACAGAATCTATGGATGGTAGGCTGTTGCATGTCATTATAAAGAAAGGTGGCTATATTGGTCTCTAATGTTTTGGGGTTTTGTTTTTGCATGTCAGAAATGTTTATTTCTAAATTTTCTGCAGTTATATTGGTTTACCTGGTGAAAATAAACAAGTGAGATGGGAATATATTTGTTTTTTATTAAGTTGCCTAATAATTCTGCACAGTAATAGTTACCTGATCAAACAGATATCCTACTAAGATAGCTAAATCTAAAAAAATACCCACTCCAACTTCCAAAAATATTAAGCTTTGATACTTGAGTCTTTTGGGTTGATTGAGAACATTTGTTGATCAATAATAAGAAAATCCTCTAAAATACAACTTGCCTAATAATTCTGCACACAGTGTACTCAGCCCTCTTCCTCCAAATCCAGTTTCTTTACCATGACAGAAGATCATCTTTCCTTTCTACTCTCAAGATCACATCTCACCACCTGTCCCCCTTGACCCACTCCCATCCCACCTCATCCCAAATCTCACCACAGTCTTCAGCTCAACCCAAACCCATCTCTTCAACCTGTCACTAAATGGTATATTCCATTCATGCTTTAAACACGCCTGCACCATACTCATCCTCAAAAGGCCCTCCTTTTATCTTTCCTCTGTGTCAAACCATCGCCCCATATCCCTTCTCCCATATGCCTCAAAACTACTGGAACAGCATGTCCATCTTGAACTGTCCTCACACCTCTCTTCCTCTCTGGCTGCATCATTCCACTGAAACTGCCCTGACTTAAGTCACCAATGACCTACTAACCGCCAAAGCCAAGCGACACTACTCTGTCCTCCTCCTGGAACTGTCCTCTACCTTCAACACAGTGGACCATTCCCTTCTATTACAGATTCTCTCATCTCTGGGCATCACAGACTTGGCCCTATCTTAGATCTCTGCATACCTAACCAACCAGACTTTCAGCGTCTCCCACTCTCTCATCTCACTCACTATCTGTCAGTGTCCCCTAAGGTTCGTTCTTTGACCACTGCTGTTCTCCATCTACACCTCAGCCTGGGACAGCTCAGAGTCCCACGGCTTTCAGTATCACTTCTATGCTGATGATACGCAGATCTACCTCTCTGGACCAGACATCACCTCCTTACTAACCAAAATCCCACAATGTCTGTCTGCTATTTCATCTTTTTTCTCTGCTCGATTTTTAAAACTGATTATAGACAAAACAGAATTCATTATCTTTCCTCCTTCTCACTCAGCCCTTCCAACTGACCTATCTATCAAAGTCAATGGCTGCTCACTCTCCTCAGTTCCACGTGCTCACTGACTGGGGGAACTCTAAACTCTGCTCTCTCCTTCAAGCCCTCTTCACCCCCTGCCGTCTCAAACTCAAAAATATTTCTTTGATTCATACATTCCTTTCCCAAGAAGCTGCAAAAACACTAGTGAATACCCTTATCTCCCGCCTAGACTATTGCAACCCCCTGCTCTGTGGCATCCCTTCCAACAGTCTTGCACCCCTACAATCTATTCTAAACTATGTTGCCCGACTAATACACCTCTCCCCCCGATACCCCCAAACCTCTCCTCTTTGCCAATCCCTTCACTGGCTTCCTATTACCCAACGACTCCAATTCAAAATCCTAACCATCACATACAAAGCCATCCACAACCTGTCTCCTCCATACATCTGTGACCAGGTACTTACCTGCACGTAACCACCGATCCTCACAAGATCTCCTTCTCTACTCCCCTCGCATATTCTCTTCCCACAATCACATCCAAGATTTATCCAGTGCATCCCCAATACTCTGGAACTCTCAGCCACAACATATCAGACTCTTTGCCTACCTTGAAAAGCCTCAAAAGGAACATGAAGATCCACCTCTTCCGACAAGCCTACAATCTGCTGTCCGCTATAGCGCCACATGACCATCTCTACCCTCACCTACAGTATCCTCACCCATCCCTTGTAGACTGTGAAGCCTCGCGGGCAGGGTCATCTTTCCTCCTGTACCTGTCTGTGTCTTGTTTAGGATTATTGTACTTGTCCCTATTATGTATACCGCTTTCCACATGTAAAGCACCACAAAATTAATGCCACTATAATAATAATAAATAATAATATACCATCCTAATTGTTCAGCACTCCTATGGCTCCTGATCCTGTGGTCTACATTATGTGTAAATTAAAAAGCAGTGATAGCCAAACAAGTATTCATGTTATAAACAAGTCACTACTACACAAATTGCACACAGAAATGCACCACAAAAGCTTCAATAAAGGGCATCATACACATAAAACTAATATCAGCAAAACGCAGATATTGATGGGCTCATCCAAAATACGTATGGAGGCATCAGCCAACTGATTGCCAGGGGAGATGTTGATCGGGCATGTCAGATTTTGGAGTGGTGCTTGCTATGTTTTCCCAGAGATAAGCAGCCAGTAGAGATGTCCATCTGTAGCTTTGTCATAGAGAACACAGAATCGCACCAGTGTATGCAAAAGACAGCCGGGACGGCTGTTGGACAACCAGCTGAAGCACATCTGACTGACAGCCATCTAATATGTATGGCCAGCTTAAGGAACTTGGGCAACCAGTAAGCAGATAGATTAATCTAACAGGTCTGTCAATACCATATTCTCATTATAGCAGGTGGATATATTTTTTTTTCCATTGCAAGCCCCAAATTGCCTGATTATCAATTAGTGCAAACTTTTAGACCCAAGAACAATCTGACATTAAAAGATAGGGGCGGCGTTCACATTGAGAGTTTACTTTTATCCAATAAAAACACTTACTTTACATTATACATTACCTACACAACATCAGAATGTAATGGACTGGGGTTATTAGACAGAAGGATTTGTATTTTATAAACGTGACATTATTTGCATCAAAGATCACTTGAATTAACTAGAGCTTGTTGACATGCTTCTTTTCAACATATTTATTAATGACCTTGTTGGGGGCATGCGGAGTAGAATTTCAATATTTGCAGATGATACTAAACTCTACAGGGTAATCAATACAGAGGAGGATAATTTTATATTACAAGGAGATTTATGTAAATTGGAGGATTGGGCTGAGAAGTGGTAATTGAAGTTTAATGTAGATAAATGTAAGGTCATGCACTTGGGTAGAGGAAATAACATTTATGATTATGTACTTAATTGTAGAACACTGGGTAAAACAGACACAGAAAAAGACTTGGGTGTATGGGTGGATGGTAAACTTCACTTTAGTGGACAGTGTCAGGCAGCTGCTGCCAGGGCTAATAAAATAATGGGATGTATTAAAAGAGGTATAAGTGTTCATGAAAAAAATATAGTTCTACCTCTGTACAAGTCACTAGTGCGACCGCACTTAGAATACTGTGTACAATTCTGGTTACCGATATATAAGAAGGACATAGCTGAACTGGAGAGGGTGCAGAGAAGAGCGACCAAGATTATTAGAGGAATGGGGGGGCTGCAATACCAAGACAGGTTATTAAACTTGGGGTTATTTAGTTTGGAAAAATGAAGGCTTAGGGGGGATCTAATCACAATGTATAAATATATGAGGGGACAGTACAGAGACCTTTCCAAAGATCTTTTTACACCTAGGCCTGCGACTGGAACACAGGGGCATCCGCTACGTCTTGAGGAAAGAAGGTTTAATCATAATCACAGACGAGAATTCTTTACTGTACGAGCAGTGAGACTATGGAACTCTCTGCCGCATGATGTTGTAATGAGTGATTCACTACTAACATTTAAGCAGAGCCTGGATGCCTTTCTTGAAAAATTTAATATTACCAGTTATGTATATTAGATTTTATGAGAGGGTGTTGATCCAGGAAACTAGTCTGATTGCCGTATGTGGAGTCAGGAAGGAATTTTTTTTTCCCATTGAGGCTTGTTTGCCACATTGTTTTTTTTTTTTGCCTTCCTCTGGATCAACATGTTAGACTACGAGTCGAACTAGATGGACTTAAGGGGGCTTTACATGCTACAATATCGTTAATGTTTTGTCGTCGGGGTCAAGTTGTTAGTGACGCACATCCGGCGTCATTAACGATATCGCAGCGTGTGACACTGACCAGCGACCTCAAAAATGGTGAAAATCGTTCACCATGGAGAGGTCGTCCCAAACTCAAAAATCGGTAAGGGTTGTTTATCCATGTGGTTCATCGCTCATGCGGCAGTACACATCGCTATGTGTGACACCACAGGAACGAGGAACATCTCCTTACCTGCCGCCGGCCACAATGCGGAAGGAAGGAGGTGGGCGGGATGTTACGTCCTGCTCATCTCCCCCTCCGCTTTGATTGGCCGGCCGCTTAGTGATGTTGCGGTGACGTCGCTGTGATGCCGAACGTCCCTCCCCCTTGAAGGAGGGATTGTTCGGCAGTCACAGCGACGCCGCCGACCAGGTAAGTATGTGCGACGCTGCCGTAGCGATAATGTTCGCTACGGCAGCGATCACAAACAATCGCATGCGCGACGGGGGCGGGTACTTACACGCTCGCTATGGCTACAAATTGCTAGCGATATCGCTACCGTGTAAAGCCCCCTTTAGAGTCTCCCTTCAACCTTAAAAACTATAATACTATGTAACATTTTTTATGTGTTTCTCTACTTATTTTTTTTTCCATACAAAAAACCCTGCATTTTACAGAAAAGGCAAAATCATGGTTTCATTTCTTCCTTACTCACATGTTGTCAATTCTTTCAGTGCTTTTACTGCATTTTTTTCCCAATAAGATCAAAGTGGTATAGTAACAAAAAAGGGGCAAAAAAGGCATAATTTACCAAGGGGTTGGCTGGATACAGTCTGTTTTTCCTGCAGAAACAGCTGCAGAAAAAAAAAAAACTGTGGGAACATGCCCTTACAATTTTTGCCACCTCTGTTGTTGTACTGCCCCTCCAACATACCGTCCATAAATGTGTCAGTAATTACACTTAGGCTATATGCGCACGCTGCAGTTTTGTTGTCACAAGAACTGCACCCAAAACTGAACCTTGTCCCAGAGTGCCTGGAAATGTAAAAAACAAAAATGGTTGTAATGATGGTGCATTTTTTATGCGTTTTTTTCAGTAGAAGCAAGCCAGAAACACAAGAAGATAGAACATGCTTCAGGTTTTTGTCAGGAGTTTGTGACAAACTGCAGACAAAAAAACTGCAACGTGCGCACAGCAAATCTGAATCCTCGTACACTTTGCTGCGAAGTCAAAAGTGAGAACGTCCTGACAACAAAACCGCACCAAAAACCGCAGCATGAGCATATAGCCTTTATGTCTGCTATGCTCAACTTGTAATCGCTCCGCAGTAAGAGCAGGGTCTCCTTACATTATTATGGCTACAGGCGTAGTCCAGAACAGGCATATAACGTCTGTGTACGATAAAATGACAGTTCTGATATCACTGCTGAGTGATTACACGTTGCTTGAAAACAGCAGACCCCAGGCATGATTACCGACACACAGGATTTGTAATGTGACACAGCTTAACTCAGGTGTGCTGCCCCTCCATCCACACTGACTCACGCAGGAGTTTAGACCAGGAGATCAGGACTGTATCAATACACCTCACACACAGACATCTGCTCTAAGCTGTGGTGGGAGTGCATTTATCTATTTCTCCTTTGAAATGATTAGTCACCATAATACAGGGAGACGTTCGTGCCCCCAGTGAAATCTATCTGATGACACCCACTCATTAGATGTCAAATACTGTTCTTGCAATTGAGAGGCAAAATTTAGAAAACAAAACCAAAACAAAAAAAACAAACAGGTTTTATTCCACTCTTCAGCCACTATTACATCCTGTGTACAGTTCAACATGAAAGATTGGGTGAAAGGTCCTCTTTAACAATGCACATCAATTTCTACTTTTATACACTGTTGTTTTTTTAACCAATAATTCAGAAAAATGATAATCTGCTCACACAAGAAATATTGAGTCTGGTGGGTGAGATTAGAGGGAAAAATAAAAAAAGCTTTATTTTGCCATTTTTTTCCAATGCATTTTGTTGAAGGTAGGACAATGTTTTATTTTTTTTTCACATTTTGCCTCTATATAAATTAATTTGGCTGAGACAATACGGAAGGTGGAAAAACAACCTGTAACTGTATGTGGGAGACAGTCCATTCACAATGCAGGATCAATATACATAGCTCTTTACAAACATACAATACTGCAAGGTATAAAGTTCTCTGTGGCATTGACAAGTATAGAAAATAGATGGCAAATTAATCAGTTTAGCCAATATATTCAGACAGGTTTTTTTGCTGTATTGCAAAGATTTCTGAGAGTGCTCCATAAGACGTTTGTGGAAACCCATAAGAAGCTACAGAGACCCCCCACTCAGGTGTACGGAACGGGTCTGCACTCAGAAATTTCAGCAAATCTGATCGCACCCTTATAAAGGTGTGAATACAGTGCTAGGCAGAGTTCACATAAGGCATTTCAGTTGTATTTTCTTGTCTTCTTGCAATAAAAAATGCAAAAATTAGAAGCATCCAGAATTAATGAAAAAATAAAAAATTATGAATTTCCATTCACAGAATGTGTTTCTGTTTGATGTGCTTTATGCGCATTTGGTGGGTTTTTCAAAAAGCAGCATGAAGTAGCTGTGATATTTTCTGCCTCAATAGTAAGAGCAATGAAATGTAGTGTAGTCTTATAGTGTACCAATAGGAGTCTACAGTCATACAGCTGGAGTCCAAAAATGCATAGAATCTGATGCTCTCTATTTTGCATTAGTAAAAATATTTCTGTTGTGTATATATTATTTATTAAAACATAATGCAGGAAAACAGTTTGCATTTCATTTTATCAATAAATGTGTCCACCAGCATTGATGATCGCTTGCATGGGAAGTGGCCAGCTAGTGCAACAAGAATCCCAACAGTACTGGCAACATGGTCCTGTGCCACAGTTGCAGAATAATCCATATTCCTCTGAGGAATGCAATCTCCAGTGCCATTCTCAGTATGAAACAGCCACTTGTTTCTTCATATCCTCCACAACAGCCAACCAATCACAGACTTATTGCAAAAAAACAGACAAAAAAACTGTGACTTCCATTTAGTCAAGTGGGCTAGCAACACTCTGTGGGCTTTAAAGTTTTTGGCTTTTTTTCTCCAAAGTTTATGAGCCAGGGAATTCTCCTAAACGTATGGCTCCAAAGAACGTTGTATGTCTACTCATATTAATGGAGATATCTGCGTGAACCATCTTCACTGTAATCTTCTGTTTGGCTTTTAGGACGCAAACGCCAGCAGTGTAGCAGGTATTGAAGTTGGTTTTACCGGGTTCTATGCTTCGTGTACATTGCAGAAAAGGCTTTTCATCAATCATCACAGCATAACTTGCAATATCTGTAAAGTTGATATAGTAAACCTGTGAGAGGAAAGTGCTTAAAGTCAGTGAAAAACATACTTTCCATTTTACTAGATACAATATTGAGGGGTAAAATAAAGCGTGTGCATTCTATAGTCAGCTTTCTGCGGACACTGCTCCAGGAAGGGCAGGAAACCGAGGGGGACTGCACATCACATTTACATGTAAGGATATTTGGCCAGTCACATGCCTAGAAGGAACTTCAAAATGTGAAAGTGCAAAGAAAACTAACACTATTATTACACTTTTTATTACTTTTTGCAGTCCCCAAAGTCTCCTACACGCTTTACATCTGCGACCGGCTCATCGAGGTGACAAGGAGCAAATGATCCAACATAACAATTGCACTCTCCAAAGAAAAGCAGTTGGCACATCAATTCGTCTTCATAGATGTTGAGGCGAAAATGTGGAGCAGACTTTGGGGAAATCTGGATCTCTGTTATACCATACAGGTTCCAGCATGGGTGCGCATCACCCTTATTAGGGTGGAGAAACTGCTTTAAGCCAACATACAAGATTTAAAGGGTACTCCCATCTCCAAGATCCTATCCCATTATATAGTAGGTATAATAATATTAGCAAATGTCTCCAATTAGAAACATAGCATAGATCTTCTGATTCACTATGTCACTTACAGGGCAGGTTCAGGGCATTGCAGGACCATAAGTATCCATGGTTATGACCACTAGCAACTATCTGTGTGTATATGTATGGTCGTAACCATGGATACCTAAGGTCCAGCAATGCCAAGCACATGAACTGACAGTGAATCAGGACAACTAGACTACAATTCTAATTGGAGGAAAACAACAACAACAACTACTAACCACCACTACTAACCACCACCACCACTACTAACCATCACCACTACTAACCACCATCACCACTACTAATCACACCACCCCCACCACCACTACTACCCACCCCCACCACCACTAACCACCCCTACTAACCACCACCACCACCACCACTATTAACCACCACTATTAACCACCACCAGAGATGGGATCTTGGCGATGGGAATACCTTTAAATAAGTTTTCGGTTCAGGAAATTGATAACAAGCATCATGTACGTGATACTTAAACTGGATTATGTACTGGAATTTCCAACAGAGATAATGTGGTAACTATGTTTATTGAAACTTTAACCCCTCCAGCCCCGGGGCACTTTCCGTTTTTGCGTTTTTGTTTTTTGCTCCCCTTCTTCTGAGAGCCGTAACGTTTTTATTTTTCCGTCAATCTTGCCATATGAGGGCTTGTTTTTTGCAGGACAAGTTGTACTTTTAAATGAAACCATAAGTTTTACCATATGGTGTACTGGAAAACAGCAAAAAAATTCCAAGTGTGGAAAAACTGCAAAAAAAGTGTGATGGCACAATAGTTTTTGGGATGTTTTATTCATGGTGTTCACTATATGGTAAAACTGATGTGTGGGTATGATGCCTGAGGTCGGTGCGAGTTTGTAGACACCAAACATGTATAGGTTTACTTGTATCTAAAGGGTTAAAAAAAATTCACAAGCTTGTCCAATAAAAGTGGCGCACGTTTTGCGCCATTTTCCGAAAACCGTAGAGTTCTCATTTTTTGGGATCTATGGCTCAGTGACTGACTATTTTTTTGCGTCTCGAGCTGTCGTTTCTAATGGTACCATTTTTGCGCAGATGCTACGTTTTGATCGCCTCTTATTGCATTTTGTGTAAAACTTGCGGCGACCAAAAAACGTAATTTTGGTGTTTGGTAAACGGCATAGTGGCAAAAAAATTCCAATCAGATTAATTGATTTTATATTTTGATAGATCGGGCATTTCTGAACGCGGCGATACGAAATATGTGTATATTTATTTTTTAACCTTTTAATTTTCAATGGGGGGTGAAAGGGGGGGTGATTTGAACTTTTAGTTTTTTTTTTTAAAACTTTTCTTTACTTTTTTTTATTTTACTAGTCCCCCTAGGGGGCTATAGCGATCAGCAATCCGATCGCTCTTATCTATCTGCTGGTCACAGCTATACAGCTGTAAACAGCAGATTCAGTCACTTCCTGTTTCTCTCTGCTCCCGGCAGAGGGAAAACGAAAGTGAAACTTCATAGCTACAGGCGTCATCACATGACCCTGTGCTACGATGGCAACCACCGAAAGTCACGTGATCACTCACGTGACTTCCGGTGGGGGCGGAGGTAAGTGAAAATCTTCACCCCTTGTCTATACATCTCCCTGCCAGACTTTGGCAGCGAGATGTAAGGGGTTAATGTTACGGGTGGTATGCGATTCCACTTGTAACATGTAGGCACACGTCAGCTGTTGAAAACAGCTGATATGTGTGCCGATCCACGCCGCCTGCCCGCGGCAGGGGGTGGGGCTTAACGGGACACGCTCCATGACGTATATATCCGTCCATGGTCGTGAAGGGGTTAAAGGGAATCTGTCAGCATGTTTTTGCTACCTTATCTAAGAGCAGCATGATGTAGATAAAGAGACTCTGAATTCAATGATGTATCATTTACATTACTGGATGCAGGCGTTCTGACAGTGAAAGATTTGAGATATCGCATGTAGTGCACTTTCCCATAGACAGAAGCTGCTAATCACACAAGGGGGTAGAGTCAAACTACAACAGCCCCTGAGACCCTATAATAAGATAAGAGGCTTAAACTAACATTGCAGGTAAAAAAAAAAAAAGTCTGAGATAAGACATGCAGGGCTGAATTCTCTGTTTTAACTCTACCAGCATGCTGTCTTCAGATTACATGGCAGAAATCTGCTGACAAAGTCCCTTTAATGTTCACCTTGATGGCCTCTCGTAGTTTAGTGAGCACTTTATACACTGATTGAAATTATTCATGTTGTTTTAAAGGAAGAAATATGTATATGTTATATTATATAAGTGATTTCTCTGTGTGATTATAGGGTTTGATTTGAAAAATTATTTAATTTGGTGTTAAGTAATTGGATTAATTGGATAATTGGTGTTAAGTAATTGGATTATTCTTCTCCAATAGACATGCATTCAGTAGCCCTGAAACACTAATACTACTGGGGAAGTAAGCAATGTTGTGATGACTCAGGTTAGCCACTGCCATTACAACACACTAGATAAAAATACATTTATTTTCATTATTTAAGTAAGAATAGTGGCATGCTAATAAACACAGATGGTGCAGATATTGTGGTTTGGATGCTTGCTGTTGACTGGATCCATAATTTAAAAGGGAACCAATCACCAGGATTTTCGTATATAACCTAAAGCCAGTGTTATACTGGCACTATCATGCTGATTCTCTACATACCATTAGTGGTCAGCTGGGATGTTTAGGTTTTGAAATCCAAGAAAATAAAGTTTATTAAATCGTTAGCTTCTTGAGTGACAGCAGCTGAAGAGCAGATAATATCTGGTGGTTATTCATAGTTATCCCCCCCCTCTGTTAGAATTAGCATAAGTATTACACAATCGTAATTTTTCTCTTCCAGGACCTGTGGTGAGGTCATACCCATGTGACCAGAAGGGGCGGGGCCTCAGCCAATAGGAAAATGCTGCTTCCTGATATCAGCTTTAAAATACAAAAAAAGACAGTTTGCGCTCTGATAATGTATGGAAACCATGAATGTGTGAACATGGACCTGCATTACTGCTAAGGAAAATCTAAGAAAAATGAGATATTTAGCATATAGAAATGGCCATTTGTATATCTGCCCAGTTGCCCCTTCACAGCATATCTCGTAACTGGGTACCCAACGCTATTCTGAAGCCTCTCTCTGGGTTAAAAACCTCCTGTGTATGGGCACGTAGGAACCTGCTATATAGAATGAGATTACCTGTGGCAACTGGGGGAGGGGTGCACGGTCAGAAGGTATGACCCTCTTGATATAGACAAAAAATACTGCCTGCACTCAGCCTCATCGACCTGACGTGTGAACAGGCGCATAACATAGTTGCCACAGGTAATCTCATTCTATATAGCAGGTTCCTACGTGCCCATACACAGGAGGTTTTTAACCCAGAGAGAGGCTTCAGAATAGCGTTAGGTACCCAGTTACGAGATGTGCCGTGAAGGGGCAACTGGGCAGATATACAAATGGCCATTTCTATATGCTAAATATCTCATTTTTCTTAGATTTTCCTTAGCAGTAATGCAGGTCCATGTTCACACATTCATGGTTTCCATACTTTAGCATTATCAAAGCGCAAACTGTCTTTTTTTGTATTTTATGTCATGTTCAGTTATGCGCCTGTTCACACGTCAGATCGATGAGGCTGAGTGCATGCAGTCTTTTTTGTCTGATATCAGCTTTGTTGGCTGAGGCCCGACCCCTTCTGATCACATGGGTATGACCTCATCACAGGTCCTGCTAGGTCGATTGTATAATGCTTATGCTAATTCTAAGAGGGGGATGGGATAACTATGAATACCCCCCCAGATATTATCTGCTCCTCAGCTGCTGTCACTCAAGCAGCTGCCGATTTTATAAACTTTACTTTCTTGGATTTCAAAACCTAAAGTTTATAAAATCGGCAGCTGCTTGAGTGACAGCAGCTGAGGAGCAGATAATATCTGGGGGGTATTCATAGTTAACCCCTCCCCCTGTTAGAATTAGCATAAGCATTATACAATCGACCTAGCAGGACCTGTGGTGAGGTCATACCCATGTGATCAGAAGGGGCGGGGCCTCAGCCAACAAAGCTGATATCAGGAAGCAGCATTTTCCTATTGGCTGAGGCCCCGCGCCCCTTCTGGTCACATGGATATGACCTCACCACAGGTCCTGGAAGAGAAAAATTACAACGATTGTATAATACTTATGCTAATTCTAACAGAGGGAGGGGATAACTATGAATAACCACCAGATATTATCTGCTCTTCACCTGCTGTCACTCAAGAAGCTGAGGATTTAATAAACTTTACTTTCTTGGATTTCAAAACCTAAACATCTGAGCTGACCACTACAGGTATGTATAGAATCAGCCTGATAGTGCCAGTATAGCACTGGCTTTAGGTCATATACGAAAATCCTAGTGATTGGTTCTCTTTAAAACCATGGTGGGGAATCTCCTGCTCGTGGGAACTGCAGAGTCTGGGCCATAGGCCCTTCAATTCTGCCTCCTGAAACTGCGAGCATGCACACTCATAGTTCACTATTCAACGCTGCAGTGTGTGCAGCATGTAATTACTTCATGTCCAGTGCCAGGACATTCTTTGTGGACAGTGATAACTTGCTCTGTGCTCCTGGCCCGTACTTTTGATGAAGACAGCTGTCTTAGTGTTTCCTATGTGTCATTAACTGCAGCCTACGTCTCCTATGTGTTGATTATACACCACTTCCAATGTCTTCTATGAGATGTCCAGTGTAAGGGCACGCTCACACAAGCGTTGAAATCGGACAAGTACAAAGCGAGTAAATCTCGCATTTCACTCTGACCAATGTTAATCAATGAGGGAGAGCAGTTGGTCAGCTATTCTCGCATTCAAATTCTGGATGCGAAAAAAGTAGCAGCATGCTGCGATTTTCTGCAAAAGCCGTGTATCTCGCACCCATTCAAGTGAAAGGAAGCGAGAGATACATCGGACTGCACTCAGATGTTATCCCAGAGCAGTGCGATTTACGCACAGGCTGACAATGGAGGAGATGGGGGGGATTAACCCCTCCCTCTCCTCCGCAGCGCCCGCCCTCAGCTTCGCAGCTGTGACCCGATCGCAGGATCGAGTCACAGTCGCATGACACTCGGCTCACGCTCGCAGCAGAGCCTCAGCCGAGGGTCATTAGCATGTCGCATCGGATGCCATGCGCTCGTTTGAGTACAGCCTAACAGTTAGGAATCACAGCAATTTTTCTACAAAGCCCTTCATTTCAGGAGCTCAAAAGTAATTTAACAGATTTACTTGATTAAATGTTCAGTTTTAATACTTTGTAGAGAATCCTTTGCAGGCAATGACTGCCTGAAGCCATGGATGTCATCAAACGCTGGGTTTCTTCCTTTGTGATGCTTTGCTAGACCTTTACCGCAGCTGACCAGTTGCTGCTTGTTTATGGTTCTTTCTGCCGGAAGTTTTCTCGTAAGCATTTGAAATGCAGCTTGATGTGATTGAGATCTGGTGATTACCTCGACATTGCAGAATATTCCACTTTTTTGCCTTAAACTCCTGTGTTGCTTTCGCAGTATATTTTGGGTCATTGTCCATCTCTAATTTAAAGCGCTGTCCAATCAACTTTGGTTTAATCTGAGTAGAAATGATCAACCTGTACACTTCAGAATTCATCCGGCTGTTTCTGTCTTCAGGTCACATCATCAATGAATACTAGTGACCCAGGTTCATTGGAAGCCATGCATGTTCTGCCACCACACTGCCTCCATGTTTTACAGAGAATATGATGTGCTTTGGATTCTGAGCTGTTACAAATCTTCTCCATGCTTTCTTCTTCCCAGCAATCTGGTTCAGGTTGATCTTAGTTCCTCTGTCCAAAGGATGCTTTTCCAGAACTGAGCGACTTCTTTAGCTGTTTTTTGATAAAATATTCTCTGGCTTTAGATACTGAAACACCCAATCCTGGGAGCATGTTCTTCAATTGGATGGATGTTATAAAGGGGCTGTTCTTGACCGTGGAAAAGTTACTGAGATCATCCAGCACTGTTATCTTTCATGGATGTTCAGACCATTTTGTGTTCCTAAGCTCACCAGTGTGCTCTTTCTTTTGCAGAACGTACCAAACTGCTGATTTGGCCACTCCTAACAATTCTGCAGTCTTTCTGATGAATTCCTTTTCTTTTCTATTTATTTTCCATAGAGAGTTCCTTTGAGCGAATGATGTGGGTTAACAGCAATAGTTTCTAAATGCAAATGCCACACCTGGCATCAGCTCCAGACCTTTTACTTGCTGAACTGATGAAGGATAACTGAGGGATTAACTGATACAGCCTATTAAAGAGCTTTTGAGATAATTGTCTAATTACTTTTGGTCACTTGAAAGAGGCAGCTACATATTAAAGAGCTGGGATTCCTAAACCCTTAGGCTATGTGCGCACATGTGCGTAATTCATGCAGTTACGCTGCGCTTTGTAGCGCAGCATAACTGCATGCGTTCTGCGTCCCCTACACAATCTATGGAGATCTATGCCCGAATCGCTGCGTTCTAAGAAGTGACATGTCACTTCTTCCGTGCGCTTTGCCGGCAGCACCTGCTCTGTCTATGGCAGGAGCTGCAGGCAGAGCGCATGTTCTCGCTGGCACCATGCGCTTCAGAACGGAGCTTTTCAGCTGCGCTCTGAAGCGCACCTTTTAGGTGCAGTGCAGAGCGCACACGTGCGCACATAGCCTTACTCCAATAAGGATGTGAATGCCCTCAAATTAAAGCAGAGAGTTCATATTGATTATATAAGTGTATATTGTATATGTTTTGGTAAACCACTAAAATGACAAAACTTGTGTGACTGTCCAAATATTTCAGGACCTAACTGTATATACACCAGTCCTAGTGACTCCTATGTGATGTATATACAGCAGATTCTCAGTGTGTTCTATGTGATGTATATACATCAGCCCCAGTACCTCCTATGTGATATATACACAGCAGAATCTCAATGTATCCTGTGTGAGGTATAAAGCAGCTCTCAACATGTCCTGTGGTGTATAGAGCAGTCTGTGTGTCCTTTGTGTTGTATACTGCAGTTCCCTTACTGCTTTGAGTTCTAGAAAAGTCACATTAACAGTGATGCATTTCCCCATTTGAGAAGACAAGCAGTGTAATATGCATCTTTGTGTGGAATAACTTACTACAGCAATCAGTTCTTTACAAAACTTAATCACTGACTGTGCTCCAGACCCTGAGTTGCAACATCATCCATACCACGAGAAACCAAGGAAAAAATTGTGAAAAAATACCCTGCTGTAACTAAATAAAAGCATAGTGCATATAAACATAGGGTACTTAGTAAACACTGTTTTTGATGAAAAAAAGCATAAAGCTATCCCACCAACGCCAAGGTGTACCCAGTTGGGATAGTACCTACACTCTCTAATATTAAAACCTTACCATGGGTCTAAAATAGGCCTCAATGTGGCTAAGGGCTGAGAGCGACCGGGTCCCAACACGACACACACAGTCAGGGGAATTCACAGAATGCTGTAACTAAATAAAAGCATAGTGCATATAAACATAGGGTACTGCTCAGCGAGCTGGACATTTCATTCTGTGAATCCCCCTGACTGTGTGTGTCCTGTTGGGACCCGGTCGCTCTCAGCCCTTAGCCACATTGAGGCCTATTTTAGACCCATGGTAAGGTTTTAATATTAGAGAGTGTAGGTACTATCCCAACTGGGTACACCTTGGCGTTGGTGGGATAGCTTTATGCTTTTTTTGATCAAAAACAGTGTTTACTAAGTACCCTATGTTTATATGCACTATGCTTTTATTTAGTTACAGCAGGGTATTTTTTCACAATTTTTTCCTTGGTTTCTCTTTGTCTCATGGCCAGTGTGAACATGGTCTCACAATTACCATGTATACCATCTCATACTCCGGCTCACTTTTTTGTTATCATCCATACCACCTAACATCACACATCTCTCCAAAGAGAAGCTGTTCAAATATAAAATGCTCATTTTTAAGTTGATAATTTAGAATGGCCCCCAAAAGATATTAGAAATATCCAAATGGCCTTTGGCAGAGTAAAGGTTCCCCACCTTTAATTTGAACCTGACAATTTGTTTTAAAGTAAAATGAGCAGTTTATGATTATGGTAAAATAAAAAAAATACATAGATCAGTATACCATAAGATGGTGAAAAAAGGAGCTAGGCCCAAGACCGTACTCACTTCTACCTGACTATAGATGAGGTAGGTACCATCCACAAGCACCTCCAGCTCCCCACTGCGTGTGTGCAGCCTGAAAACCTTCTGGTTAATGGTAATCCGGGACCAGTCATGGAGAATTCCACCTGAAAGATCTCAGTGTGAGAGAACGGTAGTCACTCAGTACATGTCAATATTAACAGAGCATCAACATACGTTTTATCAGTATACAAACGAGGCAAAAGACATAAGAAAAATATACCATGCCTACAACATCCAAAACAGGCTTCACACCTCCCTACATCCCACAGTTACAGCACTGCCAATATATATATTTATTTTTTTTACACAGTCTACCTTTTAGCTGCAAATTTTTAGGTTCTTTAACATTAGGCAATTATGGTAATATTATTTATCAATGTAACAGAGAAAATACTTGAATAGAGGGGACTACTGTGTATACACCCCTTTATGTGACCCCTGGTGCAGATACATTGTTCGTCTCCCTATTTGGTATCCAGTGTTGTGTATGCATCAAAGCTACGTTACACGTTATTTCCTGGGTCATTCCTTAAAATGTAACCGTCATTTTAATTTTTATTTCATAAATCAATTGTACACAGGAAAATAAGCAACTCAGTAATAATTCAGTAATATATCAAACAAATCTGCTTATTTTTTCCAGACTTGGTCATTAACAAAATTCTGAGGTAATATCTGTATTCAGTGACGACTTTCCCATTACTGAGAGGAGATGTCGGCTGTTACTGATGAGATTCTATGTAGATAGAAGAAGAAGGAGGGGGCGGAGCTGACTAGCTCCTCCCTCTGCCTCTAGCTCCTCCCTCCTCCCATCATCATAGAATCTCATCAGTAACAACCACCCTCTCCTATCTCAGTAATGGGAAAGTCGTCACTGAATACAGATTTTACCTCAGAATTTTGATGACGACTGATCAATTCTGGAAGACACAAATTTGAAAAAATTTACCCAAAAAGAAACGAGATCGGATGATGAAACTTTACATTTATTCCACATACTCTCCACTTATGTCAACACACTTCTTACATCGGTATTCCAAGTTCTGTAAGCCTAGCAAAAAGAAGGATTTCGGTTGTGCCTCAAACGAGGCATCCATAGCAGCCATGGCATTAGAAGAAATGGTGTGAAATTTGGTACTTGAGGGGCTTCTTCAAGTTTAGAAACAGATGATAGTCGGAGGGAGCTAGATCTGGTGAACAAGATGGGTGGTCAACCAGCTGCAAGCTCAGCTCTGCCAGTTTTGCCGTGGTCGCTTGTGCAGTGTGAACTGAGGTGTTGTCTTGCAGGAACAAGATTCCTTTGGACAGCTTGCCACGTCTTTTGGTCTTCAGAGCTGCCTTCAATTGGTTCAAAAGATCAATGTAATACATTGATGGTGGAACACTTTTGAAGGTAGTCCACTAGCAGCACACCCTCCTTATCCCACAACACAGACGCCATCACCTTAGTGGCTGATTTTTGCACCCTGAACGTCTTTGAACGAGGAGAACCACTGTGCCTCCACTCTTGACTGCCCCTTGTTTTCAGGGTCATACAACTAAATCCAGGTCTCATCCATAGTGACCTGTTGATGCAGGAATTTCTTATCAGTCTGGAAATGCTGACAAATGGACCGGGAAGTTTTCACTTGCATACTTCTCTGATCTGTTGTCAAACATTTGGGGACCCACTTTGCAGATAGCTTACTCATGTCCAAATGTTCATGGATAATGACACAAACACGTTCACAGGAAATCCCCATGATGTCCGCTATTGCTTTAGCTGAAATTCGTCAATTCTCCAGTGTGAGGTTGTGCACAGCATCGACGATCTCCTGAATAACAACCCCTCTTGGTCATCCAGGACGTTCCTCATCATTGGTGCTGAAGTGGCACGTATTAAATTTGGAAACCCAGTTTTTAACTGTGGAATATGAAGAGCATTGATCCCCCAATGTCTGCGACATATCACCATGAATATCCTTCATGGACTTTTCTTGCAGAAACTAGAATTTTATCACTCCTCTGCTCTCAGTTGCTGTGAATATCGCATTAGATTCTGTTATTTTTTTTTCGCGCGTGCGTAGAACACTGTTGCCATAAGCAACAAACACAAAATTTTGAAAACATATATTAGACATAAAGTTTTCATGTGATGTAACATTTGTTAGCATAGAAACAAAAAAAGGTGACAAAGCCAAAGACTTATCAGCAGCCCCTCGTATTACAAAGTTGCTTATCTTCTTGTGCACTATGGATTTATGAAATCAAAATTAAAACAATGGTTATGCTTTAAGAATTTTAAATGAAGGAAATTAGAATGAACCTTGGCTTTTAACACAATCAATATTTCTTCCATATGTAGGTAAATCCTGACAGACGTGAGGGCAGCAGTTTATTCCCAATTCTCTTAGCAGCAAATTTATAACGGGAAAAAAAAGCAACAACTGGTTTCTTACCATTTTTGACTTGTATTGCCGAGTCTTGACCATGTAAGTGGACAGCTGCTGCTGGCTGCAAAATACGGGGGAAAATAAATAAAAACTACCATAAAAAAAAAAAAAGAAAATACAGTAGATTACAAGGAATCTATCATCAGTTTTTTGCTATCTAACCTGAAAGCACCATGATGTAGAGCTAAAAAGAGTCCTTGATTTCATACATGTGTCACTTACTGGTCTGCTTGCTGTACTTTCTATAAAAATCACTGGTTTACCAGCAGGAGATTATCACTAGAGAACTACTAAACCTGCTCACATGTAGTCCTCCTTATTCATGAGCTTTGTATAACCCCACACCGAGCATTGTGTACACTGCATAGGCAGAAAACTGCCAATCAGTGGTGTGGGTTTACAGAGCTCAGCCATTCAGAAAACTGGTAGATCTGCGGCAGATAAACGGATTTTTGTGTACTCACCGTAAAATCGTTTTCTCTTAGCCATCATTGGGGGACACAGGACCATGGGTTTTATGCTGCTTATCCATAGGAGGACACTAAGTAGATGCAAAGATGTTAGCTCCTCCCCTGCAGTATATACCCCCTGGCCCAGCCAGGCTACTTCAGTTTTAGTACCCAAGCAGTAGGAGAACAAGTAACAAAAAATGTGAGTGAATACTCATAACAAAAAAGTACTGAGAGAGAAAAAAGCTAAGGCCCAACAAGGCAACAGGGAGGGTGCGGTGTCCCCCAATGATGGCTAACAGAAAACGATTTTACGGTGAGTACACAAAAATCCGTTTTTCTCTGACGCCTCATTGGGGGACACAGGACCATGGGACGTCCTAAAGCAGTCCATGCGTGGGTAAACAATATACGCAACCCAAGGACTAGGAACCAGTCCCAGATAGACAGGAGTGCCTTCTGATATAGGTGATACAATGTCGTTTGCATAATTTTCCTATCTAGGTTCGCCTCAGCCAAAGCCTGGGTATGGACTCATTAATGCTTTGAAACAGTATGTAGGCAAGACCAGGTCGCAGCCTTACACCCCTGTCCCACTGAAGTCTGATGCCTAATGGCCCAAGAGGCGCGAACTGCTCGCGTGGAATGAGTCCGCAGCCCACTAGGAATGGGCTTGAGTTGCAAGTGGTAGACCTCCTGGATTGCAGAGCGAATCCAGCGAGCCAGCGTTGCCTATGAAGCTGCCTGTCCTTTCTTAGGCCTTTCAGGAATGATGAACAAGGAGTCCATGTTCTTAAAGGGGCTGTCTTGGGTACGTAATATCCGAGAGCCCTCACAAGGTCTAGCGAATGTAGAGACCTTTCCACCCTATGGACTGGGTGTGGAGAAAAGGAAGGCAGAACAATGTCCTCGTTCATATGAAACGGGGAAGTAACCTTCAGAAGAAAATCCGAAAGGGGGCGTAGAACCATCTTGTCCTGATGAAAGATCAGAAAGGGTTTGCGGCAAGAGAGTGCTGCCAGTTCCGAAACTTGTCTGATGAATGTAATCGCCACTAAGCATGTTACCTTCCAGGAGAGAAGAGAAGATTCCTTAAGAGGTTCAAAGGGGGACCTATGGAGACCGTCCAAAACGAGATTGAAGTCCCAGGGGTCCAGCGCCTGTTTATACGGGGGAACTAGATGGGAAATGCCCTGGAGGAAAGTCTTGACTTGTGGATTGCAAGCTAGGCGACATTGATAGAATATTGAGAGAGATGAAACCTGTCCCTTAAGGGAGCTGAGGGCCAACCCCTTTTGCAACCTGACTGCAAAAAAATCAAGAATTCTGGGGATCGCCAGAGGCATAGGTTGGACATTAGATTCCCTGCATTGGGAAAGGAAAGTTTTCCACGTACGGTAGTAAATACGGGATGAAGGCCAGCCTTCGGGCACTGTACATGGTGAAGATGACCGCGGGAGAGAATCTCGCTCTTGTTAAAGTCCAGGTCTCAATGGCCATGCCGTCAGCTTCAGGGCTCTGGAGTTCTGATGGGAAATAGGCCCTTGGGTCAGCAGGTCTGGGATGCTTACGAGGCGCCATGAGCAATTGTACTAATTTGGCATACCAGGCTTGCCTGGGCTAGTCCGGTGCTATTAGTATCACTGGGACTCCGCCTGCCTTGATCTTCCAGATTACTCGCGGCAACAGGGGCAGAGGCGAAAAACCATGTAAGGTAGATGGAAGCGACTTTAGGAGACTAGAGCATCTGCACCGATGGACTGTGAATCAAGTGACCTGGCTAAGAACACGTGTACCTTTGCGTTCAACCTTGAGGCCATTACATCCACGTCTGGTGTACCCCAGCAAGTGCAGATGTGTGGGAACACTTCCGGGTGGAGAAACCACTCTCCGGCGACCAGGCCTTGGCAACTTAGAAGGTCCGCCGCCCAGTTCTCTACTCCCGGTATGTGTAACGCTGAAAACACAGACCCCCGTCGATTCGGCCTAGGTGAGGATCCTGAGGACCTCGAGATAAGCTGTCTTGACATAGGCCACAGCTGTTGCATTGTCCAATTGGACCCGAATCAAACTACCTGCTAGCAGAAGGGGGGAATGACCTGAGCGCGAAAAAGATTGCGCTGATTTTCAGGATGATTTCTGGGAAGGGAAGACTCCTGGGGCGTCCAACGTCCCCAAGCAGTGTGGAGTCAGTACGCTGCTCCCCAGACTAAGAGGCTGGCGTCCGTGGTCAGGAGTAGCCAGTCCACTTGGGAGAGAAAAACTCCCTCTCGATATGGAAGAGGACTGAAGCCACCAGCAAAACGCATACCTGACTGAAGGAGTCAGGTGAAAAGTTTGTCCAAGGAAAAGGGGCTCTTGTCCCAGGCAGCTAGAAGCACAAGCTGCAGTGGGCGGTGGTGTGGCTAAGCGAGCAGCACTGCCTTTATAGCCGCCGCTATCCTACCTAGCACTCTCATACTGAATCGTATGGAGCGAGAGGAGTACATAGAGAGCAGTGTACCGCTTGTTGTAGTGCAGCCGCCTTGTCTTGAGGGAGAAATATCAAGCCCCGAAGGGTGTCCAGGGACATGCCCAGGGAGTTGACGGATTTTGACGGGACCAGGGATGATTTGACTGGAGTCAGAAGCCACCCTAGGCAGGATAGGGTGCCCATAGAGATCTGCACACTGGTTGGGCCCTTGATGAGGAGGTCATCCAAGCAAGGCAGAACAGCCACTCTCCTGGCATGAAGGGTACTCGTGGCGGCCGCCATGACCTTTGTTAAGACCCTTGGTGCTGTGGCAGAGCCGAGTGTAGGGCCACAAATGAAAGAAAGAAGTCCTGAACCGCGAAGCGGAGGAACTTTTGGTGAGCTGGAGCGATGGGTATGTGCAGGTACGCGTCCCTGATAGCTAGGGAGGCAAGGAATTCTCCTTCGACCATCAAGGTAATAATGGACCCTAGAAATTCCATTCTGAATCTCCTTACGTGCACATGTTTGCTCAGGTGTTAGAGGTCCAGGATGGGTCGAACTGATCCTTCCTTTTTTGGGGACCACGAGAGGTTGGAATAGAAGGCCTTGAACCTCTCGCCGTCTGGAACAGGTATCATCAGCCCCGCCGTTTGGAGAAAGTGGATTGCTGAGGAGAAGGCCTCGAAGTGTTTTGGAGTCTTTGGGGGGGTTGAGAGAAAAGACTGACCAGGGGATCGGGTCCGGAATTCAATGAGGTAACCGGAAGACACAAGGTATCGCACCCATTTGTGGTCTGAGGCGGCAGCCCAGATGGAGGAGGACGAGACTCCTCGATCTTTGTCTAGACTGCCAGGACGAGGTGGACTCGGGGAGCGCTGAGAAGGTCGGGCCCTGCGTGTCTAGTAAAAAACGTCCTGGGCTAGAGTTGGGGGAGAGAGTTACTCTTTCTCCCGTGGCGTAAAAAAAAAAAGAGCCTGTCCAGACGATCGGCAAACCATCGATCTGGAAAGGAGTACTGTGAGAGGCTTCTTAGAGACCGAGCCAGCTCTCCATTATCGGAACCAGAGGGCTTTACAGATGGCAATGGTATTTGAGGCGGCAATAACTGCGCAGGTAGCAGCGTCGAGGGAGGCCTGCATGAGGTACTCCGCCGCCGCAGCAATGTGAACTGTTACATCTGTGAGGGTCTGAGAGAAACTGGTAGTCCTGGTGTCTGTGCGACCCACACGGAAGGGGAGAGGAACCCGCGGCCTCAAGGCAGAGCGATCGAGCTGCTCCACTTGTCTGTCTGTCGGGTCCTTGAAAGAGGATCCATCAAGTAAAAGACAGGAGGGTCCCTCAGGCAGGCGGAAAGCCGGGTGAGGGTCCACCGAGACCGGATCGGCCCAGCCCTTAGAGACAGCTAAGCCAAAGGGGTACCGGGACTCCATGAGTTTACGTATACCGAAGCGGCATCAACAATTTTTTTTTTTTTAAGGTTTCTTCACCCTTTTAAAGGAGACCGCAGGGTCAGTAGTAGTGGATGGGAGGAGATCTTCCACATGCAGAGTTTGGTTGATTGCTGCAATAAGGGAGTCCATCGCAGCTTGATCGCTCGGGGAGGTTAAAACCAAGGAATCATCCCGGTAAAAACATCATTCCCCTTCCTCCGGCTCCAGAGACCGCGGAACATGTGGGAGAACCCCATCTGTGTACCCACGAGGGAGGACCATGGGGGTCATGCCCTTTTCCTGATCTACAACCGGTGAAGCAGAGGGCTGATTCTTATCAGAAGGACCCTCTATAGAGATGTCGTCAAGCTGCATTCTGTCCAGGGGCCCCGAGGGGTGTGAGGACGATGTTGCATAGCCAGCACCAGGTTCTGGGAACTGTGCCCATTCCGGGGGACTGGGAGCCATAGGCTCAGGGCTGGCAGCGGTTGCTGCGGTGGTGTCGGGGGGTGGGGGGGAGAGCTACTGGGGCATCGGACTCACAGAAGGAAGAGGTGCTATCAACTCTGATTGTAATGAGGGAGCAATGCTCTGCAGAGCTAATGTGAGAAAACAAGTGAGGCTATAACTCACCCAGAACGCTGATGACACCTCCCCCCCTCCTCCTGTGTCACACTTCCTGTGGGAAGGAGGAAGCCAGCTTTGAGAGACACCTACAGGCTCTGAGCACAACAAGAGGGAGCAATGCTCTGCAGATCCTGTGTGAGGAGGGTTACGTGAGCTTTCGTGAGGGGGCGTGGCTTATCGTGTGTCAGAGGGGGCGGGGCTTAGCTCCGACAAGAAGGCATGAGAAAATATAATTAAAAAAAAAAAATGGTGGGAAGGGACTCCCCTTCCCCCCTCCAGCCCTGCACAACCATGGTGGACAGAAAAAAAACCTCTTAAAGTGTACCGCAGCTGCGGGTGCACTGAGTCCTGGGGGCTCTCCCCCTCCCCTCACCACAGGTGGAATGCTATTCAGGAGTCTGCAATCAGCCCATGTGCATCCAGCCAGTGTGACCTTTGCTCCATTTCCTGTCAGGGAGCCAGTGTGGGGATTCTGACGCCTGCTGTGCCCGGTCACAGAGCTTATATCAACTGAGAGCCTGCCAGAGGGACTGAGGAAGTTTTTCATCTACTCTGGGCTCTGGAAAAATTGGTGCATGTGAGAACAGTCGTCCAGTGAGTAACAGCCCATGTGAATCCAGTCAGGGAGGATCTCACCTCAGCTCCTGTGGAGATGGCAGTCTGATGCTTGCTGCCTGAGCACGCTGGTGCAGAGCGTGTATCAACTCAGAGCCTGCAAAAAGGACTGAGGAAGTTTTCATCTGCTCTGGAAAAATCGGTGCCATGAGACCCGTCGTCCAGTGAGTAACAGCCCAGGATCCAGCGTCGCAGGAGGGGGTACAGGGAGGCGACACTCCATGTTCCCGCCTGTTGATGGTTTTGGGAAATCGGTCCCCGAAGGAAACCCTCTAAAAACAAAAAATTCTTGCTGCAGTAGTCTGCAGAGATGTGCCTCCTATAGACACTAAGCTAAAACTGAAGTAGCCTGGCTAGGCCAGGGGGTGTATACTGCAGGGGAGCAGCTAATATCTTTGCATCTACTTCGTGTCCTCCTATGGATAAGCAGCATAACACCCATGGTCCTGTGTCCCCCAATGAGGCGTCAGAGAAACAATGATTTTATCAAAACTGCAGCAATCAGCCCTGTAAATGACACATCGCTGGAATCAGGGTCTCTTTCCTCTACATAATGCTGCTTTCAGAAGGGGTAAAAATAAATCTGGTGACAGATTCCCTTTAAAATTCTTGAACGCCTTTTCTTTGTCCATCAGCCTCCTCCAATTTAAAAAAAATCCAAACGAAAAACCCCCAAAATCAAATAGCTTTCCTATGTGCAGTATCTTTCATCTGGATGAGGCCCATGGACTGGTCTGGTGAGTGCTGCCCCATCAGCAGGAATTTTGTGGACAGGAGAGCGGAGCAGTCTTTGTGAAAGGCTGCACTGACAAGTGCAGGAGGAGAACGTGTGATATTCATGTTAGTGAGTGTAAAATATTATGCCCTGAACACATTTGTTAATATAAAGTAGCCAACTCCCTTAGGCATAATATTTTCTACTAGGTTAAAAATAAAATCAAAGCTTGCCAATAAAAGTGAGCAGAAGACAGTGTTCATTAGCAAACATTTCACTATGCTGTTGCTTCAATGGAGGGGAGAGGAATCTTTAAGGGAATATTGCAATAAGCATTAAATGTTCACTTTTAAATAAATGGTCATCAAAAGGCGGTCTAAAAAGCCACACAGAATCTAACCTGCATCTCTCTAGGACTAGTCCTGTCTCCAGGTCCTGGTGGAAAAAGAAGAAAAAAAAGGACTGATTAGAACGCAAACATGCAAATGCTGCCACAGCAATCTCTCATAACATTGACATACCAGAAGGCCCTTGATTCCCAGGTGGTCCCTGAGGTCCTGGTGGCCCAGGGGGTCCAGGAGGGCCCATAGCATTTGATCCTGGTATACCAGGAATGCCTGGAATTCCGGGTGGTCCTGGAGGACCCGGTGGTCCTTGAGGACCTGCAGGGCCAGGAGGTCCTACGGCACCGGGAGGTCCAACCTTTTTTCCTAAAAAATAAAAGGCAATATTAATATTATTGATACGTTATGCAACTACAGGAGATTGTAAGCAAAACAAATACTGTTACTAAACACTAGGAGGTGGCCCGATTCTACGCATCGGGTATTCTAGAATTCTAGAATTTACGTATTGTGTAGTTCATGTATGATTTTTGTTTATATATATATATATATATATATATATATATATATATATATATATATATATATATATATATATATATATATAGATGTTGTTGTGTGTAGCTACCAAGTGTTTGTGTAGGGCGCTGTACATGTTCTGGGTGTTGTCTGGGTGTGACGGGGGGTGAGAGCGGTGTTGTGTGTGTGTTGCGTTGTTTGTGGAGCGCTGTGTGTCTGTAGCGTTGTGTGTGTGTTGCGCGGTTTGTGTGTGTGTGGTGTGTTTTGGGGGGAGGTATGTTTTGTGCAATGTGTGTGTTGTGCGGTATGTGCGTATATTTGTGTGTGCAGCGTTGTCTGTGTGTGTGGGTGTCTGTGTAGGGCAGTTGTTTGTGGTTCCCAGTGTGTGTGTGTGTGTGTGTGTGTGTGTGTGTGTGTTGGGGGGAGGTGTGCACTTCCCATCGTGCTCCATCTCCCATGCAGCGCACTCCCCATCGTGCTCCATCCCCCATGCAGCGCACTCCCCATCGTGCTCCATCCCCTATGCTGCGCACCCCCCATCGTGCTCCATCTCCCATGCTGCGCACTTCCAAACGTGCTCCATCCGCCATGCTGCGCACTCCCAAACGTGCTCCGTCCGCCATGCTGCGCACTCCCAAACGTGCTCCGTCCGCCATGCTGCGCAATCCCAAACGTGCTCCATCCGCCATACTCCGCACTCCCCATCGTGCTCCATCCGCCATACTCCGCACTCCCCATCGTGCTCCATCCCCCATGCAGCGCACTCCCCATCGTGCTCCATCCCCTATGCTGCGCACCCCCCATCGTGCTCCATCTCCCATGCTGCGCACTCCCAAACGTGCTCCATCCGCCATGCTGCGCACTCCCAAACGTGGTCCATCCGCCATGCTGCACTCCCAAACGTGCTCCATCCGCCATACTCCGCACTCCCCATCGTGCTGCATCCCCCATGCTGCGCACTCCCAAACGTGCTCCATCCGCCATGCTGCGCACTCCCAAACGTGCTCCATCCGCCATGCTGCGCACTCCCAAACGTGCTCCATCCGCCATGCTGCGCACTCCCAAACGTGCTCCATCCGCCATGCTGCGCACTCCCAAACGTGCTCCATCCGCCATGCTGCGCACTCCCAAACGTGGTCCATCCGCCATGCTGCGCACTCCCAAACGTGCTCCATGCACCATGCTGCGCACTCCCAAACGTGCTCCATCCCCATGCTGCGCACCCCCCATCGTGCTCCATCCCCCATGCTGCACCAGCATCAGCCTCTCTACCCGCAGCATCAGCCTCTCTGCCCGCAGCATCAGCCTCTCTACCCGCAGCATCAGCCTCTCTCATCCCAGCATCAACCTCTCTGTCCCCAGCATCAGCCTCTCTGTCCCCAGCATCAGCCTCTCTGTCCCCAGCATCAGCCTCTCATCCCAGCATCAGCCTCTCTCCTCCCAGCATCAGCCTCTCTGTCCCCAGCATCAGCCTCTCTGTCCCCAGCATCAGCCTCTCTGTCCCCAGCATCAGCCTCTCTGTCCCCAGCATCAGCCTCTCTGTCCCCAGCATCAGCCTCTCTCATCCCAGCATCAGCCTCTCTCCTCCCAGCATCAGCCTTTTCGGTCCCCAGCATCAGCCTCTCTCCTCCCAGCCTCCCCCAGCCTCAGCCTCCCCCAGCATCAGCCTCTCTTCTCTCAGCCTCCCCATCCCAGCCTTTCCCAGGATCAGCCTCTCTCCTCCCAGCCTCCTCCAGCACGCCGTGCTCCTCTGCCGACACTCACAGATCCGATCGCATACACTCACACACACCCAGACACACCCGATCGCATACACTCACACACACCCGATCGCATACACTCACACACACACACATTGACGATATTGCACATACGCGCTCATACAACATCCGGAGATACCACATGCTTCTGGCCATGTGATCCTCCGGCAGGTCCTGGAAGCTCACAGCACAATATCACAGCCGAGAAGCAAGCGATATCCCAGGATGTTGAGAGTATGTGGATGCGATGTGATGTGTGTGTGAGAGTGAGTGTGATCTGATGTGTGTGTGTGTGTGTGTCCTGTTATGTGTGTGCGTGTGTGTATTTTCCGCCGCTGCAGGACCTTGATGCGCTGGTAACTATGCTACCATGGTTACCAGCGCATCTCGTCCCCCGCTCGCACGGGAGCCCACACCAGCATACGCCGGCCAGCCCCAGCAATGCGAGGGTATGTGTCGGCTGGTTTGGCGGCGTACGCTGATGTGGGCTCCCGGGGGTACAGTACTCACCTGGTAGTCGTGGCTCTGTGACCGTGTCGGTTCGGGGAATGCGGGGGGGGGGGCGCGGGGCCAGAGCTAGCGTGCATTGCGTGAGGGGGGCGGGGCGTGGCCGAGTTGCCAATGCCTGCAGGGTGCCGGGGCGAGAGGCCAATCTGTGGGGGGGCGGAGCCTGGGCGAGCGGCTGGCCAATCCGTGTGGGGGCACAGCCTGGGCGAGCGGCCAATCCGTGCGGGGGGGCGGGGCCATGGCGAGCCCAGCGGCCAATCAGCTTTGTGTCACCGTAAGGACACAATTTTGGAGCAAGACAGACAGACAGACAGACAGACAGAATAAGACAATTATATCTATAGATAATTATCCAAATTATCCAGTGACTTCTTTATCACCAAAGAGTTAACACATTTTCTTTAGATTTATTCTTAAGATAAAAAAATAATGTAAATGCATTGAGTGACAACCAATATTTGACAGGTCAAGAGCAATTTGACATAGAAGGTTCAATTTTCTACCTGTGCTACACGCACTCTACCACCCTCCACCTGTGCTACACGCACTCTACTCCTCTCCACCTGTGCTACACACACTCTACCCCTCTCAACCTGTGCTACACGCGCACTACCCCTCTCCACCTGTGCTACACGCACTCTACCCCTCTCCACCTGTGCTACACGCAACTCTACCACTCTCCACCTGTGCTACACGCACTCTACCACTCTCCACCTGTGCTACACGCACTCTACCACTCTCCACCTGTGCTACACGCAATCTAGCACTCTCCACCTGTGCTACACGCACTCTACCACTCTCCACCTGTGCTACACGCACTCTACCACTCTCCACCTGTGCTACAAGCACACTACCACTCTCCACCTGTGCTTAAAGCACACTACCACTCTCCACCTGTGCTTAACGCACACTACCACTCTCCACCTGTGCTTAATGCACACTACCACTCTCCACCTGTGCTTAATGCACACTACCACTCTGTAGCAATGCTTTACGCTATGTACTGCTCTTCATCTATCATTCAGTTATTGTATCTATGCCAAAATAAGCTGCATGAGTAATCATCAAGTGAGGACAACTCAGTTGTGTAGGGAGACCACCCTTTTTTCAAACTATTGATTTCTTCTAAGTAACAAGTGAAGAATAAACTAATAGTTAACAGTTTTCCATAGAATACAGAATCTCTTGCTCATTTATTAATTCATCAATAAAATGAGAACAAAAACCCATGATCCATTATCATTATTTAAAATACATTTTTGGTTTGTACATGATTAGAGATGAGCGGATCCATAGAAGTGCGGTTCGTTGTGTTCATCAGGACTTTATTTTAAGTTCAGATTGGGACCCAGACTTGACCTGAACCCTAATGAAAATCACTAACTGGGCATTTCGGGTCTCGGCCCACACACAACCAGCCATAAACAGATCACTTCTGGAGGGGAACGGGAGTTGGTTTGTCCTTTTCTTTTTTTGTATATATACTACATCCGGTCATACTGGTGTTACCCCCAGTGCGGGCCGATCAAACACTGTTCATGCGTAAAGCACCTGACCTCTGAATTAATTTTTTTTTTTGGTAAAGCCTGTCTTTGGTATGAACACCGAACGTCAGGTTTGCTCATCTCTATAATATATTATATATATATATATACACACATATACATAAAAAAAAAATATATATATATATATATATATATATTATATAAAAAAAATTATCTATATATCTATATATATAATTGCCTTATTCTGTCTGTATCTGTCTGTCTGTCATGCTCCAAAATTGTGTCCTTACGGTGACACAAAGCTGATTGGCCGCTGGGCTCGCCATGGCCCCGCCCCCCCACACCGATTGGCCGCTCGCCCAGGCTGCGCCCCCACACGGATTGGCCAGCCGCTCGCCCAGGCCCCGCCCCCCCACAGATTGGCCTCTCGCCCCGGCACCCTGCAGGCATTGGCAATTCGGCCACGCCACGCCCCGCCCCCTCACGCAATGCACGCTAGCTCTGGCCCCGCCCCCTCCCTCCCCCCGCGCATTCCCCGAACTGACACGGCTGTCACGGAGGTGAGTACTGTACTCCCCCCCGCCCCTCCCCCCCCCGCGCATTCCCCGAACTGACACGGCTGTCACTGAGGTGAGTACTGTACTCCCCCCCTCCCCACCCCCACCCCCCCCGGCCCCCGCTCGCACGGGAGTGGTGTGGATACGTTGGTACCATCAAGGTCCTGCTGCGGCGGAAGATCCACACGCACACACATAACAGCACACACACAAACATACACACACATCAGATCACACTCACTCTCACACACACACACCTCACATCGCATCCACACACTCACAGCATCCGGCGATATCGCTTGCTTCTCAGCCTCGATACTGTGCTGTTGTGACCTTCCAGGACCTGACGGAGGATCACATGGCCAGAGGCATGTGGTATCTCCGGATTTTGTGAGTATCAGCGCGTATGTGCGATATCGTCAGTGTCTGTGTGTGTGAGTGTATGCGATCGGGTGTGTGTGAGTGGATGCGATCGGGTGTGTGTGAGTGTATGCGATCGGGTGTGTGTGAGTGGATGCGATCGGGTGTGTGTGAGTGGATGCGATCGGGTGTGTGTGAGTGGATGCGATCGGGTGTGTGTGAGTGGATGCGATCGGGTGTGTGTGAGTGTATGCGATCGGGTGTGTGTCAGTGTATGCGATCGGGTGTGTGTGAGTGGATGCGATCGGGTGTGTGTGAGTGGATGCGATCGGGTGTGTGAGTGTCGGCAGAGGAGCACGGCGTGCTGGAGGAGGCTGGGAGCAGAGAGGCTGATCATGGGGAAGGCTGGGAGGGGGAGGCTGATGCTGGGGGAGACTGGGAGGGGAAGGCTGATGCTGAAGGAGGCTGGGAGGGGGAGGCTGGGAGGAAGGAGGCTGGGAGGAGAGAGGCTGATCCTGGGGAAGGCTGGGAAGGGGAGGCTGATGCTGAGGGAGGCTGGAAAGAGAGAGGCTGATGCTGGGGGAGGCTGGAAGGAGAGAGGCTGAGGCTGGGAGGAGAGAGGCTGATGCTGGGGAAGGCTGATGCTGGGGAAGGCTGGGAGGACGGAGGCTGGGAGGAGAGAGGCTGATCCTGGGGAAGGCTGGGAGAGGGAGGCTGATGCTGGGGGAGGCTGGAAGGAGAGAGGCTGATGCTGGGGGAGGCTGGAAGAAGAGAGGCTGATGCTGGGGGAGGCTGGGAGCAGAGAGGCTGATCATGGGGAAGGCTGGGAGGGGGAGGCTGATGCTGGGGGAGACTGGGAGGGGAAGGCTGATGCTGAAGGAGGCTGGGAGGGGGAGGCTGGGAGGAAGGAGGCTGGGAGGAGAGAGGCTGATCCTGGGGAAGGCTGGGAAGGGGAGGCTGATGCTGAGGGAGGCTGGAAGGAGAGAGGCTGATGCTGGGGGAGGCTGGAAGGAGAGAGGCTGAGGCTGGGAGGAGAGAGGCTGATGCTGGGGAAGGCTGATGCTGGGGAAGGCTGGGAGGACGGAGGCTGGGAGGAGAGAGGCTGATCCTGGGGAAGGCTGGGAGAGGGAGGCTGATGCTGGGGGAGGCTGGAAGGAGAGAGGCTGATGCTGGGGGAGGCTGGAAGAAGAGAGGCTGATGCTGGGGGAGGCTGATGCTGGGGGAGGCTGGGAGGAGAGAGGCTGATGCTGGGGAAGGCTGGGAGGAGAGAGGCTGATGCTGGGGACAGAGAGGAGAGGCTTATGCTGGGAGGAGAGAGGCTGATGCTGGGAGGAGAGAGGCTGATGCTGGGGGAGGCTGGGAGGGGGAGGCTGATGCTGGGGGAGGCTGGAAGGAGAGAGGCTAATGCTGGTGCAGGCTGATGCTTGGGGAGGCTGATGCTGGGGGAGACTGGGAGGGGAAGGCTGATGCTGAGGGAGGCTGGGAGGAAGGAGGCTGGGAGGAGAGAGGCTGATCCTGGGGAAGGCTGGGAACGGGAGGCTGATGCTGAGGGAGGCTGGAAGGAGAGAGGCTGATGCTGGGGGAGGCTGGAAGGAGAGAGGCTGATGCTGGTGGAGGCTGATGCTTGGGGAGGCTGATGCTGGGGAAGGCTGATGCTGAGGGAGGCTGGGAGGGGAAAGCTGATGCTGGGGAAGGCTGGGAGGACGGAGGCTGGGAGGAGAGAGGCTGATCCTGGGGAAAGCTGGGAGAGGGAGGCTGATGCTGGAGGAGGCTGGAAGGAGAGAGGCTGATGCTGGCGGAGGCTGATGCTGGGGGAGGCTGGAAGGAGAGAGGCTGATGCTGGTGGAGGCTGATGCTTGGGGAGGCTGGGAGAGGGAGGCTGATGCTGAGGGAGGCTGGGAGGAGGGAGGCTGGGAGAGGTAGGCTGAGAGAAGAGAGGCTGATGCGCACACACACACACACACACGCGCGCGCGCGCACTGCACAACACACCACACACTGGGAACCACAAACAACTGCCCTACACAGACACCCACACACACAACGCTGCACACACACAACACCCAACACACAAACACCGCGGCACACACAAATATACGCACATACCGCACACCACACACATTGCACAAAACATACCTCCCCCCAAAACACACCACACACACACAAACCGCGCAACACACACACAACGCTACAGACACACAGCGCTCCGCAAACAACGCAACACACATACAACACCGCTCTCACCCCCCGTCACACCCAGACAACACCCAGAACATGTACAGCGCCTACACAAACACTTGGTAACTACACACAACAACATCTCTATATCTCTATATATATATATATATATATATATATATCTCATATATATATATATATATATATATATATATATATATATATATATATATATATATAACAAAAATCATACATGAACTACACAATATGTAAATTCTAGAATACCCGATGCGTAGAATCGGGCCACCTTCTAGTATATATATAATTGCCTTATTCTGTCTGTGTGCCTTGCTCCAAAATTCTGTCGTTACCGTGACAAGTGTCTCATTGGCCGCTCGCCTCGGCTCCGCCCCCCCTCACGGATTGGCAGCTCGCCCAGGCTCCGCCCCCCACACGGATTGGCCTCTCGCCCCGGCCCCCTGCACGCATTGGCAACTCGGCCACGCCCCCTCACGCATTGCACGCTCGCTCTGGCCCCACCCCCCTCACGCATTCCCCGAACCGACACGGAGCCCCGACTCCCAGGTGAGTGCTGTACCCCCGGGAGCCCACACCAGCGTACGCCGGTAACCCAGCCGACACATACCCTCGCATTGCTGGGGTTGCCGGCGTATGCTGGTGTGGGCTCCCGTGCGTGCGGGGGGCGGCATACGCTGGTAACCATGGTACACATCGGGTAATATTGTGTAGCATGGTTACTAGCGTATGCCGGCTCCCTCCCCATTCAGATCGTTGGTCTCCCGCTGTCACACGCTGATGCGTGCTGCACAGCAGGAGACCAACAAGTGACCCAGCACTGTCTCTTAGACTCCTCACCCCCAGGACTACTCCTCCTATTATCCTCCTCTCCCCCCAGGAATACTCCTCCTATTAGACTCCTCACCCCCAGGACTACTCCTCCAATTATCCTCCTCTCCCCCCAGGACTACTCCTCCTATTATACTCCTCACCTCCAGGACTACTCCTCCTATTATCCTGCTCTCCCCCCAGGACTACTCCTCCTATTATACTCCTCTCCCCCCAGGACTACTCCTCCTATTATACTCCTCTCCCCCCAGGACTACTCCTATTATTCTTCTCCCCCCCAGGAATACTCCTCTTATTAGACTCCTCTCCCCCAAGGACTACTCCTCCTATTAGACTCCTCACCCCCAGGACTACTCCTCCTATTATCCTCCTTTCCCCCCCAGGACTACTCCTCCTATTATACTCCTCTCCCTCCAGGACTACTCCTCCTATTATCCTCCTCTCCCCCCAGGACTACTACTCCTATTATACTCCTCTCCCCCAGGACTACTCCTCCTATTATACTCCTCTCCCCCCAGGACTCCTTCTCCTATTATCCTGCTCTCCCCACAGGACTACTCCTCCTATTATACTCCTCTCTCCCCAGGACTACTCCCCCTATTATACTCCTCACCTCCAGGACTACTCCAGCTATTATCCTCCTCTCCCCCCAGGACTACTCCTCCTATTATCTTCCTCTCCTCCCAGGACTACTCCCCCTATTATACTCCTCACCTCCAGGACTACTCCTCGTATTATACTCCTCTCCCCCCAGGACTACTCCCCCTATTATACTCCTCACCTCCAGGACTACTCCTCCTATTCTCCTCCTCTCCCCCCAGGACTACTCCTTCTATTATCCTCCTCTCCCCCCAGGACTACTACTCCTATTATACTCCTCTCCCCCAGGACTACTCCTCCTATTATCTTCCTCTCTCCCCAGGACTCCTCCTATTATCCTCCTCTCCCCCCAGGACTACTCCTCCTATTATCCTCCTCTCCCTCCAGGACTACTCCTCCTATTATACTCCTCTACGCTAAGGACTACTCCTCTCCCCCCAGGACTACTCCTCCTATTATCCTCCTCTCCCCCCAGGACTCCTCCTCCTATTATCCTGCTCTCTCCACAGGACTACTCCCCCTATTATACTCCTCTCCCCCCAGGACTACTCCCCCTATTATACTCCTCACCTCCAGGACTACTCCTTCTATTATCCTCCTCTCCCCCCAGGACTACTACTCCTATTATCCTCCTCTCCCCCCAGGACTACTACTCCTATTATACTCCTCACCTCCAGGACTACTCCTCCTATTATACTCCTCTCCCCCCAGGACTACTCCCCCTATTATACTCCTCACCTCCAGGACTACTCCTCCTATTCTCCTCCTCTCCCCCCAGGACTACTCCTCCTATTATCCTCCTCTCCCCCCAGGACTACTACTCCTATTATACTCCTCTCCCTCCAGGACTACTCCTCCAACACACACACACACACTGCACAAAACATACCTCCTCTCAAAACACACACACACCCACACAAACCGTGCAACACATACAGCACCACACGCACACACAATGCTGCAGACACACAGCGCTCCACAAACACAGCACAACACACAGCACCACACACACACAACGCTGCAGACACACAGCACTCTACAAACAACGCAACACACAAACAACACCGCTCTCACACCCCCCCACCCAGACAACACCCAGAACATTTACAGCGCCCTACACAAACACTTGGCAACTACACACAACATCTATCTATCTATATCTATCTCTATCTATCTATCTCTATATATATATATATATATATATATATATATATATAACAAAAATCATACAGTAACTACACAATAGATTCTAGAATACCCGATGCGTTAGAATCGGGCCACCTTCTAAATTATATATATATATATATATATATATATATATATAGTGAAGGTAATAATTATTTGATCCCTTGCTGATTTTGTATGTTTGCCCACTGACAAAGACATGAACTGTTTATAATTTAAAGGGTAGGTTAATTTTAACAGTGAGATAGAATATGCAAAATAAAATCCAGAAAATCACATTGTATGAATTATATAAATTTATTTGCATTTTCCAGAGAGAAATAAGTATTTGATCCCTCTGGAAAACAAGACTTAAAACTTAGTGGCAAAACCCTTATTGGCAAACATGGCAGTCAGACTTTTTTTGTAGTTGATGATGAGGTTTGTACACGTCAGGAGAAAGATTGGTCCACTCTTCTTGCAGACCCTCTCTAAATCAAGATTTTGAGGCTGTCGCTTGGCAACTCTGAGTGGGATTAAGGTCTGGAGACTGGCTAGACCACTCCATGACCTTAATGTGCTTCTTTTTGAGCTACTCCTTTGTTGACTTGGCTGGATGTTTTGTGTCATTGTCATGCTGGAAGACGCAGCCACAACCCATTTTTAATGTCCTGGCGGAGGGAGGGAGGTTGTCACTCAGGATTTTATGGTACATGGCTGCATCCATTGTCCCATTGATGTGGTGAAGTAGTCCTGCGCCCTTGGCAGAGAAACATCCCAAAACATAATGTTTCCACTTCCATGCTTGACAGTAGGGTTTTCTTAGGGTCACAGGCAGCATTTCTCTTCCTCCAAACACGGCGAGTTGCGTTAATGCCAAAGAGCTCAATTTTTATCTCATGTGACTACAGCACCTTCTCCCAATCACTCTCAGAATCATCCAGGCGTTCAGTGGCAAACATGTGCCTTCTTGAGCAGTGGGACTTTGCAGACACTGCAGAATTTTAAGCCATTACGGCCTAAAGCCAGGGAAGGAGTCTTGCGAATATAATTTGCATATTCCCAGTGCCTTCTGGGAATATGCAAGCTCCGCGAGCTCAAGGAGAACCGGGTTTTGGCCGTTACAGCCGGAAGGAAGACTTCTGAAAACCGCGCGCCTGTCTTCTTCATTGTGAGCGTGAGTGAGCAAAGTGTAAGCAAAAGTAAGTGTGAGTAGAATTGTTTGTATTTAGTTGTTTAATTACTTAACATTTGTTTAGTGCTATCCCCATTAGAAAATGTGCTCCACTATTGCTAAAGCGATCCAGTGTACATCTTGTCTCATGTATGCAGTCCTTGAAAAGCCGTTCGAGGGTGCATACTGTTGTTCGACATGTGCGCAAGTTGCACATTTGGAAGCCCAGATACTGGATCTAAATGAGCAGCTGGCAACTCTGAGATGCATTAGCAATATGGAAAGGAGTTTCCTGCTCACTGAGCAGCAGCTTGCTGGGTCAGATGTGGGGGAGGATCGTAGTAGGGAGCGGCAGGACGGTGAGGTAGGTAGCTGGGTGACAGTTAGAAAGGGGGGTAAAGGGAAAAGTGCTAGGAAGGCTAGTCCTGAACTGACACACCCCAATAGGTTTGCAAACTTGGCAGATGAGGGGGATGTCATTACAGGGGTAGCATTGCTGCAGCAAGGCATGACCTCTGAACGCCAGAGGAGTGTCTGCTCTAGTAAGGGGGGGAATAGGAGTGCAGGGCAGGCAAGACAGGTACTGGTAGTGGGGGACTCAATTATTAGGGGGACAGATAGGGCAATCTGTCACAAAGACAGGAATCGCCGAACAGTGTGTTGTCTTCCTGGCGCTCGAGTTCGGCACATCGCTGATCGGGTTGACAGATTACTGGGAGGGGCTGGGGAGGACCCAGCGGTCATTGTACACATTGGCACAAATGACAAAGTTAGAGGTAGGTGGAAGGTCCTTAAAGATGATTTCAGGGAATTAGGTTGTAAGCTTAAAGCATGGACCTCAAAAGGTGGTATTTTCGGAAATACTACCTGTGCCACGAGCCACACCAGAGAGGCAAAGGGAGATCAGGGAGGTTAACAGGTGGCTCAGGAATTGGTGTAGGAAAGAGGGTTTTGGGTTCCTGGAGAATTGGGCCGACTTTTCAGTTGGCTACAGATTCTATGCTAGGGATGGGCTGCATCTTAATGGGGAGGGTGCAGCTCTGCTGGGGCAGAAAATGGCTAGAAGGTTGGAGGAGTGTTTAAACTAGGAATGGGGGGCGAGGGTATTCACTTTATAGAAGGGGAATGTAGTGCAGATAGTGACCAGGGCACAAGTATGAAATTGGGGGTGGTATGGGGGGAAGGGTTAGGACAGTTAATACAGTAAGCAGGAATACAGGTACAGAGTCATACGTAACGTGCATGTACACTAATGCCCGAAGCCTCACAAATAAGGTGGAGGAATTAGAATTAATATTGTTGGAAGAAAATTATGATATAGTGGGGATATCAGAGACATGGCTGGATGAGAGCTATGACTGGGCTGTTAATTTACAGGGTTATAGCCTATTCAGGAATGACCGTACAAATAAGCGAGGGGGAGGTGTGTGTCTATATGTAAAATCATCCTTAAAACCCATCCTGCGTGACAACATATGTGAGGGTACTGAGAATGTAGAGTCCCTATGGGTGGAGATAAGGGGGGGGAGAATGAATAATAAAATACTGATAGGGGTGTGTTATAAGACGCCGAATATTATGGAAGAGGTACAGAATCTCCTCATAAAGCAAATTGATAAAGCAGCGAGTCTCGGAGAGGTAATTATTATGGGGGACTTTAACTATCCTGATATAAAATGGGGAACAGAAACTTGCAGTTCCAGCAAAGGAAATAGATTTTTGATAACAATGAAAGATAATTACCTTTCACAAATGGTACAGGACCCCACAAGAGGGGGAGCACTACTAGACCTTGTACTAACCAATAGGCCAGACCGCATATCAAATATACAAGTTGGGGGTTACTTGGGGAATAGTGATCACAAAATAATAAGTTTTCATGTATTCTTTAGTAAGATGTCTAGTAGAGGGGCTACAAGGACACTAAACTTCAGGAAAGCAAATTTTAAACGGTTGAGAGATAATCTTAGTGCAATAAACTGGGATGATGTACGAAGTAATAAAAGTACACAAAGCAAATGGGAGACTTTTATGAGTATCCTGAATAGGGCTTGTGCAGAAAATATACCCTATGGGAACAAACATGCTAGAAATAGGAGGAAACCTCTATGGCTAAATAGAGCTGTAAGGGAAGCAATAAAAGAAAAACAGAAAGCCTTAAAAGAATTAAAGAGGGTAGGTAGTGATGAGGCATTATATAATTATAGCAAATTAAATAAAATATGTAAAAAGCAAATTAAGTTAGCTAAGTTTGAGACAGAGAGACTCATTGCGAGAGAAAGTAAAAATAATCCTAAAATATTCTTTAACTTCATAAACAGTAAAATACTGAAAAGCGATAGTGTTGGCGCCCTTAAAAATAGTCTTGGTGAAATGGTGGAAGGGGATGAGGGTAAAGCCAACCTGCTGAATGACTTTTTTTCTACGGTTTTTATACAAGAAAATGCCATGGCAGATGACATGACCAGTGATACTATAAATTCACCCTTCAATATTACCTGCTTAACCCAGCAGGAAGTACGCCGCCGCCTCGAAATCACTAAGGTTGACAAATCTCCGGGCCCGGATGGCATACACCCCAGAGTACTACAGGAATTGAGTTCTGTGATAGATAGACCATTATTTTTAATCTTCACAGATTCCTTAATAACAGGGTTGGTACCGCAGGACTGGCGCATAGCAAATGTGGTGCCAATATTCAAAAAGGGGACAAAAACTGAGCGGGGAAATTATAGGCCGGTAAGTTTAACCTCTACGGTTGGTAAAATCCTTGAGGGTTTCTTGAGAGATGCTATACTGGAGTATCTCAAGAAAAATAACCTTATGACAGAGTATCAACATGGGTTTATGAGGGATCGATCCTGTCAAACTAATTTGATCAGCTTCTATGAAGAGGTAAGTTCAAGCTTGGACCAGGGAAATGCAGTGGATGTTGTGTATATGGACTTTTCAAAAGCTTTTGATACGGTGCCACACAAAAGGTTGGTACATAAAATGAGAATAATGGGGATAGGGGAAAATTTATGTAACTGGGTTAAAAACTGGCTCAGTGATAGGAAACAAAGGGTGGTTATTAATGGTACGTACTCTGACTGGGTTTCAGTTCATAGTGGGGTACCACAGGGGTCAGTATTGGGCCCGCTTCTTTTCAACATATTTATAAATGACCTTGTTGGGGGCATGCGGAGTAGAATTTCAATATTTGCAGATGATACTAAACTCTGCAGGGTAATCAATACAGAGGAGGATAATTTTATATTACAGGGAGATTTATGTAAATTGGAGGATTGGGCTGAGAAGTGGCAATTGAAGTTTAATGTAGATAAATGTAAGGTCATGCACTTGGGTAGAGGAAATAACATTTATGATTATGTACTTAATTGTAGAACACTGGGTAAAACAGACACAGAAAAAGACTTGGGTGTATGGGTGGATGGTAAACTTCACTTTAGTGGACAGTGTCAGGCAACTGCTGATAAGGCTAATAAAATAATGGGATGTATTAAAAGAGGTATAAGTGTTCATGAAAAAAATATAGTTCTACCTCTGTACAAGTCACTAGTGCGACCGCACTTAGAATACTGTGTACAATTCTGGTCACCGATATATAAGAAGGACATAGCTGAACTGGAGAGGGTGCAGAGAAGAGCGACCAAGATTATTAGAGGAATGGGTGGGCTGCAATACCAAGACAGGTTATTAAACTTGGGGTTATTTAGTTTGGAAAAACGAAGGCTTAGGGGGGATTTAATCACAATGTATAAATATATGAGGGGACAGTACAGAGACCTTTCCAAAGATCTTTTTACACCTAGGCCTGCGACTGGAACACGGGGGCATCCGCTACGTCTTGAGGAAAGAAGGTTTAATCATAATCACAGACGAGGATTCTTTACTGTACGAGCAGTGAGACTGTGGAACTCTCTGCCGCATGATGTTGTAATGAGTGATTCACTACTAACATTTAGCAGAGCCTGGACGCCTTTCTTGAAAAATTTAATATTACCAGTTATGTATATTAGATTTTATGACAGGGTATTGATCCAGGGAACTAGTCTGATTGCCGGATGTGGAGTCAAGAAGGATTTTTTTTCCCCATTGGAACTTGTTTGCCACATTGGGGTTTTTTTGCCTTCCTCTGGATCAACATGTTAGGCTACAGGTTGAACTAGATGGACTTAGAGTCTCCCTTCAACCTTAAAAACTATGATACTATGAATGTGTTTGTTACCAATGGTTTTCATAGTGAAAGTGGCCCATGCTGCCTTGAGATCATTAACAAGGCTCCCCCCTCCGTGTAGTTTTAAACTTATCTCTCTCCTTTCTCATGATCCTGGATACCACACAAGGTGAGATTTTGCATGGTGCCCCAGATCAATGTTGATAGACACTCATTTTGTATTTCTTCAATTTTCTTACTGCACCAATCTGAATTCCTTGAATTACACAGTTTCGGGAAAGATATCGCCTACTTATCACCAACAATTGTCTCCTTTTCACCCGTCGTCTTACTTATGGTTTTGTAGCCCATTCCAGCCTTGTGCACGTCTATGATCTTGTCCTCGACAACCTTAGAAAACTTTTTGGTCTTGCCCATATTATAGAGGTTAGAGTCTGACTGATTAATTGAGACTGTGGACAGGAGTCTTTTATACAGGTGACAATTTAAGACAGCTGTCTTTAATGCAAGTAACGAGTTGATTAGGAGCATCTAACTGGTCTGTAGGAGCCAGGACTCTTAATCATTGGTAGGGGATCAAATACTTATTTCTCTCTGATAGATACAAATAAATTTATATAATTTATACAATGTGATTTTCTGGATTTTATTTTGGACATTCTATCTCTCACTGTTAAAATTAACATATCCTTAAAATTAGACTGTTCATGTCTTTGTCAGTCGGAAAACTTACAAAATCAGCAAGGGGTCAAATAATTATTTCCTTCACTGTACATAAAATATGACAAACATCTTGTTTCTATGTTATTTTCAGCCCCCCTGAAAGACAAAATACCGATTGTCATAACCATTTTCCCTATTTTAATGCAAGTCCTTCAGAAATCCTAGATCCATTATTTTTTTTAAAATGGGTTGGCCAATGTATTTATTTTAACAAACGTGTGGGACATGATTTCGTGGCACTTACATAGTTATTACAAGTTCTCCTCCTGCACTTGTTATTACAGCCTCCTTGTCCACAACATGGCTGCTGATCGAGAAGCATGTAATCAAAGCAATGGATGTATACTAAAAAACTAAAGCGCTTTTGTTAGGAAATGATAGAACAAACTTCTCACCATATCACTGCCTGTATCAGCGGTATTTTGAGTTCATATAAAACATTTATTCATTTTCTAGCTTAAGACATCCTTGCATTTCCACTACTACATGCTACATAGTTGATATTGAGAACCATTAAAGTTTCCTTAACTCTAATCAAATATCGTTCTCAGGCAAGTTTCAAAGTTTTCCCTCAAGCTACTCTTTATTATAGCATTACGTTTGTCCTATCATTTCCTAACAGAATCGTGGCAGTTTCTCAGTATACATTCATTTCTTTTTCTCAACAGGTCATACACGGTCCCTGTCCTCTACCTGCAGCTCTACCATTGGCTAATAAAAGCACCTTAAAACATACATTTCGAGCACTAGTGTTTTTTTCTTATTGATGTACCGCATTTTTTGGACTATAAGACGCATTTTTTTCCCTCCAATCATCCAAATATGGGAGGAAAGTGTGGGGTGTGTCTTATAGTCCGAATGTCAAAGCAAGGTACCTGTGGGATAGGGAGCTGTGGGGAGGGAGCGGCTGTGGAGTGGGATCACAGGAGGCAGGGAGGGTCAGGAAGCCGGCGGCTGGAGAAACCCCGTGTGCCCGCTGCTTAAAGTAAAGGAATATTCATTAGCTGCTCCCCGCCCACCGCTCTCCACTCTCTTCAGTCAGTGACTAGAAGCGAGTGAGAGGAGCAGTAAATTAATACCTGTTTAATTTAAACAGCGGACACTTGTAGGCGCTCCAGCCTCCGGCTTCCTGCAGCGTCTGGGGAGACTGTGTGTGCTGCTTAAGAAGGAGGCAGGAGCAGGGTGTCGCTGCAGTCATGTCTGGCCCAGAGGAAGTGCAGATCACTGCAGTGTCTGGGCCAGAGCACGGCACACCATCACAGCACAGCCCGCAGTCTCTGTGCTGAGTGCTCACATTGCTTTGTAAGATCCTGCCTCTGCACTAGAAACAAAGTCTCCCGTAACAGCAGGACCTGCAGTGATGTAATGAAGAGGGGTGGGCCAGAACAGCACAGTGCCCCGCCTCTTCATTACATCACTGCAGGACCTTGTTCAGTTACAGCAGACCTTATCTCTAGTGCAGAGGCAGGACCAAACTGAAAGCTAGCTGAGCATCACATCTGTAAAAGTAAGACAATAAATAAACATAGAGTATAAAGGCATAAAGGCATTACTGTACACCTGGATGGGGTTGGATCATAGATATAGAGATTATATATATATATATATATATATATGCACACACACACACACACAGGTTGGAGGATCACACATATAAGGATGGGAAACATACAGTTAGGTCCAGAAATATTTGGACAGTGACACAAGTTTTGTTATTTTAGCTGTTTACAAAAACATGTTCAGAAATACAATTATACACATAATATGGGCTGAAAGTGCACACTCCCAGCTGCAATATGAGAGTTTTCACATCCAAATCGGAGAAAGGGTTTAGGAATCATAGCTCTGTAATGCATAGCCTCCTCTTTTTCAAGTGACCAAAAGTAATTGGACAAGGGACTCTAAGGGCTGCAATTAACTCTGAAGGCGTCTCCCTCGTTAACCTATAATCAATGAAGTAGTTAAAAGGTCTGGGGTTGATTACAGGTGTGTGGTTTTGCATTTGGAAGCTGTTGCTGTGACCAGACAACATGCGGTCTAAGGAACTCTCAATTGAGGTGAAGCAGAACATCCTGAGGCTGAAAAAAAAAATACATCAGAGAGATAGCAGACATGCTTGGAGTAGCAAAATCAACAGTCGGGTACATTCTGAGAAAAAAGGAATTGACTGGTGAGCTTGGGAACTCAAAAAGGCCTGGGCGTGCACGGATGACAACAGTGGTGGATGATCACCGCATACTTTCTTTGGTGAAGAAGAACCTGTTCACAACATCAACTGAAGTCCAGAACACTCTCAGTGAAGTAGGTGTATCTGTCTCTAAGTCAACAGTAAAGAGAAGACTCCATGAAAGTAAATACAAAGGGTTCACATCTAGATGCAAACCATTCATCAATTCCAAAAATATACAGGCCACAGTTAAATTTGCTGAAAAACACCTCATGAAGCCAGCTCAGTTCTGGAAAAGTATTCTATGGACAGATGAGACCAAGATCAACCTGTACCAGAATGAGGTGAAGAAAAAAGTTTGGAGAAGAAAGGGAACGGCACATGATCCAAGGCATACCACATCCTCTGTAAAACATGGTGGAGGCAACGTGATGGCATGGGCATGCATGGCTTTCAATGGCACTGGGTCACTTGTGTTTATTGATGACATAACAGCAGACAAGAGTAGCCGGATGAATTCTGAAGTGTACCGGGATATACTTTCAGCCCAGATTCAGCCAAATGCCGCAAAGTTGATCGGACGGCGCTTCATAGTACAGATGGACAATGACCCCAAGCATACAGCCAAAGCTACCCAGGAGTTCATGAGTGCAAAAAAGTGGAACATTCTGCAATGGCCAAGTCAATCACCAGATCTTAACCAAATTGAGCATGCATTTCACTTGCTCAAATCCAGACTTAAGACGGAAAGACCCACAAACAAGCAAGACCTGAAGGCTGTGGCTATAAAGGCCTGGCAAAGCATTAAGAAGGAGGAAACCCAGCGTTTGGTGATGTCCATGGGTTCCAGACTTAAGGCAGTGATTGCCTCCAAAGGATTCGCAACAAAATATTGAAAATAAAAATATTTTGTTTGGGTTTGGTTTATTTGTCCAATTACTTTTGACCTCCTAAAATGTGGAGTGTTTGTAAAGAAATGTGTACAATTCCTACAATTTCTATCAGATATTTTTGTTCAAACCTTCAAATTAAACGTTACAATCTGCACTTGAATTCTGTTGTAGAGGTTTCATTTCAAATCCAATGTGGTGGCATGCAGAGCCCAACTCGCGAAAATTGTGTCACTGTCCAAATATTTCTGGACCTAACTGTACATATTCCACCATGGGGACCATATATACCTGGAAGGGACCCAGAATGGGGGATATGAGTACAGAATTTGGGGATTTATTAACTCCATAACAGTGTCAGCAGCAGACCCACCCACCCCATAACAGTTTGTCATGACCACATTTTTTTTACTTTAATTTTTTGTTTATATTTTTTCCTCCTGTAAAACCAGGGTGCGTCTTATAGTCCGGTGCATCTTATAGTCCTAAAAATACGGTAACCAAAGCAGTCCATCAGCCATAGAAATAGGTTTACAAGACAAACACATTTGATCTTGTACCATGATTTTCATCAGGTTAAAGGCAGTGGTGCATGAAACCTGATAAGATCCTGGTCCAGGACAGAAAACATATTTTGTAGACATATTGCTAATGTTATAGCTGCCTGTTGTTTTTGTTAATAAAAGAGTAACATATTGGTTGAAATTAAAAAGAACCTGTCACAAAAAAAAAAAAAAAAAAGAAGAAGAGTTAAATACCTTATAAAATTCTCAGCGCTTACCTCATTCTGCCGCTCTTTTCTGTTTTGCTCTGCATTGCAAAGATATTCACATTTGTTGCTGTTAAAAGCAATAGGAGGAATCTCTGCTTGCAGATCACATGGGTGGTTCTTCAAAGTCTTCTCTGTGGAAATGTTCTCTCACTCCTCCCTCCCAGACACTCCTAATCTCAACTCGGCAGCTGATCTAGTAGTGTCAGACACAGCCAACCTGTGATTGGTATGGTCTCAGAGGGAGGGGTGAAAGCGCAAGCCACCAAAAAAGTCTGATGAAAGTTCCAGCTGAACTGCAAGCAGAGACTTCACATAGTGTGCTCTGAAAGCATCAAGCGTGAATATCTCTGCAATGGAGTGACACTGTGAAAAACGAAAAAAAAAACAAAAAAAAAAAACAAAAAACAACAAACAAGAAAAAAAAAAACCAGGAAACTCCGGAGTCATCAGAGTAATCGTGGTTTTATTTTTATTCTATAAATCAATAATACACGCGACAGAATTTCCCTGAAAAGATATTTCTCCTGGATTTGTCTCTCATTTTCAAAATTCTCAATTCACTGGTAAAATCTGTATTCAGTGAAGACAGATTGTTATGCTACCGAGATAAATGGCAGTTGGTTTTTATAAGATTCTATATAAAAGGGAGGGAGGAGCTCTGAATCTAGCCCCTCCCTCCTCCCCCTTCTGTCTACATAAGGTCTTATCTGTAACAAGTGCCATTCCTGTCTTGGTAATAAAATAGTTTATCTTCACTGAATACAGATTTTACCTGGGAATTGAGAATGTTTGAAAATGATCAGAGGAAGAGAAGAAATATATTTTAAGAGAAATCTGCTTCTATTACAAAGTTGCTTATTTTACCGCGTGTCCGCGTCGAATCCCAGTAGTCATGTAAAGTAACAAAAAAACCAACCCAATCTTGGGGTAGGTGGGAATACCAGTGGTTTAAATTACAAAACAGTATGAGCGCCCTGTCGACATTTCATAAAACATTTAATCTATTACTTACACCTATTTTATAATATTAAAAAATATATTTCTGGCCCTTAATGACCAATACGTCTTTTTACTGACCTCATATATAAGAGAATCGCACCCCCTCATGGGTGAAAATGAAGCAGCGGTCAGCAGTACACTATAGCGGACACTGCTGCATCAGCCATGGCCACTGTCGCACTGACCATGGCTGTTTAACCTCTCAGATGCCGTGGACAGTAGTGAAACTGACATTTATATGGAGGTGTGGGTCCCTGTTTGATCCTATAGGCACCATGAGATCACAATTGTGGTCCTGATGTGTGCCCTGGCAATCCAAGCCACGTAATAGCCTTAGGCCCTGTGCACACTTACCATTTACTGCGGTTTTGCTGCATGTTTTGCTGCAGAAAATGTTCTTAACATCTCTGCAGTGAATCACCAGCAAAACCTATGGAAAAAAAATGCTGTGCGCACTATGCGGAATTTGACAGCTGCATGTTTTGCTGCGGGATTCCCGCAGCAAAAACAATTGCATGTCCCTTCTTTTCCGCACGTCGCTGTGGGATTTCACTCCATTGACTGCCATGTAATTGTGAAATCCCGCAAGGAATAACGCAGGCAGCAAATTCTGTGCGGTTCATTGCGTTTACCTGCGGTAATGTACATCGCTGCCTGCGGTTTGCAGGGAAGTGATGTCATTATGACAGGAAGAGGAAGCGGAGCAGAGAGTAAACACTCACACATCACAGACACAGACATAGAACACACACACACATCACACTCACACACAGAGATCACAGACATAGAATACACACACATCACACACAGACATATAGAATACACATAGAAATCAAACAGAAATATAGAAAGAAAAAAAACACGTGGGCTCCGCCGTATTTTTACCTTCCAGCCGAGGTAAGCACACAGCGGCGGCCCGGTATTCTCAGGCAGGGGAGGGCGAGGGGCAGGGTTAATGTCTCCCGCCTCCCTCCCACCTCCCGCAGCCAAGAATATCAGCCGCAGCTGCCCCGGGACTGTCGCATCAATTATGCGGCAGTACCAGAGTGTCCCCAGCTCTTCTAGATGCTGTGATGCGGTGGCGATCCAGGTAATAAGGAGTTAATGGCGGCGGATTGCCGCCACTAAGTCCAGGCTTGATCATGGCAGCGTCTAGGAGACAGTTGACATGATCAACCCGTAAGTAAAGTGAAAAAACACACACACCGAAAAATCCTTTATTTTAAATAAAAGACAAAAAAGCTCCTGGTTCACCCGCTTATTAACCCCCCCGAAACACACCGCTCCGGCGTAATCTACGTCCTGCGATGTTTGCATCCAGCCGCGACTGACACTGACACAGCTGAATGCAGCCTCGCAGCGAGACAGCAGAGGTAACCACAGGGCATTTCCCACGGCCGGTAATTTGAACTCACTACCGACCATGAGAAATGCAGCGTGTGCTCACAGGGACTCTATCTATCCCTCTATCTAACTATCTCTCAATCTATTCTTCTATCTATTCTGCTATCTATTTATCTATCTGCTATCTAAGGAAATGACTTTTTTTTTTCCCAATGTGCTTTATTGCATTGAATGCATTAAAGCACATGTACCAGTCCGCACGTGGCAAAACCGCGGCAATACCGCGAAAAATACAGCGGTAAAACCGCAGCAAACCGCGGCATGCGGTTTGCCGTGGTTTTTTACCGCGGGTGCGGTAATCTTTCAATGCCTGCGGAATTTTCTTGAGAAAATTCCATTTTCCAGTGCGCACAAAGCCTTATTGCCTGCTCCAGCAACATTTTAGTAGTAAAAACATCATTTTTTCTTCCTGTCATTCCACTTTGCTTTAATTCCTGAGAAGCACCTGAAGGGTTCACAACCTACCTGACAGCAGTTTTGAATATGTTAAGGGGTGCAGCTTTAAAAATGTAACGTTACTTTTGTTTTATTTCCAATAGATACAGGTCCCCTAAAGCCACTTCAAAGCTGAATAGGTATCTTAAAAAATAAATTTTGTTAATTTCCTTGAAATAAATAAAAAAATGCTGCTAAATTGTTAAGGCTTCTGACATCTGCACAGGGTATAATGATGTAAGGCAAATATAAGGTGAATGACTTATTCACTATTTTGTGTAAGCATGACTATCTGGATTAAGTACAGTATAAAAGTTTGATTATCACTAATATTTGGACATTTTTTGTCAAATTTCAGATTTTTCTACAAATAAACACAAAACATATTGACCAAACTTTACGACCAACATACTTTTTCATGACGCATTTTATTGTATCTCAGAATCACTAGGACACTCCAGAGTTATTACCACATACCTTTATACCTGTCAGATTTGACAAATTTGTCTCAGTCACTAAGGAGTAAAAGCAACATCTAAAAACTGGGGCCATCATTTTAAATATTTTCCCTAGTGCAATCTAAGTCAGGACAAAAAAGAAGAATCTTAGGTTACAACTTGTGGGAATGTAAAAGGAAGCAAGGGAGAATAGATACTGGTCAGGGCTCCTGAATATAGAGACCTTCTATGAAGAGAAGATTGAATATCCTGGTATTTTTAATATGTACCACCCCTCCTCCCCAACAAAAGTGTCATTCATAGATTGCTTTCCTATACAAGTTCCTGGGCAACGCAAAGCCCTGCTCCGGATGTACGAGTATAGCTACAATGATGGAGCCACCTGTATGAATATGGATCTCTCAAACAGCAGCAACCAAGTTTAACTTTGCACATAGGATGGGTAACATCTGGTAATGCAGCATTTCCAGGAGGATACTTTAAGAAAGCAAAGTTTTCATTAGTATCTTTCCAGTCTTCAGTCTTTCCAGTATTCAATAGGCTATTTAGTACTTGGCTCAGCAGACTGGAGCTGATCATGGTCCTGAAAGTTAATCAGGAGCATCAGGGTATGAGGATCTGTAGGTGAGAATAAATCGCCATAATTTATATAAATAATATATATATATAAAATAAAAAAATGGACAAGTCAAAAGAAAGTGGGCAGATTTTTGCTCTCAGTTTTAGGCTTTCTTAGCTTAGTTTCTTACCATATTGACATGTGTCTATTAATGAGCGAGTACGCTTGTCACTACTCAGTACTCGCACGATTATCACTGTACTCGGGCTACTCGGCGGGTACCGAGTAATCTCGCGATACTCGTGGTCTTCATCCCTGCATGTTGGCGCTCTTTTGAGAGCCAGTCCTCATGCAGGGATTGGCTGGCAGACCACTGCAATGCCACAGCCCTGTTAGTTGTGGAATTGAAGTGATTGGCCGGCCCGCATAGCGTGACCGAGCCTTTATACCGGCGGGCGCGCTGTCCTCTGCACACAGCCATCCAGACAGTCAGTGCAGGGAGAGTGTTGCTGCTTCAGGGAAAGGTTTGCGGCCCTTTATAGTTAGTTCCGGAGCAGGGCTGCAAACAGTGTGACCAGAAGTCCTTCTCAGGACTATTGTAGCTGTATACAGGCATGCAGGGTATAGCCAGGTCGGAGTAAAGGAGAAGAGTCCTTCTCAGGACTATTGTTGCTGTATACAGGCAGGGCAGGCAGGGTATAGCCAGGTCGGAATACAGGCTAGTGACCAGAAGAGTCCTTCTCAGGACTATTGTAGCTGTATACAGGCAGGCAGGCAGGGTATATAGCCATTTCTAGTGGTGACTGTATACCAGCCTTCATCATATCTGGGGCTGGTGTACACAATCTAAGGCCTGCGACACACATCCGTGCCGCCGGCACGTGTTTGTCATTTTTTACACGTACCGGCGGCACGGAGACACGTACAGCAATGCTACCCTATGGTAGCAGGCACACACACGTAAAACCACACGGAACGTGTGTCCGTGTGCGTTTGTACGTGTGTGCGTTTTTCAAAGCGCTGACATGTCCGTTTTTTCTCCGGCAGCACGGGTGTCACACGGCCCGCACCCGTACTACACGGGTGTAGTGTGGATGCGGTCCCGTGTGACACGCGCCGGAGAAAACACACGTGTCAGTGGAAAAAAAACAAAACATTAACTCACCTTCTCCTGCCCTCCTGTCTCTGCCGCTGCTGCCTCTTGCTGCCGACCACCGCTCATTAATCTCATAGAATATTCACTTCACTGCCTGGCAGCAGCAGCAGCGGGGAGACGGGAGGGCTAGAGACCGAGGATCAGCACCACGGACAGCAGCGCGGACATCAGGAAGGACCAGGTGAGTATAATAATTACCGGTTCTACGTGTGCTATCGCGGATAGCACACGTAGAACACACGTGTCCCGCACGTACCAGAGACACGTACTTACCTGCACGCAACACGCAGGGAAAATACGTGTCTCTCGGCACGTGCGTGATTTTCACGTGAATGTGGCAGAGGCCTAAAACAGTCCTGATAGTGTCAGACTTCTCAGTAATTGTCGCTCCTAAAAAGCTGTTAGGTTCTTAGTGCGTCCGTGCATGCATTTAAAAACTGCACATGTGTGCCTGTCGGTGGCAGCATACAGGTGCACTTGTGTGCGTTTTGCACAAACTAGGATATAACGCACAAGTCTAGTGAATACACGTCAGCACAGCATTGCAAAATGTGCAAGGGCGTTGGCAACGAACAACAAAGTGGACGTGATGGTGGTGCAAGCAGAGGCCGAGGTCGTGTGCAAGCTCTAATTTCGCCACAACAAAGGGCCACATTACTCGCTCGCATGTCCTGTCCCAAATTCTTGGGGACCGCAGCAGTACACCGCTCTTGAACCAAGACCAGTGTCAACAGGTTGTTAGTTGGATAGCGGATAATGCTTCCAGTCAGATTGGCACCACCACAAACACTCTGTCTTCCACACGGTCAAGTGTCAGTAGCCGTGATACTGCACCGCACATTTCAGAACCTGATCCTCCTTCCTACCACCAGGCCGAGTACACGTCCACGGACATTACTGATCCCACACTTGGACACTCGGAAGAGCTGTTCACGTTTCCATTCGCACATTCTGGCCTCTCACCTCCTGTTGAAGTGGGTCATGACGAGATCGTATGTACAGATGCCCAAATATTTGAGCAGCCACGTTCTCACGAAGTTGGCAACGTGTCTCAACAAGGGGTGGACGATGATGAGACACAATTGTCAGGAAGTCAGGAGGAGCAGGGTGCGGAAGAGGACGACAACGTGGTGGATGATCCAGTAACTGACCCAACCTGGCAGGAGGATATGCAGAGCGAGGACAGCAGTGCACAGGGGGAGGGAGGCGTAGCATCCCAACAGGCAGTAAGAAGCAGGGTGGTGGCTCCAGGCAGAAGTCAGGCAACCGTTCCCCGGAACAACAACACGACACAAGGTGCCTTTACAAATGTTAGGTCTTCCAGAGTCTGGCAGTTTTTTAAGTTGGCTCCAGATGATTCTAAAAAGGCCATTTGCAACACCTGCCATGCCAGCATCAGCAGGGGTACCAAAACTAGCAGCCTGACCACCACCAGCATGATCAGGCACATGTCAGCCAAGCACCCGACTTTGTGGGATGTACAACAGAGTCGAGGAGCAGTGCTTGCTGATGTCACTGCTACGTCTTCGCTTGTTGTGCATGCGAGCCAATCCCCTGTCCATGCTGCCCGCGAACAAGCCTCCTCCGGCCCTGCACCTGCAGTTGCCCACGCAGAAATAACACCATCATCAAGCACGTCCTTGTCCCAGCGCAGCGTTCAGTTATCCATTCAGCAAACCTTTGAACGCAGGCGCAAATACACTACCAATGCCCCACATGCCACAGTTCTAAATGCTAACATTTCGCGACTGCTTGCGCTGGAAATGTTGCCTTTTAGGCAGGTGGAGACAAGCATTCCGCGACCTGATGGCGGCAGCTGTCCCATGTTACTCGGTCCCCAGCCGCCACTATTTCTCCCGGTGTGCTGTCCCTGCATTGCATAACCACATGTCACAAAACATCACACGTGCCCTGAACAACGCTGTTTCAGCCAAAGTCCACCTAACCACAGACACGTGGACAAGTGCTTGTGGGCAAGGCCGCTACATCTCGTTGACAGCACACTGGGTTAATATTGTGGAAGCTGGGACCCAGTCTGAGCGAGGGACGGAACACGTCCTTCCCACACCAAGGTTTGCAGGCCCTACCTCAGTCAGGGTTTCACCCACACTCTACAGCTCCGGAATGTCATGCTCTTCAGCCTCCTCCTCCTCCTGCGCATCCTCATCCACTTTACCCTCCACACCAGTCCCAAGCTGGAAGCACTGCAGCACTGCCTCGGCGAAGCGGCAACAGGCTGTGCTGAGGCTAATCTGCATATGTGACAAACCCCACAATGCAGAAGAGGTGTGGACAGCTCTGAAACAGCAGGCAGATCACTGGCTCACACCTCTGAACCTAAAGCCAGGAAAGGTCGTGTGTGACAATGGCCGGAACCTGGTGGCGGCTTTGAGGCGAGGCCAGCTGACACATGTTCCATGCGTGGCCCATGTGCTCAACCTCGTGGTTCAGCGGTTTCTAAAGTCATACCCAGAGGTGTCTGATCTGCTGGTAAAAGTTCGCCGCCTGTCTGCACATTTTCGAAAGTCACCTACTGCTTCAGCCGGCCTTGCTGGCTTTCAGCGCCGTTTGCATCTTCCAGCTCACAGACTGGTGTGTGATGTCCCCACGCGTTGGAATTCAACTCTGCACATGTTGGTCAGGATATGTGAGCAGAAGAGGGCAGTTGTTGAGTACCTGCATCACCTAAGCCGTTGGGAAATGGGTCAAACTCCACACATAACACCTGAGGAGTGGAGATGGATGTCCGACCTATGTACCATCCTCCAAAACTTTGAGGACTCCACCAAGATGGTGAGTGGTGATGACGCCATTATTAGCGTCACCATACCGCTTCTCTGCCTTCTAAAACTGTCTCTGCTCAAAAACAAACATGATGCATTGCAGGCGGAGCGCGATGAGTTGGAGCAAGAAACAGTAGTGGGTGTGGGTGATAACACAGCCCAGCCTCGTCTCATCACAACGTGCAGTGGAGGACTATGACGAGGAGGAGGATGAAGACATGAAGCAACTCTCCGGCCAAATTGAGGATATGACATGCACACCAGTCATATCCTCGGTTCAGTGTGGCTGGCCAGAGGACAGGGTAGATGAGGAAAAGGAAGAGGAGGAGGAGGACAGCATGTTCAGTCATCGTGTTGGTCAGGATACTGAAGTGATGGCTGTTAAGAGTCTGGCGCACATGGCTGACTTTATGGTAAGCTGCCTGTCTCGTGACCCTCGCATTAAGAACATCTTGGCCGACAATCATTACTGGTTGGTAACACTGTTAGACCCACGCTACAAAGAGAACTTTATGTCTCTTATTGCCGAGGCGGGGAGGTCAGCCAAAATGCAGCAGTTCCAGAAGGCCATAGTCACGGAAGTAGGCAAAGCATTCCCCTCACAAAACGCTAGCGGCATAGGTCAGGAATCAGTGGACAACCAAGGCGTACAGCCGAGAGGGGCACAAGTCCAATCCGCCAGAGGTAGGGGAACAGTCTTTAAGATGTGGGACAGTTTTCTCAGCCCCTCACGTACCACAGCCCCTGAGGTGCGGGGTAGTGCCACAAGAAATGCTAAGTTTGCCCAGATGCTCAAGGAGTACCTTGCAGATCGAACAACTGTACTCCGACATTCCTCTGTGCCTTACAATTATTGGGTATCCAAGCTGGACACGTGGCATGAATTGGCTCTCTACGCCTTGGAAGTCCTGGCTTGCCCTGCCGCTAGCATTTTGTCAGAGCGTGTTTTTAGTGCCGCAGGTGGAATCATTACAGATAAACGCACCCGCCTGTCAACTGAAAATGCTGACAGGCTGACTCTGATCAAGATGAATAGAAAATAAAGGAGCGGGCAGCACTCTGCAGGTAGCTTCAGACAGCTTTATTTTTCGATGCTGACAGGTGTAACAGACATGAGGGAGTGGAGGGAGGGGAGCACGAGGACGACGGTACCGTTTCGCACCTCTAGGGGCGCTTTTACGGGTCCATCAATGCTTCGTCTGGGCAATAGCACCACGGTTGAGACAGCAGCTTCCATCATACCAGGAATTTTTTCAGGATTGTGCCCGATGTCACAAAGCAACAACCACACTGCTTAGTGGTGAAACAAGATCATCTCACTACCTCTTGAAAGGGTAAGCAGTGCTGTGCACTTTTCCTTCTATGTTATTTCAAATTCTGATCAAGATGAACAAGGGTTGGATTGGGCCAGACTTCACCACACCATCAGTAAATGAGAGCGGAATTTAAATTTTGTAACGGGAATTTGCAATGTACCTCCACTCACCCATGGGTACACACTTCTGGACTAATCGCTGGACTGCTCCTCCTTCTCCTCATGCGCCACCATGATGACCGTTACAATAGTTAGGCCGTTGTTTCAGGTATACCCCCAGTTGAAATTTTTTTCGCCTATTCTTTCAGAATGGGCATTACAACGACAGGAGACCCGCTCCTTTGCAATGGGAACAATGTTTTGAGGCCCTCATGCACGTCTCTATCCAGGGACAATGTGGAGCCTCCCAATTTTTGGCTGCCCTGCTAAAGGGCTATACTACAATAGACCCACTTCCTTACAATGGGCACTTCATGTTTACAGGCCATCATGAACGTCTGTATGCAGGGGCATTGGTGGACCCCACAATTTTGGACTGCCCTGGCAAAGGAAAATACTACAAAGACTCACTTCCTCAAAATGGGCACATTAGACTCAAGAGTCCTTCATGTACGTCTCTTCTCAGGGACATCGGAGTGCCACACAATGTTTTAACGTAAAATCTTTCATGTAATCTAAAAAAGTAACATACACCAGCTTTATCTCCCTATTGGGTATGTGCCCTTAACATTTCCGCCATGAAAATTCATTTTGGTGTCATTTTGGAAGGTTTTCTGGTGAATCCGTAAAAATGGCGTAAAACGCGGACAAAATTGTTCACAGCTGTGACTTTTGAGTGATAAATGCTTCAAGCGGTCTTCCCCATGCTGTTGCCATGTCATTTGAGCACTCTTCTGAGACACTTGTGACATTTTTAGGGTTTCTACATGCTGCCGGGGGGTCATTTCATAAAAATACTCGGGTCTCCCATAGGATAACATTGGGCTCGGTGCTCGGGCCGAGTACACGAGTATCTTGGGATGCTCGGCCCGAGCCTCAAGCACCCGAGCTTTTTGGTACTTGCTCATCACTAGTGTCTATATGTTTTTTTTCAGTTGTGCTTTGTTCTTGCATTAACAAAGTGAATATTTTTTCCTACATATGGGGAGATTTCAGTTGTGTGTCACAAAGGTGAACGTTGACTACCATGATAAGGAAAGCCTACAATCTGTATTTTGGCTGTAGAATAAGAGATCAGGACAAGGGTTGGGCTCCACACACATGCTACAATAGACGTGCACCACAACATACCGAGTGGTTGCACGGGAAGAGGCAGCCTACACCTTTTGCAGAATGATCTGAAATGACCAATGATCTGAAAAGAGCTAAATGATCATCCATACTACCAATTGCTTTTTCTGTATGGTGATCCCCATTAGGAAAGGCATTTCAAGGAAGTAGAAGTGGACTTTACAGTATCCAAACACTCCTTCGGCAATACACCCAGTACCACATACAAAAGGACTGCTGGCTCCAAAAGCACCAGGAACATTTTCAATTCAGTCAAGTTAGGAAGAAGAGGGTGCTTGTCTTATGAAAAATGTTCTTCTCACGACGCAGACTTTCTGTCAGAAGCCACAACTGAACCACACCTTATAAACACAAAGTGAACTAAATGACCTTGTTATTGATTTGGATCTGCCCCAGAGTAATAGTCCAGTCACACATAACGAGATCGTTACTACGTCACAGTTTCCGGATCGTTGTTAAGTCGTTGGTGAGATGTCACACAGTCATTTTCCCAACGACTTTAGTAACAATGCAGCGACCTGTATAACGATCTGGTTGGTCATTGGGACCCTATCACACAGCAGCTATGTAACGATTCCGACCTCGAATAGTGGCGTAGTGTTTGACGTTGTAAGCCACGTAGCCACACCCCTCCGCTCCGATTGGTGGCCAATACTACGTTTTGATTAGACAGCCGGCCTAGAAGGCAACTTTGTATCGCTTCATCCTTTGTCCCTTTTTGAGCCTTGCTTTGAGGATAGAACCTGTGACTCCACCTGGATTCATTCCTACTTTGTTCCCGGTTGCTTGCTTGCTTTTCGGATCGAAGCTGCATCTGCACCTGGATTCATCCCTTTTTCGTTCCCGAGTGTTTGCTTACTGTTCTCAGCGCCAACCAATCGGTGCAGATGGGGCGCGGAAAAGGTGACGCAACTACACGCATACGTGTCACACTTTAAGTTCTCATCTAGGTCGTTAACGAGATCGTTGGTAGGTGTCAAACATACAGATCCATCCTGCCCAGCAGGACTCCAACGAGCCAAAAATGGACCAGGACATTTAGCAACGACCAACGATCTCACAGTCGGGGGCGGATCGTTAGTACGTGTCAAACATAACGAGATCGCTGGTGAAGTCGTTGTTTTGTCACAGAAACTGTGACGTAGAAACGATGTCGTTAGTGATCTCGTCATGTGTGAAGTGGCCTTAAAGGCCCCTTTACACACTGAGACTTTCTAGCGATCCCACCAGCGATCCCAACCTGGCCGGGATCGCTACAAAGTCTCTGGTGAGTCACTGGTGAGCTCTCAAACAGGCATACCTGGAAAACAACGCAACAGCGATACAGACCTGCAGAACGACCTATCTAGTCATTGGGGACTTTTTAAAGCAGCTTTTTGAAAGGGAAGTCGCTAACGAAGTCGCTGTAAAGGTCCCTTTACACACAGACTTTCTAGCGATCATGCTGCACAGCGGGAAACTAAGGACCAAAGAATGGTCCTGAGAGATGTGTAGTGATCAGCAACCTCACAGCAGGGGCCAGGTCGCTGATGTGTTTCACACACTGCAATGTCACTGGGGAGGTCGCTATTACGTCACAAAACCGGTGACGTTACAGCGATGTCGTTTGCGATGTTGCAGTGTGTAAAGGGGCCTTAGGATCTGTGCGCACTAGTGCGTTTTACTCGCGGATTTGCCGCGGAAATTTCTTGAGAAATGTCTGCAATCTTTGTGCAGACATTTCCCAGCAAATTCTATGAGAAAAAAAATAGCTGTGCGCACTGTGCGGATTTTTCTCAAGAAATTTCCTTGAGAAGAATTTCGAGAAAATTTCTTGAGAAAATGAGCATGTCAATTCTTTTCCGCAGGTGCCCTGCGGAATTCGGCAGTACAGCCTGCAAAATCCGCAGGGAACCACCCGCGGGAAAATCGCGGCAAATCCGCATGCGGAAATCTTTCACTCCCAGAAGTTTCTCAAGAAATTTTCTTGAGAAACTTCACATTTCTAGTGCGCACATAGCCTTAAGGCTGAGCTCTCAGGTTCCAGCAGTGGAATCTCTTATCAAGAGATGTTTGGATTTCTTTCTCTCCACAAACTAGAAAGATTTTGTCCAATACTTCATGGAGGTTGATCTATTGGCATGCAAGACAGTTTAATGGAAGCTCTGAAGGTAAGTAATAATCCAGAGGAATGGAGGCTTTTCATTGATTCGACCATAACAAGGCTAAAAACAGTCTTGCTGCATAATGGCAATGTGCTACCTTCAATTCCAGTTGGTTATGCAGTCCACATGAAAGAAGCCTATGATAACATGGGATAGCTGTCTAGGTGCCTGAATTATGACTAACGTTTCTGGCCCTACTTTGGCGACTTAAAGGTGGTTGCCCTCTTATTTTGTCTCCAGGTTGGATACACAAAGTACTGCTACTTTCTGTGTAAGTGGGATAGTTGTGCAAGAAAATATTACTACAATAAAAGAGATGGGCCTCTCAGACATTCACTTCAGTCAGGATGTAAAAATGTCTTGCATCCAGAACTTCTTGACCCACATAAGATTTTGTCACCACCATCGCATATCAAGTTGCGCCTAATTAAGAACTTTGTAAAGGCAATGGATAAAAGCACAAATGCATTCAAGTGTTTTATTGATACATTTCCAAGGTTGAGTGAAGCAAAGAAAGGAAGGAACCTTAACACCTCAGACTTGTAAGCTTCTTCAAGATGAGGCGTTTCTCAGTTTGTTGCAGGGCAATGAATAGACTGCACAGGTAATATTCACATGAGTGGTGACTGATTTTTTGGGAAATTCAAGAGCAGATATCTCTGAAGAGTTGGTAGAAAATCTCCTCATAACATATGATCCTGGCTGTAACATGTCCTTAAAGGGAACCAAACATCAGGATTTTCGTGTATAAGGTGAAGCCAGTGCAGTACTGGCACTATCAGGCACGTTGTGTACATACCATCAGGGTGCAGCTCGGGTGTTTAGTCAGTGAAATCCAACTTTATAAAGTTTGAAATTTCGTGCACTTTTTGATTGACGTGTGCACCTCTCTGTTAATGTCCGGGCGGGTTATGCACGTGTTCCCCGCCCCCCGCCACCAGCCTGTTCCTCCCTCTCTCCTGATGTCCGGGCGGGTTATGCACGTGTTCCCCGCCCCTCCTGTTCCTCCCTCCCTCCCTCTGGCTGTACGTAAATTTCTAATCTTCAGAAACATGGCGCCGGAGTGGGCCTCTGCGCATAGCGCTTATCTCCGGCGCCATGTTTCTGAAGCCCGCATTACACAGCTTGGTGTCTGAGAGGGCGGCGCATGCGCCCTCGCTCCTTCAGATCCAGTTGTGACCGCGGGAGCGCGCGCGATCACAACAGGACTGCAGAACAGCTGATCGGAGGACGCGATCAGCTGTAGCTACGATGACGTACCGCCTCAGGACACCGGGCCAGGACAGCAGCCTGCCAGCGACATCGGGGGTCAGGTGAGGTAAGTTCACAATGGACTCACATGACCCCGTGACGATAGTGCTGCGAGACCTGGTCACGGTAGTGATATCGGGCGGCACTGTCTTCACTGGGTCAGGTGAATGAAATTACTAGCACCTGTGAAGTCATTGCCCCAGCAGGCACGCACATATTATACACACACACACTGCTGTGTGTGCGCCCCTGCGTTGACCTGGGCTCACCTTCTGAGTTCCAGGTCACTGCAGAAAAGCACTCACAGCTGTGTGTGTATAATGTGTGTGTGTGTATAATGTGTGTGTGTGTGTGTGTGTGTGTATAATGTGTGTGCATAATGTGTGTGTGTGTGTGTATATAATGTGTGTGCATAATGTGTGTGTGTGTGCATAATGTGTGTGTGTGTATAATGTATGTGTGTGTGTGTGCGTGCGCATAATGTGTGTGTATAATGTGTGTGTGTGTATATAATGTGTGTGCATAATGTGTGTGTGTGTGCATAATGTGTGTGTGTGTATAATGTATGTGTGTGTGTGTGTGTGCGCATAATGTGTGTGTATAATGTGTGTGTGTGTATAATGTGTGTGTGTGTGTGTATAGTGTGTGTGTGTGTGTGTGTGTGTGTATAGTGTGTGTGTGTGTGTATAATGTGTGTGTATAATGTGTGTGTGTGTATAATGTGTGTGTGTGTATAATAATAAAATAATAATCTTTATTTCTATAGCGCCAACATATTCCGCAGAGCTTTACAATTCAGGAGGATCATATACAAACAAGTAACAGTTATAGAAATACAATATTTAGAGGAAAAAAGAAAAAACACAACCCTGCTCGTGAGAGCTTACAATCTACAATGAGATGGGGGGGGGGGGGGAGGGAAGGTTCAAGTGTTTATTTACAATGACAATCCAGCCATCTCACGGACATGGGGGATAGATAATGGTTTCCTCGACCAGTGGGCCAGAGCCTTGAGATGCCTTTGGGTGCCATGGAGTTTGATGTGGAGTTATGTTGTGAGAAGTTGTAGAGGGACTATGTAAATCGAATCTGATTAGGGATAGGCTGCCCTAAAAAGATGCGTCTTTAGGGTGCGTCTGAAGCTGAGTAAGTTGGGAATTGTCCTAACGTCTTGGGGTAGAGCGTTCCAGAGGGTTGGTGCAGCTCGGGAGAAGTCTTGGATCCGGGAGTGGGAGGTTCGAATTAGTGTGGATGTTAGTCGAAAGTCGCTTGCAGAGCGTAAAGAACGGGTGGGGTGATAGACAGAGAGTAGGGTGGAGATGTAGGGGGGTGCCGCACTGTGGAGAGCTTTGTGGGTGAGAACAAGCAGTTTGAATTGGATCCTGTGATATATGGGCAGCCAGTGCAATGACTGGCACAGAGCAGAGGCATCCGAGTAGCGGTTAGCCAGATAGGTGACCCTGGCTGCTGCATTAAGGATGGACTGTAGAGGAGAGAGTCTAGTTAGGGGGAGACCAATTAATAGAGAGTTACAGTAGTCAAGGCGAGAGTGGATCAGGGCCACGGTGAGGGTTTTTGTCGTTTCCATAGTGAGAAAGGGGCGGATTCTAGAGATGTTCTTGAGGTGCAAGCGGCTGGATCGGGCAAGAGATTGTATGTGGGAGGTGAAGGAGAGATCAGTGTCAAGTATAACCCCCAGACAGCGGGCTTGCTGCCTAGGACTTATCGTTGTGCCACACACAGAGAGGGAGATGTCAGGTTTAGGAAGGTTGGAGGATGGAGGGCAAAGAAGAAGTTCAGCTTTGGAAAGGTTAAGTTTCAGATAGAGAGCAGACATGACATTGCAAACTGCAGTCAGGCAGTCACTTGTGTTCTGTACTACAGCGGGGGTGAGCTCAGGGGATGAGGTGTATAGATGTGTGTCATCAGCATAAAGATGGTACTGAAAGCCAAATCTGCTGATGGTCATTCCAATTGGGGCAGTGTAGAGGGAGAAAAGAAGAGGGCCAAGGACTGAACCTTGAGGGACCCCAACAGTGAGAGGAAGAGGAGAAGATGTGGAGCCAGCAAATGATACACTGAATGAGCGGCCAGAAAGATAGGAAGAGAACCAGGAGAGCACAGTGTCCTTTAGGCCGATAGAATGGAGCATAGAGAGAAGGAGATGGTGGTCAACAGTGTCGAAGGCAGCAGAAAGGTCAAGAAGAATAAGCAGAGAGTGGTCACCGTTACGTTTTGCTGTCAATAGGTCATTGGTCACTTTGACAAGGGCAGTTTCTGTTGAGTGTAAGGGGCGGAAGCTAGACTGTAAAGGATCTAGAAGCGAGTGATTGGAAAGGTAGCGGGTAAGGCGGGAGTAGACCAGGCGCTCCAAGAGTTTAGAGATGAAGGGGAGATTGGAGACAGGTTTGTAGTTGCTTGTGCAGGACGGATCGAGAGAAGGTGTTTTTAATAATGGAGTAATGATAGAGTGTTTGAGGGAGCAGGGGAAGATACCCGAAGAGAGAGAGAGATTGAAGATTTTAGTTAGGTGAGTGGTGACAACCGGACAGAGTGTCTGGAGTAGAGGTGTGGGGAAGGGATCAGTAGGGCAAGTGGTAGGACGAGAGGAGGATAGGAGCCTGGACACTTCCTCCTCTGTGACTGGGTCAAATGTGGAAAGTGAGCTGGATGGGATATGGGGAGGGATGGGATTCACAGCGCTTGATGGCTGGGAGCTGATCTGTTGGCGGATGTTTTCTATTTTCTCTGTAAAATACGAGGCCAGGTCATCAGCATGAAGGGCTGTGACAGGGGTCTGTGCTTTGGGACTGAGGAGGGAGTGAAAGGTGTCAAAGAGCTTTTTTGGATTGTTGGCTAGTGAGGAAATAAGGGTGGTGAAGTAGGTCTGTTTGGCGAGGTGAAGGGAATAGTTGTAGGTCCTTAACATGAACTTGTAGTGGATGAAGTTTTCTGGTGTGCGGGATTTCCTCCATAGGCGCTCGGCACTCCTAGAGCATCGCTGGATAAATCGAGTTTGTGATGTGAGCCAAGGCTGTTTTACTCTGTGTTTGGTCTTTCTGAAGGTGAGGGGCGCTACTTGGTCTAGTGTAGTCTTGAGTGTGTCATTGTAGTGCTTTACAGCCATATCAGGACAGGAAAGTGAGGAGATAGGGGACAGTGATGCGTGTAAAGAGTCTGAAAGTGTCTGAGAGTCTATGGCCTGTAGGTTTCTGAATGTGTGATTGGTGGAAGTGTGCTGGGGCGGACGAGGATTTGTGAGCTTGAAGGAGAGGATGTTGTGGTCAGAGAGGGGAAGAGGTGAGTTGTCAAAGTCAGAGATTGAGCAGAGGCGGATAAAGACCAGGTCAAGGGTGTTACCATCTTCATGTGTCTCAGAGGATGAGAGTTGTGAGAGGCCAAGGGAGGTGGTGAGAGATAGAAGCTGAGATGCAGATGGGGAGGAGGGGCTGTTTATGGGGATGTTAAAGTCTCCTAGGATAAGGGTTGGTAACTCTGAGGACATGAAGTGCGGCAGCCAGGCTGAAAAGTGGTCAAGGAACTGGGTGGGTGAGCCTGGTGGACGGTATATGACAGCTACTCTGAGGGGAAGGGGATGGAAGAGCCTGATGGTGTGGACCTCAAAGGATGGGAATAAGAATGATGGAGCTGGGGGGATGACCTGGAAAGTGCATTGTGGAGACAGGAGTAAACCGACTCCACCACCATGTCTGTTTCCAGGTCTTGGTGAATGGGAAAAGTGTAAACCACTGTGAGAAATGGCGGCAGGGGAAGTAGTGTCAGAATCCGGAATCCAGGTCTCAGTGAGGGCTAGCAGATTAAGAGAGTTATTGACAAAGAGGTTGTGGATGTAAGGAAGCTTGTTACATACGGACCGTGGATTCCAGAGAGCACAATTAAAAAAGGGAAGTGAGGGTGTACAGGGAATGTTAATATTATCAGGGTTTCTATGGGAGGTGGGGGAGGGGATAAAGCTAGCATGGGGTGGACCGGGATTGGGAGAGATATCACCTGAAATAAGTAGGAGTAGAAGGAGAAAGATCAGATGATTTTTGGACTTGTGGCATGGCTTTTTGTGTAAAGCTGGGTTCACACTAAGCGACAGCGACAACGACGTCGCTGTTACGTCACCATTTTCGGTGACGTAACAGCGACCTTGTAAGTCGCTGTTATGATCGCTGCTTAGCTGTCAAACACAGCAGAAGCAGCGATCATAACGTCGCTGTGCTACATGTGCAGAGAGCAGGGAGCCGCGCTTAGCACTGGCTCCTTGCTCTCCTAGGTACAGTACACATCGGGTTAATTAACCCGATGTGTGCTGCAGCTACATGTCACAGTGCAGAGAGCAGGGAGCCGCGCGCACTGCTTAGCGCTGGCTCCTTGCTCTCCTTGCTACAGTATACATCGGGTTAATTAACCCGATGTGTGCTGCAGCTACATGTCACAGTGCAGAGAGCAGGGAGCCGCGCGCACTGCTTAGCGCTGGCTACTTGCTCTCCTTGTTACAGTATACATCGGGTTAATTACCCAATGTGCACTGCAGCCACATGTGCACAGAGCAGGAGCCGGCGCTGGCAGCAAGAGCGGAGGCTGGTAACGAAGGTAAATATCGGGTAACCAGGGAAAGGTCTTCCCTTGGTTACCCGATGTTTACAGCTTACCGCAGCTGCCAGTGCCGGCTCCTACTCGCTTCATTTCGTCGCTCTCTCGCTGTCACACACAGCGATGTGTGTGTCACAGCGGGAGAGTGACGACCAAAAAATGAAGCTGGACATTCAGCAACGACCGGCGACCTCACAGCAGGGGCCAGGTCGTTGCTGGATGTCACACACAGCGACAGCAACGGGACGTCGCTGCAACGTCACAGAAAATGGTGACGTAGCAGCGACGTCGTTGTCGTTGTCGCTGTGTGTGACACCAGCTTAAGTCCCTGGAGCTTGATTGAATGAGATTATGAAGATAGGTAAAAAGAGCCTGGGAGCCGAACATAGGAGAGGGGAGGAGAGAGGGGCTGATGTAGATGAGTGGTGATGGAGGGGGGACAGGGCAGTGAAAGTGGACAGTAAAAGCATATAGAATGATAGAGGTATAAATAATAGTCATGGTTAAAACAGATGATGTCAAAGAGTAGTTTACCTACCTCCTGCCCTGACTAACTGCCATTGAATTAACTGCCCAGCACTTCGCAATGATGTCACTTAGCAAGAGATGGCATGCATGCACCCCTTAAGAAGCACACAAATATATAGGGAGAGCAAGAGGAATAGGTAAGGGGGATTGTGGGAGCTCAGCTTGTTAAGGGAAATTAACAAATGCTGATCACACCAGGGGATGATTAAGGAATCAAAGGGAACAGGACACTTGACCCCCACCTGGACTTCCAGTCTACACAGATTTACACCATCCACCATCAGATAAGATTTACAAAGAGGAAGATACAGTCATACATCAGTGAGTATTACATAGATTGTGAAAATGACATAGCATAAATCACAGTAAGCAGAGTTATATACCAGAACACATATTCAGCCAATGCAGGGAGGAGCAGACAATTCACTTCACAGTAAGCAGAGTTATATACCAGAACACATATTCAGCCAATGCAGGGAGGAGCAGACAATTCACTTCACAGTAAGCAGAGTTATATACCAGAACACATATTCAGCCAATGCAGGGAGGAGCAGACAATTCACTTCACAGTAAGCAGAGTTATATACCAGAACACATATTCAGCCAATGCAGGGAGGAGCAGACAATTCACTTCACAGTAAGCAGAGTTATATACCAGAACACATATTCAGCCAATGCAGGGAGGAGCAGACAATTCACTTCACAGTAAGCAGAGTTATATACCAGAACACATATTCAGCCAATGCAGGGAGGAGCAGACAATTCACTTCACAGTAAGCAGAGTTATATACCAGAACACATATTCAGCCAATGCAGGGAGGAGCAGTATAATGTGTGTGTGTGCGTATATAGTGCGTGTGTGTATAGTGTGTGTGTGTGTATAGTGTGTAGTGTGTGTGCGCGCGCGCCTCTCTGCTGGGGCAATGACGTCACATGTGGAAGTGAGGGGCTGCTCTCACAATCAATGGGGGACTTTTAGTTCTGCATTGAACGTGCCAGGGAGTATGGGATCAACCCCAGATTTGGATTTCGGCGGACCTGGATTATGGATGTCACAGGGAATTAAATTTGAAAAGATGGCGTCTATTGTGTTCTAATTTCTATTTTTATGTCTTTTCAGGGTCAACTTTGGAGAACGTCGGGGGACATCTAAATGGATTACGGCGGACCTTTAGCATTTTAATAATTTTGTTAATAAATTGGTCAACGAGGGATGGCGTCGGTTTTTTTTTTGTTCTAATAAAAAGTATTACTTTCAAATAAAGGAATTCGTAATGGGGGTGTCTGCTAGATACCCACCCATTACTAATACCAGGACTTGATGCCAGCTGGCAATTCACAGCTGTTATCAACCCCATATATTACCCCGTTTGCCACCGCACCAGGGCAACGGGATGAGTTGGGGCAAAGCGCCAGTATTGGCACGTCTAATGGATGCGCCACTTCTGGGGCAGCTGCAGCCTGCTATTTTTAGGCAAGGGAGTGTCCAATAACAGTGGACCTCCGTAGTCTGAGAATATCAGACCCCAGCTGTCCGCTTTACCTTGGCTGGTGATCCAATTTAGGGGGGACCCCACGCTTTTTGTTTTAAATTATTTATTTAATGTAAAATAACCGCGTGGGGTGCTCTCTGTTTTGGATTACCAGCCGAGGTAAAGCTGCCAGCTGTGGTCTGCAGGCTGCAGCTGTCTGCTTTACCCTAGCTGGCTACAAAAGATGGGGGGACCCCACGCCATTTTTTTTTTAAATATTTATTTTTTGGCTAAATACAAGGCTAGGCATCCTTTAGTGCCACATGAAAGTCACTAAAGGGTGCCAGCTTAGAATATGCAGGGAGGTGGGACATTATATAGGTCTTTCTCATCTATTATATATCTATCCATCTTTCCCTCTATCTATTATCTATATTATTTATTGCAGTTCAGCATAAAAAAAACGCAGGGACCAACCTGCGGAAAAACCGCAGGAAAACTGCGGGAAAAACACATGCGTTTTTCCTGTGTTTTTTTACCGCAGGTGTGGTAATCTTCAACTCCCAGAAGTTTCTCAAGAAATTTTCTTGAGAAAAATCACTTTTCTAGTGCGCACATAGCCTAAAGATCTTACTTTACTTTTTTTTTTGAATGGTTGCACAAGCCACCTTCCAACATACATATCGATGAAAAATTCATTATACAACCGCAACTAGAAGCAACATAGGTGGCGAGGACGCGGCAGGCAGCGGGGATAGGTAAGCTCTATGAATACTCCACTTCCTCCTCCTTCTCCATCATCATTATCCTCCTCCTTCTCCTCCATCATCATCATCATCCTCCTCCTCATTATCCTCCTTCTCCATCATTATCCTCCTCCTCCTCATAATCCTCCTCCTCCTCCATCATTATCCTCCTCCTCATAATCCTCCTTCTCCCTCATCATTATCCTCCTCCATCATCATCCTCCTCCTTCTCCATCATCATTTTCCTCCTCCTCCATCATCATTATCCTCCTCCTCCTTCTCCATCATCATTATCCTCCTCCTCCTTCTCCATCATCATTATCCTGCTCCTTCTCCATCATCATCTTCCTCCTCATTATCCTCCTCCTCCATCATCATTATGAGGATTAGGAGGAGGATTAGGAGGAGGTGGAGTATTCATAGAGCTTACCTATCCCCACTGCCCGCCGCGTCCTCGCCACCTATGTTGCTGCTACTTGCGGTTTTAAAATGAATTTTTCATCGATATGTATGTTGTAAGGTGGCTTGTGCAACCATTCCAAAAAAAAAAGTACAGTAAGATCTTTAGGCTATGTGCGCACTAGAAAAGTGATTTTTCTCAAGAAAATTTCTTGAGAAACATCTGGGAGTTGAAGATTACCGCACCTGCAGTAAACAAATGCACCAAAACCGCGGGAAAAACGCATGCGCTTTTCCTGCAGTTTTCCCGCGGTTTTTCCGCAGGTTGGTCCCTGCGTTTTTTTATGCTGAACTGCAATAAATAATATAGATATTAGATAGACAGATAATGGATAGAGGGAAAGATGGATAGATATATAATAGATGAGAAAGACCTATATAATGTCCCACCCCCCTGCATATTCTAAGCTGGCACCCTTTAGTGACTTTCATGTGGCACTAAAGGATGCCTAGCCTTGTATTTAGCCAAAAAATAAATATTTAAAAAAAAAACAACGTGGGGTCCCCCCATCTTTTGTAGCCAGCTAGGGTAAAGCAGACAGCTGCAGCCTGCAGACCACAGCTGGCAGCTTTACCTCGGCTGGTAATCCAAAACAGAGAGCACCCCACGCGGTTATTTTACATTAAATAAATAATTTAAAACAAAAAGCATGGGGTCCCCCCTAAATTGGATCACCAGCCAAGGTAAAGCGGACAGCTGGGGTCTGATAGTCTCAGACTAGGGAGGTCCGCTGTTATTGGACACTCCCCAGCCTAAAAATAGCAGGCTGCAGCCGCCCCAGAAGTGGCGCATCCATTAGACGTGCCAATACTGGCGCTTCGCCCCAACTCATCCCGTTTCCCTGGTGCGGTGGCAAACGGGGTAATATATGGGGTTGATAACAGCTGTGAATTGCCAGCTGGCATCAAGTCCTGGTATTAGTAATGGGTGGGTATCTAGTAGACACCCCCATTACGAATTCCTTTATTTGAAAGTAATACTTTTTATTAGAACAAAAAAAAACAAACGACGCCATCCCTCGTTGACCAATTTATTAACAAAATTATTAAAATGCTAAAGGTCCGCCGTAATCCATTTAGATGTCCCCCGACGTTCTCCAAAGTTGACCCTGAAAAGACAAAAATAGAAATTAGAACACAATAGACGCCATCTTTTCAAATTTAATTCCCTGTGACATCCATAATCCAGGTCCGCCGAAATCCAAATCTGGGGTTGATCCCATACTCCCTGGCACGTTCAATGCAGAACTAAAAGTCCCCCATTGATTGTGAGAGCAGCCCCTCACTTCCACATGTGATGTCATTGCCCCAGCAGAGAGGCGCGCGCGCACACACACACTACACACTATACACACACACACTATACACACACACACTATACACAAACTACACACACACACTACACACACACTACACACACACAATACAAACACACACACACACACACACACTATATACACACACACACACACTATACACACACACACTATACACACACACACACTATACACACACACACACTATACACACACACTATACACACACTATACACACACACTATACACACACACTATACACACACACTATACACACACACTATACACACACACTATACACACACACACTATACACACGCACTATACACACACACTATACACACACTACACACACACTATACACACACTACACACACACACTATACACACACACACTATACACACGCACTATACACACACACTATACACACACTACACACACACACTATACACACACACTATACACACACACACACACACACACACTATACACACACACTATACACACACACTATACACACACACTATACACACACACACTATACACACACACTACAGACACTATACACGCGCACACACATACACACACGCACATTATACACACACACATTATACACGCACGCACACATTCATTATACACGCACACACACATTATACACGCACGCACGCATTATACACACACATTATACACGCACGCACACATTAGGCTAGTTTCACACTTGCGTTGGACGGCTTCCGTAGCATTGCGTTGTGTGACGGATGCAACAGATGCGTTGCATATAGTGGCGCAACGCAATTCTACGGATCGTACAAAACAACGGAAAGCTTTATTTTTTTTTTTTTCTTCTTCTTCTTTACAGTTTACCGGCAGCCGACTATTGTGAATGATCAGCCGATCGCTCTCAATAGCCAGCGGCCGAGCACTCTCACATGCCGGCGGCCGGGCAATCAGCCGAACGCCCTGACATGCCGGCGGCCGAGTATGCCGGCGGCCGGTCGCTCAGCTTAGCGCTGTCACTTGTCGGCGGCCGGGCATGCTGGCGGCCGGTTGCTCAGCTGAGCGCTGTCACTTGCCGGCGGCCGGTCGCTCAGCTGAGTGCTCTCACTTGGGCGCTCAGCTGAGCACTGTCACTTGGGCGCTCAGCTGAGCGCTGTCACTTGCCGGCGGCCGGGCATGCCGGCGGGCGGGCGCTCAGGCATGCCGTCGGGCGGGCGCTCAGCTGAGCACTGTCACTTGCCGGCGGCCGGGCATGCCGGCGGGCTGGCGCTCAGCTTCGGCCACCAAGAGACAACAAAAATAAAGTTTGTGATTAAAAAAAAAAAAGCATGCGCAGTGAAATCCTACGGATTGCGCTGCTCAAAAAAACGTTACATGCTGCGTTCCTTCCGCCCGACGCAGCGTCAAAATAACGACGCTGCGTCGTCCAGCGGATGCAACGCAGACATTTGCATTACAGTGCATCATCCATACAAGTCTATGGAGAATAGCACAGTGCGTTAATGGACTGCGCTATTCTCCATAGTGACGGAATGCACTGAACGCAAGTGTGAAAGTAGCGCACGCACACAACATACACGCACGCACACACGCACACACACTATACACGCACACTATACACGCACGCACTATACACGCACGCACACTATATATACACACACACACACACACACACACACAACATACACACACATTATACACACACACATTATTCACACACACATTATACACACACACATTATACACACACACACACACACACACACTATACACACTATACACACACACTATACACACACACACACTATACACACACACACACACTATACACACACATTATACACACACACACACACACACATTATACACACACACACACTACACACACACTATACACACACATTATACACACACACATTATACACACACTATACACACACATTATACACACACTATACACACACACACACATTATACATACACACACACACACTATACACACACACATTATACACACACACATACACACACATACACACATACACATTATACACACACATATACACACACACATACACATTATACACACACATTATACACACACACACACACACACATTATACACACACATTATACACACACACACACACATTATACACACACACATACACATACACACACATTATACACACACATTATACACACACACACACATTATACACACACACATTATACACACACACACACACATTATTACACACACACACACACACACACACACACATTATACACACACACACACATTATACACACGCAGACACATTATACACACACACACACATTATACACACACACACACACATTATACACACACACACACATTATACACACACACACACACATATTATACACACACACAGCTGTGAGTGCTTTCCTGCAGTGACCTGGAACTCAGAAGGTGAGCTCAAGTTAACGCAGGGGCGCACACACAGCAGTGTGTGTGTGTGTGTATAATGTGTGTGTGACTGCTGGGGCAATGACATCACAGGTGCTAGTAATTTCATTCACCTGACCCAGTGAAGACAGTGCTGCCCGATATCACTACCGTGACCGGGTCTCGCAGCACTACCGTCACAGGGTCATGTGAGTCCATTGTGAACTTACCTCACCTGACCCCCGATGTCGCTGGCAGGCTGCTGTCCTGGCCCGGTGTCCTGAGGCGGTACGTCATCGTAGCTACAGCTGATCGCGTCCTCCGATCAGCTGTTCTGCAGTCCTGTTGTGATCGCGCGCGCTCCCGCGGTCAAAACGGGATCTGAAGGAGCGAGGGCGCATGCGCCGCCCTCTCAGACACCAAGCTGTGTAATGCGGGCTTCAGAAACATGGCGCCGGAGATAAGCGCTATGCACAGAGGCCCACTCCGGCGCCATGTTACTGAAGATTAGAAATTTACATACAGCCAGAGGGAGGGAGGGAGGAACAGGCGGCGCGGGGGGGAGGGGAACACGTGCATAACCCGCCCGGACATCAGGAGAGAGGGCGGAACAGGCTGGTGCCGGGGAACACGTGCATAACCCGCCCGGACATCAGGAGAGAGGGCGGAACAGGCTGGTGGCGGGGAACACGTGCATAACCCGTCCGGACATTAACAGAGAGGTGCACACGTCAATCAAAAAGTGCACGAAATTTCAAACTTTATAAAGTTCGATTTCACTGACTAAACACCCGAGCTGCACCCTGATGGTATTGTACACACTGTGCCTGATAGTGCCAGTACTGCACTGGCTGCACCTTATACACGAAAATCCTGATGTTTGGTTCCCTTTAAAGATTAATTTCTGACATTAACATCTGGACTTTTTTCCACCAAACTGCAGAGCATTGAGTGACGAGCATGGTGAGAGATTTCACCAAGATATTGCGGCTATGTAGAAAAGATATCAAGGAAAATGGAATCCCTCTATGCTCGCAGATTACTGGTGGACAATTGTAAGATGATCAGACGCAGAAGTACAAGAGACAAGCAATAGAGAGCTGTCACTGAATGAGGAGCAAATTTAGAAGTGCATTTTCTGTAACTGTTTATAGTTCGAAATAGTGTTTAGACAGGTTTTAGTTATTTAACGGAAACTTAGCAACCATTCAAACATCAAGAAATTGGCATAACAAAATATTCTGCAGCTTTATATTAGCAAAAATAATGTTTCAAAGTACTGAAACTTTCATGCATTAATTATCTATAGCAGTAAAAGGAAATCTCTGATATCATACAAACAAAAGTCAACTAAAAAATTTAATTGTCAGATTTGAATTCATGATGTCAAAATCATTAAGAAATGGCTCTGAAATGAGTAAGTGAACCTGACAACTTTTGAAAATATATAGAACAGTGTCATTATGCTGGAACATGGATGGGGTTTCTCACATACATGAACAGCTATGTTCATATTTAGGATTGCAAATGACACTTTTTAGAGTGTTGATGTCCGGCCAGAATTCACATCAGTGTTCGGAACACCATTTTTATTATCCACATTAGAAACAGAAAGAAAACAACAGAATTCATGTCAGGAACAGATCCCTGTACAGACTCCTCCAACAGGTATCTATTATGATGTGGGACACCTTACTGGATGACCTGCACCCTTTTTATTCTGGTAAAAATGTTGGAATCAGACACAGTTTCTGACGCAGATGTGAACCTAGCTTTAAAGGGGTATGCCCATCTCCAAGATCCTATCCCAATATGTACTAGGTATAATAAGACTATTAGCAAATACCTCCAGTTATAAATGTAGTATAGTTCCCTTGTCTTATACCTCATGTGCAGGGCACTGCATCTTAGGTATCCATGGTTATAACCACAAGCAACTGTCACTACAAGAGTGAACGTAACCATGGCTACAATGCCCTGCACATGAGGTGAGACACATGGCTTTATAGGGTGAATTATACTGTGTATCTATTTGAAAGTTTTGCCAATAATATTATGCCTACTATTTATTGGGATAGGATCATGGAGATGGGAATAACCCTTCAAGGTCTGTTTAGATTGAGTGATATGCAGCGTTAAGCAACTGCTAACAGTCAATATGTTGCTGATTGAGGATTGTTTATTAGCCTGTTTACACAGGCTAAGGCCCCTTTCAGACATTTGTGTTTCAGGTACGTGTGACATCAGTTTTTAACATGGATGCCACACGTACCCATGTTATTCTATGGTGTTACTCACACGGCCGTGTTTTCATACGGACTGTGTGACCCCTTGTAACCCCGCACGCACACACAGAGACATGTCTGTTTTTATCCGGCAGCATGGGTGTCACACAGATCGCACACTGATGTGATCCGTGAGACATCAGTGTGACACGTACCGGAGAAAACATGCGTCTTTGAAATAAAAAGATTTTCTAACTTCACCTGTATCCAGTGCTGTTTTCTTCATCTCTGCTGTCTCCTGCTTCTGACCTCCACTCATTATATTCATTGATTATTCACTGCACTGAGGACCTGGAAGCCGGACCATTGTTGGGACAGCATCGCCGGATACAGTGCCGGGGACAGGTGAGTATTCAGCAAGCAAGCAGTGTGTGTGCAATCACGTCCAGGAGATCATTGGAGTTCCCAATGAACTCTGATGAACCCGTGAAGTCACCGTGGTGACACCCGCTGTAGCGTTGCTGTCATCAGGATGTCATCAGAGTACATTGGGAACTCCAATGACCTCCTGGACATCACTGCACACACACTTGCTTGCTGGATACTCACCTGTCCCCGGTGATGCGGTCACTGTGATGCTCTGGCTTTTTCAGCTCCTCAGTGCAGTGAATAATCAATTAATATAATGAGTGGGGGTCAGAAGCAGGAGACAGCAGCGCCGAAGAAAACAGCGCTGTATACAAGTGAATATATAAAATCTTTTTATTTCAAAGACCCGTGTTTTCTCCGTTACGTGTCACACTCATGTCACACGTATGCAAACACCGATGTCACACACGTGTGACACACATACGACCATACCAATGTGTGTGGCTTGTACCTGATTAAACACGGACGTCTGAAAGGGGTCTAATGCTGTTTCAAATGCGCCCACAACGAGGACTAATACATTGTTCAGTGCATGTAGGCAGCTATTGTTCTTGGCAGCACTTGTCCTGGATACACAGAATGAGGTGCTGCCAAGAACAATAATCTTTGTGCAAACCAAAAGATCATTTCCTCAATGAACTGATCTGTTGATCGTTGATTAAGTGATTGAGAGTCTACTTGGGGTGCAAGATTATTGTGAGCCAAGCATTCTGAATAACGCTCACTCACAATAATCGCACCTTTTAGGCTCATATGCCTGGATATTGCCTTTCATACAATCACCTACTTTCCAAACTCAACTCTTGAAGAGGTGGTCAACCAAAGTTTGCACTATTTGCCTTTTTTAGTTTCTGTGTTGCACTATTGCTCGATGATCGGGAGTTGATAACTCTAATGTCATTTTTTTTTAGCTCCTCTGAGCTGATTTATGAGCACATCAAAGTTGAATGTGAATGAAAACAAGGAACCTGTAAAAAAGCCATACGTGCAAAATTTGTAATGAAACCCAATGGCAAAAATAGAGCTGACCCCACACCCTACCAGGCAGTTGCCGGTTGTTGCATAGCGGGTATCTCCAGCATTCAGAAATTGTCCCAATCGTAATTTAACCATTTTAGTTTAGCTATCAATCTCTGACAGAAGCATTTACATGTCATGGCCAAGGCACGCGATCACATAACTGATGGGTTACCACGGCTATGGCAGCCGGGGGGCCTGCTGAAGACCCCACAACTGCCATATTAGGTGTCCTGTAAAGTTCTGCCACAGATAGAGCTTTATAAAAAAAACGTGACTTTGCTATATACTGCAATACTCGTATTGAAGTACCGTATATAGATTAAATGATTGAACAATCGAAGGCTCAAGTCAAGTGGCCTAAAAAAAATAAGAATTTTTTTTACCAACATGACAAAGATATAAAAAATTATCATCCATTTCCTGAATTAAAAATGATTTTTTTATATATATATATATATATATATATATATATATATATATATATATATATATATATATATATATGTATATATATATATATATATAAAATGTGGTATTGCTGCATACGTAAAAGTATTAAAGTGTAACATTAATTAACATGATTGGTAAACTCTAAAGAAATAAAACAAAAAAAGCCAAAATAGTTTTTTTTTTCTGGAACACAAAAAATGCAGTACAAAGTGATCAACAGATTAAATAAACCTCAAAATGGTATCAATAAAACCTCATAAGACCTCACACAACTCCATCAACATAAACATGAAGCATTGCTAGTTTCTAGAAATTGCTATTTTTGCATAATTTAGCTTTGTTTTTTTTTTTAAACACACTTTTTTTTTCCATTACTTTAATATATACATATTTATTTATCTAAAATAAAAAAAAGTTTGGAGCAAAACAAAAACAAAAAACTTTTTAGGGTGCAATATTCCCATCTTGCGGTTTCTTCAGATAACCATCCATGAAAAAGACAAAAATATGCAGGCAGAGCTCCACAATTATTTTAAATTACTTGACCTTTATTGGTCACATAGGTGCAAAGTTAACTATCTGTGACTGACTATGCACCTATGTGACCAATAAAGGTCAAGGGGTAGTTATCTGCACAGGTCACTCCTCCACTGCCGGGGCACAGTTATCTGCCCAGGTCACTCCTGCACTGCCGGGGCACAGTTATCGGCACAGGTCACTCCTGCATTGCCGGGGCACAGTTATCGGACCGGTCACTCCTCCACTGCCGGGGTACAGTTATCTGCACAGGTCACTCCTCCACTGCCAGGGCACAGTTATCTGCACAGGTCACTCCTCCACTGCCGGGGCACAGTTATCTGCACAGGTCACTCCTGCATTGCCGGGGCACAGTTATCGGCACAGGTCACTCCTCCACTACCGGGGTACTGTTATCTGCACAGGTCACTCCTCCACTGCCGGGGTACAGTTATCTGCACAGGTCACTCCTCCACTGCCGGGGCACAGTTATCTGCACAGGTCACTCCTCCACTGCCGGGGCACAGTTATCTGCACAGGTCACTCCTGCATTGCCGGGGCACAGTTATCGGCACAGGTCACTCCTCCACTACCGGGGTACAGTTATCTGCACAGGTCACTCCTCCACTGCCGGGGTACAGTTATCTGCACAGGTCACTCCTCCACTGCCGGGGTACAGTTATCTGCACAGGTCACTCCTCCACTGCCGGGGTACAGTTATCTGCACAGGTCACTCCTCCACTGCCGGGGCACAGTTATCTGCACAGGTCACTCCTGCATTGCCGGGGCACCATTATCACTCTGATCCTCACTGATTTGGAATAGAGGATTTAAAAAAATATTTCTCCATGACAGAATTACATGGAAAGTTCTATAGAATGACAAAATAGTATTAGCAGCTTGCTGTTGTTGACACGGATTACCATCTTTTAGGAACCTAACATATTACAGTCTATGCTGTGAACGAAAATAATTACTGAATGTAGATTAAGACAAGTATGTTCATGTTTGAGCTTAAAATTGGAGTTAATATATCAATAGAATAGGAATAATTCAAAAAGAATATTTGCATTACATATAGCTCTGTTCATGAATCACTGACTGAAAAGAGCCTGGAAAACCACCTACATGGCTAATTAGGGCATTAAAACAGGTGGAGGGATCTTGTTCTTCATTTTGCCTCACAGTTGTGTGGTGTGGTTTTTATTTCAGTGGTACTTACGGTACTAGGAAACGTTTACTCATCATTTTCATTTTTTGGTCATTTTGATAATCTTACAATGCTGCTACAAAAATGTTCAAATTGTCCATGTAAGAGAAGTAAAATCCCAACACTCCTTCCAGTCAGCTCCTCAGTCACTACTCCACATTACCTAGGAAGATCATCTTCTCAAATCTCGCTCTTTGCGCCACCTAACAAGCAGGATTAGCTCAATATTAAACACAAGTGGGAGCGAGGCCTAACACGGATAAGTGCAACCTGATAAAACATCAGATTGCCCTCGCACCAGTGTTGAGGCACTGCCCATCTATGATTTTTTTCTTATGCTGAATCGGCATGAGAAAATCCCAGCATGCTGCGTTTAGCAGAGAGTCTGGCATCACATGCACCCATATAAGTCTATGGAGCGTGTAAAACATCGGACTGCACTCGGATGTCATCAGTACACAGTCTGATGTACGCAGACACAGACAATAGAGAAGAATGACGCATTGCCACAAGTCTTTAATCAGGTATCCTCAAATGGTCACACATCGAAGGTACATAAATAGCTTGTCCAAAGATTTTTTTTTATTTATTTATTAATAGATCAGTATAAGATGGGTGAAGGTCTGGCAACCGCCACTCCCACCCATTGTCGGTTATTGCCGCTGTGAACAGTTCTATCACGGTTTAATGGCTGCTGCCAGGCTCTGTGGATCAGCTCTTAATGAAAAAATATAGGAACTAGTCTACAAAATCCAGCATCAGATACTAAACAGCGTATGGAACTGTGCTGTTCCACTCAGTAAAAGCGGGTCTTGCAGAAAGGGTCCGGCTCCTATAAGGCCCTGTGCGCACTGGAAAAAGGAATTTTTACCGCACCCGCAGGAAAAAAACGCAAAAAAATAGCACCGAAATCCGCATGCCTTTTTTTTGCATTTTGGTGCGGTTTCGGTGCGTTTTTTCCGCGGGTTGGTACATGTGCTTTAATGCATTTAATGCAATAAAGCATATTGGAAAAAAAAAAAAAAGGTAATTTCCTTCTGATATAGATAGAGAAATAGATAGATAATGTATAGATAGATAAATAGATAGAGGAATAGATAGATAGATAGATGGATAATCAATAGATTGATCTGTCTTCTATCAATCGATAGAGTCCCTGTGAGGACACTGCAGCTCTTACGGTCGGTATTGTGTTCACATTACCGACCGTGAGAAATGACCTGCGGTTACCTCTGCAGGCTCATTACGAGGCTGCATTAAGTACTGTGTGTAAGACGCGGCTGCAGCAGTCTGCGAGTGTCATGGGACCTGTGTGGATTACGCCGGAGCTGTGTTTTTGGGAGGGGTTAATAAAGGGGTGAAACAGGGGCTTTTTTGTGTTTTATTTAAAATAAAGGATTTTTCGGTGTGTGTTTATTCACTTTACTTATGGGTTAATCATGAAAGCTGTCTCATAGATGCTGCCATGATTAAGCCTGAACAATAGCAAGGACTAAAACTTAGCTTTTACTAAATACATTAAAAGGGTACCAAAGTGCTAGTGCATGAATTGTGCAAATAACAAAAGGTGATGCCAAAATGGCAATAAATCAGAACAATCTCACCCAGATCTTCTCCATGGATAAGATTAGACACCGGTCCGGGGTTGATCACTGGCTGGAAGGACCAGGGCAAAGCGTCGGGTGATGGAATAACAAACCCTGTCGTGCCCCGTGAGTAGGCTTCCGCCCTGACAAGGGCAGCCCCAAATAAGTTGTCTGCCCCACAACCACAAAAATGAAAATATATGTACTCCCGACGCGTTTCCCTCTTGATAAAAAGAGTTCCTCAGGGGAGAGAGATCAGCCTGCAATGGCAGGAGAGAGAAAAAGATCAACCTGCAGTGGCAGGGATCAATACAGGCTAGTGGATCAAAGAAGATCTATGTGCCCGGGTAGACGGTGATTAAGCCTGGACTTAAATGGCAGCGATCCGCTGCCATTTAACTCGTTATTACCTGGATTGCCACTGCATCACGGCAATCTGGAAGAGTCGGGGACACTCCGGGACTGTTGCATAATGGATGTGACAGTCCCGGGGCAGCTACGAGCTGATAATTCTCGGCTGTGGGAGGGGGGGGGGCATTAACCATGGCCCTCGCCCTCCCCAGCCTGAGAATACCGGGCCGCAGCTGTGTGTTTACCTTGGCTGGATGGCAAAAATACGGCGGAGTCCGCATTTTGTTTTTTTATATGTACGTTTGATTTCTATGTGCATTCTATGTGTCTGTGTGTGAGTGTGATATTGTGTTTACTATATGTCTGTGTCTGATATGTGTGTGGTACTCTCTGCTCCGCTTCCTATTCCTATCATAATGACTTCACTTCCCTGCAAGAAAATACCGCAAGGAACAACGCAGGAAAACGCAATGAACTGCACAGAATTTGCTACCTGCATTATTCCCTGCGGGATTACACAATTACATTACAGTCAATGGAGTGAAATCCCGCAGCGACGTGCGGAAAAGAAGTGAAAAGCAATTGTTTTTGCTGTGGGAATCCTGCAGCAAAACATGCAGCTGTCAAAATCTGCCTAGTACGCACAGCATTTTTTTTTTGCTGGTGAATCACTGCAGAGATGTTATGAACATTTTCTGCAGCGAAACATGCAGCAAATCCACGTCAAAAACCGGCAAGTGCGCATAGGGCCTTAGAGAAGTTTTCAACTTTCAAAGATTATTGCTTCACAGTCGAAGCGTGGCCAAAAAGTCCAATCAAATTGATTAGGGATTCACCCTTACAGGATCCAGTGTTGCCACTCGCTGCTGCAGCGATTGTGTTTAGGCTGCAGTGGTGGCGTCACATCCACAGCGCTGCAGTCAAACACTGAGCTTAAAGGGAACTTGTAAGGTGCAATATGCACACAGAACCATGAATAGTTCTGGATGCATATTGCTAATCCCTGCCCAACTGTCCCTGTATACACTAGCATAGATAATGAGATCTTTAGAAAAAGTATTTCTAAAGATCCTTTGCAATATGCTAATGAGGCCAGGGACTAGTCCCAAGAGCGTTATATCCCCTGACTAGTCTGCCCTCTTAGCAGGTTAGTACGCCAACAGGGGTTGTAAACGTTGCGCCCTGCAACGTGGGGGTTTCACTCGCTTGCAGCGGTGTGAGGTAGCTTCAGCAACACACGTACACAGTCTCTTCATAGAAATTCTGGCAGTTTATTTAAAAACACTCAGCATAAACTGCCCTCAAACATAAACAATAAGTCCATAATAGAAGTTTAGCAACTTCCCCACTCTCTGGCTCCTGCCAGCGTACAACTCTAGCCAAGGTTCCTTCCAGCACCCAGGGCCCTCTGCAGACCCCTGTCTGTCTCTCCTCCTGGAGAGATTCGGCCCTACAGCCCTGGCCTGGCCGCACTCACCTCAGACTCTATATCAGAGCCTTGTGATCAGCCTCCATGCAGGCTGATACACCCAGAGCTCCTGGCTCTGCTCTCACTTGTTTCCAGTCCACACACTGGACATCTAGAGCCAGCCTCTCTCTAGACTGCCCTAGACACACTTCTCCCAGGTTCAGAGACAGGATTGCTTTAACTCCTGGAGCCACACCCACAGGTGGTAAGGAGTGTGTAATCAGCATCACACACCCTTCCATGGCTCTGCATGTAATGCAATCCTGTGGGACCACAGGTCCCAGCCAGCTTCACATTGCAGAGCACCCACGCTTCTGCAAAACATACCGGCCCTTTGTAATACAGCCGGTTGATACCTCACATACCCTCCCCCTCTGTTCAAACCCGTAGGGGAGAACACTTGCCAATGACCTGGGGCCGCGAGACAGGGCATCCCCGCTGCCATGCCCCACCAGTTGAGAGGGCCGTCCAAGAGCAGTAGTCCCTGAGGCATCGCCCGACACTGTCACCAAACCCTGTCTGGTCAACCTAGGGTTAAAGGACGTCCCATTTCCAGACCGTTCTCTCCCTGACCCCCTCCCAGGGTCACCGTAGTAGAGAGACATGTCCCCAGTCAAACCTACAGTCTTGTCCGAACCTAGGCTTTCTCGAGTACCCCCAAGGCTACTGTCGGGAACTCTAAGCTCATAGCGGCCACTATCTACAGTACATCGTAGGTTACCACTCTGTCGGCGATTCCTTTTATCGCGCGTCTGAACTACTGGACCGACACGCCATCTTCCACTTCTTTCCCCTGAACAACGGGTGGAAGACGAATGCTGTCCCCCACACAGTTGGCGAAGCTGCTCCTTAATTTTCAGGTTGTCTTGCCACAACCGCTCCATGTCACGTACATGGTGTACCCGATATTCAATAAGGCTTCGAATGTTTCCAAGACTCTCTACAGTCCCGACACAGACGAACGGAACCATACCAGCTACCCTGGGTATCTTGCTCTCATTAGCAGCAGGGATTCTTAATCTCACCAATCCCGACTTATTCACCATGTCTTGCATGACTCGTCCGTTTTTTCCAATGACTCTCCCCACCAGAGCCTGGGGTACTTGGACGATATCTTTCGCCAGACTCTGCGCTTTCCTTTTATACTCTAGCTGTCTAGTGGCTTCTTCCTTTTGCAGTTGGACGTGCCACTTCATACGAACACATCTGAAGTGCATGTCCTTTAGAATAGCCACCCGCTGCCCAGTAATTTCACTGGTGGACAATATCACTAACTGTTCAGCCCCTGGGGTACAGTAGACCTCACACGCTTCCACAGCTCTCTTAAATTCGTCATGCATGCACTCGGTGGCACACGCTTCTCTTAAGTCCTTAGATATATCCACCATGCACTTGACTACAGAAGTCTCATTCATCCCTGCCACATGCTTGTCAAGTTTAGCTTCCAGAGTCAGCTCTCTTTGGGCCTCCCCTGCTTCAACATGTTTGGTCAGGATTGACACTCGCTGCTCCATCTGCTCCAAGGCTCCCTGGGACTTGGACTGGTACTCTGCCAAGCGACTTCGGAGCTCAGCCACTTCTTTCTCCAGCTCCCTTACTCGACTCTCAGTAGCCTGCCTAAGAAGTATCTCTTGTTGCAGATGGTCTTTGCTCATCCTCTTGAATGAGTCTTCACTTGCGGACCTCTCTGGTCTACGACACACTATTTCTGAGGCTTCTTCCATCTCAGCTTCAGAACGTTTGGGTTTCAGGCTCTTAGCTGAGCCAATCTTCTTGTCTGCGATCTTGGTCTTACCCACTGAGTCAGTCAGGCTCTCAGCTTCTGATGAGACCTCATGTCCAGACTTCACCTCTTCCTCAGAGGCTCTTTCCGCTTTTACAGCACCTGCTGTGTCTTGGGACTTCACTGCATTCCCTCCAACTTCCACTTGGGTCTCTGCAGTGTCCCCCTCTGCCTTCTCTTGGGCATTTACAGCATCGCCTTCTACCAGGGTGTTACGCCCTTCAGCACGGTACTCTGTTCTTCTTAGAACCTTGGCACCATTTTCATAATTCATCACTTCACCACTGGGTAGCTTACCAGTCTGCTCACCATGACCTTTGTGGATTTGTACTCCACCAACACTGCCCTGGATTCCTTCTCCTATATTGTTCTGTAGGATGTCATCTCGTACAGCGCTATCCTCCAACAGACCTCCAGCTTCATGCATGGAAATTATAGGAGACACCGCCATTACGTCTTTGGTCGGTTCCTCCCCTGCAATTTCATCCTGCTGGTTTCTGTCGTGACAATGTGTCAGTTCAGTCTTTGATTCCTCTTTCTTTTGCAGGATATCACTGTCTGACTCTTCCGTAGCAGGTGTTACTAGCACCATGTTTTCATTAACCAGGCATATCACTTTCTCTGCACCCTCAGACAGCCTACACTGTGCCCCCTCTCGGCGCTTATTACGTCTTCGGCGTTGGGAGGAAGTTTTGCCCTTCTCACCCATCTGTACCACACTGTACTCGTTTGTCACCTTACTAGAGTCAGTGTCTTTACTGGAGTCATCATCACTCCCCCTGGTATCCTGGACTATCATGTCCCCACTTAACCAGATATCTGCCTCCCTTTCTGGAGCTACCCCGTTTTTAACGGTCACACTATCGGTTATTCCCTTAGTCCTTATGTCACTAAGTTGGGTCCGTCCATCATTTTCTTTGGTCACCCCTAACTTAGGACAGTCAATTTTAGGAGGTGCTATCTCCTCCTTACCACACATAACTGCACAACAAGGACCCCTTTTCACCTCCCAATGTGGTGGGGTTTCCTTTGGGCTGTTCCGGCTCTTACCCAAGCAACCGTATACGTTACGTCCCCCTGCTTCCACAAGTGCACAAATAATTTAGAGTCCCAACCTATAATAATTGGGTGCAGTAAATCTGAGACTACACCAACATCATGAGAACCACTGTCCCAGGCTGTCTTAATGACCACTCTGGAGACCGGGTATTCTGTCTCATTACTGTGGGTGCAGCCGACGTGGATCTTCCTTCCAGGAATCAAGTGGACATCAGAGGCGGCCCTCACCAGAGTCACCAAGCTCCTTGAGTCTACGACTCCTGTTACAGATTCCCCATCCACTTCCACGGAACACAGACGTGGCTTCTCGTCAGATGGGTGGTCTATATTGCAAACAGGACACTTAAGACATGAACACTGTTGTCTCTGGCTACAGTCCATCTGCACCACTTCACCCTTGGATTTGGGCTGCTCCGCTCTCTTTTGGGGGACCACCGCTTTCTGGGACTCCACCCCCTTATGGGCAACCACCCCTTTATGGGACTCCACCCCCTTATGGGCAACCACCCCTTTATGGGACTCCACCCCCTTATGGGCAACCACCCCTTTATGGGGCTCCACCCCCTTATGGGCAACCACCCCTTTATGGGGCTCCACCCCCTTATGGGCAACTATTCCCTTCTGGGACTCCGCCCCCTTTTGCGGTTTCCATGCAATGTCCTTAGCCCCCAGTTCACACCGTTTGCCCTTGTCTCCCTGGGCACCCAGTGTCCATACTGGCCCCTGAAGGGAACGCTCAAACTGGTCCATGGCTGTGACATCGCTACACACCGACAGCTCCTGCTGTCCCCGGACCAGGAACTGGTACAGCTCCTCCACAATGTCCGCAGGGACCATTCCCTCTTTTTGGCTTTCAGCCCCCACTGCTGTCACTGGACCTCCAGGCACATGCTGTTGGTGCTGCTGGCTCTGCAGCAGCTGGTTCAGGAGCTCCTCCATGCTGTAACGAAAAAGAGGCACAGGAGGGGCGCTCCAATGGGTAATACCCGGTGGTCAAAGACAGGGGGGGGTTAGAGAACCACTAACCTTTCCGGGTTGTACCGCCCGTACAACCAGGATCTCCAGCCTGTGGTGTATCACTGCTCACCAAGCAGGGCCTTGCAATTCGGGCTGGCCTGGAACCTCCAGTCGCTGGACTCTCGCCACTGCAGCACGGGTCCCCAACGACCTGCTGATTCACCACTAGGTGCTTGAGAGCGCTGTCCCTGTTCGTGGACCCGCCGATCCACCGCCAGCTGCTTGAGTGCACAGACAATTTTCGTGGACCTGCCGATCCACCGCAAACCGCTTCAAAAATTTTTCGTGGACCCGCCGATCCACCGCAAGCAGTCCGTATCCACAGGAATATGTCCTAGGCCGTTGCCCCTAGCAACCAGGCTGCGTTGCCCCTAGCAACCAGACCGCATGCCCGCATTCGAGACACCATATGTAAACGTTGCGCCCTGCAACGTGGGGGTTTCACTCGCTTGCAGCGGTGTGAGGTAGCTTCAGCAACACACGTACACAGTCTCTTCATAGAAATTCTGGCAGTTTATTTAAAAACACTCAGCATAAACTGCCCTCAAACATAAACAATAAGTCCATAATAGAAGTTTAGCAACTTCCCCACTCTCTGGCTCCTGCCAGCGTACAACTCTAGCCAAGGTTCCTTCCAGCACCCAGGGCCCTCTGCAGACCCCTGTCTGTCTCTCCTCCTGGAGAGATTCGGCCCTACAGCCCTGGCCTGGCCGCACTCACCTCAGACTCTATATCAGAGCCTTGTGATCAGCCTCCATGCAGGCTGATACACCCAGAGCTCCTGGCTCTGCTCTCACTTGTTTCCAGTCCACACACTGGACATCTAGAGCCAGCCTCTCTCTAGACTGCCCTAGACACACTTCTCCCAGGTTCAGAGACAGGATTGCTTTAACTCCTGGAGCCACACCCACAGGTGGTAAGGAGTGTGTAATCAGCATCACACACCCTTCCATGGCTCTGCATGTAATGCAATCCTGTGGGACCACAGGTCCCAGCCAGCTTCACATTGCAGAGCACCCACGCTTCTGCAAAACATACCGGCCCTTTGTAATACAGCCGGTTGATACCTCACAGGGTGTACTAACATGCTATTGAATTCAGCATCACCAGTGGTGACACGCATAATCTCTGAAGCCGGGTGTATGCGTCCCTGCTTCAGAGAGTCTACTGCGCATGACTGGGAGTGCCGGGCATTCAGGAGAGCAATCACAGCGAACACAGGTACACGCATCACCGCTGGTGAAGCTGCACTGAATAGCATGTTAATACACACCTGTGGGCGTGCTAACATGCTAAGAGGGCGAACTAGTCGGGGGATATAACACTCTTGGGACTAGTCCCTGGCCTCATTAGCAAATTATAAAGGATCTTTAAAAATACTTTTTCTAAAGATCTCATTATCTATGCTAGTGTAAACAGGGACAGTTAGGCAAGGATTAGAAATATGCACCCAGAACTACCTGTAGTTCTGGGTGCATATTGGACCTGACCGGAATACCCCTTTAAAGGTAACCTATCTCCAAGTACCTACCCTAATATGTAGTAGATGTAATAATAAAATTAGGAAATACCTCTAATTAGAATTGTAGTATAGTTCTCCTGAGTCACCATGTTGCTTTCCTCATGTGCAAGGAATTGCAGGATCTTAGGTATCCATGGTTATGACCACAAGCAACTAATTGTCACTATATTCTTAGTCATAACCATGGATACCTAAGGTCCTGCAATGCACCGAACATGAGGTAAGAGACAGTGAATCAGAAGAACTACACTACATTTCTAATTGAAGTCGCTATTATTATAAAGGTCCATAAAAATATTTTCCCACCCACATTGCGACCTATTGTGGCGAGTATTGGCTCACTGTCCAGCCATCTGACTGGCTGGACGGCATCTTACAGCCCCTTGTCGGGCGTACCGCCAGATATGTTAGAGATACTAAGAGTTTGCTGCAGAATCTACATGACATTGATTGGACCGAACATTCGTTTTGGATCATGGGTGATGTCAATTCACTCTATCCCAGCATCCCCCATGACCAGGCACTACAGGCACTACAATTTCATCTTGAGAAGTATAGCTCCCTGGACTGTGTCAATAAGGAATTTATTTTAATGACAACTGATTTTTTATTAAAACATAATTTTTTTCAATTTAATAATGTTTATTATCTTCACATCTCTGGTTGTCCGATGGGATCTAGCTTCTTATGTGCCTTAGCCAACCTTTATATGTCATTCTGGGAGGAACATTTTATGCATACCTGCAGCAACCATTATCTCGGACACATCCGGTGGTATGCCAGATATATCGACGATTTGGTGTTTATCTGTGACAAACAAGCTGGCATGGACCCATTAAACCTATCTGTCGCCCTAAATGAATATCTAAACAATAATCAACTTAATTTGTCATTTACTGTCAACTATTTTGAGAACACAGCACCTTTTTTAGATGTTCTCCTTTCCGGAAATTTGACTACCGGCAAAATAGATACAGTTAGGTCCAGAAATATTTGGACAGTGACACAATTTTCGCGAGTTGGGCTCTGCATGCCACCACATTGGATTTGAAATGAAACCTCTACAACAGAATTCAAGTGCAGATTGTAACGTTTAATTTGAAGGTTTGAACAAAAATATCTGATAGAAATTTTAGGAATTGTACACATTTCTTTACAAACACTCCACATTTTAGGAGGTCAAAAGTAATTGGACAAATAAACCAAACCCAAAAAAAAATTTTTTATTTTCAATATTTTGTTGCGAATCCTTTGGAGGCAATCACTGCCTTAAGTCTGGAACCCATGGACATCACCAAACGCTGGGTTTCCTCCTTCTTAATGCTTTGCCAGGCCTTTACAGCCGCAGCCTTCAGGTCTTGCTTGTTTGTGGGTCATTCCGTCTTAAGTCTGGATTTGAGCAAGTGAAATGCATGCTCAATTGGGTTAAGATCTGGTGACTGACTTGGCCATTGCAGAATGTTCCACTTTTTGCACTCATGAACTCCTGGGTAGCTTTGGCTGTATGCTTGGGGTCATTGTCCATTTGTACTATGAAGCGCCGTCCGATCAACTTTGCGGCATTTGGCTGAATCTGGGCTGAAAGTATATCCCGGTACACTTCAGAATTCATCCGGCTACTCTTGTCTGCCGTTATGTCATCAATAAACACAAGTGACCCAGTGCCATTGAAAGCCATGCATGCCCATGCCATCACGTTGCCTCCATCATGTTTTACAGAGGATGTGGTGTGCCTTGGATCATGTGCCGTTCCCTTTCTTCTCCAAACTTTTTTCTTCCCATCATTCTGGTACAGGTTGATCTTGGTCTCATCTGTCCATAGAATACTTTTCCAGAACTGAGCTGGCTTCATGAGGTGTTTTTCAGCAAATTTAACTCTGGCCTGTCTATTTTTGGAATTGATGAATGGTTTGCATCTAGATGTGAACCCTTTGTATTTACTTTCATGGAGTCTTCTCTTTACTGTTGACTTAGAGACAGATACACCTACTTCACTGAGAGTGTTCTGGACTTCAGTTGATGTTGTGAACGGGTTCTTCTTCACCAAAGAAAGTATGCGGCGATCATCCACCACTGTTGTCATCCGTGGACGCCCAGGCTTTTTTGAGTTCCCAAGCTCACCAGTCAATTCCTTTTTTCTCAGAATGTACCCGACTGTTGATTTTGCTACTCCAAGCATGTCTGCTATCTCTATGATGGATTTTTTTCTTTTTTTTCAGCCTCAGGATGTTCTGCTTCACCTCAATTGAGAGTTCCTTAGACCGCATGTTGTCTGGTCACAGCAACAGCTTCCAAATGCAAAACCACACACCTGAAATCAACCCCAGACCTTTTAACTACTTCATTGATTACAGGTTAACGAGGGAGACGCCTTCAGAGTTAATTGCAGCCCTTAGAGTCCCTTGTCCAATTACTTTTGGTCCCTTGAAAAAGAGGAGGCTATGCATTACAGAGCTATGATTCCTAAACCCTTTCTCCGATTTGGATGTGAAAACTCTCATATTGCAGCTGGGAGTGTGCACTTTCAGCCCATATTATAAATATAATTGTATTTCTGAACATGTTTTTGTAAACAGCTAAAATAACAAAACTTGTGTCACTGTCCAAATATTTCTGGACCTAACTGTACATCATTATATCGCAAAGCTGTCAGCGGTAATACAACTTTACACGCTGACAGTTGCCATACCACCCATACGATACGCAACCTGCCAGTAGGAGAATATCTACGAACCAAAAGGCTCTGCTCATCAGAGACCTCTTACCACAAGGAAGCAGCTAACATAGACAGTAGACTTAGGAGGAGAGGTTATGGTAGTTCATCCCTCAGGAGAGCACGAAGCATTACGGATGGCAAATCCAGAGGGTCACTATTGATGGACAAAATTGAGTCACATGAATATACAGGTCGCATTACGTTTTCCACCCCTTATAGTATTGATTTTCCATCTATAAAAAAGACCCTTTTGAAATGTATCCCCATTTTGCAGCAGGACAAAAGTGGATTTGGTTTTGTCCAGAGGCATCAATGTGGTTGCCAAACGTGCTAGAACCATCGGTAATATAATTTCTCCTAGTTTTTATACTTCCGGAAATAAAAAACAAACGTGGCTTAGCACAACTGGTTCACACCGATGTGGGTCCCAGAGATGCAACTTTGTCGCTTTATGAAACCGACTCAAACTTTCCAGGGAAAGAATGGTAATATCTTCAAAATTACATCTTTTCTTAATTGTTCTTCCATATATGTCATTTATAAGGCTTCTTGCCAAATTTGCAACAAGGATTATATAGGTTGCATCTCTAGGGCCCTCAGAACACGTATATCGGAACACACAAGACTCACACCGTCCACTCCATCTGTATTGGACAGTGAACCAAAAAGAAAAAAACGTTCCTCCTCAGGTTTGACACATCATTTTCAGGACTTGCATGATGGAGATTTTTCCTCTCTGCACGTAATGGCTATCGAACATATTTCCAAACCTCCGAGAGGGGGCGACTGGTTGGCGCTCCTATTACAGGCAGAAGCAAAATGGATCCTTAAATTGGACACACGGCAACCAGTGGGTTTAAATTTTCGATCGGATTTGCGGTTTATAATTTAGACTCCATAGATTACATCTGTAACCCAGGAGTTTTTTTTTTTGTTACAATCTTACATTATTGTGGACAACAGGGATATTCATTAATTATCCAGATAGTAGAAATATATCAATTTTTTATGGTTTGTTAAACTACAGGGAAGTAAAGGGCATGCATATTATCTAACAATGTTACCAAATATGGAACTATGGCCACACTTAAGATTAAGATGACATATGAGTTCTCATATTAACAATCCCGAATTTATCATGTATTTTTGTCACATTTTTGTACAATATCTTTGTGGATACTATTATTATTATTCTTTCATACGTGCATGCATATATATGTATACATCGATTCATTTAGCATCTTATATGTTAATCTTTATATACATCATTTTACAACCATATGGAGGTATCATTAATAGTAACTCATTTGTATATGAGCAAATTTTTTTCCTCTTCCTCCCTAGTCATGATTACATGTGTGCATGTATGCGTATGTTTCATGTGAAAGTTCCTTATTTTGCATTCGTTTTTTGTTTATTTCACTTTTTTTTTTTACATACCCACATTGGAGTCCTACATCAGACATTTGTTTTCAGCCTATTTTTCTTGAAGACCAGGTTTATACTCACCTGATACGAATAATTAAGGGATCCCTCCCTCGGTTTTGCTTGCTGCCTCTCAGAATTTCCTTTTCACTGGCAGATACACATATATACTCTGATATTAGCTCTATACAGGTCCGAAACGCGTAAAGTTTTTCTGTATCACGCTTGGTGCATTGCGTTTGTTGGCTGATTTTTAATGACATTTTTCAATAAAGGATACAAGTGATTTTTAAGGATATTGTGCCGGGTCCATACTCTTTCACACTCCTGTTGCTTCACCGGCGTGGACTGGCCGGAGGACTCCGTGCACCCTGAGGATTCCCATGGCGTCGGATGACAGGTGAGCTGAAAACCTTTTTGCTATTATTATTACACCTACTACATATCAGGATAGGATTTTGTAGATGGGAATAACCCTTTAAGTGCATGGCCGATGTAGACAAGTCGCAGAACTGACTGCAGCCTGTACACAATCAGCAGAGGTGCTGCGAGGTGAAGCGCAGGATGCTGCAAGGGTGCGTAATCGCTCAGATTATTTCTTTTGTTTCTGAAGCAATAATCTTTTTACTGGGACAACCCTTGTAACTGTATATTAATAAATTGGTTAAATTCACAATTTAAAACATGTGAATACTATCCATGTGTCCAACTGTTTTAATATTTTGAGAAGGCCCTTTTAAGTGTGTGCAGCGGCATTCTACCTGACTGTAGTTAAGGAAAAGCAAAAGTGCTGGCAATTAAAAAGAGGCGGTAGATACCTCTCTATGGAAGTCATCCTGCAGTTTCCAACATGCCACAAATACAGTTAGGTCCAGAAATATTTGGTCAGTGTCACAAGTTTTGGCACGCTCACTCACACCAAAGAGAAAACACAGTAAGGGTCAAGGCAGTGCTAAGGGAAGAAGCAGGGGATCAGTTGGCATGTATATATTATTTATTTTACTTATTGCTGGGACATTGTACAGTATATGTATGTAAAATACTAAATTAGGAACAAAAATAGAGACATTTTATACAAATCACAGGATTCTTCCTCCACAGTTAATTTGATCGTTGACAGTCTTCAGAATCTCTAGCAACATTTTTGAAAGGTTAAATAAATTAACACCACAAAAGAAGTGTATTACCCACTAAGTAGCATATTAATTATATATATAATCTATATATATATATATATATCTATATATATATCTATATATATAGATATATATATATATCTATACATATATATATAAAATATATATCTATATATAATATATATCTATACAGTGTGTCCACCCATATCCTGTCCGCCGCCATTAACTTGAGAACGGCGGCAGCTATAGGCATAGAAGTCGTGTCTAGGTATAGTAAAGTATCCATGTGCTACGCAATGAAACCACCTATAGCGCCACCTGGTGGAAAACAACAGAGTTACCATTTTTATCTCGAAAAAGATAGAGAATAAAAGTGAATTAAAAAATTGGAGGGCATCATCAATTCAATACGAATCGACACCTTACATACAGAAATGCAATGATATGAAACCCATGACCCCCCCCCAAAACATTGAATACTGGTCATGCATATGGCGCTCATTTAACTTTGATGCCCAAAGTGGCCACCGTCAGCTGCAATGCACATCTGGACTCTGGACAGCATACTGTATCTTGCTGCACAATATGCAATATGGTAGGTGACACGTTTTCACAAGCATCTGTGATACGTCGTCGTAGGTCCTGCAATGTTGGTGGAGGGGTCGCATATGTGACGCCCTGGACCCCAGGGGTCACAGGTCACAACACTCACCACATACACCCCCACACTAGAAAGGTACCACCAGTCAACCACAAAGACCTGATTGCCTCCCTCAGTGTTAGACAGGCACACCAGGTGGGCGGAGTCAGGCGGAAAGACACGCCCCCTGAGGAGTCTGCTGGCCTGAGGCAGGAAAAGACAAGGGAGTTGAGGAGAGGTCAGCAAAGAGAGCAGTCCAGTTCAGTACAGGGTTCTGTGCAGACAGACTGTTCAGACAGTCAGGCAGGCAGATGGCAGTGGCCGCCTGCAGGAGACCGGGAACACGACCAGCAGAACCTTAAGGGACCGGACAGGGTAGTGGCCTGCCGGAACCGAACCGGGAGCTAACTGGATACCGGAGCACCAGGCAGGGTACTCAGACCCCGAACTAGGCTATATGCCACCACCATAGTCGAATTAACTGATTGCGGTCTGGACCTCAGGGGTTCATTCCCACCAAAGTCCCGATTGAAGGCAACAGCCTAACCCGTCCGGATAGTAGCCACCGCCAGAGGCCAGAGGTCCAAGGGCCAGCGCCTGCGGGCAAAAGGGGCTCCTACGACACATACACGCCGGGGAGCGGACTACCAGTGCCCAGGCACAGTGGTCACACTACAAACACAGGTGCAGGAGAAAGGCGGACATTGCCAACCCGACTAGGAAGCTGCAGACGGCTGCGGGCCCCGTTCATCCCTCCATTTGGTTTACCAGTGACTCTGTGTGGTTTAATCGTGAGTACACCAGTGCCATCGGGCACAGCACCGCGCTGCTCCGCAACACTGCGCCCTGCACCCCGGCCCTCGCACAACCGGGCCCCGGGACCAACATCCCCTACCCACGGAGGGGTCAACACCTAGCTGCGCCACTACATTGCTCCCGGGAGTCCCCGTACCTTCACCGCAGCGATGGTGTCCACCATCACCACAACCCGTCAGTGGCGTCACGAACAATCATCCCAAAATCAAATACCCGCATCCCCCGTGTGTAACGCCAACTCCCCTTGCAGAGCGACGTGACCCCCGGGTCCGTGAGAGGCTCAAGCCACCACCCGTAGAACGCGAGCACGGATCCGCGGGGCAGTACACATACAGCCGTTTGATGTGACCTCACAGAAAGAAGTCCGATGGGGTCAGGTGAGGTCAGGTGAGCGTGGAGGCCACTCCACGCAGCCACCATGCCCAATGACTTGTAGGAAAGTCTCCAAGAGGTATCGCTTCACGTCTGCAGCCTTGTGAGTTTTACACGTTCTAATCATAGCATTTCTGTATGCAAGGTGTCGATTCGTATTGAATTGATGATGCCCTACAACTTTGCAATTCACTTTTTTTCCTCTATCTCGTTCCGTTTTCGAGATAAAAATGGTAACTCCGTTGTTTTCCACCAGGTGGCCCTATAGGTGGTTTCAGTGCGTAGCGCATGGCTACTTTACTATACCTAGACACCACTTCTATGCCTATAGCTGCCGCCATTCTCAAGTTAATGTCGGTGGACAGGATATGGGTGGACACACACACATATATATATATATATATATATATATATATATATATATATATATATATATATATAACACCTATATCACACACACTCCTTACCATGGAAGTTACCACACCAAAAGGTATAGTTAGTATAGTTGTTCAGTTATTAAAATTACAGAATGCATAGTCATGTTAATGATATGCCAATGTTGAAGAATGGAAACATTTTCGAAACCTCTCTAATTATTCAGCCATGGTAGCACACTGGTTGCCTACAGTGGAATCAGCAACATGCAGCCTGACGTGTTGAAAAGTGGCTCCTGGGACACCAACGTTCCTTAGTGAAGACCACTTCATGGAGTTGCCAATGTGGTCTACTAACCAATCTCCGGCTATCACGGTGTATAGGACAAAAGTGAGACTCATTGCTGAAGAGGATAAACCACCATTCCAGCCTCCACTGCCGACTTGTTCTGCACCAAGACAGCCTTTCAGTAAAGTAGCATGAAGTCAATGAAGCAGCTTTCGTGAGGGAAAAATCACAAAGGTTGCATGATTTTTGTGTGCGGTGGAATAGTGTACGATAACCGGCTTTACTTTAGGTACAATAAGAGTTTGGCAATACATTAAGTGCTGAAACCATTACCCGAAATTGTCAAAGAGAGACCATATGGACAGTGCCATGAAGAAACCATTATAAGGCAATGCCACACCGGTAATACTTGTGGGATTATGGTGTAAGGTGGCATAATGTACTGTAGCTGTACAACTCCAGTATTCATTCCAGGTTCACCAACAGCTCGGCGTTACATTTGGTCTTGCAACTAGTGGTGCAGCCATTTCTTGAAAGTGTCCCAGGAGCCATTTTTTAAAAAAGACACCAGGCTGCATGTTGCTTGTGCTACTATGAGCAGCCTGGGAGGCCTAAACGCCTATAGTGTATCCAGCCTTGTCTCCCATTAAGCAGATATGAGACATTATTGGTCAACAGCCCTCACCTATTGTACCATCACCCATTCCCTGTAGACTGTGAGCCCTCGCGGGGAGGGTCCTCTCTCCTCCTATACCAGTCTGTCTTGTACTGTTAATGATTGTTGTACGTATACCCTCTTTAACTTGTAAAGCGCCATGGAATAAATGGCGCTATAATAATAAATAATAATAATAATAAAACAGCAAAATGAATTCCTAGCAGCTGACGTGCACGATTTCCATGGTGAAGTGTGCACTCAGTGCGGCAGAACATTCCTCAGGCAACCAATAACAACTGAAATGACAGTTATGTTGAGGAGCGCCCAAAAAAACATGTACATTCCCAGTCTGAGAAAACAAGTACCCCAGCTGTCTGCTTTATCTGTGCTGGTCATCAAAAATGGACAGTAGCCCAACGTCTTGTTTTTATTGTTATTTAAATAATTGATTTAAAAAAAAATCAAACAAAAAAAACAAACATTTTTGGAGGAGCCTCTGTTTGTGATAACTAGGCAAGATAAAGCACACAGCTGTCTACTTTACCTACGCAGGTTGTCACAAATAAGCAGGGGAGCGCACATGAAAGTGGTGTAAATACTCTGACAACATTGTTCCCAGAAGTGACCTGTTTCAGAAATGGATCCAGGTAACTTCCCCATGCTGTTCCCATTCAATTTCAACCCTTTTCACCCATGTCAGCATTTTTACAACCCCGCCAAAGATCTTAGGAGGGTCTGCCGTAAAATTATTTGCATTTCCCATGGACTTCCATTAAATTTGTTATTCGTGACGAATACAGGAATAGTATGAAATAGAGACAAATAATCCGAAACTGAATATTTCACTATTCGCTTATCACAAATAACTAAATTTGTAATCATAGTGAATCATATAGAAGTACACCACAGCCAGCAACACATTCAGGACTTACTTATTAATAAAAATTAACATTGCAATGAATACAATATACTGTGCCTGAAATGTAGATAAATGTAAGGTCATGCACTTGGGTAGAGGAAATAACATTTATGATTATGTACTTAATTGTAGAACACTGGGTAAAACAGACACAGAAAAAGACTTGGGTGTATGGGTGGATGGTAAACTTCACTTTAGTGGACAGTGTCAGGCAGCTGCTGCCAGGGCTAATAAAATAATGGGATGTATTAAAAGAGGTATAAGTGTTCATGAAAAAAATATAGTTCTACCTCTGTACAAGTCACTAGTGCGACCGCACGTAGAATACGGTGTACAATTCTGGTCACCGATATATAAGAAGGACATAGCTGAACTGGAGAGGGTGCAAAGAAGAGCGACCAAGATTATTAGAGGAATGGGGGGGCTGCAATACGAAGACAGGTTATTAAACTTGGGGTTATTTAGTCTGGAAAAACGAAGGCTTAGGGGAGATCTAATCACAATGTATAAATATATGAGGGGACAGTACAGAGACCTTTCCAAAGATCTATTTACACCTAGGCCTGCGACTGGAACACGGGGGCATCCGCTACGTCTTGAGGAAAGAAGGTTTAATCATAATCACAGACAAGGATTCTTTACTGTACGAGCAGTGAGACTATGGAATTCTCTGCCGCATGATGTTGTAATGAGTGATTCACTACTAACATTTAAGCAGAGCCTGGATGCCTTTCTTGAAAAATTTAATATTACCAGTTATGTATATTAGATTTTATGACAGGGTATTGATCCAGGGAACTAGTCTGATTGCCGGATGTGGAGTCAGGAAGGACATTTTTTCCCCATTGGAACTTGTTTGCCACATTGGGGTTTTTTGCCTTCCTCTGGATCAACATGTTAGGCTACGGGTTGAACTAGATGGACTTAGAGTCTCCCTTCAACCTTCAAACTATGATACTATGATACTATGAAATAGTCTAAATGGCAAAGTCAACAGTAGTTTTCATACACTGGTTACATATTTGTTCAATACAGACAGAATGTGTAGCTCTTGCTCATGATGTCTGCATGGAGCCAGTTTCCTAGCACATTTACCTTTTTTCTTGCTCCTGCCTGAACTTGGATCTGAAAAGAGAAAAAGAATGAGTCACAGAAACATCAAATACTCATAACCACAACCTTTGTGTGATACATTGTATTAAAAGATACATATTAAAAGAACCTTACAGAAATGACTGGGCATTTACATGGGCAAACCTTCATATCTGAATATAGTGTTATAGTAGTACTGTGGGCATAGGACATACAGAGTGACACAAATACGATGACTGAGGTATACATTTATAAAGGGTCACACATTTGGACACATGCTCATATAAAGAGAGCTTCTTTATTGTGCCTGTCACATATGTTATAATAAAAGTCACTGGAACCTATAAGTAAAACAATAGAGTGGTAATAATGTTATAGAATTGAAAGCTATTTTACATTCCTCAGTCACCACCCTTTGCCTTAATAGCAGTGTGGCACACTCTTGGCACTTTCCCAACTTCATGAATAGCCACCAGCGATGTAAATGCCTTGGAAAACTCCCTACGTACCTACGTATTCTAAGCACTTGTCAGTTTTTTTTCTCTGACACTTCAGTTCTTTGGTTTGGGACAAGGTTCTGTCAGCTTATCTGGATACAGCACTGCATCAGTCTCTTTTTTGGCACCAAGAAAAGAACATAATCCGGTGGGGTGTGTTTTGGGTCAGTGTCCTGTTCAAATCAAAATGATAGCCTAACTAAGCCCATGCCAGATGAAATGGTGAGATACTGCACAATGCTCTATTAAGACTGTTGGTTTAGGAGGTGACCTCCAATTTTAAAGGAAAGTGCAAAACAATTTTTCTAATTCTCTCATGGCCAATTCTACTTCTAAAACAGCAGTACTGACTGGCTGTTGGCTACCCATTCCTATGCATCAGGAGACTCCACATCCATTAGGGCAGCCAGTGCTGTAGAATCACAGGACATCATACATCCCTGGCAGCCTGCTCTACTGGGCTGAAAAGGCACGGAGACTGAGCTGGATGCCCTATTTCCTAATACAGTCATGTACAACCCGCAGAACAGATCCGGTCCAGTGCATGAGGCCATTTAGAGGCAGAATTTTAATGATTTCAGCACCAGGCAAATCCTAATATGAACTATTCAGAGGAGACGGCATAAGCAAGGTCTCCATTGTACAGTGGTGTGTAACAGTTTGTCAGCTCTATAGAACTTTCCATATTTCTGCATAAATTTGACCTAAAACCACATCAAATTTTCAGACAAGTCCTCAAAGTAGATAAGGAGAATCAAATCAAACAAATGCATCAAATATTAGACTATCATTTTATTATTGAGTAAAAGGGTCCATCACGTCTGTGAGTGGCACAAGCATGTGAAGCTGTGCTTTCAGTGTCTGGTGTGACCCCCTTGTGCAGATATAACTGCAGCTAAACATTGCAGGTAATGGATTAGTATAGCACATCAGCATGGAGGAATTTTAGCCCATTTCTTCCAACAAAATAGCTTCAACTATGTTTTCCTTTCATGAATTGGTCGCTTCAGGTCCTTACAATGCAGTATGTTTCTCCTTGCAATCCGGTCACGCACACCATTGTTGTTCAGTGTCCCCCTGATAGTGAACATTAACATTAGCTACAGTGAGAGCCCTTTAGTTACTTAGGAGTTAAATTAGGTTCCTTTGTGACCTCGTGGACTATTTTGAGCCTTGCTTTTTGAATGATCCTTTTTCGTTTACCTTTCATTAGGAGGGTAATTATGGTCTTAATTCCTCCATTTGTACACAATCTGTCTGAATGTGAATTTGTGGAGTTCAAACTCTATAGTGATTGGTTAGCAATGTTCTCTAACACTATAAATATAAATATCTCATTTTCTGAGGACTCTGAAATCTCTTTGCTTGTGCCATGATCAACTTTCACAAACAAATGTTTTGAATATCAGACATTGACAAACCCCTACTCTTTAAATAGAACAGGTCACACACTCTCACCCGATTGTCATCCCGTTGGTAGAAAACAGCAGACTTTCATTTCACCTTCAAATGATCTGCTAATTCTAAACGATCACATACTAGTCACTCACAGCTAGGTGACATTATTTCATTTGTTCATTTTCTTTATTTAAAAAATAATCTATCATTTGCGACTATTTTGTTTTATGTGATTCTCTTCACGTGTGATAATCTGATGTTGGTCATTTTAGGTCATAGTTATGGAAAAATTTTGAAAACTAAAGGATTTACAAACTTTCATGAACCATTGTGTTGATACAAGTAAAATATATCTTTGTACCGTGTTAGCCAGTAGAGATAAAAAAATTGTTTAAAAGAACTGAGAATCCTCAGTGGTTGATACCTTTTAATGGCTAACTGAAAAGATGGTAATAATTGCAAGCTTTCGAGACTACTCAGGTCTCTTCATCAGGCATGGTATAACACAAAATCTGAAGAGTCACATATTTATACACAACAGGACTTAGAATAGTGCAGTAAAAAAAACAAACAAAAAACAAGTTATATAACACAGAACTATCTCTATGGCAGGGGGCTAACTGTTGTGGCCATAAATTTTGCTGCAGTTCAGTGTGAAAGTTTTATTGTCCTCTGATCAGGGTCTGGTCCGGGCTGTGATGCACTCGGATGGTCAGAGGAGCACATCTTTTAAAAGATGTGCTCCTCTGACCATCCGAGCGCATCACAGCCCGGATGGGCAAGTGTACATTTTTAATGATTTCATTTTGGGATAGATATGATATTTTGATAATTTCTAGTCTTTTTTGAGGTATTGCAGCGACCCCCCCAAAAAAAAAATCAATTTTGGAATTTCTTGGGGGATTTTTTGCTTACTGATCAGGTTAACTATGGATGGATATATTTTGATAAATTGGTTTTCTTTACCTGTGCCTGGTGATACCACATATGTTTATTTTTTTTTGTTATATTTATTTTTAATGAGAGAAAAGAGGGGAATTTTAACTTATGTTTATTTTTTTCAGATTTTTAAAACCTTTTCATTGCATTTATTAGTTCCTTTAGGAACCTGCTATGGTCTGATTGCTTGTACAGTATTGCTGTATCTATTAAAAATCACAGTCTCCTTTAAAGCTGGCCACACAAGCAGGGTTTCGAAGAAGCTCTGTAATGAAAAGTATGGAGGTCTTCAGCAGACACCTGACTGTCATTGCAACCCATCAGTGCCTTAACTGCACAGGGGTGCCAATGGCTTCATAAAATGACGTTCCCCCATGCTGGCACGCTGTTAATGCTGCTGTTAGAGTTTGACAACAGTTTTTAACCGGTAAGTAGGTTTTTAGAGGCACGTTCTGGCTGTAATACACAGCCATTACTGACCAGTTATGTGGTGGACTCACCAGTATGAGCCAACTCCATAAACCCACTACCGACTTGCGCTGTACATGTATGGCGGATGTCAGAAAGAGGGTTAAAGATGAAATAGTTGGACCTTTTCGGGTTAAAGATGAACTCAAAATCAACTTTCAAACCTACTGTTAGTTTTTATAAAACACTGTTTTCAAGCAGTGGTACAGGAAAAAGTCTGCATCTTTCAGCACAAAGATCCATAGGAAGTATCAAAGTCTTCCCTACTTGGATGCCAGTACAGGCCTTAAAAATGAAAGAATAATGAAAACATTACCTGAAACATACTGAGAACTTGTGTGCTCATCCTAAACAAAAAAAAATGATGTTGAAAGAAAACAGTCACCTCTCTGAACAGTATCTTGGAGGCTGTGGTTGGCATTGCCCAAAAAGATGATTTTCAACAGATTAAGAAAGTGACAGACTCCATGGATGGAAGGCTTATGGCCGTTATTGCAAAAAGGGCAAATATATTGGTCACTGATAATTTTTTCATCTGAGGTGAGGTCAACAAGTTCAATGAGGTCCCCTGAGGTCAGTTTACCTGCGGACACAGGTGTGGTATCGTGGAAACCTCCAGCTGTGAATGCAAATAAATTGAGCGATGTCACAGCTAATATCTGCGGTTCAGTCTGTCTCTGCCTGAAGCTACAAAGTGCTGACATATTCTGTACTTGTGCGGTGTAACTTCAGTATGTATGTAGCAGAGCTGGAATCGTCGTGGAACCTCGTCGAAACTAGATGTTTGGGGTTAATAAAGGGATGAAAAAGTGTTTTTTTTGTATTTTATTTAAAATAAAGGATTTTTTTGTGTTTATGTCTTTTCATTTATAGATTAGTAATGGGAGGGTCTCATAGACGCTTCCCATTACTAATCTAGGGCTGAGTGGCAGCTGTGAGCTGTCATTAACCCCTGATATTACCCAGATTGCCACCGCACCAGGGCAATCAGGATGAGCCAGGTAAAGTGCCGGAATTGTGACATCTAATGGATGCGACAATTCTCGGTGACTGTAGGCTGCTATTTCTAGGCTGGGGGGCAGGGCTGTGGAGTCGGAGTCGTGGAGTCGGAGCTCATTTTGGTGGAGTCAGGGTCTGTATAAAATGGACTGACTCCGACTCCTAAAATATATAATAAATTGGGGACAGTAGTGCAATGCAGAATGTGCTGAATATTTTTTCATATGAATTTGAGAAAGTTATGAAATGTCTTATAAATGGCTGTTCTATTCCTGATCTAAGGCTACATTCACACACAGCGTTTTTGCTGCGGTTTTGAGGATACGTTTTTCAGCTGCAAAAGCAGATCAGCTTTTTAAAAAACCGCATCACCTTAAAAGGTTTTTGAGCTCATAGATAATGTTTTTAATAGCAAAAGGAGATTAGAAAAAGACCAGAAACTGACTGCTCATTCTTTGTGAGGATTTGGTTTTAAGCCCAAAAACGGATCCTAACAAAACAATGTGTCTGAATGTCATATCTTGAAACCCATTGACTTTGCTGGGATGCCCAGAGTCACTGTATTTCACTGCAAAAAAAACGCAGCAAAAACGCTATGTGTGAATATATGTAAGCCTGTGGGTCTAGGCTTTGTCTGAGCTGAGATAAGTCTGTGTTGCACTTGAGCACCAGTGAAGTGTACTATTGATTCATGCAAAGTTTGTTTTATTTCTAAAATTATACAGTGGGGAAAATAAGTATTTGATATACTGTAGATTCCCACCTACAAAGAATGGAGAGGTCTGAAATGTTTAACTTATGTACACTTCAACTGAGAAACAATCTACAGGAAACGTCTGACCCATATAATTGCAAACAATGGTTTCTGTACCAAATATTAAGTTATGTTTTTCTATTGTATCAAATACGGATTTTTTGATGCAATAAAATGCAAATATTTATAGGATTTTTTTAGATTCTGTCTCTCACAGGTGAAGTGTACAATTACAGACCTCTCCATTCTTTGTAGGTGGGAAAACTTTCAAAATTGTCATTGTATCAAATACTTATTTTTCCCACTGTACATGGTTCCCTGTTGTTGCTGGAATTATAATATACATTATTTTTTTATAGGACAAAATTATTTTGAGAGTGAATTTATATGATTACAAAATCTCTAACAAGCTCCCTATGAAGTAGGATGTATTTGAGCATTTCACAGTGACTCAAGATGAAAAATATTTTGTGTCAATGTATGACAAGTGACCCAGATGAAAACAAATACTGTGATGCCAAAATCAGTGCATACTCAGGCAGTGATAAAAATGCTCCTACAAGAGCTTCCAATCTAAGAAGACATTTACAACGCTTCTACCCAGAAGTTTTCAAAGCTGTGACTGAGAAAGATAACAGCAGCACCAAGAAACCAGTGCCCAACACTTCCTGCCAAAGGTGGAGGAAACAGCATCTCAAACATCATTAACAAGATATTTTGTAAGTGACAAAGTTACTGTAACAATGACAGCAGATATGTTTAAAAGACAGCTCATACAGCTTGTTGTGAAGGATGGTGTACCATTGTCGTTATTTGCACAACCAGCTTTTACAGCTCCTAATGGAGAAATGGCCCGCAAACCTGGTGTTTCTCTGGAAAGAGAAAGTATTAGAAAATTAGTGATTGAACTTGAAGAAGCCCTTAAACAAAAGGAAGATCTTAAAAAGACTCTCAAAAGATGCTTCATATTTCTTAAAATGGATGCCTGCACACGTCACAGAGTGAACTATTTTGCCATCAATGTTCGATATGTTTGTGACAAGAAAGAAATTGTTACTAAAGCTGGGTTTACACACTGAAACTTTCTAGCGATCCCAACCTGGCCGGGATCGCTACAAAGTCTCTGGTGAGCTGTCAAACAGGCAGACCTGGCCAACGACGCAACAGCGATCCGGACCTGCAGAGCGACCTAGCTGGTTGTTGGGGACGTGTCAAAGCTGCTTTTTGAAAGGGAAGTCGCTGTAAAGTCCCCTTTACACACTGAAACTTTCTAGCGATGCATGATGCACAGCGGGAAACAAAGTACCTAAGAATGGTCCTGAACGATTTGTAGCGATCACAACTTCACAGCAGGGGCCAGGTCGCTGATGTGTTTCACACACTGCAATGTCGCTGGGGAGGTCGCTGTAACGTCACAAAACCGGTGACGTTACAGCGATGTCGTTTGCGATGTTGCAGTGTGTAAAGCCACCTTAAGACACTGGCAGTAAAAGATACTAAAGCTGATCACAGCAGCCAGTTTCTCCAGGCCTTAGTGGAAAAAGTTCTGCAAGAATATGAACTCAAAAAAGAACAGGTTCTTGCTATTGTAACGGGCAATGCTTCAAACATGATAAGTAGAATTAAACTGATGAATGAGAGTAATGAACAACAGCTAGAAATAAATTTAGGATTCAGTATTTTTGAGATGGAAGGCCACAGTGCTGCTCATGTAACTGAGGAACAAGCAGAAAGCACAACAGAAGAACAGCAAAATGATACTTTAGAATTAGATGATCTTGTTGAAGCTCTTTCAAAACACTTTCATATTCATCACATACGCTGTGTTGTGCACACACTGCAGTTGGCAATAAGAGAGAGTCTGCAAGAGGGACATGCTGGAAATGTGATTGGAAAAGTGAGGAAATTGGTTATTGCCGCCAGAACCCCTAAAATTGATTCCATCTTGAAGAGACGTGCTGGGAAAAAGGCAACTGTCGATCAAGCCACTCGGTGGGGCAGCACTTATTTTATGATTGTGCAATTGCTTGAACTAAAATTGTTTCTTATAGATATGGCGAACCCTCAGGTAACAATAAGTGAAGGTCAATGGACACAGGTGGCTGAATTGAAGGAATTGCTTTATCACCCATTTACCGTGACTAAAAAATTACAAGCTGAGGATTTAACTTCGGGCATTTTTATAAGGGAGTGGAAGAACTTGCTATTTTGCCTGTCCCAAAGAGGAGGTTTAATCGCAGATGGCATTTCTGCTTCAATGAAACGGAGAGAGACACAGCTATTGGAAAATAAAATTCTTCTGGCAGCTGTTTATGTGGACCCAAGTCATCGTATACTGCTTTATGATCAACAGCTTACTAAAGGAAAAGAACCTCTGACTGAAATAACAGTTAGGATAAGTGGCCTACATACAGGACTGCCAGATGCAAGAGGACTTGGGTCCTGACAGTGCTACTGCTGCCATATCTTCATCCTCATCAGATGAGGAGTTTAACCCCTTAACGACCCATGACGTACTGGGTACGTCATGGATCGTGTGCCGGTAAGCCCCGCCCCCTGCGGCGATCCGCGCACATATCAGCTGTTATCAACAGCTGACATGTGTGCCTGCTAGCCGCGGGTGGAATCTCTTCCACCCGCGGCCATTAACCCCTTACATTTCACTGCCAAAATCTGGCAGCGATATGTATATGGGCGCCGCCATGACAGTCACTTACCCCGCCCCCACCGGAAGTCACGTGACATGATCACGTGACTTTTGGTGGTTGCCATGGTAGCACAGGGTCATGTGATGACGCCTGTAGCTAACATGACTCACTTCCTCTCAATGCTGGAATACAGCCGGCATTGAAAGTAAAGCAGCAAATCTGCAGTTCTCAGCTCTGTAGCTGAGATCTGCAGATAGTGCAGAGCGATCGGATTGCTGATCGCTATAGCCCCCTAGGGGGACTAGTAAAATAAAAAAAAAAGTAAAAAAAAGTTTTAAAAAATTAAAAAAAAATAAAAAAACCTAAAAGTTCAAATCACCCCCCTTTCACCCAATTGAAAAAAGGGTTAAAAAAATAAAAAATACACACATATTTGGTATTGCCGTGTTCAGAAATGCCCGATCTATCAAAATATAAAATCAATGAATCTGATCAGTAAATGGCGTAGCGTCAAAAAAATTCCAAACGCCAAAATTACGTTTTTTGTTCGCCGCAAATTTTGCGCAAAATGCAATAACAGGCGATCAAAACGTAGCATCTGCGCAAAAATGGTACCGTTAAAAACGTCAGGTCAAGACACAAAAAATAAGCCATCACTGAGCCTCAGATCCCGAAAAATGAGAACGCTACGGGTTTTGGAAAATGGCGCAAAACGTGCGCCACTTTTTTTGGACAAGCTTGTGAATTTTTTTAACCCCTTAGATTCAAGTAAACCTATACATGTTTGGTGTCTACAAACTCGCACTGACCTGAGGCATCACATAGATACCTCAGTTTTACCATTTAGTGAACACAATGAATAAAATATCCCAAAACCTATTGTACAATCACACTTTTTTTGCAATTTTTCCGCACTTGGAATTTTTTTGCCGTTTTCCAGTACACTATATGGTAAAACATATTGTGTCATTTAAAAGTACAACTCGTCCCGCAAAAAACAAGCCCTCATATGGCAAGATTGATGGAAAAATAAAAACGTTACGCCTCTCAGAAGAAGGGGATCAAAAAACAAAGACGCAAAAACGGAAAGTGCCCGGGGGCTAAAGGGGTTAATTTTGACAAGTATTTGGATGACATGGAGCAGGCAAAGCGTTGCCGCAAGCAAACATATTTCATTCCATCTCCTAATAGCAAGCAGATTGACCAGATTTCAGTAACATTTTTCACTTGCTCTCAAAGAAATAGAAAATTAAACAGTTCATCAAAACTGACTGTGCATGAGGCAGTTCCTTTATACCTGGAAATTGTTAGAGATGTTGCCCATGTGGTTACGGCTTTGCCTCCAACCCAAGTTACTGTAGAGAGGTTGTTCTCTAGCCTTAAAATTATTAGGTCAGATTTGAGGTCATCTATGAAGGAGGATCTGATTGAGGCAATTCTATTTCTTAGAACAAAGTCATAGACTGCACAAATGTTATTTAGTATATTTTTGTTGAAAACTGTTTTTGCCACTTACATAGTTTATTACACAGTGTTATATATTATATACACAATACACACACACATACATATATATATATATATATTACATAGGGTATTACATATTTACAATTTATTAGTTTGTTGTGTTCTAAAGTTGTATTCCAAGAAATATATTTTATGTTCTATTTAAATATCTTGATTACTGTACCATACAACTGATTAAATGTCTGATGTTCACATTGTCCTACAATAAATTTTTCATTTAAAAATAAGCAATATATGTGGGAGTCTGAGTCGTGGAGTCGGTGCAAGGGAAATTGAGAAGTCGGAGTCGCAGGTTTGGTTTACCGACTCCACAGCCCTGCTGGGGGGATGGGGGGGGGCAATAACCATAGGCCTCCGCATCCTGAGAATAGCAGCCCCCAGCTGTCTGCTTTATTATGGCTGGGTATCAAAATTGGGAGGGACCGCATGCTGTTGTTTTAAATTATTTATTTAAATTATAAAAAAAAAACAAAAAAACTGAATGCGGTCCCTCTTATTTTGATACACAGCCATGACAAGCACATGGCTCGAGGCTGCAGCCTGTAGCCATATACTATAGATGTGCTGAGTATCATAATTTTCTTTATTTACTTATTTTTACACTATAGGGATGAACACAGCGCCTGTGATTCCAAGCAGTCAGACGTGCTGTCACACAGGGTCAAGGTGTGGTCTGACTGCAATTAATCACAGACATTGGGACTGTCGGTAGGCAAGGGAAGCAGGTAATATGCATGAGGGTAATGAGCGGCCCTGGAAGTCGTGTTACAGCCGCACGGAGACTGGTAAGTATAACGCACCTGCTCTAACCCCCCTAGCCCTTTCTACCACCAATTTACCATTTACCAATTCCGGGCCCAAACCAAGTTTAAAATAAATAAATAAATAATCCAGATGGATGTGCCGATTTTGGATATCTGTGGGTTTGCACATCACTAGCTGTACCTTTAAATATGTCTGATATAAATATTATAGGGGATCTAGGCGTAAAACTAAAGGAAAATGTTTGTGGTGGGAACTTTGTGTAATCTTAAAAAGATTGTACAAATAATGTATTAATGCAGTTGGGTTTGTATACCTTCATTTCTCCTTCTGTGCAGGACACATGCTGTATATTTAGTTGTATCCAAGTAGTAGGGTCTGCAGATTCTACACAAAACAATTAATTGTAGGCGATGCAGATTAGAAATCCACAGCATGGCAATTTATGCTGGATTGTCACTTTACAATATATAAACTGAAATTAATGGGAAGTTTTCCGCAAACCTGCATGGGATTCTTCGCTCATGGATTTTTCCTTTTCATTTAACTAAAATGTCAATCTACCCTATTGGAGCTTTAAAAAGAACACTAGTGATACATTTTGATGTATGGAATTATAATGAATTATTCTTTCACAGCCATAACTCTGAAACCTCTTTCCTTACCCTATCCCTGGCATTAACACCTTCACCCCCAGCCAGTTTTCACCTTCCAGACAAGGCCAAAATTTTACAATTCTGACCAGTGTCACTTTATGATGTACCGTATTTTTCGCTTTATAAGATGCACCTGATTATAAGACGCACCCCCAAATTTGGTGAAGGAAAAGAGAATTTTTTTAATGTTAAATGGGGTCCATCTTATAATGCCAGTGTCCGTCTAACAAATCATATAGGGTATATGTCCCTCATAGCCCCCCATCCTAAAATTAGCCCCCTTAATCTGGATATGGCCCCCTTATATTGAATATAGCCCCCTTGTGCTGGCACACTGTGCTGCCTATGCCCCCCTATGGATTTCATATGTTCCCCTGTGCTGCCTATGGCCCCCTATGGATTGCATACGTTCCCCTGTGCTGCCTATGGTCCCCTATGGATTGCACACGTTTCCCTGTGTTAGATATCGCCCCCATGCTGCTGCCCATAGTAAAATAAAACACTCTTTCCTTACCTCCTCCAGCGCTGATCTCCCTCCTGTCTCCCTCCGTGCTTCCGTTCCTCCACTTCCTGGTTCTTGCTGCCGGTCATGTGATCGGCACAGCAGAGTGATCTCATCTCTGCGTGCCTGATCACAGTGGAAGCAGGGACACCGGGGAGAAACGCTGGAGGAGGTAAGTAAAGATTTTTTATTTTAGGATGACCGGCAGCATGGGGGCCATATCTAACATAGGGGGGGGCATGTGCGATCACAGGGGGCGCAGGCTCATATAATATGCATTGCTCTCCGAGCCCGCCACTGCGGTGCGATTTCAGCACCATGGTGATGGACAGCGGCTGTGCATATTATATGAGCGGGAGCAGGAGATCTAACGCTGCCGCCCGCAGCTTTCACCTGCCCCAAGCACCGCTCCAGAGCTGCTGCCCCCACTTCCCTTGGACCCTGCAGTATATTATATATATATATATATATATATATATATATATATATATATATATATATATATACATATACACACACACAGTGCCTACAAGTAGTATTCAACCCCCTGCAGATTTAGCAGGTTTACACATTCGGAATTAACTTGGCATTGTGACATTTGGACTGTAGATCAGCCTGGAAGTGTGAAATGCACTGCAGCAAAAAATAATGTTATTTCTTTTTTTTTTTTTTAAATTGTGAAAAGTTTATTCAGAGGGTCATTTATTATTCAACCCCTCAAACCACCAGAATTCTGTTTGGTTCCCAGAAAGTATTAAGAAGTATTTCAGGCACAAAAAACAATGAGCTTCACATGTTTGGATTAATTATCTCTTTTTCCAGCCTTTTCTGACTAATTAAGACCCTCCCCAAACTTGTGAACAGCACTCATACTTGGTCAACATGGGAAAGACAAAGGAGCATTCCAAGGCCATCAGAGACAAGATCGTGGAGGGTCACAAGGCTGGCAAGGGGTACAAAACCCTTTCCAAGGAGTTGGGCCTACCTGTCTCCACTGTTGGGAGCATCATCCGGAAGTGGAAGGCTTATGGAACTACTGTTAGCCTTCCACGGCCTGGACAGCCTTTGAAAGTTTCCACCCGTGCCGAGGCCAGGCTTGTACGAAGAGTCAAGGCTAACCCAAGGACAACAAGGAAGGAGCTCCGGAAAGATCTCATGGCAGTGGGGACATTGGTTTCAGTCAATACCATAAGTAACGTACTCCACCGCAATGGTCTCCGTTCCAGACGAGCCCGTAAGGTACCTTTACTTTCAAAGCGTCATGTCAAGGCTCGTCTACAGTTTGCTCATGATCACTTGGAGGACTCTGAGACAGACTGGTTCAAGGTTCTCTGGTATGATGAGACCAAGATCGAGATCTTTGATGCCAACCACACACATGACGTTTGGAGACTGGATGGCACTGCATACGACCCCAAGAATACCATCCCTACAGTCAAGCATGGTGGTGGCAGCATCATGCTGTGGGGCTGTTTCTCAGCCAAGGGGCCTGGCCATCTGGTCCGCATCCATGGGAAGATGGATAGCATGGCCTACCTGGAGATTTTGGCCAAGAACCTCCACTCCTCCATCAAGGATCTTCAGATGGGTTGTCATTTCATCTTCCAACAAGACAACGACCCAAAGCACACAGCCAAGAAAACCAAGGCCTGGTTCAAGAGGGAAAAAATCAAGGTGTTGCAGTGGCCTAGTCAGTCTCCTGACCTTAACCCAATTGAAAACTTGTGGAAGGAGCTCAAGATTAAAGTCCACATGAGACACCCAAAGAACCTAGATAACTTGGAGAAGATCTGCATGGAGGAGTGGGCCAAGATAACTCCAGACACCTGTGCCGGCCTGATCAGGTCTTATAAAAGACGATTATTAGCTGTAATTGCAAACAAGGGTTATTCCACAAAATATTAAACCTAGGGGTTGAATAATAATTGACCCACACTTTTATGTTGAAAATGTATTAAAATTTAACTGAGCAACATAACTTGTTGGTTTGTAAGATTTATGCATCTGTTAATAAATCCTGCTCTTGTTTGAAGTTTGCAGGCTCTAACTTATTTGCATCTTATCAAACCTGCTAAATCTGCAGGGGGTTGAATACTACTTGTAGGCACTGTATACACACACACACACACACACACACACACGTGTATTCGGCTTATAAGACGCACCCCTTACTTTTCCCCAAAATGTGGGGGAACAAAAGTGCGTCTTATAAAGCGAAAAATATGGTAATAACTCTGGGACGCTTCAACGGATCTCCGTGATTCTGACATTGGGTTTTTTTCATGATATATTTTACTTCATGGCAGTAGTAAATTTAGGTAAAATTTTTTTTACGCTTATGGGTGAAAATATTGGAATTTTGGTGATAATTATCAAACTTTCAGTTTTTATGCCCTTAAACCAGGGTCTTATGTCACAAAATTAATAAACAATGTTTCCACATGTCTACTTTACATAACAATCATTTTTTAAACATTTTTGAAGGAAGCTAGAAGGATTAAAAGATTACCAGGAATTTCTAATTTTTCCAACAAATTTTACCAAACCAAATTTATTTTAGGGACCACACATAGCTCGTAAAGGGAAGGAGTGCCATTTGACTTTGGAACGTAAAATTGGCTGGAATCTATAGCGGACGCTATATCGTGTTTGTAGAGCTCTTGATGTGCTTAAATAGTGGAAATCTCCCACAAGTCATCCCATTTTGGAAACGACACGCCTCAAGGAATTTATCTAGATGTGTGGTGAGTGCCTTGAAACCACAGGTGCTTCACAGATTTTACAGAATTTTATTACTTTGAGCTTTGAAAGGAAGAAATCACATTTTCCTTACAAAAATGTTTTAGCATTAAATTTTTAATTTTCACAAGGGTGACAGGCGATAATCCACCATACAATTTCTTGTGCAATTTCTCCCCAGTACACTGATAACTAATATGTGGTGGAAAACTAGTGTGTGGGTGCACAGCAGGGCTCAGAAGGGAACACCATGTCGTGTTTAGAGAGCCCCTGATATGCTTAAACAGTGAAAACCCCCAACAAATTATCCCATTTTGGAAACCACACTCAAGGAATTTACATACATGTGTGGTGAGCACCTTGAACTCACAGGTGCGTCACAAAATGTTACTTTAACCCTAAGTTTTTCATTTCCACAAGTGTAATGTGAGAAGTTGAACCACATTTTTGTGCGGTTTCTCCTGAGAACATCGATACCCCATATGGGATGGACAACTACTGTTTGGGCACATGGCATGGCTCGGAAAGAAGGAGCGCCATTTGAATTTTAGAGCACAATTTTGTCTCCAATAAATTGCAGATGTCAAGTTACATTTGAATATTCCCTGACATGCCAAAAAAAGCAGAACCCCCCCCATACGTGACCCCATTCTGGATACTACACTGCTCAAGCAATTCATCTATTGCTGTAGTGAGCAATTTTAAACCCCAGGTGATTCACAGAATTGTAAAACATTGGGCTGTGAAAATAGATACTTACCATTTTTGCCACTAAAATTTTGCTTTGGCCCTCAAGTTTTAATTTTAAAGAGGGTAATAGGAGAAAAAGTACCATACAATTTGTTACACAATTTCTCTAGAGTTCGCCAATACCCCACATATGGTCGAAAAATTGGAGCTCATATTTAGTTGGAATGGTTTGGAAGTGCCATGTCACATTGGCAAAGCGCCTGACATGCCAGAAAAGCAGACCTCCCCAACAAGTGACCCCATTTTACAAACTACATCACTAAATGAATTCATCTAGGGGTGAAGTGAGCATATTGACACCATAGGTATGTCACAAAATGTTATACTATTGGATGGTGAAGAAAAAACATATTTAACATTTTTACCACCAAAATGTAGTTTTAGCCAAGATATCCAATTTTCACAAGGGTAATAAGTAAAAAGTCCCTAAAAGGTGGTACACAATTTCTCCTAAACATGGCAATATCCCACGTGTGACCGTACAGTACTGTTTGGTAAAACCGCAGGGCTCAGGAGGGAAGAAGCGCCATTTGACTTTTGGAGCACAGATTTTCCTAGAATAGTTTTCAGACTCTATTTGCAGAGCCCCTAAGTGTCAGGACAGCAGAAACCTCCTCAAATAACCACAATTTGGAAATTACAGCCCTCTGGGAATTCATCTACGAGAGTAGTGACAATTTTGGAAAACACCCATAGAGTAAAACACAGTGAATTTTGCTGAATTAAAATGGCAAATAAGTCCTTGTAGTGCCTGTATATTTGGGGCCACATAACATTTTTTGATTGCTTTCGATTCTGCTTTTTGTGAGGCAGAATCAAGGAGAAGCAGCAAGTCAAAAATTGTATTTGTTTTTTTTTTACACCGTTCATAAAAGTGATAAGTTTTATTTTTTGGGACAGTACAATTACAGCAATATCATGTTTTTCTTTTAATGTTTTGCAGCTTTTACACAATAAAAACAATTTGAGAAAAAAAAGTTTTTGCATAGCTATATTCTGAAAGATATAGCTTTTTTTATTTTTTCACTGCTGGATCTGTATGAAGGCTTGTTTTTTGCAGGACAAGATGACATTTTTTAGTGATACCATTTTAATTTACATGACTTTTTGACTGCATTTTATTCCATTTTGTCAGATGTGACGAAAGAGGGTTTTTGCTACTTTTTTTGTCTTTACTGTGTTCACTGAAGGGGTTAACTATTATAAGTTATATAGATCAGGTTGTTCAGGACATGACAATACCAAATCTGTGCACTTTTGTTGTTTATTTTAACATAAATATACGGATTTATTGGTATAATAGATTTTCTTTTCTTTAAATGCAGATTTTTTTTATATTATAATTTTTTTTTTCACTTTTTTACTTAGTCCTTATAGGGGTCCTTAACTTTTATTAGTCTGATTGTAGGTATAATAGATTGTCATTTTACTTGACAGTAATACACAGAAAGATCGCTTCTAAAGGGTGTTTTACATGCTGCGACATCGCTAGCATTTGCTAGCGATGTCGTGCGCGATGGCACCCGCCCCCGTCGTTTGTGCGACATTTGGTGATCGTTGCCGTAGCAAACATTATGGCTACGGCAGCGTCACACGCGCATACCTTTACAGCGACGTTGCTGTGACCGCCAAACAATGCCTCCTTCAAGGGGGAGGTGTGTTTGGCGTCATAGCGACGTCACTGCGGCATCACTAAGCAGCCGCCCAATAGCAGAGGAGGGGCGGAGATGAGTGGCCGCAACATGCCGCCCACCTCCTTCCTTCCTCATTGCCGGTGGACGCAGGTAAGGAGATGTTCGTCGTTCCTGCGGTGTCACACATAGCGATGTGTGACGCCGCAGGAGCGATGAACAACCAGCGGCATGCACCACCAACAATATTTGGAAAAGGAGCGACGTGTCAATGATCAACGATTTTAGACGTTTTTGTGAACGTTGCACGTTGCTCCTTGGTGTCACACACTGTGATGTCGCTAACGGTGCCGGATGTGCGTCACTAATGACATGACCCCCACGATATATCGTTAGCGATGTCGCAGCGTGTAAAGCACCCTTTAGACTAAGCTCTTGGCATGGTCTAAGAGGCCACCATAGCCAGAAAACCTGGAGGTCGCAATTTGAACTTGGGTTGCCAGGGCAACAATTGGGACCTATTGATGACGTAGAGGGGGTTCTGATCGGGTGGGAGAGGAAACCTACTCCCTTCTCCAAGCCTACTAAATGTTGCGATCGCTATTGGTCACAGCATTTAGGAGGTTAACCCCTTCACGACCGTGGGCTAATCTTACGTCCTGTGTGTAGGGATCGACCAAGATGACAGCTCAGTATAATGAAGTAACTGTTATGCATGCGTAAGTGCACAGGTGGGAAATAATGAAAAAATAAGGTTTTACCTAAGACTACTAAACCTGACATACCTGAATCTTTTACAGAATAGAGGTACCAGTTCACAGTCCCTAATGGCCCCTGCGCACACTGAAACACCACTAACTGGATGATTTAGAAGACCATTGGGACCAATTGCTTCTTAAGTGGCGATTGAGGGTTCCACGTACCTCCTTAAGAAACCGGGGGAAGATACAGAATAAGATAAGGTAAACCGAAAGTAATAAACAAGAAAAAACACAAATCCAACAGGCTGTAGTTCCAAGCAGAATCCACTTTAGAAAGATCACTAGCAGGGAATGGAAGCCTGGGGAGGGTTTAAATAGTTACAGACAAAAAGGCAGGCATTGTTACATCACAGAATATCCCGTTTGGCAGAAAGGCAATGATAACACATGTAGACACAAAGACAAATAGTTCAGAACCAGGACCGCGACCAAACCTGACCGATGTCTAGTGGAGAGGAAAACGGACCACAGCACAGGAGGCAGCCGGATCAAATCGAAGGAACGGCAGTACCCTTCATTTATGTAATCTTGGTCGTTGCTTATGAGGAACACAGCAGTCAAGGTGAGTTTTTCTTAAGCTGTGGTGCTCTCCATAGGCAGCAATTTGGATGACAAAGGTCACTGCAATATATTGAGCTTCGTAACCTCTGCTGCATATCGTTGCAGCCTATTCCAAACTCATTTTGGCTTCTGCTTTGAATGAGGAGGCTATCACTGCGGTGCTCCAAGAAGAGATGGCACTTGATGACACCAATAATTTGATAGACGCAGCTGTGTGGAGAAAGGGTCAAGTTGAATCTTGAGCCCCAGTTAGCTTTGGCACCTGAGGCTGCTAGCACCACATGTGAAAAAGTTGGCATAACGCAAAGTCTCCTCTTTTTACAACAATCTGTAAGGATCTGAGATGTGAGGAGACCAAATTCTGGAGTTTTGGGACAAGAAATGTATTTCATTCTTGTTTTTAAAATACTAGCTCCAAAACAGACTGATCTGAAGTTCGCTGGTTCATCAGCCAAACTCTTCTTCTGTGAAGCCATATTTTCTGATGGATGTAGTATATGGTTTAGCATTGTCTTGCTGAAATATACAAGATTTTCCCTGAATTATATGTTGCCTGGGTAGGAGTATAGGTTGTTCTAAGCTGTGAGATGTGTAAAGTTTCTAAATTAAAGGGAACCTGTCACTAGAATTTTCGCTATGAAACTAAAAGAATCCTCTTCTGCAGCTCCTGGGCTGCATTCTAGAAATGTTCATCTTGCTACTGGCCCCCCTTTTCAGACCTAAATAAACACTTTATAAAATCTTACCTTTTGGTATGCTAATGAGCTTTGCTGGCCACGAGGGCAGGCTGTATTGCGTCTGTTATTCCCCCTCCTGCCGCTGTTCGCCATCCCACTGTGTTGATTGACATAGATGAGGCCGCAACCCTCATGTTACTCAGTGCTCCTGAAGTCTCGCGCATGCCCAGTGGCACTATCGCGGGACTGAGCACTGTTCAAATCACGAGCGCCGGTGATCTTATTGCGCAGGCGCGAGATTATGGGCGGGTACTTGGATGACGCTAGTGATGACAATGTCATCACCAGCGTCATCCAAGTAGCCGCCCATAATCTTGCACCTGTGCAATAACATCACTGGCGCTCGCGATTTGAAGTGTCCAGCGATAGTGCCACTGCGCATGCGTGAGATTATGGGCGGCAACTTGGATGATGCTAGTGATGACATAGTCATCACCAGCGTCATCCAAGTAGCCACCCATAATTTTGCACATGCGCAGTTGCACTATCGCTGGACAGCACTGTTTTCAAATAGCGAGCGCTGGTGATGTTATTGCGCATGCGCGAGATTATGGGCGGCTACTTGGATGATGCTGGTGATGACATTGTCATCACCAGCGTCATCCAAGTACCTGCCCATAATCTCGCGCCTGTGCAATAAGATCACCGGCGCTCGCGATTTGAACAGTGCTCAGTCCCGCGATAGTGCCACTGGGCATGCGCAAGACTTCAGGAGCACTGAGTAACATGAGGGCGGCAGCCTCATCTATGTCAATCAACACTGGGGGACGGCGAACAGCGGCAGGAGGGGGAATAACGGACGCAATACAGCCCGCCCCCGTGGCCAGCAAAGCTCATTAGCATACTAAAAGGTAAGATTTTATAAAGTGTTTATTTAGGTCTGAAAAGGGGGGCCAGTAGCAAGATAAACCTTTTTAGAATGCAGCCCAGGAGCTGCAGAAGGGGATTATTTTAGTTTCATAGCTAAAATTCTAGTGACAGGTTTCCTTTAACCCCATCGGAGATGCAGATGTGATTTCCAAAAGGAATTTCTCATTGTTCATTTAACAATAGAACAATTTTCCAGTTTGCCTCCGTCCATTTTAAAGGGATCCTGTCACAAGCTTTTTGAGGTATAAACCAAAACTAGCACCATAAGCCATGCCTGTGCTGCATTTGATAATAGGTGCACGTAATACCTTGACTCCTCCTGTACACTCCACAAATAACTTTTTGTAAAGCTCCCGCGTTGTATGTAAATCTTTGGGTCTGGTCACATGGGTGTCCTTGGCTGCGGCTCCTGCCCCTCCTCTCCACGCTGATCGCCATACTCTTGTGATGACTGGTGTGGATAATGCCTTCCGAGCCATTCACATAGCCGGGCAAAATCTCGTGCCTGGTCAGAGACATTGCCGGCTCACGCAGGGGCACTTTACTCTGCCCTACTGAGGGCAAGCCGAATACATAGGTGCGCTTGTGCCAACTGGCGAGGTCTCTGCGCAGATGCAGGATTTTGCCCAGGGAAGTGGATGACATCTGCTGGCAGACCCAGAATGGGCAGAAAGGCATAAGCCAGTCTGAAGGTCCAGGGATGAGCAAATGCGTCTACGGCTATATAAGCATCTTTTGTGTTCTGATGGTCTGTGAATAGGTCAACCCTCCGGATGGCACCATCTGTTAACTATCATCTGGAAGCTTTCGATGTTTAGACTACATTCACCTGGATGAACATCAGTCCTGCTTAAGAAATCGCCTTGGATATTGGAGGGGCCCTTAAGGTAAAGAGCCAATAGAGAAAGAAAAGGTCTCTTTGCCCAAGAGAAGATTCTTGTTGAGACAGATTTTAAACGTTCGTACTTTGTGCTTCCCTGATGTCGCAGATGATCTACAGTAGTTCTGTTGCCTGAACAGACTTTTACATTTGGTCCTTTGAATAAAAGTCACTGCAGCATTGAGGCCTTCCTCCATAGCTTTCAACTCTTTGAAGTTGGACGACTAGAGACTGACCGCCTGAGTCCAGACTACCTGTAAGAACATGTGGGCGACCATGACTCCCCATGCTCTTTGGCTGGCATCTCTTGTAATGTTTATCAGAGGATCCCGATTCCATAGTACTCCCCTCTGACTTAAAAAAAAAAAATAAAATAAAAAAATATCTAGATACACCAGAAAAAAAAAAAAAAAAGACTATTTCACCTGGAATCCTTCTGTTCTCGGACCTGGGTACCCATCCCAACATGACATGTGTCTGTAGAAATCTTGTGAGGGATTGTGACCAAGCTACCGCTTGAATGAATGATGTCATGGAGCCCAATATTGACATTGTGGACCTTAAGGATACCTTCTTCTGGTCTCATAAGTCTGCAATTCTATATCTGGAGCTGCTTGTCTTCTGGCAAAAAAAGATGTTTACTTTTTAGAGTCAAGGAGGATATCGAGAAACTTTCCTTGTGAAAAGATGAAGTTCTGATTTCTAAGGATTCACTAACCATTCTAGAGACATCAGAATTGAGAGTTTTCTGTAAATGTTTTCAGAGAACTGGAATTGAAATAGCTACAACCAGGAAACTGAGATAGAGGACGATACAGATGTTCAGTTTTCTTATAAACTCCACCGCCTCTGACATGTTTTTTGTAAATCCTTGAGGTGCTGAGGACATTCCGAATGGAAGGACATTGAAATAGAAATGGAGCGTCTTATGACCCTGGGAAACTGCAAACCTCAGGAACCTCCAGTAAGTCAGGTGGATGGGGATATGAGAATAGGTGTCTTGCAGGTCGATGGTCGCCATCACAAAGTTCTCTCCTATGGAAATGTAGATTGGAAAGATTCCAGCTTGAATCTTCTATATATTATGTGCTGGTTTAGAGGCTTTAGGTTTATCATGATCCTGTAGGATACATTTGGTTTACTTTAGCAGCAAAAGGTAAAAAAAAATGGCTTCTGTCGAATTCTGCTACCGGAACTAGAGCTATTACTCCAAAAGCCTATAGCTCCTGAAGATTGGAGACAATGTGGTCTTGTAACTTCTGTGATGCAAGGGAGGTTATTCTAAAGCACTGGGTGGGGGTTAGAAGGAGAACTCAACCTTTAGGCTATGTGCGCACTTACCGGATTTTGCCGCGGATTTTTTGCGGTTTTGCTGCATGTTTCGCTGCAGAAAATGTTCATAACATCTCTGCAGTGAATCACCAGCAAAACCTATGGGCAAAAAAAATCCTGTGCGCACTAGGCGGATTTTGACAGCTGCATGTTTTGCTGCGGGATTCCCGCAGCAAAAACAATTGCATGTCAATTCTTTTCCGCACGTCGCTGCGGGATTTCACGACATTGACTCCAATGTTAATCGTGAAATCCCGCAGGGAATAACGCAGGCAGCAAATTCTGTGCGGTTCACTGCGTTTTCCTGCGTTATTCCCTGCGGTATTTCGCGGTTTACCTCCGGTAATGTACATCACCTGTCTGCGGTTTTGCAGGGAAGTGATGTCATTACAGGAAGAGGAAGCCGTGCAGAGAGTAAACAAACACACAGATCACAGACACACAGACATCACAGACACAGAACACAGACACAGACACATAGAACACACATAGAAAGAAAACGGAAATATAGAAAAAAAAAAAAAAAAGAACGTGGGCTCCGCTGCATATTTACCTTCCAGCCGAGGTAAGCATACAGAGGCAGCCCGGTATTCTCCGGCTGGGGAGGGAGAGGGGCAGGGTTAATGTCCCCCGCCTCACTCCCCCTCCCGCAGCCGAGAATATTAGCCGCAGCTGCCCCGGCACTGTCGCATGCATTATGCGGCAGCACCGGCGTGTCCCCGGCTCTTCCTGCTGCCGTGTAGCAGTGGCGGTCAGGGTAATACAAGGGGTTAATGGTGGTGGATCACCGCCATTAAGTCCAGGCTTGATCATGGCAGCGTCTATGTGACAGCTGACATGATCAACCCGTAAGTAAAGTGAATAAAACACAGACACCGAAAAATCCTTTATTTTAAATAAAACAAACAAGCCTCGTTCACCATTTTATTAACCCCTCCCGCACCAAAGCTCCGGCGTAATCCACAGCTCCGACGTCCTGCGCTGCTTACATCCAGCCGCGACTGTCACAGACACAGCGCTGAATGAATGCAGCAGACAGCAGAGGTAATTACCGGTCATTTCCCACGGCCGGTAATGTGAACTCACTGCCGACTGTGGGAAATGTAGCGATCTGTCCTCTATCTCTCTATCTATCTATCTATCTATCCCTCTGTCGGTCTATCTATCCCTCTATCTATTCTTCTGTCTATCTATCTCAGAATTAAATGACTTTTTTTCAATGTGCTTTATTGCATTGAATGCAATAAAGCGCGGCAAAACCGCGGCAATACCGCGAACAATACCGCGGTGAAACCGCAGCAAACCGCATGCGGTTTTCGGGTGCGATTTGCCGCGTTTTTTTACCGCGGGTGTGGTAATCTTTGAGAGCATGCAGAATTTTCTCAAGAAAATTCCATTTCCCAGTGCGCACATAGCCTTAGACCTTCCAGGATGGAACTTAAGACACACTGGTTTGAAGATATTATCTGCAATTGGGAAAGAAACTCTGAAATCCAGCCCCCTCCACTCTGGCATCATTGTATTTCCTGACAGGATTGAGAGAGTAACATGTTCCTGTCTCATCCACCTTTTGGTTAACTCCAGCTTCCCAACTTCCCCTTACCCCTGAAGGTTGGCTCTGAGCTGGGTGGGGGGGGGATTTCCTTCTGAGGGTCTTCGGCTCCGGTAGAGACTCCTTGTCTATTGCTTTCTCCAACAACTCATACAGTGTCTGACCAAACACATTCACCTCGAAAGGGAAATGAGCAGAGCTTGATCTTAAATGCTACATCCACATTCCATGGTTTATAAGTGCTTACCTAGTAGAATTTGACAAACCAACAATCTTGCGGAAACTCTTGACTCTGCGGAGGCATCAGCCAGAAACCCTGGCCTTCTGGTGTAGGGGCAAAAAGGCTAGCAGGTTTTCCGTTGGAGTACCCTAGTAACATTATCTTCAAGCCGACCTAGTCACCGAAACATGGAACTTGCCACACATGTAGAGACAACATTTGTTCTGACTAGGATTGCTGAGGTTTAAAAGGATTTTTTTTCAACAAATTCTGCACCTTATGGTCCATCAGATCCCAAAGTTTTGAAGAGCCTGTGACGTAGCACGGTCGGCTGCGCAGCAGAAGACACGGGATCCAGGCATTAAAGTTCACAGCACACGGTTTAATGTCCAAACAAAAGTCCACAACAATATACATGTGCCTGCCCAGCAGAAAACTCAGGGAGTTCTGTTCACTCCCTCACACCCGGCTCACCTGCCCTCGTTACTGTTTCCTTTTAACCCTTCCTTAAGCCTGTAGGGGAACAGCATTAACCCTGGAGTGGAGTTACTTTCTATCATGGAGTGAGCACAACCGGGGCGAGACATACCGGCCGTCATAGATAACCCCGGTCACAGTCTCACATACCCCCCCCCCTCAGTTCAAGCGAGCGGGGTTGAACTCCTGCCATCAAACCGGGCCGCGGGACAAGGCATCGGCGTTGCCCTGCAACCTACCGGCCCGGTGTTCAACCGTAAACCGGAAGTTCTGCAGAGAAAGGAACCACCGGGTAACCCGGGCATTCCGTTCCTTGGCGGACCTCATCCAGACCAGTGGAGAGTGATCCGTCACCAAGCGAAACTGCCGTCCCAGCAGGTAATAGCGTAGGGACTCCAAGGCCCACTTGATCGCCAGGCACTCCTTCTCCACTACGCTATAATTCCGCTCGGGAGGGGTGAGCTTCCTACTTAAGAAGGTGACGGGGTGTTCCTCCCCCTGAACTACCTGAGACAGCACTGCCCCCAGGCCGACCTCAGAGGCGTCAGTCTGTACTATGAACTCCTTCCGGAAATCAGGGTTGACAAGAACGGGCTGTCCGCACAGGACCCCCTTCAGGGCCCGGAAGGAGTCCTCGGCCTGCGGAGTCCAGCGCATCATGACGGACTTCTTGCCTTTGAGAAGGTCCGTCAAGGGGGCTGATAGTCCCGCAAAATCCTTTACAAACCTCCTGTAGTATCCCACGATACCCAGGAAGGCCCTAACCTGCTTCGTGGTCAGGGGTCTAGGCCACTTCTGGATCGCCTCAACCTTGTTAATTTGGGGCTTAATCACTCCTTGGCCTATTACGTAGCCCAAATAGCGGGCTTCCGTGAGTCCCAACGCACATTTCTTGGGATTGGCTGTCAAGCCGGCTGTTCGAAGCGCGTCCACCACCGCTTGTACCTGTTCCAAGTGGGTCTGCCACTCGGGGCTGTAAATAATGATGTCATCAAGGTACGCTGATGCATACGCCTGGTGGGGTTCCAGCACTAAGTCCATCAACCTCTGGAACGTGGCCGGAGCGCCATGTAACCCAAAAGGCAAGACAACATAGTGGAAGAGACCCTCTGGCGTAACAAAAGCGGTTTTCTCCTTGGCGGACTCAGTCAGTGGCACCTGCCAGTACCCCTTGGTCAGGTCGAGCGTGGTAAAATATCGCGCCTGTCCCAGCCTATCAATCAGCTCATCCACCCGGGGCATGGGGTAGAGATCGAACTTGGATATTTCGTTCAATCTCCTAAAGTCATTGCAGAACCTTAAGGAGCCATCGGGTTTTGGTATTAGGACAATCGGACTAGCCCATTCACTCTGGGATTTTTCGATGACCCCCAGGCGTAACATTGTCTTTACTTCCTCCGATATGGCTTGTCGTCGAGCCTCCGGTACCCGGTATGACTTCAGGCGTACCTTCAGGTGGGGCTCGGTGACAATGTCATGTCGTATCAGACTGGTCCTACCGGGCAGCTCGGAGAAGACATCGGGGTTCTGCTGAACCAACCGTCTGGCCTCTCGCCTCTGAGTCTTGGTGAGGGCTTCTCCAATCCTTACTTCCGGTTCGTCCTCTCCGGAGGTCGCTGGAGCCGGATGTGAACGACCCGAAGAGGAGGGAGGTGGAGAAAAAACAACCATCAGGCTTTCCCGTTCCTGCCAAGGTTTTAATAGGTTGACATGGTATATTTGTTCAGGTTTCCGCCTACCGGGCTGCAATACTTTATAGTTAACCACCCCGACTCTTTCCTTTATCTCGTAGGGGCCTTTCCACTGAGCCAGGAATTTACTCTCCGCCGTGGGGATTAATACCAACACCCGATCCCCGGGTTTAAAGGTCCGCACGGTGGCTTGTCTATTGTAGCGGCCGCTTTGCGCGGCCTGAGCCTCCTGTAAATGCTCCTTCACAATTGGCATGACCGCGCTTATGCGGTTCTGCATACCCAAAATGTGTTCGATCACACTTTTATGGGGGGTGGGCTCTTGCTCCCATGTTTCCTTTGCCAGGTCCAACAATCCCCGGGGATGTCGCCCGTATAACAATTCAAAAGGCGAAAACCCCGTGGATGCCTGTGGCACCTCTCGTATGGCAAACATCAAATAGGGAAGCATCATATCCCAGTCTTTCCCGTCTTTTGAAATCACCCTTTTGAGCATGGTTTTCAGGGTTTTATTGAAACGCTCCACTAAACCGTCCGTTTGAGGATGATACACAGACGTACGCAACTGCTTGATCTGGAGTAGCCGGCATAGCTCTTTGGTCACCTTAGACATGAATGGGGTCCCCTGATCCGTAAGGATCTCCTTGGGCAACCCCACCCGGCAAAACACAGCAAACAACTCCCGAGCTATAAGCTTTGCTGCAGTATGTCTGAGAGGTATCGCCTGGGGATACCGGGTGGCATAGTCAACGATCACTAGGATGTGTTGGTGCCCTCGAGCGGACTTTACGAGGGGCCCCACCAGATCCATCCCTATCCGTTCAAAAGGGACTTCTATAATGGGTAACGGTACCAACGGACTGCGAAAATGGGTCAGGGGTGCGGTAAGCTGACACTCTGGGCAGGTTTCGCAGAACCGTTTTACCTCCCCAAAGACCCCGGGCCAATAGAACCTTTGCAATATACGCTCCTGCGTTTTCTTGACCCCTAGGTGGCCACTCATCAGGTGTTTATGAGCCAAGTCGAGGACCCGCCGGCGATACGGCTGGGGCACCACCAACTGTTCTACCCCCACGCCCCGTATTTCATCTACCCGGTAGAGTAAATCTTGCTTAAGAGCGAAATGGGGGTACCTTACCTGGGCACCGGGCAGCTGTGCCACCCCGTCAACTACTGTCACCCGACTCCGGGCATGTATTAACGTAGGGTCCTGGAGTTGGGCTGTCCCAAACGTATCCGGGGACGCCTCCAACTCCGGGATGGGCTCGACCATCTCAGCCTCTCCTGCCAATACCTCTAGGGGTGACCTATCAGGTTCACACTCTGTCCCTATCATGGTGACCCCTACGGCAGGCGTCCCGGATTCAGGATTGTAGGGCTCAGGTCCCGGACTGACCAATATCTGAGGGGACTTAGGGGGTCCCCTCCATAAAGTCCAAAAATAGGGCAGATCCCTTCCTAGGATCATGTCATAAGGAAGAGTGTTAAGAAGTCCCACCTCATGTTGCACCTGACCGCAAGGTGCTGTGATGGTGACAATCCCCGTGGGATAGTCTCGGCGGTCCCCATGTATGCAAACCACCCCCACGGTACGTCCTGTGGCCTTTACTTTAGCCCTCAAGGTGGATCGCACAAGGGTCACTAAGCTTCCGTAATCCAACAATCCTGTAACCGGACATCCATTCACCTGTATTTGGCACAAGTGGGGCTCCGTCTCTGGGGAGACCAGGTCAGCGGTACACACCACCTGAGCATACATTGAACCCCGCCGGGTAACCCCACAATCCATGGGCTCCGTGGTGAGTGGACACTGGGCTTCCCTACGTCCCACCCGCTGGCACCGCCAACATCTAATGGGGACGGAAACCACCTTGACGTGTTGTCGTTTAGGGTACAGAACCTTCCGGACCTCAGGAATGGCGGCCGCGGCCTCAGACGGGATGGTAGGGGACTCCTGCACCGTTGTCAGCGGTGGGTCCTTGGCCCTAGGCTTGGAGGGGCCGGACCGACGGGCGGTACGCAAAGTCTCAGTGTCCCGTATCAAGTCCTGCGTAGCCACATGCCGCTCTACCAGGGACACTAATTGGTCCAGGGTACTCGGGTCACCCTGTCCTACCCACCGTTGAACGGTGACGGGTAAAGTGCGCAAAAAACGATCCACTACTACCCTTTCCACCATTTGCGCCGGGCTCAGAGTGTCAGGCTGCAACCACTTTTTTACAAGATGCAACAAGTCATAGGCCTGGGAGCGTACGGGTTTGGCTTCCTCATAGAACCACTGATTTACCCGCTGAGCCTGTACATAGGTATTCACCCCCAACCGAGCCAGTATTTCGGCTTTCAGGGTCACATAGTCAATGGCGTCCTCGGTACAGAGGTCCAGGTACGCTTTTTGGGGTTCCCCGTCAGATAGGGCGAGAATACCTCAGCCCACTGGGGGGTCGGCAGCTTTTCCCGCTCGGCCACCCGCTCAAACACCGCCAGGAACGCTTCCACATCATCCCCCGGGGTCATCTTTTGCAACGCTTGTCTCACCGCTTTCCGGACGCTGCCGTCGTCACCTGGTCCCGGGGTTGTTGCTGCCGGTCCGGCACGGATCGACTTGGCCAGGAGGACCATCTGTTCTTGGTGCCTCTGTTCCTGCAATTTCAAGGATTGCTGGTGCTGTTGCTGCTGATGATCCAACGTCCGGATCAGGTGTGTATTCATCTGTTGTTGCTGTGCAGTAGCCTGAGCCAGCTGCTTTAGTATGTCCTCCATGGCGTCACCGGGTTTGGGCTGTAGTATAGCCGCTCGAATCCAGGACATGTGCTACTGGGTCACCAGGGATGGATGCTACACCTCACCGGCTGTCATGCCCGCCGATTCTCCACCATATGTGAGGTAGCACGGTCGGCTGCGCAGCAGAAGACACGGGATCCAGGCATTAAGGTTCACAGCACACGGTTTAATGTCCAAACAAAAGTCCACAACAATATACATGTGCCTGCCCAGCAGAGAACTCAGGGAGTTCTGTTCACTCCCTCACACCCGGCTCACCTGCCCTCGTTACTGTTTCCTTTTAACCCTTCCTTAAGCCTGTAGGGGAACAGCATTAACCCTGGAGTGGAGTTACTTTCTATCATGGAGTGAGCACAACCGGGGCGAGACATACCGGCCGTCATAGATAACCCCGGTCACAGTCTCACAAGCCTTTAAACGGTAAGGCTAGTTTCACACTACGTCTTTTTAACATCCGCTGAAAACGTTTTTTTAGCGGAAGTACGGATCCTGCTTTTACAGCAAATAACGTATGCAAACGCATATGTTATTTTGCAGGATCCTGCACTGGATATTTAGGGGCGGGCATTGGAGTCATGTGATCGGGAGTGAGGGGAACTAGACTGGGAGGAGGCTTCTGACAGCTGCAGACGCTGGTAACCAAGGTAAACATCGGCCTTGGATACCCGATATTTATGTTGGTTACGAGTGTCTGCAGCTGCTAGGAGCCGGGCTGCCTGCACACGTAACCAACGTAAACATCGGGTAACTAAGAGAAGTGGTTACGCGATATTTACCTTGGTTACGAGTGTCCGCAGCTTTCAGGCAGGGGAGAGAGAGACAGGAGAGGAAGGGGGAAAGACATAGATAGAGAGAGAGGGGGTGAGGGAGGGAGTAGAGAGATAGACAGATCACTGGAGACTGGTTCTGGGCATGCTCAGTACTTTCTGGGCATGCTCAGTACAAAAGCAGGATCCTGTTACAACGCAACTGAACGCATTCTGCTAGGCAGGATCCAGCACTCATTGAAATGCATTGCAGCTCGCGGCGCAATGTGAAGGATCCTGTGAGATGCGTTATTTTGACAAAGCAAAAAAACGCTACATGTTGCGTTTTTGAAACATGTCAAAATAACGCAAAAGGACGGATCCTGCGTCTAACGGACGCAAACGCATGCAAACGCAGGTGGACGCGAGTCCATTGAAAATGCATTGCAGTGAAAACGGATTTGCACAGGATCCGTACTTCCGTTAAAAAAAACGTTTTTAACGGATGTTAAAAAGACGTAGTGTGAAACCAGCCTAAGGTTGTCTGCTTTGCTGCTCTAGCTATCTGGATGTCTATCTTCAGGACTTGTGACTAGCACTTGGATACTTCTTGCTTAAAGGGGAGCCTATCTTTCAACACTGTAGGAAATCCCAACCATTTCTTTGGTTATTCCCATTCATCTAGAATTAAGCTTTTTTTCATTTTCATGTATAGGAAAAAAAACAACAAACATTCTCTTCCTAGACTTGAGTCCCCTGAACATTTTGCCTGGACTGTCTGAGTGATCTTTTCTTCTTCCACCTCCATTGTACTTCTCACTCCTCTATAAACACAAGTGGCTCAAGTTTCTGTTTTGATTTTGTGAATATTTCCATTAATATCACAACCTGCTAAATTACTATGCATAATATTGGTAGCACAACACAAATTTTAGGAAGAGATTATGTGAAGGCATCTTCCACTACTTTTTTAAAAGGGCGAGTTTTATTTATAAAAGAAAAAACACAAATATCGTAAATTGTACCAATGGAATCTACCACTCTGTTCCAATGCCAAAACTCTTGACATTCCCCAAAATGTCCACCATGATTGAAAATGATGTCATCCCGACCACTGGCCACCTTACTGTTGAGGTCACAGAGTGGCATTCAGGTCGGGCACCAGGTGGTCAATACGCGATCAGTTCTGGCCTCTGCAGAGAGTGTCCGCTCTGAGCACTGGCACTAAGCGAATTCCAGCTGTAAGTAATGATTCTTTTGTTAATAAAGATCCCTACTTTCTATAACCTTGAGGACGCATCGTACAAGGATGCCCACAATGGAAAGCTGTATTGCCAGTGACACTAGAGTTTCTTTGTTGCTTTCTAAGACATGAAACAGATCATGTGTTATAAGTTTCCAAAATCGGCTTTTGTGAACAAAGGCATTATTTATGCCACAGAGACCAAACTGAGTGAACATCAGCTGTAAACTAAAATACTCATTATTTTTGGGCGTTTGTATTTCTTCTATCATCCTTATGTGAACTATTCTGAGCCCGAATATTCCTGAAATAACAAGCGTGCACAGTGTGCCGATCACAATACAGTATGCAATCATTAACACAAAACTTGCAATCAGCAAAGTTTTCTTTTGCCATACCAACATATTTCTACCCTTAACATAATATATTGGATTTGATTAATTACCGTATGCTAACATTCTCTACCCAATGCTCACGTATCCGTCTCATTGGGGCGGCAGAAAATCCACAAGCATTCTCACATGCAATATTTATTTAGCTTATAATGGCACCAACAATTCTATCATTTAATGCAATGTTTCTACAATTTCACTTTCGCTTGCAGACGCCACATTCCTACGAGCTGCGTGCTGAGTAGACTGGATAAAATATTGTGTCTAGATTAGTAAACACTGGAGAAACTAATAACTACAGCAAAGCAAACATGTGTTAAATGGATGGAACAAATTAGCTTCAAAGCCCAAAACACAAAAAAAAAATGTAAGCAAATTACAAGTTCATGTTCATTACAAGTATTCAGCCGTAGTATTTTCTGGAGCGGAGGAAAAATAAATACACCAATTGAATGCAGACACTCTTTCTAGGAGTATTAGGCAAGCTTGGAGGTTAGAACAACACCAGGCTGCAGACTTACTACGGATTCTATATTAAGAATCAGCATGATATATGTGATACATTTAGTATTCTTACATTTATGCCTGATGAAGACATTCAGACAGCAGCTTTTCATGCACAAGTTCTATCAGGATTTTTTGCAGCTATAACTTATACCTATAATAGTCCATGACAAGAGCGGATTTGTGCGGATTGAGTGGTCAGCAAAAAAAAGAGGAATGTTTTATTTTCATTAGAGTCAAATGCCAATGCAAGTTTATGGGACCGTGACAATAACTGAACATCACTTGGATCCCAGTCTACCAACAGCCATTTTTCAACACGACAATGCCAGAGTGTATGTTGATTGTGCTACCGTAAGCAGCCGGTGTGGCTTAGGCCCCTTTCACACATCAGTTTTTTGCAAGCAGTCACAATCCGTTGGCTGGACTGATGCGACAGATCAGTTTTTCGACAGATCCGACTGGCTGGCTATTTGATACTAAATAAAATAGTCGCATGCTCAGTTAAAAAAACGGAATCCATCGCCGGATTCCGTCATTTGATAGATCACGACGGATCCTGCACCCATAGGCTTTCATTCTACCAAACGACGGACGGCGACAGATCAGTCACTGCAAGATTTTTCAACGTAGACAAAAAACGTTACTTTGTCCGTTGTCTCCGTCCGCCGGACAATTTTCGACGGATCAGTTTAATAATGGATGAAAACGTGAGGCCTTCAGTCGCAATCCGTCGCTAATACAAGTCAGAGAAAAAAAGACGGATCCAGCGACATCAGCCGCCGGATCCGTTTTTTCCAAAATTCGACAGATTGTGACTGACGGCAAAAAGCTTTTGTGTGAAAGGGGCTTTAACTGTACTACCTTCATATTCAGAGGCCAACCATTTCTCAACCATTAATAACCCCATTGATAGCAGCCAAGATGTGAATGTGTGTGTACTTCTGTGCACAGCACTTGTACCAAATATTGAAATTGAGGTGTTTTGAAAGTTTTGTTTCCATTTTGTTTGTCATTTGCAGATTAACATGTCTATTTAGCTTGTTATTTCCATACTTCCACAACTTTTTCTTTTGGTGTTGCAATGTTTAGTGTAGAAGGAGACATATAAAATACACATACTATAGTTGTACAAATATCAGTTATATACCACAAAAACCTGTGTGTGTAAAAGCGTAATAGGCTCTATATACCACTACACATGTAGAACAATATCCTATACCGCAACAACTCTCATGCCATTTATATAGGTAAACTTGTAAGTATACAGTGTGTCCACCCTTATCCTGTCCACCACCATTAACGAGAATGGCGGCAGCTATAGGCATAGAAGTGGTGTCTAGGTATAGTAAAGTAGCCATGCGCTACGCAATGAAACCACCTATAGCGCCACCTGGTGGAAAACAACGGGGTTACCATTTTTATCTAAAAAACGGAACGAGATAGAGAAAACAAGTTAATTACAAAGTTGTAGGGCATCATCAATTCAATACGAATCGATACCTTGCAAACAGAAATGCTATGATTAGAATGTGTACAACTGACAAGGCTGCGGACGTGAAGCAATAAGTCATGGAGAACTTCTTACAAGTCATTGGGTATGGTGGCTGCGTGGTGTGGCCTCCACGCTCACCTGACCTTACCCCATTGGACTTCTTAACAGCAGGTGTATGCGACCCCTCCACCAACATTGCAGGACCTACGACGATGTATTACAGATGCTTGTGCAAACGTGTCACCTACCATATTGCACAACGTGCAGTAAGATACAGTATGCTGCCCAGTGTCAAGATGTGCATTGCAGCTGACGGGGGCCACTTTGAGCTATATGCGTGACCAGCATTCAATGTTTTTTTTTGGGGGGGGGGCGGGTCATGGGTTTCATATCATAGCATTTCTGTATGCAAGGTGTCGATTCGTATGGAATTGATGCCCTACAATTTTTTAATTTGCTTTTTTTCTCTATCTCGTTCCGTTTTTGAGATAAAATTGCTAACTCCGTTGTTTTCCACCAGGTGGCGCTATTGTTGTTTCATTGCGTAGTGCATGGCTACTTTACTATACCTAGACACCACTGCTATTCCTATAGCTGCCGCCGTTCTCAAGTTGATGGCGGTGGACAGGATATGGGTGGACACACTATATAATAACCTCATGAGTACACATCTAACATACATACAAAAAAATACCAATAATTCAAAGTTATCAATGGCTAGAAAGTCACATCTTGTAGATAAGCATTAAAGTGGTACCTTACGAGACCATCATTTTTTTTTATTAGTTCATATATTTTCTTGCTACACAAAGACAAGAAGCAGCAGGGAGAAACGTACGTTAGGGTAGAGGGATGTGGGTCAAGTTGTCAGCCACAATAAGCCGGTACTATTATGGTCTTTGTGACTCCTATACTAATACGATCCTGGGCGATTGATTGCACATGGTAGTAAATCAGGAGCACCATTAGACATATTTATTGTACTCGTTACCTTTATATAAACTGGTACCTTTAACATATAGCACGGGCACCTTATTTATTTATTCTCACATGTGTGGGTTACAATGATATATATTGATGTATTTTAGTATACTATATTATGAATTTTTCCTTGCAATAATATTAAAGGGAACCTGTCATCAGAAATTTCGCCCAAAACCTAAAAGATTCCCCCTCTGCAGCTCCTGGGCTGCATTCTAGGAAGGTCCCTGTTATTATTGTGCCCCATGTGAGACCAAAATAAAGCCTTTATAAAGTTCTACCTTTTTGTATGCAGCTTCTGTAAATCCGTCACGGGGGCGGGCTCTCTGCCGTCCGTTATTCTGCCTCCTGGTCCTGTATGCCGCCCCCATCGCTCCTTTCCATATCTGATGCACCGCCCACTGCTCCAGCCATCCCCGCGCATGCCCAGTGCCAGTCTCACAGAACTGAGCAGTGTGACCGCTGGTGACGTGTGCGCAGGCAAGTGATTATGGACGGGACTGTGACTGTTATCAGCAAGTACCCGGCCATAATCTCTTGAGCGCGCAAACCTCTCCAGCATTCACACTGAGCTCAGTGTAGATGTTAGACTGTATGGGCTGCTTCCAGGGATGACGTCCCTTTGTCATGTGATAGGGGCGTGTTCGAAATACTATCACGTGACAAAGGGACGTCATTCCTGGAAGCAGCCCATACAGTCTAGCATCTACACTGAGCTCAGTGTGAATGCTGGAGAGATTTGCGCGCTCAAGAGATTATGGCCGGGTACTTGCTGATAACAGTCACAGTCCCGTCCATAATCACTTGCCTGCGCACACGTCACCAGCGGTCACACTGCTCAGTCCTGTGAGACTGGCACTGGGCATGCGCGGGGATGGCTGGAGCAGTGGGCGGTGCATCAGATATGGAAAGGAGCGATGGGGGCGGCATACAGGACCAGGAGGCAGAATAACGGACGGCAGAGAGCCCGCCCCCGTGACGGATTTACAGAAGCTGCATACAAAAAGGTAGAACTTTATAAAGGCTTTATTTTGGTCTCACATGGGGCACAATAATAACAGGGACCTTCCTAGAATGCAGCCCAGGAGCTGCAGAGGGGGAATCTTTTAGCTTTTGGGCGAAATTTCTGATGACAGGTTCCCTTTAAAGTTTATATCATCACTTTATTACCTGGCTCCTAATTTTCCGATGTCCCTGGTTATTATACAGTGGAACTTTTACTTACATATTTTAATATATTAATTTTGAATAAAAATATAATTTTAAACTAATATTGCTTTCTTAAAGCTTAATTTTGTCTGAATACCTACACTATGTGCAGAATTATTAGGCAAGTTGTATTTTAGAGGATTTTTTTTTATTATTGATAAACAACTATTCTCAATCAACCCAAAAGACTCAAATATCAAAGCTTAATATTTTTGGAAGTTGGATTTTTTTTTTTTTTGAGATTTGGCTATCTTAGGAGGATATCTGTTTGTGCAGATAACTATTACTGTGCAGAATTATTAGGCAACTTAAAGAAAACCAAATATATTCCCATCGCACTTGTTTATTTTCACCAGGTAAACCAATATAACTGCACAAAATTTAGAAATAAACATTTCTGACAAGCAAAAACCAAACCCCCAAAAATTAGAAAATTAGTGACCAATATAGCCACCTTTCTTTATGATGACGCTCAACAGCCTACCATCCATAGATTCTGTCAGTTGCTTGATCTGTTTACGGTCAACATTGCGTGCAGCAGCCACCACAGCCTCCCAGACACTGTTCTGAGAGGTGTACTGTTTTCCCTCCCTGTAGATCTCACATTTTATGAGGGACCACAGGTTCTCTATGGGGTTCAGATCAGGTGAACAAGGGGGCCATGTCATTTTTTAATCTTTTAGACCTTTACTGGCCAGCCACGCTTTGGAGTAGTTGGATGCATGTGATGGAGCATTGTCCTGCATGAAAATCATGTTTTTCTTGAACGATACAGACTTCTTCCTGTACCACTGCTTGAAGAAGTTGTCTTCCAGAAACTGGCAGTAGGTCTGGGAGTTGAGCTGCACTCTATCCTCAACCCGAAAAGGTCCCACAAGTTAATCTTTGATGATACCAGCCCACCAGTACCCCACCTCCACCTTGCTGGCATCTGAGGCGGAGTGGAGCTCTCTGCCCTTTACTGATCCAGCCTCTGGCCCATCAACAGTCACTCTCATTTCATCAGTCCATAAAACCTTTGAAAAATCAGTTTTAAGATATTTCTTGGCCCAGTCCTGACGTTTTATCTTATGTTTCTTGTTCAAAGGTGGTCGTTTTTCAGCAATCCTTACCTTGGCCATGTCCCTGAGTATGGCACACCTTGTGCTTTTTGATACTCCAGTAACGTTACAGCTCTGAAATATGGCCAAACTGGTGGCAAATGGCATTTTGGCAGCTTCACGCTTGATTTTCCTCGATTCATGGGCAGTTATTTTGTGCCTTTTTTGCCCAACACGCTTCTTGCGACCCTGTTGGCTATTTGCCATTAAACGCTTCATTGTTCGGTGATCATGCTTCAAATGTTTGGCAATTTCAAGACTGCTGCATCCCTCTGCAAAACATCTTACAATTTTGGACTTTTCAGAGCCCGTCAAATCTTTTTTCTGACCCATTTTGCTAAAGGAAAGGAAGTTGCCTAATAATTAAGCGCACCTTATATAGGGTGTTGATGTCATTACACCACACCCCTCCTCATTACAGAGATGCACATCACCTGATTTACATAATTGGTAGTTGGCTCTCAAGCCTATACAGCTTGGAGTAGGACAACAACATGTATGAAAATCATGTAATCAAAATACGCATTTGCCTAATAATTCTGCACACAGTGTATACTCAGACTATGTTGAGACTGAGACTTACAATGACCTTTGTAAGTATCTATTTGTAAGCCCTAACCACTTTTGCAATTAAATTTGTTTTATTTTAGAATTCCCTATTATTCTTCCTAGTCAGCTAATCCCTATATGTTTGCTGTTGTTTTTTTTTTTTTGTTTAACTTTTTGTGATGAACCAAAATATATAACAACATGATTTGTTTGAGGAGTGTCTCATACAGGATATCACAGGAGCTTGCATGTGCAGTCACTTTCCCACAGCTTCTATACACCTGCCTGAAACAGGAGGTCATCATGGGGCGGCATATAACATTCTTTTTTAAATTTTAGGTCCGATTTCAACAAAAAGCAGAAAAAAGGAGATTAAAAGTGCAAACTATTACATATGCATTTTCCACAAATAATGCATGTTCTTGGGCGATAAGGGATCATTTCTGGACTGGAAGTGACCTACGAAATACTAAAGGGTTACAGGGTAGGGGCCCATAATACTTGCCTTGCCCGAGGCACTGGCAACCCTCGCTAAACTACTGTATACAACAACCTAGTAGATCACAATATATTATACGGCATCACAAAAAAAAGCATATCAAAGAGAGAATACTGGCCTGATGGAGTCCAGCGTTCTGTGCCTTCACTAGTATGAATGGTGGCCTATAGCTATGCTTGTTGCATTTGCTATAAGTTTTCTTGGAATATATGCAAAAGTTACATTGCAAAAGCAGTATAAATGTAACCCAAGGCTGTGTGCATACTGTGCGTTTTTTATGCCTTTTTGTCACAAAACAGTAAGTAAATACTGATGCCAACAAAGTCCATGAGAATCCTGAAGTGTAGTACACGTTGCGTTTTGCTCTTTGCAAATTTGGTGCAGAAAATAAAATGCACAATGTCAATTCTTTCAGTGTTTTTCAACATTTGAAACAATGAAAAATCGATTAAAAAACTGGGTAAACCCGGGCGTTTTTCCTGCTAAGAGATGCAGTAATGGTACATATCCCCTTACTGTGAACCGGGCAGACACTGAATGTATGATCTCAGCCAGGTATGTGTGACTAAAGGCCGCTTTACACGCAGCGATATCGCTAGCGAGCGTACCCGCCCCCAACGTTTGTGCGTCACGGGCAAATCGCTGCAAAATCACCACAAAATCGCGCGGACCCGTCACACTACTTACCTGCCTAGCGATGTTGCTGTGACCGGCGATCCGCCTCCTTTCTAAGGGTGTGGTTCGTGCGGTGTCACACCGACGTCACCAAGTGGTCACCCAATAGAAGCGGAGGGGCGGAGATGAGCGGGACGTAACATCCCGCCCACCTCCTTCCTTCCTCATTGCCGGTGGCCGCAGGTAAGGTGAGGTTCCTCGTTCCTGCGGTGTCACATATAGCGATGTGTGCTGCTGCAGGAACGACGAACAACATCGTACCTGTAGCTGCAACGATAATTGGGAATAGAGGGGCATGTCACTGATTTTTAACATTTTTGCGACGATTCAAAATCGCTCATAGGGGTCACACACAACTACATCGCTAACGCGGCCATATGTGCGTCACAAATTCAGTGACCCCCATCGCAGCGTGTAGAGCAGCCTTTAGGCTATGTTCACACAGGGCGTTTTTTCAGCGTTTTTTTTCCTGACTAAAACTTGATGTGGCAGGATGTCTCCTGGGTGTTGTCTGCAGTTTTTGTTGACGTTTTTTGTGGCGTTTTAGCAGCGTTTTTGCTACAAAGTGGGTTGTTTCAATGCAAAAGCCTTGCAAAAACACTGCAAAGAATTTACATGCTCATTCTTTTAAAAATGCTGCAAAAAAAACAGGTATTTGACAAAATAGGAAAAAATCCGGAGACGTGTGTGTGTGTGTGTGTGTGTGTGTGTATGTATGAGATTTCAGAAATCTGATAAACTTTGCTGGGACTGTTATAAGCATGGATTTGCATAAAACCAAGCCAAAAACGCTGCTAAAAAACGTGATGTATTAACATAGCCTTAGTGTTTCAGAGAAAAACACACCAGGCACCAAGGCACTCAGGACACTTATGGGACAGGTGGGTCACCTGCAGCTTCTATGACAGGTCTCTCCCTATATGTGCATGTATTGCAGGGACCCGCCTGTCAGAATCTTCTCCCGTGTGGCCCAGTCCCAGGCGGCTTTTAAAATCTGTTTTTCTTTGAAACAGTGTAGCATTTCAAAGTCAAACATACCTGTCTGAGATCATGTAGCCAGTGTCCGATACATACTGCCCTTTCATCAATAAAGAACTAGTAGTCTGCGCTTTGATCGGGTTAGTTAAATTTTGACAATCTGTTAAACTGCTATCTAAAAAAAAAACAAAAACAACCCTCACCAGAAAACACCTTTCCTCCTTCGGGCAGTACATACAACATCATATAGATGTGCAAGATTTCCCAGGTGAAGTCACTTCAGGAAAATGCCAGCTTTGTTGATGTTCTTGCTATGGCTTCACAGCCGGCTTTAGCATGTAGATTCCTGTGGGGATAGCCCAAAGAATGAATATGTCACTTCTTTTAACCTCCTCAAGGTTTCCAAACTCTGAGATGGTCAAGAGAAGTGACATGTGATAGAACATGTGCAGAGCAGTATCACTCAGACATTGCAGTGCAATATGGTCATTTTATGGGACACTTTTTCAAGATTATTTTAAGTGGACTTTGTCCGATAGAGATGCTGTGTGCACATACGGTACCGTTACTGCTTTTTTGTAACTGATAACCACATACTTTCCTCATCCAACCTGCTTTGAAGGATTTAAAAGGGTTGTCTCATGAAGCGAGGAAAGTCAAGATGGGTTTAAGACTAAATTCCCATGTCCAGTGCTCATCCGTTACAATGGATCCAGCAGCAATAATCCGTTGGCAAATATGTTAAGCAGACATAGCTTGTATGTCCTTTTTTAAATAACTGATTTCAGCTGAATGGAAAACGAATCCATAAACGGATGGCTACGTCTCTTCCATTTGAAACTGATTGAGTGAGCAAAAAAAAACGTATCCTTAAGGCCCTGTGTGTACCCTCTGAAATATTACCTCATCCACGGTAAAAAAAAACGCAGCAAACCGCACCCGAAAACCACATGCGGTTTTATCACGGTTTGTCTGCGATTTTCAGCGGTTTTGCCCATTATCTATGGCAAAAACTGCAGGTACCTGCGGAAAAGAAGTGACATGCAATTCTTTTTGCTGCAGAAAACATGCAGCAAAACCAGTTGGTGAAAAAAACAGCAGTGTGTGCACAGTATTTTTTTTTTTTACCATAGTTTTGCTGGGGAATGACTGCAGAAAGGTTATAAACATTTTCTGCAGCAAAACCGCAGTAAAAACCGTAGCGTGCGCACAGGGCCGATAGCTAATTAATGGAATTGTTTTCCATAGACTCCATTTTTAAAGAAAATGGATACAGCTGAAATCAGTTATTTAAAAAAAACGGGCATAACCGCTGTCTGCAGAACTTTTTTGACAACAGATTACTGCTGGATCCATTCTACAGGATGATTACGGGACATGTGTACTGCTGGATCCGTTCTACAGGATGATTACGGGACATGTGTACTGCTGGATCCGTTCTACAGGATGATTACGGGACATGTGAACTAAAGCTGGTGTCACACACAGCGACAACGACGTCGCTGCTACGTCACCATTTTCTGTGACGTTGCAGCGACGTCCCGTCGCTGTCGCTGTGTGTGACATCCAGCAACGACCTCGCCCCTGCTGTGAGAGGTCGCCGGTCGTTGCTGAATGTCCAGCTTCATTTTTTGGTCGTCACTCTCCCGCTGTGACACACACATCGCTGTGTGTGACAGCGAGAGAGCAACGAAATGAAGCGATCAGGAGCCGGCACTGGCAGCTGCGGTAAGCTGTAACCAGCGTAAACATCGGGTAACCAAGGGAAGACCTTTCCCTGGTTACCCGATGTTTACGCTGGTTACCAGCCTCCGCTCTTGCTGCCAGCGCCGGCTCCTGCACTGTGACATGTGGCTGCAGTACGCATCGGGTAATTAACCCGATGTGTACTGTACCTAGGAGAGCAAGGAGCCGGCGCTAAGCGCGGCTCCCTGCTCTCTGCACATGTAGCGACGTTATGATCGCTGCTTCTGCTGTGTTTGACAGCTAAGCAGCGATCATAACAGCGACTTACAAGGTCGCTGTTACGTCACCGAAAATGGTGACGTAACAGCGACGTCGTTGTCGCTGTCGCTTAGTGTGAACCCAGCATAAGCCTAAGTTCTCTAACCACTAGTGATTGACTGCTACCATCAGGTAAAGTCCACCTGACCTATATTACAATCTGAACATTTAAATACTCAAACCCCCTCAACCTAATTTTTCTAAAATTGTTCGATATTTAATACAGGACGTGAAAGATCCATGAAAAGAAAGCTAGTCTTAAGAGTTATGTACCAGAAGCCAGTAGGATGAGTTCTCTCCTCTGATTGCAAGTCCATATTATGCATCTCCCCATAGAGTATATACAGTGGACAATTTAATTCTTTACTCAATGGTGAAAGATATTCTCCAAAAAAAATAGTAAAACTAAAAAGGACAAAAGAAGCAGCCGATGATATAATATAATCCCCAGCATCTCCTTTGTTGTGTGAGCAAAGACCCGAGATGCAGAACCTAAACGGATTCAGAACTTAAGACTAAAAGCAGGAGCAGAGATCTGTGTGCGAAAGGAAAAGCCCCTAGAAGTCTGACACCACAAATTAAGACAATATGTGGAGAGTCGGGGCATTTCATCTTTTATTAGGTCAATTTATAGGTGTGCGTTCAGAGAAGCAGCTCTGTTTCAAGCAATGGAAGACATGATGAAAGGAATAAAGCACTTCGAGATAAGTCATCTACAGCATTAAGGCACTACAGTATGTGCTCCAATGGTGTTAAATCTAGAAGTTTGTCACATTTTACAGTCTTTATCCTGCTTAAATAGAAGTAATTGAAGCCAGGCAGATGGTGAAGCTATTTATGCTTTCATACACTTCCCAGGTAACCCCTGCTTTCCTCTATGACCAGTTTATTAGCAGTCATATCAGAATAAATTCTACTGAACCACATGTAAAGAGACTGGTGTTCCCGCCAGCAGAGCCCCCCATGCAGCTAATACCCGCTGAGAGGGCTATACCTGACAAGTGCACATAAACACCCAGGCCAAGAGTGAGGAAAAGCTTGCCACATTTACCTCTGATACAGGATAATAATAATGAATGGAAGTACAGAAATCTCTCTCATGAGCTTATTGCATCTAGGCCGCAAAGGTGACAAGGGGGAGTTGTCCGACATAAACTCAAAAATTTTTGGTAAGCTAATCTGTGCTGTATTGTAATGTAAAACACCCCTACATTGTTATTTTTTCTTTTCTAACTTTTGTTCCTCTTGAATTCACCCTTTATTCTCTGCAGCTTCTTGTTTACCCTCAGCTCCAGCAAACTGACCACTTCCTGTGCAAAACCTCAGTCAGAGCTGTCACCGCCCGACCTCAGTGTCCAGCCAAACCCCTTGCCCGCCCCCTGCACACACATTCCCTGTCAGTATTCAGCCTCAGCACTGACCTGTTATCCCTGCAGCATTGCAAATAACAGCCCCACATCAGGCTCTGCACACCACACCACGCGCACGCATGGCTCTGCACACCACACCACGCATGGCTCTGCACACCACACCACACCACGCACGGCTCTGCACACCACGCACACGCACGGCTCTGCACACCACGCACACGCACGGCTCTGCACACACCACACCCGCACGGCTCTGCACACCACGCACACGCAAGGCTCTGCACACCACACCACGCACAGCTCTGCACACCACGCACGGCTCTGCACACCACGCACACGCATGGCTCTGCACACCACACCACGCACACGCATGGCTCTGCACACCACACCACGCACATGCATGGCTCTGCACACCACGCACGGCTCTGCACACCACGCACGGCTCTGCACACCACACCACGCACGGCTCTGCACACCACGCACGGCTCTGCACACCACACCACGCACGGCTCTGCACACCACACCACGCACGGCTCTGCACACCACACACGGCTCTGCACACCACGCACACGCAAGGCTCTGCACACCACGCCCACGCATGGCTTTGCACACCACGCCCACGCATGGCTCTGCACACCACGCACGGCTCAGCACACCACGCACGGCTCTGCACACCACACCACGCACGGCTCTGCACACCACACCACGCACGGCTCTGCACACCACACCACGCACGGCTCTGCACACCACACCACGCACGGCTCTGCACACCACACCACGCACGGCTCTGCACACCACGCACGGCTCTGCACACCACACCACGCACGGCTCTGCACACCACACCACGCACGGCTCTGCACACCACACCACGCACGGCTCTGCACACCACACCACGCACGGCTCTGCACACCACACCACGCACGGCTCTGCACACCACGCACACGCACGGCTCTGCACACCACGCACACGCAAGGCTCTGCACACCACGCCCACGCATGGCTTTGCACACCACGCCCACGCATGGCTCTGCACACCACGCACGGCTCTGCACACCACACCACGCACGGCTCTGCACACCACACCACGCACGGCTCTGCACACCACACCACGCACGGCTCTGCACACCACACCAAGCACACGCACGGCTCTGCACACCACGCACGGCTCTGCACACACCACGCACGGCTCTGCACACACCACGCACGGCTCTGCACACCACGCACGGCTCTGCACACCACACCACGCACGGCTCTGCACACCACGCACGGCTCTGCACACCACGCACACGGCTCTGCACACCACGCACACACGGCTCTGCACACCACGCACACACGGCTCTGCACACCACACCACGCACGGCTCTGCACACCACACCAAGCACACGCACGGCTCTGCACACCACACCAAGCACACGCACGGCTCTGCACACCACGCACACGAACGGCTCTGCACACCACGCACACGCACGGCTCTGCACACCACGCACACGCACGGCTCTGCACACCACGCACACGCACGGCTCTACACACCACGCACGGCTCTACACACACACGCATGGCTCTGCACACCACGCACACACATGGCTCTGCACCGCACACACATGGCTCTGCACCGCACACACATGGCTCTGCACCGCACACACATGGCTCTGCACCGCACACACACACATGGCTCTGCACCGCACACACACACATGGCTCTGCACCGCACACACACACATGGCTCTGCACCGCACACACACACATGGCTCTGCACCGCACACATATGGCTCTGCACCGCACACACACACATATGGCTCGGTACCGCACGCGGAACTCTGCACCGAACCCCCCACCCCCATCGGGAACACATGTAGGGAGTACATACTCACCCGTCCTCGGTCCCCGCCGCTCCTGCACGTTCGCGCGCTGTCTGTGCTCTGGCCATATCAGCACAGTAGTGACATCACCGCTGTGCTGAAGAGAGCACAGACAGCGGGACAGTGATGAGATGCAGCGCTGCTTCTCATCAGCACTTTCAAATGTACTGGCATCTGTGATCTGCGATGCCGGTACATTTGAATGTGCGATCCTGAGCACGGGGCCCGATGCTGGCACTGAAACCACGGCAGCCGCCGCCAGGCCCCTCCCCCAAGTCACGGACCCCACAGCAGTGCAGGGGGAGGTTGCGGGGAGAGTAAGAGGTGCGGAGGAATGTGTGGGAGGGTGCAGGGAAGGGGGGCGGGGCTCATCACACTGTAGCCGCCCAGCAGGGAGGCGACATGCTGTTCCAGATTTGCATGTCAACATGGCCCTGCCCATGTTGACATGAAATGACCGGAAGCAGCAAAATCGCGGCAGGAGCGGTCCCATGACCACTCTGAGCCGGGGGAGAGGGGCTGACAGCAGGGCAGGTAAGTGCTCTCTATCTACTTACCTGCCCCAATGTAGCCCAATAGGGAAATAAAAAAAAAAAAAAGTCAAAAGAAGCCGGATAACCCCTTTAAGTGGAGAGGAAAGAAGGGAGAAGGTGATTCCTCCAAATTCAACACTTGGAGTCACCTCCAGGCCCTTTATACCCATCTTTAACGTTGAAGGTAGACATAAGTCCATCTTATTCATCCTGTAACCTTTCTTTCATGCGACATCTCATTGAACTGTTCAGAGGTCCTGTAGTAAAAACAAAAAGCTACCAAATGCAAATTCAACACTGAGTCAACTCCAGGCCCTTTATAGCTAGAATCCATGACAAAATAAGAAGGTACCAGGCCATACAGAGCTTCTCAGTCAGTTATCTAATTTGAGATAGAAAGATGAAGTCTACTCCACTGGAGTAAAAAGGCTTTCAAATTCCTAATTACATATTGTATGGCAGTTTTATTGGGAAGACTGGTTTTACATATGCTTTACCCACTTCACGACCTATGACTTACCAGTATGTCCTAGGTCATGTGTGTCATTTCCCTGCACATGTCAGCTCATTTGTTCAGCCGACATGTGCAGCTAAGAAGCGAGTGTGGAGCACGCCTGTTAACTAGTTAAATCCCGCTGCCAATCTGTGTGGAGCACGCGATTCCCTATCCCCATCAGCGGACCCGTGACACGATCACAGGGCACCAATGGGTGGTCATGACAGCAATGACCCCTGTCACTGTTATGATATAGTTCCGGTGTACACCGGCTAAGTTCATATGAAGACAGCACTTCTGCTGTACAGAGCAGTGCTGATGCTGAAGCATCACACTGAACAGCAGAAGTGATTGGACTGTGTCATTTTCAAGTCCCCTAAATGGGACTAGTAAAAACAAGTATATAAAAAAAAAAAGTTGAAGAAAAAAAAAAAGAAAATATTATAAATTTTTCTCCAATGAACATAAACCAATTAAAAAGTAATAAAAAAAATACATATTTGGTATTGCCGTGTTCAGAGATGCTTGATCTATCAAAATATAAAATAAATTAAGCTAATCAATAAAAAGCATAAGAAAGAAAAAAAGACAAAAAAAACCCAAAAAACCAAACACCAGAATTACTTTTTTTGGTCGCCGCAAGATTGCAATGAAAGACAATTAAAACATCAAATCTTCACAAAAATCATATACGGTAATTAAAAACATCAGCTCAGGATGCAAAAAATAAGCAGTCACACAGCCTCAGATCCCAAAAAATGAGAGTGCTACGGGTCTTGGAAAATTGCGACAAAACGCAATCCTCTTTTTTTGACAAATTTATGACTTTTTTTCACTACTTAAAATAAAAAAAAAACAAAAAACAAAAGTACAGGTTTGGCATCTACTGCCAGATCAGTTTTGCCATATAGTGAACATGGTAATTAAAAGAGCCCCAAAACAATTGTGGAATTAAACGGTTTTTGCAATTTCACAGCACATAGAATTTTTTCACATTCTCCAGTACAATATGGAGCAGAATGAATGGTTTCACTCAAAAGTGCAACGCATCCCACAAAAAACAAGCCCTCAGATGGCTATATTGATGGAAAACTACAAAGGTTATGGGCTCATGGAAAAAAACAAAAATGGAAAATCACCAGGTGATGAAGGGGTTAAGAGGTTAAGAGGACACGGCACAGTAATGTTATATGTTCACTGTGTGAAGGTATTTAATCGCCAATATGTTTTCTTATGGTGGCCACTAAGAGGAGTAAGGCTACTTTCATACTTGCGTTGTGCGGCATCCGTCACAATCAGTTGTGTTACTGATGCAACGGATGCGTTGCAGATAGTGGCACAACTGATGTGACTGATGCTGCAAAACAACGATCTGTTTGTTGTTTTTTTTTCACTCTTTTACCGGCGGCAGGCTATTGCGAATGATCAGCTGATCGCCCGGCGGTCAGGCGATCAGCATATCGCTCACAAAAGCCCACAAAAGCTTGATCAGCTGATCGCTCTCAAAAGTTGGCCGCCGGGCGATCAGCTGATCATTCACAAAAGCCAGCCGATCAGCTGATTATTCACAAAAGCCGGCCGACCAGCTGATCATTCACAAAAGTCGGCCGACCAGCTGATCGTTCGGGCACCGAGAGCGAAACATTGATTTCAATTATTAAACATAAGAAATGAGCATGCGCAGTGAAAAAGGGATTCCGCCGCTCAAAAAAAGTTACATGCTGCGTTCCTGCCACCCAACGATCAGTCGTTCCACGACTGATCCGTCACGCGGCGGATGCAACGCAGACATATTAGTCGCAATCCATAGTCCATACAAGTCTATGGGAAACAGCGTAAGCCACTAACGGATTACGCTGTTTTCCAAAGCGGCGGATTGCGACTAACGCAAGTGTGAAAGTACCCTAAGGCTAAAGTGTCCCTCCTGGCACTCCAGTCTGCATAGGTCTCCCATGCTAGCAATAAAAACTTGCGGAACAAATGCCAACTGATCTACTGTTCTAAATGCTGGGTTTGTAGACAATTTAAACACATAGATGCTACCCTTTTTTCATTAACATTCTTTGTAAACTCATGGCAGCCCCTGCTGTATGATCACTGAATAGTAGCATAGCTACCAGTGGGGCAAAGGGGTGATCGCTCCAAGTCCTATAAACACAGGGGCCCACCCGGAACTACTGCCTCTGTTAATAATATCGACATGTACAGTGTACATGATCTCCCTGGACTGTCTATTCAGTTCCGGAGACTGCAGGGCTCATTAACCCTATGGAACAGCAGGAAGATTGGAGCCCTGTGCGTGCATGGTGATGATACCACATTATTATTATTATTATTTATTATTATTATAGCGCCATTTATTCCATGATGCTTTACATGTGGAAAGGGGTATACATTGTAGGGACAAGTACAATAATCATAAACAATACAAGGCACAGACAGGTACAGGAGGAGAGAGGATACAGTAGGGTAGAGATGGTTGTATGGCGCTATATCAGACTGAGGGTTATGGCAGGTTGTAGGCTTGTCGGAAGAGGTGGGTCTTCAGGTTCCTTTTGAAGCTTGTCAAGGTAGGCGAGAGTCTGATATGCTGGGGTAGAGCATTCCAGAGTATGGGGGAGTAACGATAGAAATCTTGGATACGATGGTGGGAAGAGGAGATGAGACGGGAAAAGAAAAGGAAATCTTGTGAGGATCGAAGGTTACGTGCAGGTAAGTACCGAGAGACTAGGTCACAGATGTAGGGAGGATACAGGTTGTGGATGGCTTTGTAGGTCAAGGTTAGGGTTTTGAACTGGAGTCACTGGGCAATGGGAAGCCAGTGAAGGGATTGGTAGAGATGAGAGGAGTAGCAGGGGGACAGGTGGATTAGTTGGGCAGCATAGTTTAGAATACATTGAAGGGGTGCAAGACTGTTAGAAGGGAGGCCACAGGTTACAATAATCCAGGCGGGAGATAATAAGGTCATGCACTAGGGTTTTTGCAGCTTCTTGGGAAAGGAATGTACGGATCCGGGAAATATTTTTCACATTGTGCCAAGACTCAGGTCTCCTGTGTGTGCGTGCATTAACAGAGTGAAGATTTACCTGGGCTGGACTCATCAGCACTGGATACTGGATTAGGAGAGTATATTTTTTTTTTTGCAGAACGGAGAACATACATACATGGAAACAGCCCAGAATTGGGACATAGATACCAGAATGGGGACAGATAAACCAAAATGGGGATCACGCAAGTGGTTCACATGGACACACACATGGTCTGTGTGAAAACACGGAGGTGTGAAGATTCTCATTGAGTTAAATTAGTATTCATGTGAACGTGCCTCTGATATGTGTGACATGTCATGTGAAAGAGGCCTAAATAAAACTCAAAATTAGGCATTCATCTCTAATAATGATGTAAAAAGAAAATAGGCAATGTTAGAATTGTAAATTGCCAGAACGGCAGAACCCCCCCCCACCCCCTCCCAACTGCCCTCATTTTTTTAAACTGCACCCACCAAAGAATTCCTGTGGGGTTGTATATGAGCATTTTCACTCCACAGGTGTTTTAATAGTTTGGGCTGTGTGAATATAAAAAGAAGAAACAAACAAAAAAAAAAACGTTCCAATAACAAAGTAGACTTAGGTCAAAGTTTTTTTATTTTTTTTTTTTATCATGGCTACTAAGAAAAAAAAAAGTGTTCTGTAATTTATTATTTAACCTCTTCCAGGCATGTGTGTGGGTACCATATACATATAAACCCATTTTTTTTCCATATTACTATAAACTTTATTGGAATTTTTTTTCCTCTCAGTCCCACCATGGAACTTGATCTTTCACGAAGGTTGTGGCTATATCCCAGTGGGTAGAAGAACCTGTGGACATGGCCAGCTTCATTGGTGGGCGTGGTGTTGTTTCCTCCTTTTCACTATACTCATGCAAGGGGTGCCTTTGCCCCTCCCCCGCGGGGATCTTACCCCCAGACTCACGCTTCTATTATAATCAACTCTATGCTACTGGACTTAGAAGAATAATGTATCTTCCCGGTATTAGCAATGTTCGCGGAGGCCACGCCATCTTCTGGTCACATGGGCAAGACGTCGGCATAGGTCCCTCTCATTGGGATTTAGACGTTACCCTTTCACTAATGGCTGGAATATGCCTGTATTTTAGTTGTCATGACAACCAACAGCACTCTGTACTCACTTCCTTGAGGTGCAGGTAGAATTAAAGAGACAGTCCTCTCTCAACTGTCTACATGCCATAGTTGCTATTGACTATGACATGACTTTGCAGGAACTCTTGGCCCACTGAGCCACATCAGTAGAGCAAGATGAAGGGAAGGGGTAAAAGGAGCTTTACCACAATACACATTTATCACTTCCACAGGAAAAAGAGTTAATATCTAATCCATTGGGGCCCAACAATCACTAGAGTGGAAGTCTTAGGCTGCTTTCACATTGCGTTTCTACTTACGTTCACTGGTCCAGTCGTGTGATGCTGGGCTGTGATGAACGGGGAAACTCTGCCCACAGCCCAGTGATTCTTGGAGATTGGGGTCCACCGCGGTGATGTTAGGTGATCAGGAAGTTGCCGTGACATCACCAGATCCCCGAGGTCACGGAGCCCGGTGGTCAGGCGATGGGGAAGAGCGGTCTGCAATAGCGCTGCTCACAGGCACTATTGGCAACACAAGGTATTTGAGAGCAAACTTGTTTCTCAAGATAATATCGATGTGGCCAATAATGAATATGGGGGAACCACCCCTTTATGACACTCATTTCTCTTCACTTACAAAGGTAGCATTATGGTGTAGCTTTGGATGGAGAGCCGGAGGAACACGTGTGGCACTATTCTATGGAAACCCAATAGGACTGATGAAGAGAACAGAATGCAGCTCTCAGCTTTCTCAGTCATCTCCACACACAATGAATGGAGCAGCAGGACAAGTCTGACTGCCACTCAAAAAAAACCCATATTCAGCGACTTGAAACCATGCACTAGTGATCATGGGGGGCGACGCTGTGATGCCCCCGGCAGACACACGTTTATCACCTAAGCTTTGTGCTGCTTTTCTTGTTGTTCAGGGCCCATTTGCTCAAAAGAAAAAAAAAATGTAGTTGAAGCGTAATCCTGAATCAGCATATAAAAAAGGCACAAGTCTGCTTCACTAAAACAATGGTACATTGGAGAATATCCAAGCCTCCACTTTTCTATAGCAATTGCTTAAGCCGGAAGGCCGGTGGTGCTGAGTATGCAAACTAATGTGGATATTAAACAATGTTGTCTCCGAGGACGCTCAATCATGGAAAGTAAATATAAGTGAAAAAGATTCTGATGATTTTGATTTAAAGCTGGGTTCACACATAGCGACAGCGACAAAGACGTCACTGTTACGTCACCATTTTCTGTGACGCAAGAGCGACCTTGTAAGTCGCTGTTATGATCGCTGCTTAGCTGTCAAACACAGCAGAAGCAGCAGCGATCATAAGGACACGCGTCGCTGTGCTACATGTGCAGAGAGCAGGGAGCTGCGCACACTGCTTAGCGCTGGCTCCCTGCACTCCTAGCTACAGTACACATCGGGTTAATTACCCGATGGGTACTGCAGCTACATGTGCAGAGAGCAGGGAGCTGGCAACACAGGCAGCGAGAACGTCGGACGCTGGTAACGAAGGTAAATATCGGGTAAGGTCTGGAAAGGTCTTCCCTTGGTTACCCGATGTTTACCCTGGTTACAGCTTACCACAGCTGCAAGATGCCGGCTCCTGCTCCCTGCTCGCTTCATTTCGTAGCTCTCTCGCTGTCACACACAGCGATGTGTGCGTCACAGCGGGAGAGCGACGACCAAAAAATGAAGCTGGACGCAGTGACCTCACAGCAGGGGCCAGCTCGTTGCTGGATGTCACACACAGGGACGTCGCTGCAACGTCACAGAAAATGGTGACGTAGCAGCGACGTCGTTGTCGTCGTCGCTGTGTGTGACACCACCCTAAAGCTGGGTTCACACTAAACGACAGCGACAACGACGTCGCTGTTACGTCACCATTTTCGGTGACGTAACAGCGACCTTGTAAGTCGCTGTTATGATCGCTGCTTAGCTGTCAAACACAGCAGAAGCAGCGATCATAACGTCGCTGTGTTACATGTTCAGAGAGCAGGGAGCCGCGCTTAGCGCTGGCTCCTTGCTCTCCTAGGTACAGTACACATCGGGTTAATTAACCCGATGTGTGCTGCAGCTACATGTCACAGTGCAGAGAGCAGGGAGCCGCGCGCACTGCTTAGCGCTGGCTCCTTGCTCTCTTTGCTACAGTATACATCGGGTTAATTACCCGATGCATACTGCAGCCACATGTCACAGTGCAGGAGCCGGCGCTGGCAGCAAGAGCGGAGGCTGGTAACCAGCGTAAACATCGGGTAACCAGGGAAAGGACTTCCCTTGGTTACCCGATGTTTACGCTGGTTACAGCTTACCGCAGCTGCCAGTGCCGGCTCCTGCTCGCTTCATTTCGTCGCTCTCTCGCTGTCACACACAGCGATGTGTGTGTCACAGCGGGAGAGTGACGACGAAAAAATGAAGCTGGACATTCAGCAACGACCGGCGACCTCACAGCAGGGGCCAGGTCGTTGCTGGATGTCACACACAGCGACAGCGACGGGACGTCGCTGCAACGTCACAGAAAATGGTGACGTAGCAGCGACGTCGTTGTCGTTGTCGCTGTGTGTGACACCAGCTTAAGGCTGCCCTGCAGCAGTGTGTATACACATCAGGGTTTGTTTTATAACTCTAGACACATCTCACAATGCAGGCAGTTACCAGCCTTATCCTTAACAATTGTCAAATAAAGAACAAAAACTTTCTGATGTTCCTGAGGATTTCACAATAGTCTCCTACAAGTGTAAACACTTCTCAGCTGACAGCAGAACAAGTCAGGCACACCTAACCTAAAGGGAACCTGCCGGTCCCTACAGCCTCACACTGTCCTCTGAAGCTAGAAGGGGAGAACAGCGTCACACAATAGCACTTATTATTGGCGAAATAAGCTTTATTACCCTCCTTGGCATAACCTAATGTACCTGACCAGACTATGGGAGAGGAGAGGGCAGGGGGGCTTTTCAATACTGAGAGCAGTCTAGCTGTACAGACTGCAAATGACTGACGTCCTCCTGAGTTGTCTTCTCTTCTATGCTTAGAAAGCAAAGGCATTGGGCCCGATTCATCCAGACCGGTGTTGTTAATGCCAGTCTTGATGAGGGGGGTTCTGGAGTCAAATGCTCCTGATTCATGAAGAGGTGGGTCTGATAAGTGGCGTGCACCTCTGCGCTACGCCAACAATCTTACTCAAATCAGGAACTGGAGTGAGATTTCTGGCATAGCGAACGCCAGTCATGAATTAGAGGAGCTGTAGTGTCCTGCCCCTGCCGTGCCCGTCTCTCCCCAGTTTCACCCATTTTGTTGTAGCTGGAAGAAAATGGATTGAAAAACACCACACTGCAAAATTTAGGCATCTAAATTTTAAATCTTTTCAAAGTTTTTATGCCAGAATATTGGCGTGAAGGCTTTGACGATCGGCCCATTGTGCACATGCACTAGACTTCAAGCACAGAGCAGATGACGCTGCGAGTCAGGAGGAGAAATTAAAGGGAATATGGCGTCATGTTATAAATTATACGTGGGGCGGTTTCAGGAAAATGAAACCCAAATGTCCACAACTGGTTTCCCTTACACTTGTCTTCGTAAAGGAGGCCGCTGTAGTGACTTTCACCAAACTTGAAAAATCACACGCTTTTACATTTGGTCAGAAAACCACCAAAACGTAAGCCATTTTCAAGACTCTTCTTGATTAATTTGACTAAACATAAATCTTTTTGGAGAACAAACTTTTCAAAATTCCAAGGGAGAAATATGTGCTAATTAATCAGTAGATTTGTTGCAGTTTACTATAAAAAAAATAAAAAATTATGAGGCTTCATTTAGGTGTCTGTTTTTCACATACGTGTTCTCTTCCCGATTTTCCCCTAAATTATTAGTAGATTAGTTCTACAAAACCCATCTGCAAAGCCAAGATTACCTACAGGCATTGGAAGGTTGGGCGTGTAAGTGGACGGCCTGGGTATCTCATGCCATCACTAGAACCTGACAGACTGTCACACTCCGTCATACACTGCTTACAGCAGGTTAATCCACCAGGGATAGTCCTGCAGCCGGAGCTTAATGATCTTTACTATACAATTATCCTTGGACAGGATTCAGCCATGCGAATTGGTAACGACTACCACACTTCAGAACATGCTTCACCACCTCCCATCTCACGCCAAGCACCAGAAGGAGCAAAAGACAGATTTTACTTCTTCACTGGTGGAACTTCTTAGGAAATTACTTCCTGCAGTAACATTTTCTCTACTTATACAAGAGCGAATGACGCATAAAGCAATTTTTCTGTTCATTTCACACAAATTTGATAAATTTCAAATATTTCTGTATATTTTCTACTTTAACTGTTAAATTAGAAAAGCTGATCATTTAATGGTTTAGAACAGTATTCCCTAACCAGCAGTCAGTGAGCAGCTGCATTATTAGAACAGTAACCCTGGCCATAATTTCAGATGTCTGCCACCCCTCACCACGCACACAGGTTCCTAAAATCAGTGTTTGCGGAGTTTTTGACATGCAGAGTTTCCCCATCTTAGTTTGTGTTTTTCTCTGTGCTTTTTTTGATGCTACCCTTTTTGTGTGTTTGGCTTGTCATGCTTAAATAAATTGATTGTTCTCACCCGCAAAGCTTTTCACAACATGGCACCCCCGTACCCCTCCTCCCTCATCTCTGTCTATCATTCTACTCATTCTTTACACCCCGCAAACGACTTTCGATCAACATCCACACTAAACCTAACCTCCCACTTCCGGCTCCAACACTTCTCCCGAGCTGCACCAATCCTCTGGAATGCTCTACACCAAGAAACTAGGACGATCCATAACTTGCACAGCTTCAGACACTCCATAAAAATACATCTTTTTAGGGTGGCCTTTCACCCTCCCTAATCAAAGTCAATCATAAATATCCCCTCCACTATTTCTCAGATCATTAATTCTCCCTCAAACTCCATTGTACCCAAAGCATTCTGAAGATTGGCTCATGCAAATATGCAGCGTCAAAAACTTGAGTGAGTAAAACTCATTGTAGGCACGAACCCATAGTCAAATTAATATGGTCTGCTCTACAGGTAGAAGAAAGGAAGCTGCTGCATGACATATTTAGGGCTCTTTCAGACATCTGTTTTCATGGTTCCAATCATGGATCTCAATGCACTTACTTGATGCGCATCTTCTGTCCAAGCGTGATAGTTTCATGTGTTTCTATAAATCTTGGGATGTAAGATGCACAGCAAGACAGTGCACGGAGATCCGTGATCACAAAAATGAAAACAAAGGTCTAAAAGAACATTTTTGTGTACTCACCGTAAAATGTCTTTCTTGGAGCCTTTCATTGGGGGACACAGACAGTGGGTTATATGTTCTCTCCAGGGGAGGCTTGACACTGGGTTTAAAAAAAGAGTTAGCTCCTCCTCCCACAGCATATAACCCCAGCTAGGCGGGAACTAGCTCAGTTTGGTGTAAAAGCAGTAGGAAAAGGACAACCAAAACCACAAGGGCGGGAGCTGTGTCCCCCAGTGAAAGGCTCCAAGAAAGACATTTTACGGTGAGTACACAAAAATGTCCTTTCCTTTCTCGCCTTTTCATTGGGGGACACAAACAGTGGGACGTCCCAAAGCAGTCCCTGGGTGGGAACTGAACTATTAACAGTGTAAAACATCAGACTAAGAGCTGACTAACAACAGCAACTGCAGTGAACACATATCAAAACACTGTCAAGAACCGAGCAGTGGCCACGCATAAATGGGCCACTGCCGCCTGAAGGACTTGTCTTCCAAGAGCAGCATCCGCGGATGCATGCGTATGCACTCTGTAGAATTTTGTGAACGTGTACACACTGGACCAGGTAGTGGCCTTGCAAAGTTGGGCCGCCGAAGCCTGATGGCGGATAGCCCAGGAGGCACCCACTGCTCGTGTAGAGTGGGCCCGCACAGATTGAGGGGGAACGGCACCTCGTGCTTTGTATGCCTCACAGATGGTAGTCCTGATCCATCGAGAAATCGTGGATTTAGACGCCGGGTTGCCCTTTTTGTGTCCTACTGGGAGGACGAAGAGGGCATCGGACTTGCGCAACGGCGCTGTTCTGGAGATGTAGATCCGCCGAGCCCTGACAAGATCGAGAGTGTGAAGGGTTTTCTCAAAGGAGTGGACCGGGGCCGGGCAGAATGACAGCAACACAATGTCCTCGTTCAGGTGGAAAGAGGATACGACCTTCGGAAGGAAGGCGGGGGAAGGCCGAAGGACCGCCTTATCATGATGGAATATCAGGTAAGGTGAGCGACAGGAAAGAGCTACCAGTTCGGACACTCGCCTGATAGAGGCAATAGCGACTAAAAAGGCAACTTTCGAAGACAGTCGTTGAAGAGAGATTTCTCTCAGAGGTTCGAAAGGAGGAAGTTGAAGGACTCCCAGAACCAGATTCAGATCCCAGGGATCTAAGGGGTGGCGATAAGGAGGGACCAAATGCGCTACCCCTTGAAGAAAGGTACGGACCTGAGGGCGAGAAGCCAGCTGCTTCTGGAAAAAAATCGACAAGGCAGAAACTTGTCCTTTAAGGGTAGTGAGAGCAAGACCCGAGTCCAGACCGTCTTGCAGAAAAGCAAGAACATTAGGGATTGAAAAGGTCAGGGGCGACTGATTATGACGGTCACACCAGGAAAGATAGGTCTTCCAGGTCCTGTGGTAAATGCTGGCGGAGGAAGGCTTCCGAGCATTAAGCATGGTATAAACTACCCTGGAAGAAAGACCCGATTTGGCTAGAATCAGGGATTCAAGCGCCACGCCGTCAAATGCAGCTCTGCTGTATTCTGGTGGAATATTGGACCTCGCGACAGAAGATCCGGGCGGTCGGGAAAACGCCAGGGAGTGTCGCGAGAAGTTGGAGGAGCTCTGGATACCAGGCTCTCCTGGACCAGTCCGGGGCCACGAGGATCACCGGGATTCCCTCCGCTTTGATTTTCTTGATTACTCTCGGAATGAGAGGAAACTGAGGGAAGATGTAGGGCAGGCGAAACTGCGACCATGGAAAGACTAGGGTGTCGGAGCCGAGCGCTAGCGGGTCTCTCGACCGATATATGAAGGGACGTATTTTGGCATTCATTCGAGACGCCATGGGGTCCACATCCGGGAGTCCCCAACGAAGAGTGATCTGATGGAACACTTCGTCGTGGAGGGACCATTCCGCTGCCGCTAGGCCTGCTGAGAAAGTCTGCGGCCCAGTTGTCTACCCCTGGGATATGGACAGCTGAAATAATGGGGATGTGCTTCTCTGCCCAAAGAAGAATCCTGAATACTTCCTTCATCGCTGCCTTGCTGCGAGTTCCTCCCTGACGGTTGATGTAAGCCACGGCCGTGGCATTGTCTGATTGGATCCGAACAGGGAGGCCCAATAGTAAGGGTTGAAGATTCTGAAGGGCCAAAAATATGGCTCTGATCTCCAGAACATTGATGTGCAGAGAGTGCTCGGAAGGAGACCCGCGTCCCTGAACAGTGTGGTGGAGAATCACCGCCCCCCAGCCTATCAGGCTGGCATCCGTCGTGACTACCTGCCAGTGGACCGGGCGGAAGGACTTCCCTTGAGATAGGGATGAGGCTTGAGTCCACCAGACGAGGGAACTGAGCGCAGCCCGAGAAAGGCAGACTGACCGGTCTAGGGAAGCTGGATTCTTGTCCCAGGAGGATAGAAGATCCAGTTGTAGAGGGCGCAGATGGAATTGGGCAAAGGACACGGCTTCTATGACTGCCACCATCTTGCCTAACACTCTCATTCCATTCCGAAGGGATGTGCGATGGCGAGAGCGGAGGGATTGGGCGGCCCGGATCAGGGAAGACCTCTTGTCCTCTGGAAGAAAACCCAGGACTGAGCCGTGTCTATCAGCATACCTAGAAAGGTGATGCGCTGATGAGGAATGAGGGATGACTTGTTGAAGTTGATAAGCCACCCTGGCCTTGACAGCGTGTCTAGGCAAATCTGCACGCTTTCTGAGCAAACATGAAGAGAGCTCCCTTTGACAAGAAGGTCGTCCAAATAGGGAACGACCAGGATGCCTCTGGGGTGTAAAATGGACATGACGGCCTCCATGACCTTTGTGAAGACCCGAGGCGCAGTGGCCAGCCCAAAGGGGAGGGCCCTGAATTGGAAATGACGGTGTCCTACGGCAAAGTGAAGGAACCGTTGATGAGAGACACATATGGGAATGTGTAAATAAGTATCTTGAATGTCTACGGAAGCTAGGAATTCTCCAGGTTCCATGGCGGCTAGTAGTGCTCTCAATGATTCCATTTGGAAAGTTCAAATCCGTACGAATTTGTTCAGCCATTTGAGGTCCAAGATAGGGCGGACAGAGCCATCTTTTTTGGGAACGATAAAAAGGTTTGAATAGAAACCTTTGCCGCGCTGTTCCAGGGGCACTGGAATGATAACGTTTGCTTTCTGTAAAGAGGCTATGGCCTGAAATAAGGCCTGGCTTTGCGTTTTGGACTTGGGAAGACGAGAACGCAGAAACCTGTTGGCCGGCAGGGAATGGAAATCGATCTTGTAACCTGAGGTGACGATTTCTCGAACCCAAGCATCGTGAGTGTGGTCTAGCCAGATATCCCGAAAAAGCAGAAGCCGCCCTCCAACAGGAGTCGGATCTGAGGGATACCTGGCGTCATGCTGAGGGGGCCTGTACAGAGCAAGGTCCTTTGGGTTTAGGTTGCTTGGAGTGTGAACGCCAAAAAGAGCCCCTTGAGGGACCGGATCCTCGAACTGAGTGTTAGGACGGTCCTTGGCCGATGGTTTTTGGGGGGCAGGACGAAAAGGACTGCCTGCGCCAAGAAGATTTTTTGAAATTTCTGGCTACAGGCCGCTTTTGTGGTAGAATGGTACTTTTACCACCCGTCGCCTCAGATATGAGTTTGTCCAGGGATTCACCAAACAGATGAAGACCCTGGAAGGGAAGTGTGGACAGGGACTTCTTGGAGGCACTGTCCGCATTCCATATTTGTAGCCACAGAACCCTGCGGGCGAAGACAGCATTGGCTGCCGTTAGGGCTGACCAGCTAGCTGCATCTAGGGAGCCGTGAAGAAAATAATTAGAGGCGAGAGAGAACAAATCAAGAATCTCAGGAGCCTCTGGAGGAATATTGCAAGGGCGAAGCAACTTGCGCAGGTTCCTACTCCACACGCTCATAGCTCTTGCCACCCATGTCATGGCAAACAGGGGGCACAGAGAGGAGCCCAAAGCCTGGAAAATAGATTTGACCGCAGCCTCAACTGCGCGGTCGGACGAGTCCTTGAGAGACGCGTTGTCTGAAACAGACATAACTGTGTATTTAGCCAGTCTGGATACTGGCGGATCCACAACGGGGGGTACCGACCAGGGCTTAACCATTTCCGGAGGAAAGGGATAAGCGAATGAAGAGGGGGATTTTTTATTAAACCTCCTATCAGGGTGATCCCACCGAGTAGATATGATTTGATGAAAAATCGGATCCTGGGAAAAGGACTTAGGAGGCTTCTTGGCTCGCTTGATTGCCGACTGAGAAGTCGGGTCCGAGGGCTGATCAGAAATCGACAGAGTGATTGACAGCCGCTATTAAAGTGTCTTCCATATGCCTAGACTCAGAAGGGACATCTAAATCAGAGTCAGAGTCAGAGTCTCGGGAATCGTGACTACTAAAGGTCACGAAGCCTGAGTCAGACTGACCGTCGTGTGAGTCAGATGAGGCGGAGCGGTCGCAATGGCGCCTTTTGGAGACAGCCTTTTTACGTACTGGGAATGATACACCAGACGAAGGCGGGCTCCTCTGAGGGAGCTGAGCTGGGGGGAGGCTGCGGGAGCCTGTGGAAGGCTGGGATATCTGAGTGGCCAGGTCATCTAACCTTTTAGACATCAGAAGAGCCCATGCAGGGATAGCCTCATCAGACGGGGGGTGCTGCCTGAATGGTGGCCGGGGCCGAACCCACAGATTGCACGACCCCCTGGTCCGCCAACGCCTGTTGTGACACTATAGTAGGGGCATCACAGCCCCGGCAGAGTGGATAGCTTCGCCCATTGGGAAATGAGCTTCCACAGGTGGTACAAGCATAGTACAGGTCCATAGAGGATGCCTGGGAAGCTTTATCACCCTTGCGGTTTTTACGCATGTCAGCAACAAACGTACAATTAGTACTGTGAGCCTCTAGCAGTATTACACTACTGTGGGTGAGGAGCTACTAGCAGTATTAGAAAGGGACTGCTATACAGAGCTGGTATATACCAATAGTAAAGTGGCATACACTGCCAAACAGTCGGTATATACCTGCAGACTCAGTCAGTATATACCGCTAAAAGCTGATATACACCGCCAGCCAGCAGGCACACACCGCTAGAAAGACAGCGAAATACCGCTGAACAGAGCGGTATATAGTGCTGCAGAGTTGCAGAGCCAAGGAGGCGATCTCACCCGTGTCTGCTCCCCACATGTAATGGCGTCCAGCTTTCTCTGGCAGCATAAAGGGGAGAGACGGCCCACTAGAGGGAGCGGCTTCTGGAGCAGTGGAGGGGGCGTTGCTAAGAATGCCGGCCGAAACCGGGAGCTAAATTTATGATGCTTCCCTGGGAACACGGCCTGCATCGCCCCGCCGGCGCCTCCTCAGGTGGCGGTTCGATGCAGGGGACGGATACACGTAGTCTCCCTACCTGCTCTTGCTCCGTCTGAAGACGCGTCGGCCCTGGGATGTGGAGATCTCGGGGACGCATCTTCGGCTCAAGACTAGCAGGTGCTCGGCTCTGCTTAGCCCTCTGGAGCTACCTTTGTGAGGTGCTTCCAGGGAGCCTGGAGGGGTACGCAGACCCGAGCACTTGGGCGCGAGGGAAGACTGACAGCTTTTGCACGCCAGGTTTCCTCTACCCGTAAGCGGGGGGAACAAGGGTGAGCACACCCTGGTATTGCACCATAGTCAAAAATAGAATAAAATCACAAAGAAAAAGAAATAAACAAAAAACATGAGCTGGCCTGGGGCTCAGGCCAGACGTGTCAGCCTCCCTGCTGACACTAAAAAGAACTGAGCTAGTTCCCGCCTAGCTGGGCTTATATGCTGTGGGAGGAGGAGCTAACTCTTTTTTAAACCTAGTGTCAAGCCTCCCCTGGAGACAACATATAACCCACTGTCTGTGTCCCCCAATGAAAAGGCGAGAAAGAAAAGATCGCCTAATTTTAGGGATTTCACTTTAACCATTAAGCCTTCTCCTTCGTCAATAGCTGATTACAATTTACAATATTTGATTGTTTTAATCCATCTGTGTTCTAGCGATTGGTTTCCCTATCTTCAGGTTTGTTATTGTGGAACGATGAGACCCAGGACTTGCTTTTAGTATTTTTATTTTAACATTTGAGGTTTATAGTTTAATACTCCAAATAGAGATGAGAAAATAAATTTGAGTGCAATTCTACTTGAATATTACAAAAATCCACATTCGCCAAATTGCAGATTTTTTGCAAGTGACAATTGCACAAATTCAGTAAAATGGTGGCCGGTATCCCCATCCCCAAATTTTCTGTAAAATAAAGGGCCGTCAAAAGGCTAAATGAAAAAATTGTACTGCTCACCTCCCCATCCCCTCAGATACTCGCCACCACCAGTCCAGTCATCACTGCACCTATTGCTTCACTAAAGCTCGAACTAGAATCCCGGGGCCTCTTACGCGGAGGTGAGATTTCCAGATTTCATGAGGCCTAGGAAGGTTCTAGGCATGTGCGCAGAAGATCATGGCACATCTCATGACATCATGACACAATGACCTTTAGCACACTTGAAAAGATCAATCCCGGGTCTCAAGACAGCAAGAATCCCAGAACAGCATGAGAGTCTTGGGGATTCCGATGTGATGAGAAGATGTGGCGAAAATTGGACAGGTGGCAGCAAGTAACAGATGGGTCTGAGAGGTGAATAGTGAGATGTCCTTCTATCCAGTTATTTTCTTTTCTATTAGGTCTACGACATTATATGATTAAAAATAGACTAGCTGAATCCTTCTAAGATCTATGTAGAAATAAGAAGTCTCTTTTCCCTGTGCAAGTGACTGAAAAAGTCAAAGTTAAGGGGAGGAGAGAGCAACGTGATCAGGAGTTAGAGGTGGATGACTAGTAGATTCAGCATTAGATTTCATAATACAAACTGCATACATTACAAAATATATATCTAAGACCTCATTGTGTTTACTTTGAAAATTCATTACAGAAGAGCTGTATAAATCTTTATGAAAGTTTAACACAATCGAAAACCAACTAATGTAATCTCATTGCCAGCTCCTCAGTGTTCCTCCTCCACATCTGCTGCTAAGATCTCACACTGCTCTGTACAAGCTGCAGCTATCAGTCAGAGGTGAGGGGCAGAAACTGAATAAATCTAGTACACATGAACGCTCTCACTCTATAGCTGGACCCCGATACCATGATTTTACAGCTATTCTAGCATTACTTTTCAGAATAATCACTTGATAACGCAAGTCAGTGTAATGGGTTAAAGATTAAATGCGTTCAAGACAGAGCCAATATATGGACCCCAGGAGGTCTCCTGTTGTCTATGATTTTTTGGGAAACTGTAAAACAGCACCAAACTAGTTGATGAAACTGGTAGAAATTGGCTTTCCTTTTTCTAGTTTTTGTTTAATATGCATCTTCAATTAGTTTACTGTATTTCATGTTCTTCTATAAAATCTTTTATAATTCTCGTATAATATTTTTGATCAGGCGAGATGTTAAATACTCATCATTTTTCTACATTATAATGCCAACCCCTTTGTTGGCCTGCCATATTACAATTTTGTTTCATCTCTCAATACATATAGGGCTTTCTTTTCCTCCACTGATATTAATTTTTCCTTTTTATCTAATTTGAAGTCTCAAATTCTTGCCAACCAATACATAACAAGTCTCCAAATAATGACGTGAATGAGGTAAGCATTGGTCTGAGATCTAGCATCCCGATGCATAAAATATTCCCTATTGATTGTTCCATTTTCTATAGATTTTCCAGATAGATTTCCGGGATAGTAACTGTCTCTCCGTCTGTCTGTCTTTGCCCGTCTGTCTGTCTTTGCCCGTCTGTCTGTCTTTGCCCGTCTGTCTGTCTTTGCCCGTCTGTCTGTCTTTGCCCGTCTGTCTGTCTTTGCCCGTCTGTCTGTCTTTGCCCGTCTGTCTGTCTTTGCCCGTCTGTCTGTCTTTGCCCGTCTGTCTGTCTTTGCCCGTCTGTCTGTCTTTGCCCGTCTGTCTCTCTCTATCCGTTTCCCACCGACATCATATTACCTCACACATAAGCTTCTTCTACTAACAGTTTATTTTGTTCCTATAGCAACCACTGACAGTTTCTATTAATAGCCTATAGCTCCCACCTCCATTCAGTTTAATGTAAGCAGGATTTTGGAGAGTAAAGGCTACTTTACACGCTGCGATATCGGTCCCAATATCGCTAGTGTGGGTACCCGCCCCCATCTGTTGTGCAACGCGTCACAAATTCCGTGACCCCAACGACTCCGCATTAGCGATGTCGCAGCGTGTAAAGCCCCCTTAACTGTAAAGCACGGGATTAAATTTTCCCGTCAAAACATAGTCTATGACGTTACCTGGGTCACATGAGGCGTCTGTGCAAAATTTTGTGATTGTACATGCGACGGTGCGGACTCATTTAGCGGACATACACACACATACATACACTGAGCTTTAAATATTATTATTTTTTTTTCAAGATATAGGTCTAGTTAACGGTTATAGTCTACTCCTCTATTGATTAACATTCTTGTTTATCACACCTTTAAAGTGAACCGTCAGGTGCAATATGCACACAAAGCCACGAGCAGTTCTAGGTGCATATCACTAATCCCTGCCTAACAGTCCCTGTATACACTAGCATAGATAAAGGGATCTTTAGAAAAAGTATTTCTAAAGAATATTTATAATATGCTATTGAGGCCAGGGACTAGTCGTAAGGGCAATACTTTCCCGACTAGTCCACCCTCTTAGCATGTTAGTACGCCCACAGGGGTGTACTAACGTGCTATTCAATGCAGCGTCACTAGCGGTGATACACGTACCTGTGTCCGCGGTGAACACTGAAGCTGAATGCTGGGCACTTCTGGTCATGCGCAGTAGACCTCTCTGAAGTCAGGACGCGTACACCTGGCTTCATACGGCGAAGGCCGGAAGTGCCCGGCATTCAGCTTCAGCATTCACCACGGACATAGGTACGTGTATCACCGCTGGTGACGCTGCATTAAATAACATGTTAGCACACCCCTGTGGGCGTAGTAACATGCTAAAAGGGTGGACTACTTGGGGGAAATATCACCCTTGGGACTAGTCCCTGGCCTCATTAGCATATTCTAAAGAATTTCTAGAAATACTTTTTCTAAAGATCTTTTTATCAATGCTACTAGATACAGGGACAGTTAGGTAGGGATTAGCAATATGCACCCAGAACTGCTCGTTGCTTAGGGTGCATATTGCACCTGACAGGTTCCCTTTAACTATCCCACCTAATGACCACATACCCAGCATGGTCAGGTTTTGAAAAATCAATAGGCACAGTATACCTGGAGCTAAAGCACATCATATAAATGTGGTTCACGTATATTTATTTTCAATTATTAAACGGAACCTGTCAGCAGGTTTTTTTCTATGTAATCTGAGAGCACAATGTGGTAGCAGAAACTCATTACAGTGATCAGTCATTTACCAGATTATGTTTTCTGTTTCACTACAATCAAGTGCTTTATTAGCAGGAAATTATAACTACAGGACTAGCTGCCCAGTGCACCCTAGCGCAGCCACATCAACACCACTCATTAGCAGCTTTCTGTAACTATACAATGTGCAAAGAAAGCCGTGGCGTGGGTGGTGGTATACACAGTTCAACATATGAGTTCTGCTACATCTTCAGCAGAGAAAACAATGACCATCTAAACATATTTATCCAGTAAACTAAGTGATACATTGCTGAAATCAGGGTATCTGTCCCTACTTCATGCACCTAAAAGATTACATAGCAAAAACCTGCTGCCAGATAGATTGCCTTTAAAGGGAACCTGTAAGGTAATTTGTGTTTTCTAACCTTTCTAACCCTTCCTACCCATCCCTGTGTTGTAATATTGTGTATTGTGCATGTATAACTATGTTTTATCACTTATGTGAACCCTATGTAAATGATCAGAGGGTCTAGCCCCACAGGCGTCGCATCGCCCTGTGGGTGTTTGCATATTTTTTGTGGTATTACGCCCCTGTGGACGTGATACCATGGATTTACATGAGTGACGTCCCGTCGCTCCTTGAGATCCCGCGCGTGCTCACTTACCATTCCCGCAGCCTTGTTATCTGGATGCTTGCTTCTCGCCTTCAGACGTGCACTGCGCATGCTCAGAAGACTCCTGCGGTTCCGGTCATGCGCAGAGCGAGTCTGAGGACCAGAAATAAGCACCCAGATAACACCGCTGTGGGAATAGTAAGTGCGCACACGCAGGATCTCCAGGAGCTGACGGTGACATTGCTCAAGTGATACCACGGAAAATATGAAAACGTCCACAGGGTGATGCGACGCCCATGGGGCTAGAGCCCCTGCCCATTTACATAGAGTACACATAAGTAATAAAAAATATTTTTATACATGCACACTACACACTATTACAACACAGGGATGGGGAGGAAGGGGTTACTAGGCCACATATCACACTGCTACTAGCTTAGAACACAAATTACCTGACAGGTTCCCTTTAAAGGAAAGTTATAGTGTGTGATAACATTTAGAGAAAACTAATTAATTTCCCAAAATGCTAGTAAACCATTCTGACTGAAAATGTGGGTTCCAAAAATACATTATTTTTTTTACAGATTTGGAGTGAAATTAAATTAAAATTCACACCACGTCATCTTCACCAATGAAGACAGAGGAAAGGCTCCAAAGACTCACCTGGAAATACACACTAATGGGGACAATAAAGCTAATTCAGGGTATACAAACGTATAGAAAAAAGTGGAAGCTCACCCTGGTGTATGTAGCAGTTTCAGTCCATGAAATAGGAAATGGGTGCCAGATCCTCTAGTAAGGCGTCGCCTAGAAATGTAGAAAGGAAGCAGTGAAGGAACAGCATCTTCCAAGGAGCGATGAGTAAAAAAAAAAAATCTTTATTCAAAGCATTTTAAAAACACTAACATAAAAACTACAGCATGTTAACACCTGATGCGTTTCTGGTGCACAAAAAGAGGCCCTTATGACTAATGTCTTTTTGTGTGCCAGAAACGTGTCAGGTTTAACATGAAGACGTTTTTTTTTTATTGTTTTTAAAATGCTTTTGTCATGTAGAACTGTTGAAAGGACTTCATCCCCCTCTTCTTCACCAGCCACAGGTCGTCATGGTGATTATCTGATTGGCCTGGAAGCTTAAGGTATTTATGACTTTGGGTGATGGTAGAACTAAAGCCAACAGCTGCAGAGAAAGACAATTCTTTGTAATATTGGCGGGAAAACTCCCAAAGCAGGTTTTGAAGTGCGACTTTAATGCTAGAAAGATGAAAAACACATTGCCAGAATCCCTGCGTCGTGCGGAACCCAGCGCACCGTCTCACCTGACGAGGAGATCGACGGAATCACGACAAATTAGTATTGGCCAGTAAAATTGTGCTAGAGGCGTTGTGTTTGGTATCAATGTAACTGTAAAATCGAGATATTAAATATGACGCTAATATCTTTCACCTGTGTGACCCAGGAGCAAAGATATGAAAAACCCTAGAATTATGGAACTTTGTGACCATCTCAAGCCCAGCCCACAAGTGACTGTAAAATGATGTCACAGGCAAGGGGGGCTAGCAAGAGCATAAGAGACAGTTCCTGTCTTTTGGGGCAGTCAGCACGTGGAGGGCATCATGAAGGGTGATGCTGGCCGATTCTAACATCTCTTGGAGACCCTCCCTCCATAAGCAGACGTCACTTCTATGGCAGAAGCTTAGTAAGTTTCACGTTTATACCTTTTATTTTATGTAACTGTTATGCCGTAATGTGTATTGTTCCCTTTTGTAAATTCCTGTATATTCTTTAAACACTGCCTATTTTCGGATTAAATATATAAAAATTTAAGAGTTTCTTTCCTTATGCTTTATATACGAATCCAAAACCCCGAAGGGCCTTATGCTATCTGAAACGGGTCCCCAGCTACCTGTAGAAAGTCTGGGTGGTGGCAGCGTAATTGTTATTGCATAGAATTATTGGAGTGCTATCATTAAGGGTACCGAGGTATATAAATATTCCATTAGCAGGAATCAGAGATATACATTTACCCTTGCTGTGAGACCTCCAATATTTGGCATTATCAGCTCAGCAGCCTCATCTTATGCATTGTCCTGCAGTACCAAAAGTGGCCTGCAGACAAGGGGGGCGCTAGAGAGTAGTCGTGTGTAACAAATCAGTGAACAGCTGCGGATTTCTGAGGGACTTCCCCGGCTGTTCGTGACAAATTGGTGGCAAGCGGTGGGATATATAAAGCATTAGTGATCTGGTTTGAGCAATCATCCCTGTCACTAAAAACTTGCAAAAGTTTTGAGGATTGAACTCAGTGTTTAAATATACCTGGAACAATACTGTACGTGTAGCAGTTACCCCCTCCCCTTCTCTCTTGTTTTCTATCCTATCTTTTATTTGGCAATTATGGAGGCTGTGTCAGAAGCCTGGTACAATCAGCAGAAGAAGGAAGTTCTTGCTGCACTCTGCAGATCCAAGTTGATTGATGGCCATGGCAAAACGAGGCAAGACCTCATTAAAGAACTTTTACAATGGGACGCAGAGCACGTTCATTCCCCCAGTGCTGGAGAAGAGGAGGCAAGCCAAGCCCAGGATAGTGCTTCTGCAGAGTCCCCACCATCAACTGCAAGCCAGAGCAGTGACCGGGGCAACATGGACTCTTTCCTGAAGATGGCTCTACAACAATTCGCTGCAGATGACCGGCAGGGACGGCTAAACCTCATTCAGCAATATCGAGAGGCTGAGAGAGCCGAGCGAGAGGCTGAGAGAGCCGAGCGAGAGGCTGAGAGAGCCGAGCGCCAGGCTCAGGCCGAGCGAGAGGCTGAGAGAGCCGAGCGAGAGCGCCAAGCCCAGAGAGACCATGAATTGAATATCCTCAAAGCCCGGCAGCAGACATCTTCCTCACTAAACGGTGAGTCCAATAATGCCAGCAGCTTTAAGCCCCGACCGGAGCACTTTCCTGTGATGGAAAAGGACGGGAATTTGGACAGCTTTCTGACGGGATTTGAAAAGACTTGCTTGCAGTACCAGTTGCCCGCAACACAATGGGCACAATACTTAACCCCAGGGCTGCGAGGCAAGGCCCTGGACGCGTTTGCCAGTCTCCCTCAAGAGCGGAGTGGAGACTATGGGGCCATAAAGCAGGCCCTAGTACGGAAGTATCAGCTGACTCCGGAGGTGTACCGAAAAAAATTCCGGACCCTCCAGCTCGGACCTCATGACAGCTACAGCGATCTGGAGGGTGGGCTCCAGAGCACCTTTGACCAGTGGATCCAAGGACTGTCCGTTACAACCTTTGAGGAGTTAAAGGACCTCATGGTGAAGGACCAACTCCTACATGTCTGTCCTGTGGAGGTTCGACAGTTTGTTATGGACCGAGAGCCCAAGGAGGCCTCAAAAGCAGCCCAGATTGCCGACGCCTATGTGGCCAACCGTGCATCGGAGGTGCGGAAGCCGTCCACCACTAGCTGGAAAGGGGGTAAGATGACAACTACAACCACCCCTGCCCCTACCAGCCGACCTCCCGGAGGTCCTGTTTCATCCACCAGTGCCCGGCCCACCTCTGACACTCGCAGGTGTTTTTCCTGCAACCTGCCTGGACACCTCAGCTCTGGTTGCCCAGAGAGGCAGAAGAGGAACCCCACATCCAAGGCCCAAGGGCCTACTGGAACTGTCCTGTTGGCAAGGAAGGCGGGTGGTAGGGCCTGCGAAAACCTACACCCCGTCACCGTAGGCGGAACCCCCACTGTGGGGCTCAAGGACACTGGGGCCGACAGAACACTGGTCCGCCCTGAACTGGTACCCCCTGAAAACTTTATCCCGGGAAAACTCCTGACTGTCGCCTTGGCGGGGGGTGTCCACCACTCCTTCCCAATGGCCCTGATTCCCCTCGACTGGGGTGCTGGGAGAGGGTGGAGGGAAGTGGGGGTGGATGAACATCTACCAACCAATGTTTTATTGGGGACTGATCTGGGGCGATTAGTCGCACAATTTCTCCCTGATGATCCTCCCGAATCCAAAAAGTCAGGTGATACAAATGTTGTTGATCAGTCATGTGATACAAATGTTGTTGATCAGTCATGTGATGCAAATGTTGTTAAATCATGTGATGCAAATGTTGTTGATAAGTCATGCGACCCGAATGCGGATACCCAGAACGTAATTACAAATGTTGTGCATGGTAATAAAGTGGAGATTTGTACAGGGGAACTCAGCCATGCCACGCGGCAGGGTGACGTGGCTGAGGACAACCCCAAGGTAGCAAGTGTCTGTGCTGACAGAGATGGAGGCAGACATGAGAACCACGAGGACAGTGGCCAAATGCAGCTGAGCAGTGTCACAGCGGACAGTGACACAGCCAGTAGTACCTGTCAGGCTGATGGGGAAGAGTGGTTATTCCCCGGGGAGACAGCCTTCATCGGTGCTGTCACCCGCAGTCAGAGTGCCCAGAACGCAAATGAAACCCTGCCTTCTGACACCTCTTCACCCAGAGGGATAACGGAACTGGTGATGGACCCAGAGCAGGTCCCAGAGGGTCCCGGTGAGGTTGGAACCTTAACGTCACTTTTGGCTGCCTCTAGCCAAGAGTTTCAGGTGGCTCTACGAACTGATGCCAGTCTAAAGACGTTAAGGGACCTCGCAGAGAAGCCCTCCTCCGAGACCGATAAGGAGAGGGTATTCTGGGACCAGGGAAAGTTGTACCGGGAGACAATTCCCTGTAACCCCCAACAAGAGTGGCTGAAGGAAAAACAGCTGGTGGTGCCTCACCGCTTTAGGAGTGAGTTGCTGCGGATTGCCCATGAGATCCCACTCGCCGGACACTTGGGGGTTAGCAAAACCAAGGCCCGGCTGTCTCACCACTTCTATTGGCCCAAAATGGGGACAGATGTTGCCAACTACTGCCGCTCCTGTATCACATGTCAAAGAGTGGGAAAGTCAGGGCCTGCTCCCAAAGCTCCCCTGATCTCTTTGCCGGTGATAGAGGAGCCTTTCCAGAGGGTCGCTGTGGACATTGTCGGGCCTCTGGCCGTCCCCAGCAGCTCTGGAAAACGGTTCGTCCTTACTGTGGTAGACTATGCTACCCGGTATCCGGAGGCAGTGGCTCTGTCCTCAGTTAGAGCCGATAAGGTGGCAGATGCCCTCTTGACCATATTCTCCCGAGTAGGATTTCCCAGGGAGATGCTTACCGACCAGGGGACTCAGTTCATGTCTCGTCTAATGGAGGCTCTCTGTAAGAAAATGCAGGTGCGGCATCTGATATCAAGCGCTTATCACCCACAGACCAATGGTTTGTGTGAGCGATTTAATGGTACACTTAAGCAGATGCTTAAGATGCTGGTTGAGTCACATGGACGCGACTGGGAGCGGTATCTCTCACACCTGCTGTTTGCCTACAGAGAGGTACCACAGGCCTCAACGGGGTTTTCCCCCTTCGAGCTCCTGTATGGCAGACGAGTCCGGGGGCCTCTTGGTCTGGTAAGGGAATCCTGGGAAGAGGAACTGAATTCCCCAGAAGTGTCCGTTGTGGAGTATGTCATTCGGCTCCGTGACAAGATGCAGTCAATGACGCAGATGGTGCATGAGAATATGGCGCAAGCCCAGGCCAGCCAGAAGCGATGGTACGACCAACACGCTCGAGAGCGGGTGTATGAAGTGGGTCAGAAGGTGTGGGTCCTGGTCCCAATGACCCAGAACAAGCTTCAGGCGGCCTGGGAGGGTCCATACCTGGTGCATCAGCGCCTCAATGACGTAAACTATGTGGTCACCATCGACCATGCCAGGAAGAGGCAAAAGGTCTTCCATGTCAACATGATGAAAGCTCATCATGACAGGGAAGCCTTTGCTCTTCCTGTGTGTAGTCTTCCCGAGGAAGGCGAAAGTGAAGTCTTGGTGGACTTGCTCGCCTCAGCCCGGGATGGAGGGTCTATCGAGGAGGCGGCATTCAACCCACAGCTATCCTTGGACCAAAAGTCCCAGCTGCGGGAGGTATTTCGGCCCTACCTGATGACCTTCACGAATGTCCCAGGGAAGACATCCCTAGCCACCCACCAGGTGGACACAGGGAGTCATTCCCCAGTTCGTCAACCCCCATACCGTGTCTCCCTAGAGGTACAAAAGGACATAAAAAGGGAGATCGATGAAATGCTAGTCCTGGGAGTGATCCAGAGGTCCAAAAGTGCATGGGCCTCGCCTGTAGTTTTGGTTCCCAAAAAGGACCGGACAACCCGGTTTTGTGTGGACTACAGGAGGCTAAATGCAATCACAGCACCCGATGCGTACCCAATGCCACGCATCGACGAGTTACTGGATTGCTTAGCCGGGGCCCAGTACCTGACCATCATGGACCTGAGTCGAGGGTACTGGCAGATTCCTATGTCCAAGGAAGCACAGGAAAGGTCCGCCTTCATCACCCCATTCGGGCTGTATGAATCCCTCGTCATGCCCTTTGGCATGAGAAATGCTCCTGCCACTTTCCAGCGATTGGTCGACCAGCTGCTCGAGGGACTAGGAGGGTTTGCAGTAGCTTACCTGGATGACATTGCCATCTTTAGTCCCACTTGGGAGGAACACCTGGGGCACCTGGAGCAGGTGCTCAGGCGGATCCAAAGCGCTGGTCTGACTATAAAGCCAGGGAAGTGTCAGATCGGCATGACGGAGGTACAGTACCTTGGACACAGAGTGGGTGGCGGGACCCTGAAACCAGAGCCAGGGAAGGTTGATGCCATCACCTCCTGGCCTACCCCCAAGTCAAAGAAGCAGGTGATGTCCTTCTTGGGTACGGCAGGGTACTATAGGAAGTTCGTTCCTAACTATAGTGCTCTTGCTAAGCCGTTGACGGACCTCACCAAAAAGAAGCTACCGCAAGTAGTCACCTGGACAGATGACTGTGAACGGTCCTTCAGGGCACTAAAAGCTGCCCTCGCCAGTTCCCCAATCCTACAAGCTCCGGACTTCACCCGACGGTTCATAGTTCAGACAGATGCCAGTGCGTTTGGCCTTGGTGCAGTACTCAGCCAGGTAAATGGGAAGGGAGAAGAGCATCCGGTGATGTTTCTCAGCCGCAAGCTCTTATCCCGGGAAGTGGCCTACGCCACTGTGGAGAAGGAGTGCCTCTCTATAGTGTGGGCCCTGCGGAAACTGCAGCCCTACCTATATGGACGCAACTTCACCATAGTGACAGACCACAACCCTCTCAGCTGGCTACATCGGGTGGCCGGCGACAATGGTAAGCTACTGCGGTGGAGCTTGGCACTACAGCAGTATGACTTTACCATTCAACACAGGAAGGGTGTTGAGCATGGCAACGCTGATGGGCTGTCCCGGCAGGGGGATGCCAGCGAGGTAGGCTTAGGAGACGATTGGCAAATCAATCTCCCATGCTACCTCAAAAAGGGGGAGGTGTCATGTAGAACTGTTGAAAGGACTTCATCCCCCTCTTCTTCACCAGCCACAGGTCGTCATGGCGATTATCTGATTGGCCTGGAAGCTTAAGGTATTTATGACTTTGGGTGATGGTAGAACTAAAGCCAACAGCTGCAGAGAAAGACAATTCTTTGTAATATTGGCGGGAAAACTCCCAAAGCAGGTTTTGAAGTGCGACTTTAATGCTAGAAAGATGAAAAACACATTGCCAGAATCCCTGCGTCGTGCGGAACCCAGCGCACCGTCTCACCTGACGAGGAGATCGACGGAATCACGACAAATTAGTATTGGCCAGTAAAATTGTGCTAGAGGCGTTGTGTTTGGTATCAATGTAACTGTAAAATCGAGATATTAAATATGACGCTAATATCTTTCACCTGTGTGACCCAGGAGCAAAGATATGAAAAACCCTAGAATTATGGAACTTTGTGACCATCTCAAGCCCAGCCCACAAGTGACTGTAAAATGATGTCACAGGCAAGGGGGGCTAGCAAGAGCATAAGAGACAGTTCCTGTCTTTTGGGGCAGTCAGCACGTGGAGGGCATCATGAAGGGTGATGCTGGCCGATTCTAACATCTCTTGGAGACCCTCCCTCCATAAGCAGACGTCACTTCTATGGCAGAAGCTTAGTAAGTTTCACGTTTATACCTTTTATTTTATGTAACTGTTATGCCGTAATGTGTATTGTTCCCTTTTGTAAATTCCTGTATATTCTTTAAACACTGCCTATTTTCGGATTAAATATATAAAAATTTAAGAGTTTCTTTCCTTATGCTTTATATACGAATCCAAAACCCCGAAGGGCCTTATGCTATCTGAAACGGGTCCCCAGCTACCTGTAGAAAGTCTGGGTGGTGGCAGCGTAATTGTTATTGCATAGAATTATTGGAGTGCTATCATTAAGGGTACCGAGGTATATAAATATTCCATTAGCAGGAATCAGAGATATACATTTACCCTTGCTGTGAGACCTCCAATATTTGGCATTATCAGCTCAGCAGCCTCATCTTATGCATTGTCCTGCAGTACCAAAAGTGGCCTGCAGACAAGGGGGGCGCTAGAGAGTAGTCGTGTGTAACAAATCAGTGAACAGCTGCGGATTTCTGAGGGACTTCCCCGGCTGTTCGTGACAGCTTTGAATAAAGACTCTTGATTTTTCTTATCGCTTCATGGAAGATGCCGTTCCTTCACTTCTTCCTTTATACAAATTTATGGCTGAATAATCTCCTGAATTGGGAAACATTTGCCCAGAGATATTGTCTCAAAGGTACATGCAAGCGATATCTTTTAGACGCTGGCATTCTAGTTAAGTTTTTCAATCTTAAGACTTTCAAGAAAACGTTGGAGGTGTTTTCCCTGAAGTGTCTTTTATTGGTTTCATTTGGTTAGTTCTTCTGCACTAGTTTTGCCTTTACCGTTTTTATTTTAAGCAAAAGGCGCCTGAAGAACAGTCAGGGCAGTTCTTTTAACCACTCTGCGGCTTCCAAATCCTGAGGCGGTTAAGAGAAAGTCAACAAGTCTGAACATGCAAAGCAAGTCATTCTGACATCGCAGTGCATATGTTCAGTAATTTTTAGTATTTTTTTTTTAAGTGCTTTTTCTGGTGGGCTTCAGAGTGTACCTACCATTGTACATTCCCTTAGGCTGCTTTCACATTGCATTTTTGTTTTCACCTACATTCACTGGACCCATCGGGGCATCTGTCCGAACCCCCTCACCCCCCCCCCTGCAAAACGGGTTTCGGACGCATATGCCAACGGGGCCATTGACTAAAATGGAGCAGACGGAGTCACACTGTGCTCTGTCTTGTACCATTTTCAGGCAAATACGCTTTCTGCAGGAGGACACATGAACGTAGCCTACTACATCTGGGTGTCCGTCTGTAGAAAGCGTATATGCCCGAAAATGGTGCAAGACAGAACACACGCTGATTCAGTCTGCTCCATTATAGTCAATGGCCCCGTCAACATATGCGTCCGAAACCAGTTTTGTGAGGGGGAGGGAGGGGGTTCATATGGATGCCCCGACGGATCCAGTGAACGTAGGTAAAAATGCAATGTGAAAGCGGCCTTGAGATGAAAAAATCTGCCAAAGTGAAGACAAAGATGTAGGGTCTCTAAAAACTTAAAATAAGTCTTTAGGCACTTAATCTCTGCTAAAAGAAATGAGAATAAACATGAAACAAAACTCCACCGGCAAGGTATTTACAAGAAATTCATCAGATAGAAAATATATCCAACAAACAGAATAAATGTGAAACAAGATTGATATGCAAGAATGCACACAACGCATGTTACCAAATTAATGCTGGTGTGATGACACAAGTGCAACCCTCAAGAGCATCATCCTGGCAAAATGTCCTCATGTTACGTTCACAAAGGTTTGTAGCTCAGCCGAGTTAATTCAACATGACCTCATTCTTAATGCTGGTAATGATGGGTTTTATTCTGAAGGAAACTGACTTATGGTTTTCCAAATCTAATATATTTGATTAAACGAACTAGAAAATAACATTCATGTTCAGTATGAAAGTAACTGCAGACAAAGAAGAGAATGCACACACTTTTACCAGATTGTCTGTAATAAATACTTGCTGTTCCCTTTGGAAAGATGAAGACCATGTGATTTCAATATCCTAGAACAAGATTTTAAGCAGAAGCAGGATTATCAGAAGTAATGCCAAATCTTATGTAACAAGGACACCTTCTCAGCTTTAAAGGGGTTGCCCACTTAAAAGAAAATTAACTTTAGATGTGTTTCTCATATAAAGATACACACAGTACTAATATATTTGGATTTCCAAAGATGTCTTGATCTTCGGCCATCAGCAGCAGCTTGTAGTCGACAGTGGAGACAGTTTCCGGCATCGGCACATCATGTGAAGGAGGCTGGCTGACTCATTTTAATAGCCACGACAGCCCCTTTTTTCGATCTAAGCAAGCCAAGCTATTGAAATATGCGAGCCACCTGCATACACAGCAGTGATGGTGTGCCAACATAAGGAACAATGCTGTATGAAGCAGAAGTAACGCTGCCAGGATGTGGAAAGATGCAAACCGGAACCTGTTTGGAAAATATATAAGTAAAAAGTATATACACTACAGTTCAAAAGATTAGGGTCACTTAGATATGTCCTTATTTTTTAAAGAAAAGCACATTTTCGTGATTGATCAGCGTTGACGTCTGCAATGCCCAATTAACCCCTTAGATACTGCTGTAAATAAGTGATGGCATCTAGATGGTTAAATGAGCATGGAGACTCTCTCTTTATCCCCATCGGTGTCCCGTGATGGTGTGGTCCTGATGGTTGCCATGGCTGTCCAAGTCGAAATAATGATATAAATATGATAAAAGAGAATACGGGTATATGCCGCGCTTAAAAACCACTGATGCAGAATTAATGTAGAAATTTCTTTTATTATTACAGCATTCCAACGCGTTTCAGAGACAAGGACCGTCTCCTTCCTCAGGGAAAAAGAAATTATACGCATATTCCCAGTCTAGTGCTTTATAAACGGATCCATACTGCCACGTTGACAGCCATGACGTCATCCACCAGGTTGCTGGGCGATGACTCCTAGACACGTGGAGCCGTACAAGGAGGAGAAAAAAGGTCACATTTTGATACATTTAAAACATCACAAAAACGCAAGTAATCATAATAAAATACAATAAAATGTAATAAATTCTTAAAAATGTGTGTGGTTGTTTATTATGAACGTGTATAGAAATGAAAGCAAAGTTTGGGTGTAAACATTTTTTTTTAAAAGGGAAATAGTAAAATGCGAACCTATAGAGAAGATGCTGGTGTGCAGAGGAGTTGAACACCAAACCATTACTCTAAATCCGTCGACTAGTCTTCATGGAAATAGGACTGGTGTGTCATTTTATGGCTAAAAAAAAAACCAAAAACTGATAGTTGTGAACAATTATTCTAAATTTATTCTGGTGAATCATGAAGCGATTTAGTATATATAAAAGTCTGTGCGGTCATATTAAAGCGATTTGTGTTCGTGCAGAACCATTAACACCGGTTTGATTAGAAGGAATAGTGAACGTGTCTAAGTGTAAAAATGGGATTTGTTTCAAAACCATGAAGAGCTAGTAAGAGAGAATCTGGAGTGAGACAAAGAGATCGCAAACATGAAGGAAAGGAGCGAGTATCAGGGTTGTCGAGGTGAAACAAGTTCAGACCATGGGAAAATGAAGAGATGCGCAGGCGCACAGAACAAGCCTAACCCAGCGGAGGTAACAAAAGGTCAGACCGTGAGAAAGAAACTATGTGTGCAGTGATATAGAGTGGTGGGTATAACCACATGTGAGGCACACACTGAGCAACAAGAAAGGGCGGACGAAAATGACAATTATACTAATAAGGGATAAAAATGAATTGAGATGATTTAATATATAAAGGAATTTTGAATTAAAAAGGGGAGGATATAAAGAAATGAATATATACCACAAAGAGGGTTATTTTGCTGGAATATGCTCAATATAAAACTGAGATAGTGAATGGTAAAAATTGAGACAATCTCAGTTTTATATTGAGCATATTCCAGCAAAATAACCCTCTTTGTGGTATATATTCATTTCTTTATATCCTCCCCTTTTTAATTCAAAATTCCTTTATATATTAAATAATCATCTCAATTCATTTTTATCCCTTCTTAGTATAATTGTCATTTTCGTCCGCCCTTTCTTGTTGCTCAGTGTGCGCCTCACATGTGGTTATACCCATCACTCTATATCACTGCACACAGTTTTCTCACGGTCTGACCTTTTGTTACCTCCGCTGGGTTAGGCTTGTTCTGTGCGCCTGCGCATCTCTTCATTTCCCCACGGTCTGAACTCGTTTCACCTCGACAACCCTGATACTCGCTCCTTTCCTTCATGTTTGCGATCTCTTTGTCTCACTCCAGATTCTCTCTTACTAGCTCTTCATGGTTTTGAAACAAATCCCATTTTTACACTTAGACACGTTCACTATTCCTTCTAATCAAAACGGTTTTAATGGTTCTGCACTAACACAAATCGCTTTAATATGACCGAACAGACTTTTATATATACTAAATCGCTTCATGGTTCACCAGAATAAATTTAGAATAATTGTTCACAACTATCAGTTTGTTGTTTTTTTTTTAGCCATAAAATGACACACCAGTCCTATTTCCATCAAGACTAGTCGACGGATTTAGAGTAATGGTTTGGTGTTCAACTCCTCTGCACACCAGCATCTTCTCTATAGGTTCGCATTTTACTATTTCCCTTTTAAAAAACATTTTTTACACCCAAACTTTGCTTTCATTTCCATACACGTTCATAATAAACAACCACACACATTTTTAAGAATTTATTACATTTTATTGTATTTTATTATGATTGCTTGTGTTTTTGTGATGTTTTAAATGTATCAAAATGTGACCTTTTTTCTCCTCCTTGTACGGCTCCACGTGTCTAGAAGTCATCGCCCAGCAACCTGGTGGATGACGTCATGGCTCTCAACGTGGCAGTATGGATCCGTTTATAAAGCACTAGACTGGGAATATGCGTATAATTTCTTTTTCCCTGAGGAAGGAGACAGTCCTTGTCTCTGAAACGCGTTGGAATGCTGTAATAAAAGAAATTTCTACATTAATTCTGCATCAGTGTTTTTTAAGCGCGGCATATACCCGTATTCTATTTTATCATATTTCTATCACGCTATCACGGGGCCGCTGCTTGAACCACGCGGACACTTACATGCGATCTAAGGAGTTGTGACTGTCACAACCCCATCAGGTGAGTGTACCTATTTTTTTCCTATCACCTCATGTTATACCGGGTAAGACCCTATTGCGCCCTTTGTTTCCCCACTTTCAGCACCTCCAAGTCGAAATAATAACCTTAGAGTCTGCCGGCTATAGTGGCCTGCTCAGATATCACCAACATTTTAGTGGTAAAAATAAAATGTTTCATTTCTGGCATTCCGCTTTGAGTTAATTGCTGATAAGCACCTGAGGGGTTAATAAACTTACTGACAATAGTTAGGAATTTGTTGGTGGGTGAAATTTTTCAAACATCACTACTTTGGTGGGTTTTCCGTTATATAGGACCCCAAAGTTACTTCAAAGCTGAATCTGTTCTTAAAAAGAAATCTTTTGTTAATTCGCTTGAAAATAATTGATGTTAAATGTTTTTAAAATCCTAAAAATTAAAAGAATATTTTGCAAATTATGCTGATGTAAAGCAGACGCGAGAAATATATTTCTCTTCACTATTTTGTGTGATATAACTAGATTAAAAGAATGAACATTCAAAGTTTTTTTTAATTGTCAAATGTTTTTTCTAACTAAAAGCAAAACATTTTGCAATATGAGGGCTTGTTTTTTGTGGGACGAGTTGTACTTTTAAATGAAACCATGAGTCTTACCATACAGTGTACTGGAAAATGGCAAAATAATCCAAGTGCGGAAAAATTGCAAAAAAAAAAAAGTGATTGCAAGATTGAGATATTTTATTCAGTGTTCACTATATGGTAAAACCGATCTATCTGTATGATTCCAAAGGTCGGTGAAAGTCCGTAGACACCAAACATGTATAGGTTTACATTTATTTCAAGGTTTAAAAAAAAATCAGAAGTTTGCCAGAACAAGGTGGAGCATGTTTAGCGCCATTTTCCACAAACCGTAGCATTCCCATTTTTCGGGATCTATGGCTCAGTGACTACTTATTTTTTGAGTCTTGAGCTGACGTTTTTAAAATAGTACCATTTTTGCACAGATGCTACGTTTTGATCGCCTGTTATTGCATTTTGCACAAAATTTGTTGCGACCAAAAACCGTAATGTTGGCGTTTAATTTTTTGCCGCTACGACGTTTACCGATCAGATTAACTAATTTAATATTTTGATAGAATGTGCATTTCTGAACGCGGCGATACCAAGTGTGTGTATTTTAACCCTTTAATTTTCAATGGGGCAAAAGAGGGGTGATTCAAACTTAAGTTTATTTTATTTTTTTTAACTTTTTATTTTATTAGTTTCCCTAAGGGGCTATAAGGATCAGCAGTCTGATCACTCATTCATTTCTCCGGATCAGAGCAGCCCCACTCAGATCGGGTGAAATGCTGATCTCTTGTAACCTGTAGTACTCGGCTGCTTGTTACAGGACCTGAGTCATGTGACCATGTGCTACCATGACAACCATCGGATCCACGTGATTTCCGGTGGAGGCCGATATGTGATTACAGGGTTAGCCATTAAAATGGCGCTGTCACATTTTGACAGCACCATTTAAGGGGTTAACAGGTACGGGTGGATAGCGATTCCACTTGTGCCTGCAAGGCACATATGTCAGCTGTACAAATCAGCTGACATGTGCATTGATCCACCCGGCTGCCCGCAGCAGCCGTCGAGGATTAACACTATGACCGCAGGGATGCAATATTCCTGCCCGCGGTCATTAAGGGGTTAATGTAGTTCATCAACACTAGCAGAACTACCATAGACTCAGAGCATGATCTAAAATTAAGCCCCAAACTAATAGGCCCAGCAGAAATGAGTTATGAATTGCCTCATGAGACCATTGATGTCAATATTCAGTCTTTGGATAGTGTGGATCAGTAGGCATCTTATCAGAGCATCATACCACATCATGACGCCTCTTCATCAACCAGAGAAGTGAGACACAGCGAAGTACATCTCTTATAGCGAATACACAATCCTCAATAGATTTCCCTACTAAAAACAGCATGTTATGAGGCATCACAGCATTGGAACCAACAAGTCCAGGGCTCTATAGAAAGAGGATGAGCAATTCATGCCAGAAAACTACATGCCCTGCTTTGTGCATTGCTCACAGAAAAAAATATGAAAACTGACAACATAATTCAACATATATTATACATCATAAACTGAAAAGAAATAAGTTCCCAGAAAGAAAATGAGATTACACAAATTGGTACTAAACATTAAGAAGCCAAAAGAAAAAAATATAAGATCCTAACCTAATATATAAAGCTGAGTGTATGTATGTATGTGTGTGTGTGTGTGTGTATGTATGTGTGTGTATGTCCGCTAAAGGAATACGCACCGACGCATTTACAATCACAAAATTTAGCACAAACGCCTCATGTGACTCAGGGAACGTCAGACTGTGTTTTGACAAGAAAAATAAACCCAGCACTTTACAGTTACTCTCCAAAAAACCTGCCTCCATTAAACTGAATGGAGCTGCGAGCTACAGGCTATTAATAAGCGCTATGATTGGTTGCTATAGGAACAAAGGACATTCATAGTATAAGACGCTTACTGTATGTGTGAGGTAATATGATGTCGGTGGAGAGACAGACCGGGGACAGAGACAGACCGGGGAAAGAGACAGACCGGGGACAGAGACAGACCGGGGAAAGAGACAGACCGGGGAAAGAGACAGACCGGGGAAAGAGACAGACCGGGGAAAGAGACAGACCGGGGAAAGAGACAGACCGGGGAAAGAGACAGACCGGGGAAAGAGACAGACCGGGGAAAGAGACAGACCGGGGAAAGAGACAGACCGGGGAAAGAGACAGACCGGGGAAAGAGACAGACCGGGGAAAGAGACAGACCGGGGAAAGAGACAGACCGGGGAAAGAGACAGACCGGGGAAAGAGACAGACCGGGGAAAGAGACAGACCGGGGAAAGAGACAGACCGGGGAAAGAGACAGACCGGGGAAAGAGACAGACCGGGGAAAGAGACAGACCGGGGAAAGAGACAGACCGGGGAAAGAGACAGACCGGGGAAAGAGACAGACCGGGGAAAGAGACAGACCGGGGAAAGAGACAGACCGGGGAAAGAGACAGACCGGGGAAAGAGACAGACCGGGGAAAGAGACAGACCGGGGAAAGAGACAGACCGGGGAAAGAGACAGACCGGGGAAAGAGACAGACCGGGGAAAGAGACAGACCGGGGAAAGAGACAGACCGGGGAAAGAGACAGACCGGGGAAAGAGACAGACCGGGGAAAGAGACAGACCGGGGAAAGAGACAGACCGGGGAAAGAGACAGACCGGGGAAAGAGACAGACCGGGGAAAGAGACAGACCGGGGAAAGAGACAGACCGGGGAAAGAGACAGACCGGGGAAAGAGACAGACCGGGGAAAGAGACAGACCGGGGAAAGAGACAGACCGGGGAAAGAGACAGACCGGGGAAAGAGACAGACCGGGGAAAGAGACAGACAGACACAGAGATGGAGAGACAAAGAGATGGAGATTCAAACACAGAGATGGAGAGACAAAAACAGAGATGGAGAGACAAACACAGAGATGGAAAGACACAGATGGAGAGACACAGAGATGGAGAGACACAGAGATGGAGAGACAAACACAGATGGAGAGACAAACACAGATGGAGAGACAAACACAGATGGAGAGACAAACACAGACAGACACACAGAGACAGACAGGGAAAGAGACAGTGACTATCCCGGGCAACGCCCAGGTACTACAGCTAGTTTATTATATATTTGATTCATTCAGCTGCAAGAAAGCCTTTAGCGACAGAAGCGGCAGCTGACTTATTCAACTATCATGTGCCTTTAACAGCTGCTGTCAATCTCTGAAAGCGGCCCTTAACACACACTGGCAGGTAGGTGTGTCCATGTGCTCATTGGTGTGCCTGTGATATAGTGATCACAATGGGTTGCCATGACAGCTTGGTATCTGCTGAAGACCCCAGTGCCTGTAATTAGAATACCCCTGTGAAAGCCAGCGTTTAGCTGGTATTCATAGTAGACTGTGAATTTCACTATACATAGCAGTGCCAATGCACTGCTATGTGCACAAAAGATCATACGATTGCAGCTTGAAATGGATACAATAAAAAGTGGAAAAAACGTTTTAAAAAAAACCCCAAAAAGTTCAAATCACTGCTCTTTTGCCCCATTAACAATAAACCAATAAAAAAATAAATATTTTGTATCGCTGCTTTTATAAAAGACTAATCAAAATATAAAATAAATAATTCTGACCAGTAAATAGCGTAATAAGAAAACAAAATTAAAACACCAGAAATACTGGGGTTTTTTTTTATGTCCACCGCAAGTTTGAAATAGAATGGAATTAGAGGCTATCAAAACATTGTATCTTCCCCAAAAAGGTATGACTAAAAACATTAGCTCAGGGGCAAAAAAATAATCTTTCAAAAAGCCCCATATCCCGAAAGAGGAGAATGTTACGGGTCACTGAAAATAGTGACAGAAGCACATTTTTTTTATTTTTTGGTGGCGTCCAGATTTCAGTTGTTTTTTTATCACTACTCAAATGAAAAACAAAAGTATACATTTGGTATCTGCTAAATCATACTGACCTGAAGAACCATATTGCCAGGTCAGTTTTACTGGGAACATGGTAAATAAAATGTATTTATTTAAAAAAAAAAAAAAAAAAAAAATGTGGGACACAATTGTGAAGTTGAACATAATTTATTGCTTAAACTTTTTTTAAAAAATAAATAACTGAAAATTGGGGCGTGCAATATTATTTGGCCCATTTAAGTTAATACTTTGTAGCGCCACCTTTTGCTGCGATTACAGCTGCAAGTCGCTTGGGGTATGTCTCTATCAGTTTTGCACATCGAGAGACTGAAATTCTTGCCCATTCTTACTTTGAAAACAGCTAGAGCTGAGTGAGGTTGGATGGAGAGCGTTTGTGAACAGCAGTTTTCAGCTCTTTCCACAGATTCTCGATTGGGTTCAGGTCTGGACTGTCACTTGGCCATTCTAACACCTGGATACGTTTATTTGTGAACCATTCCATTGTAGATTTTGCTTTATGTTTTGGATCATTGTCTTGTTGGAAGACAAATCTCCGTTCCAGTCTCAGGTCTTTTGCAGACTCCAACAGGTTTTCTTCAAGAATGGTCCGGTATTTGGCTTCATCCATTTTCCCATCAATTTTAACCATCTTCCCTGTCCCTGATGAAGAAAAGCAGGCAAAAACCCTGATGCTGCCACCACCATGTTTGACAGTGGGGATGGTGTGTTCAGAGTGATGAGCTTATGTTGCTTTTATGCAAAACATATCGTTTGGCATTGTGCCAAAAAAGTTCGAGTTTGGGTTCATCTGACCAGAGCACCTTCTTCCACATGTTTGGTGTGTCTCCCAGGTGGCTTGTGTCAAGCTTTAAATGACACTTTTTATGGATATCTTTGAGAAATGGCTTTCTTCTTGCCACTCTTCCATAAAGGCCAGATTTGGCAGTGTACAACTGATTGTTGTCTTATGGACAGACTCTCCCACCTCAGCTGTAGATCTCTGCAGTTCATCCAGAGTGATCATGGGCCTCTTGGCTGCATCTCTGATCAGTCTTCTCCTTGTTTGAGATGAAAGTTTTGAGGGATGGCCGGGTCTGGGTAGATTTGCAGTTTCCATTTCACTATGATCGCTTGCACAGTGCGCACCTTGGGATGTTTAAAGTTTTGGAAATCTTTTTGTAACCAAATCCGGCTTTCAACTTCTCCACAACAGTATCACAGACCTGCCTGTTGTGTTCCTTGGTCTTCATGATGCTATCTGCACTTTAAACAGAACAGTGAGACTATCACAGAGCAGGTGCATTTATACGGAAAGTTGATTACACACAGGTGGCTTATATTTATCATCATCAGTCATTTAGGACAACATTGGATCATTCAGAGATCCTCAATGAACTTCTGGAGTGTGTTTACTGCACTGAAAGTAAAGGGGCCGAATAATATGGCAACTACCGTCCAGTAAGCCTCACATCAGTAGTATGAAAAGTTTTTGAGGGCATTTTAAGGGATGACATGCAAAAATATATTGCAGAAAATAATATAATAACTGACAAACAGCATGGATTCATGAAAGATAAGTTGTGTCTAACCAACCTGTTGGGGTTCTATGAGGGGGTAAGTGCAAACCTGGATATTGGTAATGCAGCTGATGTGATTTATTTGGACTTTGCAAAGGCATTTGATACTGTACCACACAATAGCCTTATATTAAAGCTCCAGAAGCAAGGACTAGGGGAAACTATATGCAACTGGGTAAGGAATTGGCTACAAGATAGGAAACAAAGAGTAGTCATAAATGGTACATTCTCTAAATGGGCTGCAGTCAGCAGTGGGGTGCCGCAGGGATCTGTGCTAGGACCGATTCTTTTTAATCTCTTTATTAATGACCTTGTGGATGGGATTGATAGTAAAGTGTCAGTCTTTGCTGATGACACCAAACTATGTAGGATATTAAAAACTGACCTTGATAGTACAATATTACAAAAAGATCTGGATAAGATGTCAGAATGGGCAGATACTTGGCAAATGAGATTTAATGTTGATAAATGTAAAGTAATGCACATAGGACAGAGTAATCCTATAGCTGTGTATACATTAAATAGAAGTAAACTCGGGACTACAGAACAGGAGAAGGACTTGGGTATTTTTATTACAAATAAGCTGAGCAGCAGCACTCAATGTGAAGCAGCAGCTGCTAAAGCAAACAAGATTTTAGGGTGTATAAAAAGAGAGATTAGATCCCGTAATCCCAACGTATTGTTACCCCTCTATAAATCACTTGTAAGGCCACATCTGGAATACGGGATCCAGTTTTGAGCTCCACATTTTAAAAAGGACATTCAGAAGTTAGAGGCAGTTCAAAGGCGGGCAACTAGACTATTACAAGGAATGGAAGGCCTCCCATATGATGAGAGGTTGAAAAAGTTAGATTTGTTTAGCTTAGAAAAAAGACGTCTCAGAGGAGACCTCAGTTATATGTATAAATACATGTGTGGTCAATATAAAGGACTGGCACATGACTTATTTCTTCCAAAGACAATACTAAGGACCAGGGGACACTCACTGCGAGTGGAAGAAAAGCGATTCAGACAGCTAAATAGGAAAGGGTTCTTTACAGTTAGAGCAGTCAGACTGTGGAATGCCCTACCACAAGAGGTAGTAATGGCAGATACTATAACAGCTTTTAAAAAAGGGCTGGATGATTTCCTCAGTATACAAAACATTGTTGGTTATAAATGACTTAGTGACCAAATGTAGAACTGGTGGAGGAAGATTGAACTAGATGGACCTAGGGCTTTTTTCAACCTAAGTAACTATGTAACTATATAAAATATTGCACACCCCAACTTTCAGTTATTAATTTTTAAAAAAAAGTTTAAAATAAGCAATAAATTTCATTTAACTTCACAATTGTGTCCCACTTGTTGCTGATTCTTCACCATAACATTAAAATGTTTATCTTTATGCTTGAAGCCTGAAATGTGAGAAAAGGTTGAAAAATTCAAGGGAGCCGAATACTTTTGCAAGACACTGTGCAACTCGTCCTGCAGAAGACAAGCCCTTATACGGCTATGGAGATAAAAAAAAAAATATATAGCTCTTGGAAGAAGGGGAGGAATAAAATTTAAGACCAAAAATGGCACATTGCCCACTTGTGAAGGATCTAAGGGCTCTCACAAACAATATTTATAACTAATCTCCAGGATAAAAGATAAAGGACCTCTACAAATCAGGAGAAAGGGAGTCCTTGAGTGAAAGAAGCAGCAGTGCGCCTGTGGGACCAGAGCATCATTGCTGCCTATAGGACTACAAGAAATAGCAATAACAGAAATTTTTAATTCCAAGAGGCGGGGATTTTTTTTTAATCACAGAAGCATAATGGCTACAGTGTTATTAGTATTTAATAATTCAGCATTTCCGCTCCATTACGGTCAGATCTAGTGACAAGCCAGCACTACCATGCTCGTGGGCTCGGTACGCAAAACAAGCAGCTTGGATGGCCTCGATTCGAGTACAGAGTACAATGGAAGTCCATGGGAGACAAGTATTTTTCTGGAAGAGCTTTCCAATTGACTTCCATTATGCTGGATACACGAGTCAAGCCCATTTTGAGTACTGAGCATCCAAGCATGGTAGTTCTCGCTCATCACTAGTAACATTAATAAAAATGCTGGATCCCTATTATGCCAGACACCAGATGTGTCCCATGTAAAATGGGGTCCGTGCAGCCTGACATGATGTCTGCATTGTCACAGACAGTAAAGGTCAGACGCTAATCAATTGTCCAGTATTTATGCCTGGATCCAAGACAGATCCTCCAATGAAGAGGTGAACAGAGCCTTAACTCGTCCTAGTTCTACTAATAAAATCAACAGAATCCTACCCAGCGTAGCTGACTATTATCCTGCAAAGTATTAAACGAAATGGAAAATGACACAATCTTACCTGAAGCCTGAAGTATCCTTATATTACTCCTATCCCTTTCCATTTTCCTTTTATCCTTTAAAGATATGAAGCCCTGGAGTAAAAGCAACACTTACTCTCAGAGCCTTCGCTGCCTTTGTTCCGCCTCGTCCTTCGTAAAAGCCTGATGCCTTCTTCCAGATGTGATCTGTCTTCACTACTCAGACTATTTAAGATGGCCATCTGCAAGAAAATACAAAGTAATAAATGAAACATGTGACAATGCATATTTACAGATAGGAATTCAGTTTAGGGGACAAATATAAGAACATTCACACTGCTTATCGAATATCCTCTGGTAGAAAGGCATAATAAAAGCATAATTTAAAGCTGATCACAACATACAATTCCACTCAAAAAAAAAAAGAAAGAGCAGAATAATAAACAGTCAGAATACTGGTATATAGCAAAATCTGCATATTTTGGCCTAAGATTAGATGGATCTCCATTTACCTAGAATACACCCCATGATTACATGGTGACCTCTGGTGGTAACTCTTGCAGCAAACAAACACTAGTTTCAGAGGAGTACGTGCGTTACGGGTAATGTTCTTGCAGATCGGAGGGGTTCTGTTTAAGCAATTAGGTGAATCTTACACTTTTGGGAAACACTCCCAATTTTTTTTTTAATGAAATTTCAGCAAGTGCCGTTAGTCAGTAAGAACATTAAACAGGTACTTCTAAAAATGTCAAAGCTCATGTGTGTGCCAAGAAATGAGAGGAAACCTGCATTCTTACATCAAGCCGAATATGAGCGGTCTGTGTCCAAACTTGAATCCAGGAATGATTGAAAGCAGCTTGTAATTTCAGATACCTATACAGCGTACGCACTGCAATGTAAACGCCATGGGCAAGGCTGAACCCCGGAAATCATTACATTCAATCAGGAAATATCATTTTAATATCAATTTACAGAATTACAGCAACATTAGAGAACCTTCTTATGTTGTGTATGTAGATTAAAAGGATACCCGTGTTGGAATGTACCTTTAGATATGGACATGAGCAAGAGATTTTTTTATATGCCAGTAAAGGCAGAACTCCCCCCAATATGCAACCATATGTGAAGGCAAAGGTTCCCCATGTGTCCATCAGACGGTGGTAGGTAGCGTGCACGCTGAGCACTTACAGTTGGGTTCAGACATTCATTGGTCATACTGTGGTCACCTACAATTACATAGTCCCCAGCCCATCAATACTATTGTGAAATAGTGTATAATACCGTAATCAAATTAGGAATGTTGCTATAGGGTAAACTTCACGTCACAGTATTACTCGTTTTTTTTTTTTATTTTTGCTGAACAGTTAATAAGGTCTAATTCTAGAACACAAAATATGCTAAATGTAGAAGTCTAGAGATGTTTTCATACTTTGTATTGGCACTACTGGGATAGACCCCCAAAATATGCGGGAGCTAAAACTCAAGTTATAGTAAGAATACAAAACCACTTCATAATATTAGGTATGTAAACCTCGAAATGACGGCATTCCATATGAAAATCTGCAAAGCAGGTCCATTAGCTTCTTCAAGCGTTTATGCAGAATGAGGAGCAGATCTCAATAAAACTGCATACCTAAAAGGGAATCTGTCACCAGGCTTTTGCTCCCCCATCTGACAGCAGCATAATGTAGAGACAGAGTCCGTGATTCCAGCAATGTGTCACTTACTGAGCTGTTTTCTGTAATTTTGATAAAATCAATGTTTTCTCTGCTGCAGATCTAACAGTTATACAGAGCTCATGCATATGCTGGCCTACCTGGCAACACACTAAGTAGTACTCTAATGATAATCTACTGCTGATTATTAACTCCTTCACGTCCTAGGACGTAGCGGTACATCCTAAATCATGAAGGGGTGATCACTATTGGCTGCTGCGGTGAGCCGGTGGTGATCCCCACATATGTCTGCAGATTTGGACAACAGAAATGTGTGTCTCGCAGGCGCAGGTGGATCCGCAATTTACCCTCGCCTGTTAAGCCCTTAAATCACACAAAATGTGACAGTGCGATTTAAAAGCGCCACAGCGGAGAACATGCCTTTCCCTGCCACCATTGCAGGCCCCATGATGCAATCACGGGGAGCCGATGGTTGCCATGGTAGCACAGGGTCATGTGATGACTACTGTCAATATCATAACGTAGTTCTTATTAGAGCCGACAGAGCACCAGTTGTAACAGGAGAGCATCATTTCTGCTGACCAGAGCGATGCTGCTCTGATCAGGAGAAATGAATGAGCGATAAGACTGCTGATCCATACAGCCCCATATGGGATTTAAAATAAAAAAGTAAAAAAAAAAGTTTAAAAAAAAACAAAACTGAAAAAAGTTCAAATCACCACCCATTCTCCCAATTGAAAATTAAAGGTTAAAAAAATATACACATATCTGGTATTGCAGCGTTCAGAAATGCACAATGTATGATTATATAAAATCAATTCATCTGACTGGTAAACAGCGTGGCGGGAAAAAAATTCCAAACGCCAAAATTACGTTTTTTGGTCATTACATACCGTATTTTACACAAAATGCAATAACAGGCAGTAAAAAAGTAGCATCTGCGCAAAAATTAAAAATGCCAGTTCAAGACGCAAAAAAATAAGTAATCACTGAGCCCCATATCAAGAAAAATGAGAACGCTATGGGTCGTGGAAAATGGTGCAAAAAGTGCGCCACTTTTTTGGACAAACTTCTGAATCCTTTTTTTAACTCCTTAGATAAATGTAAACTTGTACATGGTTGGTATCTACGAACTCGTATCGACCTGAGGCATCACACTGACACATCAGTTTTACCATATAGTGAACACTGATTAAAATAACTCCAAAACAATCATGCAATCGCACTTTTTCGGCACTTGGATTTTTTTTTTTGCCATATTCCAGTACACTATATGATAAAACTTATGGTTTCATTTAAAAGTACAACTCATCTCACAAAAAAACAAGACCTCCTATATATGGCAAGATGGAAGGAAAAAAATTACGGCTCTCAGAAGGGAGGAGATAAAAAAAAAGAAAAGAAAAATGGAAAATCACCCTGGGGTGAAGGGGTTAAACAGTAATTTTATGAAAACTACACTAAGCAGCCCAGTAATTGACATCGCTGGAATCAGGGTCTCTGGGCCTACGTTATGCATGTGGGTGGTTACAGATTACCTTTAAATACATGTCTTAGATCAGATGAGACTGGTGTCAAAACTTCATGTCAGAATGGCTGCATAATCAATTTTAAAAGTGATAACTTTCTCTGCCCATCTAAAATAAGTGACAGCTTCTCAGTGTTCCCCCCTCATGCTGCCTTCTCCACCACTCCCTTAGTGAACACTATAATAATGAGAGATGGAGTCTTACGTTTGTCCTCCTCACAGCTTTCACATCAGGACGTGTGCAGTGACACCACATCTAGTGATCCCTACCAGGAGAGGTGCTCAGCGGATATCAGTAATGTGCCCTGATCACCTCCAGATGCAGAAGTGAGAGGAGCAGGAGTATCCTACAGGGGTCACTGTGATGGTTGCAAACCACGAAAGGAAGATGCCGAGGCTTAACTGGTTAGTGACAGCTTGAATAAACACAGGACTAAGGCTATGTCCGCACGTTGCTTTTTACCTGCTTTTTGCTGCTTTTTCAACTGCAGCGTTTAATGCCAAAATGGTTGTGTTCTGCTTTTCAAGCAAAGTCTATGGGAATTTGGGTTTCTTGTCCGCACTATGCAGTTCAAACTGCTGCCTTTTTGTTGCAGAACTTTGGTCAAAAACTCAGCTTTGCAGTGCAAAACCCAAATGGCAAAAACAACTGACATGTCAATTGTTTTTGCCATTTGGGTTTTGCAGTGCAAAGCTGAGTTTTTGACCAAAGTTCTGCAACAAAAAGGCTGCAGTTTGAACAGCATAGTGTGGACAAGAAACCCAAATTCCCATAGACTTTGCTTGAAAAGCAGAACCATTTTGGCATTAAACGCTGCAGTTGAAAAAGCAGCAAAAAAGCAGGTAAAAAGCAGGTAAAAAGCAACGTGCGGACATAGCCTAGTTTCACACATCTGGCTTTTCGCTGGTTTGCCGGATACGGCGCACACCAGTACACTGTATACAGTACAATGGCGCCGCCGCAACTTCCAGGTCACATGACAGCATGTGACCGGCACTTGTCGCGCTGCCATTGTACTGTATACAGTGTACTGGCGTGCGCCGTATCCGGCAAACCGGCGGAAAGCCAGATGTGTGAAACGGGCCAATGCTGTGAATGAGTTTGGACTGGGATTAGATCAGGTGCACGTTATGAAAGTGGGTTGGAAACCTTTTCATTAGGAGAAGTAAAAAAGCTGGTTACAGGGGAGAGTTTTGTAGAGCTGTGTAGATTGGTCGCGGCAGGGGTGTATATATCAATGGTGCAATCTGTACAGCCGAACAGGCGCTCAAAAGGTAAGGGGGCCCATTTCCACTTGCAAAGCAGGTGTAATTGTGCATTATGATGAAATATTGGACTGCAAAGGGCCCATATATTGTACATATATTGTTCTCGTACACTGGGGTCCTCTTCTCTCTGTGTCCACCAGTGTATTGCGGGGGTCGATGGATTGAAGCTTTATGCCCTGTGCACACTAGAAAACGAAATTTTCTTAAGAAAATTCCGCAGGGTCTGAAATATTACCGCACCCGCGGTAAAAAAAACGCGGCAAACCACATTCGAAAACCGCATGCGGTTTGCCAACGGTATTGTTCGCGGTATTGCCGCATGCGGGTTGGTACATGTGCTTTAATGCATTCAATGCAATAAAGCACATTGAAGAAGAAAAAGAAAAAAAAAAGTAATTTCCTTCTGAGATAGATAGCAGACAGATAAATAGACAGATAGAGGGATAGATAGAGGGATAGCTAGAGGGATAGCTAGAGGGATAGCTAGAGGGATAGCTAGAGGGATAGCTAGAGGGATAGCTAGAGGGATAGCTAGAGGGATAGCTAGAGGGATAGCTAGAGGGATAGCTAGAGGGATAGCTAGAGGGATAGCTAGAGGGATAGCTAGAGGGATAGATAGAGGGATAGATAGAGGGATAGATAGAGGGATAGATAGAGGGATAGATAGAGGGATAGATAGAGGGATAGATAGAGGGATAGATAGAGGGATAGATAGAGGGATAGATAGAGGGATAGATAGAGGGATAGATAGAGGGATAGATAGAGGGATAGATAGAGGGATAGATAGAGGGATAGATAGAGGGATAGATAGAGGGATAGATAGAGGGATAGATAGAGGGATAGATAGAGGGATAGATAGAGGGATAGATAGAGGGATAGATAGAGGGATAGATAGAGGGATAGATAGAGGGATAGATAGAGGGATAGATAGAGGGATAGATAGAGGGATAGATAGAGGGATAGATAGAGGGATAGATAGAGGGATAGATAGAGAGATAGATAGAGAGATAGATAGAGAGATAGATAAGAGTCCCTGTGAGCACACGCTGCATTTCTCCTGAGCGGTAATGTGTGTTCACATTACCGGCCGTGGGAAATGCCCTGTGGTTACCTCTGCTGTCTCGTTGCGAGGCTGCATTCAGTAGTGTCAGTCGCGGCTGGATGCAAGCATCACAGGACGTGGATTATGCCGGAGCTGTGCTTTGGGGGGGTTAATAAAATGGTGAACCAGGTTTTTTTTTGTGTTTTATTTAAAATAAAGGATTTTTCGGTGCGTGTTTTTTCACTTTACTTACGGGTTGATCATGTCAGCTGTCTCATAGACGCTGCCATGATCAAGCCTGGACTTAGTGGCGGCGATCCGCCGCCATTAACTCCTTATATTACCCTGATTTGCCACCGCATCACGGCAACAGGAAGAGCTGGGGACACTCCGGTACTGCCGCATAATGGATGCGACAGTCCCGGGACAACTGCGGGCTGATATTCTTGGGTGCGGGAGGAGGGGGGCATTAACCCTGTCTCTCGCCCTCCCCAGCCTGAGAATACCAGGCCGCCACTGTGTGCTTACCTCGGATGGATGGTAAAAATACGGCGGAGCCCACGTGTGTTTTTTTTCTATATGTCCGTTTGCTTTCTATGTGTATTCTATATGTCTGTGTGTGAGTGCGATGTGTGTGTATTGTATGTCTGTGTTTGTGATGTGTGTGTTTACGCTCTCCTCCGCTTCCTCTTCCTGTCATAATGACATCACTTCCCTGCAAACCGCAGGGCAGCGATGAACATTACCGTAGGTACACCGTGAAATACCGGAGGGAATAACGCAGGAAAACGCAATGAACAGCACAGAATTTGCTGCCTGTGTTATTCCCTGCGGGATTTCACGATTACATGGCAGTCAATGGAATGAAATCCATCAGATATCAGAGACTATAGGAGGGCTTGGCTGGGCCACACATTCCGGTGTATGAAGGAAGAGATTTTACTTATAGATTTGCAGAATTTGTCAACAATTTGGTTCAACTTTTGTTAAATGGATTGTATCATCAGGAAATGACCTACTGTTTAAGTCAGGATTTTATGCTAAATATATTATCAAAAATGTGGGTAATTTTTTGGGGGGTTTTTTGTGTTTTTTTTTCATATAGTGATTTGTATTTATAAAAGATGTTAGCAAAATATTTTTCCTTTATCCCTCCTAATCATATACAGTCTGTGCACAATTAGTAGGTATTTATTTTGACCACCATTTTTATGCTGATTTTCCAACTCCAAACTGTATAAATTTGGTGCTTATTGAATGAAGCAACTCAAGTGATTTTTATTTGTGTAATGAGGTAGGAGATGCCTAAGGATATCAACACCCTTTATCAAGGTGTGCAGAATTATTAGACGGCTTGTTTTCCTCAAGCAAAATAGGCCAAAAAAAAAAAAAATATATATATATATATGCAGCACCCTGGGATATGCTTCCCCAGTGATCTGCAGGATCCTAAGGCTTTCTGGAGCACCCTCTGCTGACAACCCACACCTCACACACAGGTAGGGGCACATTCCCTGAGACCTGGGCGCAGCATGTAGAGGGTTAACAGTGATCAGATGTGAGAACCAATCCCTTAGCTGTTAGCCTGGGAAAGGGGTGTGGCTTGTGGGAAGCAACAGGTGTTGCTAGGCAGAGTTGGCAGAGAGGAAAAACAACAGTTGAAGGAGTGACAGTTGAAAGGAGTCAGTGAGTGAGAGGGGTGTGAGGATTGTGAGGAGACCCCCAAAAGGCGACTAGGAGGTAGTAGCCTGAGGGTAGAAAGATCCCAGGCACTACGCACGAGGGGGTACTGGACCCCAGAGTAGACGACAGCTGCAGGCGGTCTGCTGATCCAGCCGTGTGTGGTGACTTCCAGGGTACCACACCACCCATAAGCTCAGGGACACAGCCTCATATATAGGACCCGGGAGAGGGCACAGAGAAGTAGCCTACCCCACAAGGGACCGCGAGGCCTGTCATACTGGGCCCGGAAAGACAAAGGAGCGGAGCGTCGCAGGTCACCAACAGCTTCAGGCAAGGGGACCATCAGCTCTGCATGTGCACGGAGGGCTCAACTGGGACTCATGTCAGCACCGGGACAAAGGAAAGTCGGTTGACCAGCCGTACCAAACTGCACTTGCAACATCAAGTGAGTAAATATCAGTTAATCTGTGTCGTGTCTATTACTGGTGAACCACAGGGCGCAGCACACCTACATGGGACTTATGCCCCTACTGGCGGAGGGTGCAAACATACTTGCTGCTATACCATC